>NC_057823.1:108493014-109098014 GCF_910594005.1 Cervus elaphus | reverse complement strand
ACTGAATCACTATGGTCTACATCTGAAACTAATATGATACTGTTTCTCAATTATACTTCAATAAATAAAAGGAGAAAAACAAGGGTAGAGCTTTTATGAACTGGGGAACCCACGTGACTGACTGTTCAGCGCAAATGCCTGTGACACTGGACCTGACTAGATACCAATCATGCAGCCTCCGTGGTCCTCACTCAGATGGTTCATTTCCAAATGCGGCCTAGTCATAGCTGCCTTATCCCTCTCATGGACCTGGTAAGGGTCACATAAGTTCAAACGCTTTGTAGAGTCACTTTGTAGACACATTAAAATATATGTTTTACAAAGTTATTGGTTGATGCATTTTCCCCCCACCTATTTAACAAATCTTAACACTTCCAACATAAAAGCTCTACCCTTGTTTTTGTCCTTTTATTTACTGAAGTGTAATTGAGAAACAATATTACATTAGTTTCAGGTGTACATCATAGTGATTCAGTATTTATATACATCTTAAATTGATGACCATAATAATTCTGAATGATATGGACCTAACAGAAGCAGAAGATATAAAGAAGAGGTAGTTAAGAATACACAGAAGAGCTATACAAAAATGATCTTAAAGACCCAGATAACAACGATGGTGTGATCGTGCCTTAGGGCCTTAGGAAGCATCACTACAAACAAACAAAGCTAGTGGAGGTGATAGAATTCCAGCTGAGCTATTTCAAATTCTAAAAGATGATGCTGTGAAAGTGCTGCACTCAATATGTCAGCAAATTTGGAAAACCCAGCAGTGGCCACAGGACTGGAAAAGGTCAGTTTTCATTCCAATCCCAAAGAAAGGCAATGGCAAAGAATGCTCAAACTACCGCACAATTACACTCATCTCACACGCTAGCAAAGTAATGCTCAAAATTCTCCAAGCCAGGCTTCAACAGTGCGTGAACTGAGAATTTGAAGATGTTCAAGCTGGATTTAGAAAAGACAGAGGAGCCAGAGATCAAATTGCCAACATCCTTGGATCATAGAAAAAGTAAGAGAATTCCAGGAAAACATCTACTTCTCCCTAATTGGCCATGCTTAAGCCTTTGACTGTCTGAATCACAACAAACTGGAAAATTCGTAAACAGATGGGAATACCAGACCACCTTATCTGTCTCCTGAGAAATCTGTATGCAGGTCAAGAAGCAACAGTTAGAACAGGACATGGAACAACAGACTGGTTCAAAAGGGAAAGGAGTACGTCAAGGCTGTATATTGTCACCCTGCTTATTTAATTTATCATACAAAATGCCAACTGGATGTAGCACAAGCTGGAATCAAGATTGCAGGGAGAAATATCAATAACCTCAGATATGCAGATGACACCACCTTTTATGAAAGAAAGCAAAGAGGAACTACAGAGCCTCTTGATGAAAGGGAAAGAGGAGAGTGAAAAAGCTGGCTTAAAATCAACATTCAAAAAACTAAGATGATGGCATCTGGTCCCATCACTTCATGACAAATAGATGGGAAAACAATGGAAAGTGACAGACTTTATTTTCTTGGGCTCCAAAATCACTGGGGATGGTGACTGCAGCCATGAAATTAAGACACTTACTCCTTGGGGAAAAAGCTATGGCCAACCTAGACAGCATATTAAAAAGCAAAGACAATACTTTACCAACAAAGGTCCATATAGTCAGAGCCAAGGTTTTTCCAGTAGTCATGTATGGATGTGAGAGTTGGACTGTAAAGAAAGCTGAGCATCAAAGAATTGATGCTTTTCAACTGTGGTGTTGGAGAAGACTCTTCAGAGTCCCTTGGACTCCAAGGAGATCAAACCAGTCAATCCTAAACAACCCTAAGGAAATTGAGAGAGTCAGTTCCTAGGCAGGTTGATAAGGAGTCCAGGGGTTTCCATGAAGAGAGGGTCTGGAATTCTCAAGGAGGAAGAAAGGACAAACTTTTTTTTTTTCCCCTCTACATTCCTTAGGATTATATAACACTAATGTATCCTGCTTGAGGACAGTCTCTGGAAAAAACCTTCTGGCTAATTCTGTTATCTCAAAATGTAAATTATGGGATTAGGTCTGGTGAGGTCTTTACAACCTCCAGACATTCTTTTGATTCACTGTAATAACTAATTTGAGAGTATATAACTCCATTGCTAATGCTAGCAAGGGGGTACTCTTTCTGCCCCCTTCTGATGTATATGTCAGAAGCTTTCTCTAGCCCTTTTATACTTTAATAAACTCTATTGCACAAAAGCTCTGAGCGATCAAGCCTTGTCTCTGGCCCCAGACTGAATTCTTCTTCTCCGGAGGCCAAGAATCCCGGCGTCTTTTTGTGGGTTCAGCATCAACCTTTCAAAATCAACCCTGAATATTCATTGAAAGGACTGATGCTAGATGAAACTCCAATACTTTGGCCACCTGATGCGAAGAACTGACTTATTGGAAAGACCTTGATAGTGGGAAGCATTGAAGGCAGGCGGAGAAGGGGACGACAGAGGATGAGATGGTTGGATGGCATCACTGACTCAATGGACATGAGTTTGAGAAACTCCGGGAGTTGGTGATGGACAGGGAGGCCTGGCATGCTGCAGTCCTGGGGTCTCAGAGAGTGAGACATGACTGAGTGACTAAACTGACAGAATACTTCTAACAGGGCTAAGTTTGAAATAAATGAGAACTGCTTATTTCTGAGGACCCAAATTCTTCTTAAAACAACAGGTTTTACAAAGATTTTACATCAATTATATATTTTGAGAATAATAACATACCCCTTGAAATGGGAGTATACTGAATAGATCTCAGTTCATGTCCGACTCTGTGACCCCCATGGACCACAGCACGCCAGGCCTCCCTGTCCATCACCAGCTCCCAGAGTCCACCCAAACTCATGTCCATTGAGTCAGTGATGCCATCCTCTATCTGAATAGATCTACTGAAGCAAAAATTGATTCCTTGAAACTAACCTTAACTGTTTCAAATCACTACATCACGAGACTGAAATTTTACAGTCATTTTCTGGTACATCCAGTCTCTGCATCAGGCTGCCTCAGTTTTACAACTCGCCCATCCCCCCACCCCAACCTGCCTCGTTTGCAGGTAGAAATTCTCCTAGCATGTTATCTTATCAAAGATGCATTAATATAGCGGTTCCCAACCAGGGACCTCTGTGGCACCAGCGGCCAGTTCCGTGGTTACCATTTTTCCGCGGCCTGGGGGTGGGGGTGGTTTCGGGACAGTTCTAAGGAGCACTCAGCCGCCCCTTGTGTGCAGCTCGCAGCGGGGTCGGGGATCCTGCCAGTCTGAGGCCCCGCCGTCCCCACAGGAGGCCGCGCCCCGAGTCTGAGCCATGGCCGTCCCCACAGGAGGCCGCGCCCCGAGTCTGAGCCATGGCCGTCCTCACAGGAGGCCGCGCCCCGAGTCTGAGGCCCCGCCGTCCCCACAGGAGGCCGCGCCCCGAGTCTGAGGCCCCGCCGTCCCCACAGGAGGGCGCGCCCCGAGTCTGAGGCCCCGCCGTCCCCACAGGAGGCCGCGCCCCGAGTCTGAGGCATGGCCGTCCCCACAGGAGGCCGCGCTCCGAGTCTGAGCCATGGCGGTCCTCACAGGAGGCCGCGCCCCGAGTCTGAGGCCCCGCCGTCCCCACAGGAGGCCGCGCCCCGAGTCTGAGGCCCCGCCGTCCCCACAGGAGGCCGCGCCCCGAGTCTGAGGCATGGCCGTCCCCACAGGAGGCCGCGCCCCGAGTCTGAGCCATGGCGGTCCTCACAGGAGGCCGCGCCCCGAGTCTGAGGCCCCGCCGTCCCCACAGGAGGCCGCGCCCCGAGTCTGAGGCCCCGCCGTCCCCACAGGAGGCCGCGCCCCGAGTCTGAGGCATGGCCGTCCCCACAGGAGGCCGCGCCCCGAGTCTGAGCCATGGCCGTCCTCACAGGAGGCCGCGCCCCGAGTCTGAGGCCCCGCCGTCCCCACAGGAGGCCGCGCCCCGAGTCTGAGGCATGGCCATCTTCACAGGAGGCCGCGCCCAGAGTCTGAGCCATGGCCGTCCTCACAGGAGGCCGCGCCCCGAGTCTGAGGCCCCGCCGTCCCCACAGGAGGCCGCACTCGGCGGTGAAGCACGGAGGCTCCCTCACTGCCTGCGCTCACCTCCTGCGTGCGGCCCGGGTTCGAACCGGCCACGACCCGGTACCAGTCCGTGGCCCGAGAGCTGGGACCCCTGCATTAACAGGCTCTACTTATTCTTTCTGCTGAGCTAAGAATTTATGCAGAGGGAAGCATGAGGTCTCTCAGTTTGAGCTCTTGTGCCTTTCTGGCAGGATTTCATATCCTGTGGGTGGAGGCTTTTTTTATTAAGTAATTTTTTTCAGTAATTTTTCTGCGTTTTGCTTTTAGGTCAAAAGCAAAGGAGACAAACTTAAACCAACTAGAAATTTCAAAATGAATTCCTGTATTTTCTTGATCCTCAAACCATAGTACACACCAGGACCTAATTACAAAATGGACGCAGTTTTCAGTGTGAAGGTAAAATCTCTTCACTTTTTGTTCTGGTCTTTGTTCTCACTCAGTCTTTCAGGGAAAATTTAAATAGCTATGAAACAGATTAGAATATTGCTATTCCTATCCCTGAAAATGTAATATTAATTGAAATTATAGATTTCTTGTTCCCAGTGATTTATCAATGTCACTAAAACACTGAAACACTACAGACTCTGTACCCTTTTCTTCTATAGTAAAACAACCAAAATGTAACCTAAGAAAACTACTTTTAAAACAAGTAATTTACACAAACAATGCAGTTCTCTGTTGAACAGGATCCTGTCTATGACTGAGAGCCTTCCCTGGGCATCTTCACCCACTTACCACAGGTTCCATTTAGAGCTAAGAGTCCAGCCCTCAGAGCTGGAGGAAGATCACTCAACCTATAGGCTCAGGGTTAACTGGAAAAAAAAAAAAAAGAGCCACCTTGGTGTCTTAATCTTCAAAGAAAAAGAAAACGAAAAGGAGGTTTCACCTCAAAGTCTATCTCCAAATGTCAGATTGGGCCTCCTGGGCAATTATCTGTGGACTGAGACTAAATGGCTGAGAGCAGCTTAGTGCGATGGTGGCGATCACAAAGTGCCCCAGACCGAGACCACAAAGGCCAGCCACAGAAAGGACTGGGCAGATGCTTTATTTCCCCTGTGAGACTGGAGACATTCCTGCCTCTTTCCATAGAGTGGGAATGGCCAAAGGAGGCTGGGGAAAAGAGATTAGAGTATTAGGCTGCATGCCAGGGCATTGTTGTGATTAGGAATGATTGGAAATCCCTTGGGAGAATGTCAATTTCCTCTTTATTATTGGTAATGTTTGCTTAGAGTCATGAAATAATTTGAATCAGCCTAAAACGCAATCTGTAATGGCTAAAATGTAGTGGTCTATTCTGTTTCCTGCATTAATTAGAAATGGCATCTGATTACTGCTTAATGAGCCAAACAAAATGATAAGCTCCTTTGCTCCCTTCCTAACTTTAATTCTAGACTGCATGAGCCACTTCCTGAAGAAGCATGTATAGCTTATACAGACACACAAAAAATATTCTGGCTAGGGCATCAGAGACCCTTGCAATTATCCAGGTGATAATCAAAATTATCTAGTAGCAGAAGCTGCCACTGGCTGCGACAGAAAAATTGAGCCCTTTCAACAAAATGTGGTCAAATTTGTCTAAATATTGCCAAACAGAAAATTGTTTTTCCCAAGCTAACTTTTATTTAGCTCCTCCTATGCACCTTGGGCAAAAAGAATTAGTGAATTTAATAATTAGAGGAAAAGAGAAAAGAATGAGTTAAGAGTAAGTTTCTTTATCTTGGAACAATGGAAACTGTAATCCTAACAACTAAGATCGTCTTAATGATTAAATTAGATATTTTTTGTGAAAGATCGTAGCACAGTGTCAGGCACATAAATGGAGCTAAATGAATTTTAATTCCCTTCTTTCTCCCTTGCTGTATCTGATTTTAGGATCTCAAGTGAAGACTAACGTAGCCAAATAGACGCAGACTCATTAGTAAATGACCTTCCTTGTTCTGTTTGCCACCTACAATGTTAATATTTCAAATTAATGTGGACAAATCAATACTCATTAAACTACACAAGGCAAATAGTCCTTAAAGTAGCTTCTATCTCTGATCAATTATAAAACTAATGCAAACAAAAGTTTCTAATTATTTGGACAAACGGTGACCTTTCCCTTCGACCATTAATTTTGCATACGGAAGGAACACAATCTTTCAAGTGGCAGTTTTCTTCTTAAAGAGCTCTAGCCAAAAGGTCACCCAAATGCACATTCATTTCAAATAAAGGTAGGAAAGAATTTCCCAGTTGACCCAGCAATAAACAGGATAATAAAATGTTCATCAGGAAACGAAGTATCTTGGACAGGAAGAGTTGTGTGGAGTCATGTATGCTATCCATCTGTCATATCATTCTGTTACTGCATTCTCTTATCTTTGATAAAATTTTTTTCATATCAAATCCATCTATTTTAAAAATGACATTTCATCATCTAAACTGACATTATTGCTTTACCAAAATGTCAAGATTAAAAAGGTTCTCAGTCATTTGTAGTTATGTCTGGCTTAGTTTATACACAATACAATCGCCTATATTGGTAAATATCAACTTTTCTCATATGTATATTGTACATTATGAAGATGGAAATAGCAATTTCCACGTATTAACAAGACACTTATTTGAAGATCTCATGGTTTTCAATCATATTCAAGAAGAGAAATGCAACACAAAATTATGCTGGAGTGTATCATTACATAGATAAGAACAAATTAATTCATTAGCTTTTGTAGATTTTTAACTATTATCATTTAAAACTTGCTCAAATATGAAAATATTCTGAAGAGAAGATACACTATGTCTGTTTCATTTGAAAATTATAGGTACTATTTATTGGTCAATTATAAAGCAAATTTTTATAATATTAAATGTATATTATGGGGTAAATGAGAAATACTTTACATTCATCTGAAGCAATTTACATTCTTATAATTACATTCTTACAAAAACACTGAAAAAGAGCAATACTTTATATTCATTAACAGACTTTGCTGTTACAAATTCCAATTATGATACACTACTAATAAATGGATTTCCAGATTCAAGACTATAAGAGTGTTAGAACAATATTAGAATATGACTTTCCCTTATGACCCAGTTTCCCCTTCAGTCAGTCTCTGCCATCAGGAAGCTTCCATAAGCCTCTTATCCTCCATCAGAGGGCAGAGAGACTGACCACAATCACAGAAAACTAACCAATCTAATCACATGGACCACAGCCTTGTCTAACTCAGTGAAACTAGGAGCCATGCCATGTAGGGCCACCCAAGATGGATTGGTCATGGTGGAGAGTTCTGACAAAACGTGATCCACTGGAGAAGGGAATGGCAAACCACTTCAGTATTCTTGCCTTGAGAACCCTATGAACAGTAAGAAAATGCGAAAAGATAGGACCCTGAAAGATGAACTTCCCAGGTTAGTAGGTACCCAATATGCTACTGGAGAAGAGTGGAGAAATAATTCCAGAAAGAAGAGATGGAGCCAAAGCAAAAACAACACCCAGTTGTGGATGAAACTGGTGGTGGAAGCAAGGTCCAATGCTGTAAAGAGCAATATTGCATAGGAACCTGGAATGTTAGGTCCATGAATCAAGGCAAATTGGAAGTGGTCAAACAGGAGATGGCAAGAGTGAATGTCAATATTTTCAGAATCAACAAACTAAAATGGACTGGAATGGGTGAATTTAATTCAGATGACCATTACATCTACTACTGTGGGCAAGAATCCCTTAGAAGAAATGGAGTAGCCATCATGGTCAATAAAAGAGTCCAAAATGCAGTACTTGGATGCAATCTCAAAAATGACAGAACGATCTCTGTTCCTTTCCAAGGCAAACCATTCAGTATCATAGTAATCCAAGTCTATGCCCCGGCCAGTAATGCCGTAGAAGCTGAAGTTGAACAGTTCTATGAAGACTTACAAGACCTTCTAGAACTAAAACCAAAAAAAGATGTCCTTTTCGTTACAGGGGACTGGGATGCAAAAGTAGGAAGTCAAGAAATACCTGGAATAACAGGTAAATTTGGCCTTGGAGTACAGAATGAAGCAGGGCAAAGGCTAATAGAGTTTTGCCAAGAGAACGCACTGGTCATAGCAAACTCCCTCTTCCAACAACACAAGAGATGACTATACACATGGACATCACCAGATGGTCAATACTGAAATCAGATTGAGAATATTCTTTGCAGCCAAAGATGGAGAAGCTCTATACAGTCAGCAAAAACAAGACTGGGAGCTAACTGTGGCTCAGATCATGAACTCCTTATTGCCAAATTCAGACTTAAATTGAAGAAAGTAGAGAAAACCACTACACCATTCAGGTATGACCTAAATCAAATTCCTTACAATTATACAGTGGAACTGAGAAATACATTCAAGGGACTAGATCTGACAGAATGCCTGAAGAACTATGGACAGAGGCTCATGATGTTGTACAGGAGACAGGGATCAAGACCATCCCCAAGAAAAAGAAATGCAAAAAAGCAAAAGGCCTGTCTGAGGAAGCCTTACAAATAGCTGAGAAGAGAAGCAAAAGGCAAAGGAGAAAAGGAAAGATGTACCCATTTGAATGCAGAGTTCCAAAGAATAGCAAGGAGAGATAAGAAAGCCTTCTTCAGTGATCAATGCAAAGAAATAGAAGAAAACAATAGAATGGGCAAGACTAGAGATCTCTTCAAGAAAATTAGAGATACCAAGGGAACATTTCATGCAAAAATGGGCTCAATAAAGGACAGAAATGGTATGGACCTAACAGAAGCAGAAGACATTAGGAAGAAGTGGCAAGAATACACAGAATTATACAAAAAAGAGCCTCACAACCCAGATAATCACGATGGTGTGATCACTTACCTAGAGCCAGACATCCTGGAATACAAAGTCAAGTAGGCCTTAGGAAGTATCACTATGAACAAAGCTAGTGAAGGTGATGGCATTCAAGTTGAGCTATTTCAAATCCTAAAAGATGCTACACTCAATATGCCAGCAAATTTTGAAAACTCAGCAGTGACCACAGGACTGGAAAAGGTCAGTTTTCATTTCAATCCCAAAGAAAGACAATGCCAAAGAATGCTCAAACTACTGCACAATTGCACTCATCTCACACGCTAGCAAAGTAATGCTCAAAATTCTCCAAGACAGGCTTCAACCGTGAACTTCCAGATGTTCAAGCTGGATTTAGAAAAGACAGAGGAACCAGAGATCAAATTGCCAACATCTGACGGATCATTGAAAAAGCAAGAGAGTTCCAGAAAAACATCCATTTCTACTTTATTGACTATGCCAACCCTTTGACTGTGTGGATCACCGCAAGCTGTGGAAAATTCTGAAAGAGACGGGAGTACTAGACCACCTGACCTGCCTCTTGAGAAATCTGTATTCATGTTAGGAAGCAACGGTTAGAACTGGAAATGGAACAACAGACTGGTTCCAAATAGGGAAAGGAGTTCATCAAGGCTGTATATTGTCACCGTGCTTATTTAATTTATATGCAGAGTACATCATGAGAAACGCTGGGCTGAATGAAGCACAAGCTGGAATCAAGATTGCAGGGAGAAATATCAATAACCTCAGATATGCAGATGACACCACCCTTATGGCAGAAAGTGAAGAAGAATTAAAGAGCCTCTTGATGAAAGTGAAAGAGGAGAGTGAAAAAGTTGGCTTAAAGCTCAACATTCAGAAAACTAAGATCATGGCATCTGGTCCCATCACTTCATGGCAAATAGATGGGAAAACAGTGGAAACAGTGACAGACTTTATTTTGGGGGGCTCCAAAATCACTGCAGATGGTGATTGCAGCCATGAAATTAAAAGACGCTTACTCCTTGGAAGGGAAGTTATGTCCAACCTAGACAGCATATTAAAAAGCAGAGACATTACTTTGCCAACAAAGGCCCATCTAGTCAAGGCTATGGTTTTTCCAGTAGTCATGTATGGATGTGAGAGTTGGACTACAAAGAAAGCTGAGTGCCGAAGAATTGATGCTTTTGAACTGTGGTGTTGGAGAAGACTCTTGCGAGTCCCTTGGACTGCAAGGAGATCCAACCAGTCCATCCTAAGGGAATCAGTCCTGAATATTCATTGGAAGGATTGACACCGAAGCTGAAGTTCCAGTACTTTGGCCACCTGATACGAAGAGCTGATTCATTTGAAAAGACCCTGATGCTGGGAAAGATTGAAGGCAGGAGGAGAAGGGGACGACAGAGGATGAGATGGCTGGATGGCATCACCGACTCGATGGACATGAGTTTGACTAAACTCCGGGAGTTGGTAATGGACAGGGAGGCCTGGCGTGCTGCAGTTCATGGGGTTGCAAAAAGTTGGACACTACTGAGTGATTGAACTGAACTGAACTTCCCTTATGTGGATTTTGTGTACTGTTGGTCAAATCTTACTGGGATTTGGCAAAGACAGTGAAGGTGAGTCTTCATGAGTACTTTTAAGAGCACCAAAAAGTGTCACTACCTTTCCCTCAAAATTACACAGCTTATAACTAACCAAAACAAATCCTACTTTAAAAGAAATTCCACTCCAAGTACTAACCATGTTTTATAAATTAAATAGGTACATTCTTCAAAATAAATTAATTAATGTTAGACTGATTTTTCCATTAATTTTTATTACATTTTAGAGTGAAGACTTCTATAGGAAAACATTATCCTAATGGGGAAAAAGATACACTTAAGAATTCTAATGTCCACTACAAGGAAGAGTCTACTCCTATCAATCTGCATGCTCACACAATTGCTGCAAGAAATTATTTTAAACGACAATGAATTTATATCACTTTGGACATCATTTCAAAGAGCATTCATTAAAGTTAAGTCCCATTTCACTGGCTTTCCTCCTAAATCCACAACAGCAAAATATCTAAGCAGCACATGGCTTTCTCTGTATTATAGGCATTTTGTAGATATCCGTACAGAAGAAATTCACTTAAAGAGAGTGTTCTGGATAATTCCAGCAGTAAAGTATAATTAGTCAGTATGCACTGAACCCCACATTGCAGGCACTGCATGGACTCCTTTATATACATGATTTCGAACAGTCACTAGGTGAAGAGGTGAGACAACCAAGGTTCAGAGCAGCACAGTAATACGACCAAAGTCACAAAGCTGACACGTTGTGCGAGGGAGGATCTGACGACTTGCATAACTGATATTTTTAAGAAAAGCTCCATGGCTATTCATATTAAGTATTACAGATTAGTTGATAACAAGTAGTTTCTAACAGATCTTTCAGTAGAAGGGAAAAATATTTCAAGTTTTAATTCCATTAATGAAGGGATCCCATCTCTGTTCAGTCACCTACTTATACAAAAAGTCCTTATTCCACTATTGGCTATATACCCCAAGGAAACCATAATTGAAAAAGACACATAACCCCAGTGTTTACTGCAACACTCTTCACAGTAGCCAGGACAAAGAAGCAACTTAGATGTTCACTGACAGATGAATGGGTAAAGAAGGTATGGCACATATCTACAATGGAATATTACTCAGCTATAAAAAGGAACACATCTGAGTCAACCCTAATGAGGTGGATGAACCTAGAGCCTGTTACACAGAGTGAAGGAAGTCAGAAAAACAGGTATCATATACTAACGTGTATCCATGGAATCTAGGAAGGTGGTACTGATGAACCTCTCTGCAGGGCCGCAGTGGACACAGACATTGAGAGCAAACTTGTGGACACAGTGGGGTAAGAGGGTGGGACGATCTGAGAAGGGAACATGGAAACATATGCTACCGTGAGTGAAACAGTGGGAATCCGCTGTCTGATGCAGGGAACTCACCCGTGCTCTGTGGCAACCCAGAGGGTGAGAAGGGGCGGGGAGGGGAGGGAGGCACCAAAGGGAGGAAAGCGTGCACACCTCCGGCTGATTCCTGTTGACTATGGCAGCAACCAGCACAATACTGCAAAGTAACTATCCTCCAATTAAAGATAAAAAGAAATTTTTAAAAACCCTTCTTGAGTCTCTACTTATGCACACTGCTAGAAGACCAAGTGATACAAGGAAGAAGCTCAGGAAAGGGCAACGGTGGCTTAAAGAAAAGTGATGGAATCAGGGAAAGCTTCATAAGAGACACATCACTGGGCTCTCTCCTTCAAGGCTAAGAAGAATTTAGCAGACAGAGATGAAAGCCATGACCATTCCGTGAAAAGGAAGTGAGCAGTGGCTCAAGAGCCGGGCTTCAACATACACACAAGCCCAGTGAGAACCCCTGGGCAGGCTATCCCCGGGAGCATGAGGGGGCGGTCTAGTGTGGACTACGACGAGGAGTGAGTACGGGAGGTTTCACATACCAACACTGTGTGCAGAAGAAAAGTTACTGAGGTTTCTGAGTGTGGGAGCATTAGGGTCAGTGCTTTAAGAAGATAAGGGGTGCAGGATATATATGGGAAAGAAAAACTCAGGAGACTGTTGGAGAAGCCGACACAGAAGTGCAGGCATGGGTGAGGGCAGTGGTTGTGGGAAGGGAGAAAAGGGAAAGTTGCCAGAGAGATTTCAAAACGGCACTCTGATGAATGACACAGCTGGGATGGAGACAAAGAGATGACCAGAGAAGACAGAGATCTGAGTCAGAGCTACTGGAAGTGTGGTGAATAGAGGAGAAAGATCATAGAGAAAGGGAGATTCTGAACAGCGCTTTGATACTCAATCCAGAGGAGCCTGGTGGACTAAAGCCCATGGGGTCACAGAGGCAGACATGACTGAGGGACACATATTAAAATTATCTGGTCCCATCACTTCATGGCAAATAGTTAGGGAAAAAGTGGAAACAGTGGCAGATTTTATTTTCTTGGGCTCCAAAAATCACTACCAATGGTGACTGCAGCCATGAAATTAAAAGACACTTGCTCCTTGGTGCTCATCTGGTAAAGAATCTGCCAGCAATGCTGGAGACTTGGGTTCAATCCCTGAGCTGGGAAGATCCCCTGGAGAAGGGAACGGCTACCCACTTCAGTATTCTTGCCTGGAGAATTCCATGGATAGAGGAGCGTGGTGGGCTACAGTCCAAGGGGTCACAAAGAGTTCAACACAACTGAGTGACTAACACTTTCACTTTCTACTTGCTCCTTAGAAGGAAAGTAATGATAAACCTAGACAGCATATTTAGAAGCCGAGACATCACTTTGTCGACAAAGGTCTGTATAGTCAAAGCTATGGCTTTTCCAGTAGTCATGTACAGACGTAAGAATTGGACCATAAAGAAGACTGAGCGCTGAAGAATTGATGCTTTCAAACTGTGGCGCTGGAGAAGACTCTTGACAGTACCTTGGACTGCAAGGAAATCAAACCACTCAATCCTGGAAGGACTGATGCCGAAGCTGAAACTCCAATACTTTGGCCACCTGATTCAAAGAGCCAACTCACAGGAAAAGACTCTGATGCTGGGAAAGATTGAGGGGAGACAGAGGATGAGACGGTTGGAAGGCATCCTTGACTCAAGGGACATGAGTTTCAGCAAACTCTGGGAGACAGTGGATAGGGAAGCCTGGTTTGCTGAAGTCCATGTGGTGACAAAGAGTCAGACCCGACTTTGCAACTGAAGAACAAGAAGTAACTGTACTTAAGACAGCGGCTCTCAACTGGGGGTGACTTTGCCCACCTCCCTCGGTGACATTTATCAATCTCTGAAGACATTTTTGTTGTCCGAGTGGGAGGGGTTTTCTAATATCTTATAAGCAGAGGACAGGGACAGTGTTAAATATCCTACAAAGCACAAGAAGACATCACTCAAAAAAATGCAAAGAATTATTGGCTCAAAATATCAATAGTGCCAAGGTTGAGAAACCCTGGCTTAAGGTGAGATGTATCCAATTTAGAATTGTAAATTGTTTGGAAAACAGATACCCAGAATATCCATTTGATGTACTAAAAATTACTTCATGCACAGCTTGTGTTAAAGTTGTTCTAAGTTTGCAAAGAAGTTAGTTTCAATCATATTTCCCAATGATAGGATAAGGGGTCCCATTGCTAGCTGAAGTCTCAGAAAATATACCACAGCCAATGTTGCAAAAACCCCCCACTGAAGGTATCAATAAGAACTGCAAAGGCCCTCCACCCACAAATCACCTGAACCAGTGGGTTACTGGCCCTCAGCTCATTCCTACACTGTGTTTTAAAGTGAGTTTCTTGGCTGCTTTGTTAATACAGTATTTACAAGGCATAGCCTGAAGAATTCTATAATCTGTGGTTGAAGTAGCATCCATCCGGGTCCTGACTACCACGAACTCCAGAATATCTGGAAAGAAGCCACAGAGACCTCTAGACATTCTGACTGAGCCTGATGCGGTCATGGAAGTGGGAACAGACGCAGCTGTCTCAGAAACAGCACTCAGTGACTGGCTGGGGAGACCCCGCTGTCAACACCGGGAGCCCGCCTGCTGCTGCGCTGGCCGGAGGACGGACTGGGCGGGGTGGGGCGGCCGGGGGCGGGATCAGGGCTGGTTCCCGCTGTCGTGTGGCAGAAACCAACGCCACGCTGTAAAACAATGTTCTGATTAAATTTTAAACATTTAACAAGCAGCTAAGCTAGGTCAGGCGTCGTGCCATCATCTGCACATGCACTGTCTCCTCTATTTTTCCGGACACACGGGCATGGTTTTATTTTACGCCCGTTTCACAGATGAAAAGACTGAAGGGTAGAGAGGTTCCTTTCTTGCTCGAGTTCATTCGATCAGCAAGAGGCAAATCTGGAACTTGAGCCTAGTTCTGGGTAGTATTAGAGTCACTGTGACACTTGGTTTACTTGGCAAACCCTCAAATTCACCTTGTCTGAGGGTCTACCAGGGGTCCTCCACTTCGGTCTTAGGGTCCAGGCACTCAGCTGCATGAGAAACTTCCGTGTAATGTTGTAGGTGCATCAGCTTGCAATGAAATGGAAGTATTTCCTGGAATTAGTAAGTTCTTTGTACCAAAACTTATAATTAGAAAACCGAACAATTTGCTTTGGTTTAAAACGAAAAGAACTAACGCTTCGAGAACAGAAATCCATCCCACAGTTTCAGTTCTCTGAGTTTTCTAAACAACAGTATAACTTTTTAATCTGACTTTCTAAATATACCAAGAGAACTGGCAGTGAAAAAATACCAAGGAAATAAAAAAAAAAAACCCAAAAGGACAGCAACAGCACCACAAAGTCACCTCACTGCTACTAAAGATTGGGAAGACTGGCCAGTCATCCACACTGACTCCACTGGAGTGAGGCCAGACAGCAGCGAACACACTGTGTCTGCAGAATGCTTACAGTTGCCGGGCTTGAGAGGCCTCTCTAGGAAAGAAGGGAGCCCTCAGACTTGTGAGTGGCAGGGCTGCCGTGTGAGCGCAGGTGTGGCGTTGGCTCTGCTAAACCTGGATGTCTCCCCACACGTTCGGTGGGAGCCACAGACTGCCCAGCGGTCTCCCGTCCGTGATGTAGCCTTTACACCATCCCCAGCACCCTTTTTCCTTTCGAAGGAAAAAATGGGTTCATGTATCACCTGTTTGGAGTTCTTCCATTCAAAGCTCAGTTAACCTTCAAACAGAAATGACAGAGGTAAAGAGCAAGCTATGCGGCGTGCTAACACCAGCACTCTCTCAGAGTCTCCAGGGCAGCACCTACGCAGGTGGCTGCCGCCCGGCAGCAAGCACCCCCCGGCAGCAGCCAATTTTAGAAACTAGGAGGAAGAGGAACTGGAATCATTATTTTTTCTTTTTGCCTTGGACCTCATTACAACTTAACACCGGCCAAACTGATGCCACCTCTCCTCACAATGCAGAGGGGCTTGGGGGAAGCTCAAGAGGGGAGGCTTGAAGTTTTCACATCCAGTTAGACAACACTCTGATTATAGGAAGACTGATGACCGTCAGAGTCTTTAACAACAGTTTCTCTGCACATAAATTTCACTCTTTAAATTCAACTGCATTTCAATGGCACTCTTAGGCGAGGTACATGTGAGACCTGTCATGTGCCTGAGAGAATCATGCTCATCACTGCTGTCAGATAACACAGACCTGGGCTCAGCTCCAGGGTTGGGAAGATGCCCTGGAGGAGGCAATGGCTACCCACTCCAGTCTTCTTGCCTGGAGAATTCCATGGACAGAGGAACTACGGTCCATGGGGTTGCAAGAGCCAGACACAAGTAAGTGACTCACACAGCATTTGCTATTCAAAGAAGTCAGTCAGTCAATGAAATTAAACAAATAAAACCACGACACAGATAAACCTAATGTGCCAAGTGGAAGGTTAACTGCATTTCAATTATTATATTTTTTATCTACAATTAAACAAATATTACTTTCAAATGACTGGATGCTTAATTTTATTTTTCCTTTCAAATGATTAACTGGGTTTCATTTTAAGATTATATAAGGCATTTTTAATGAGTTCAATATCTAGGGCTAAAGCCCAGATAATTAGTTCTTTTTTCCCACTGCATAATGTTTTCAAGAATATTGTACATAATTAACTTTTTCTAAAACCCAAGTCAACCAAACTGAACATGTCTAAATCACATCAAGTTTTTCCACTGCACTAAATTTCAATGCCAGAGATGCTTTGCTGTCATTTGGAATTGATTTTCAAAAGCAGTAATTCCAAAAATTATTTTAAATTTTACCTGCAAACTTTGTGACCTCTAGATAAATATCCATAAATAAATATATAATAATAATCACAGGAAAATAATTTTTTAAAGGGAACATTGGCTATTTCATAAAATAAAATATCATTCTGCAATCCTTATTTTTACCTCCTTTCTTATAATTCTACATATTTGGAGTTTTAAACTCTAGGCTTTTAAGGTAACATATTCTTTTAATAAATAGGTTACACTTAAAAACAATAATTGGCTTGGGTACATTCATAAGGTAACTTTGAGATCTTGAAGACTTTAAGTGGTTTCCAAAAAGGTTTAATTCACAACCAAGTACTAGCTTGGAAACTGAGAGAATATAGCCTATAATTGCAAAATACCTTAACATTTCTTTTCAGTCCAAAGCCAAAGGTAGTTTGAAAGTATAAAGATTCTAAGGCTTTCTATTTTAAGAATATTCACTCTTCAGAAAGCATATGTGCTTAATTAAAATGCCAGTTGATTAATTATATCAAAAGGTCTTCAAAATAGCTCTTAAATGAACAGACTTCTCTCATTCTCATATGAAAACCAAGAAAATTTCATCTTTTTGCTAGTGAACTGCAGAAAGAAAGAAAAATAAGTGAATGAATGAATATGCAAAAAAAAACCTACATGGCTTGTACTTCAGTACTGATTTTAACAGTGAATTTAAATCTGTAAATGGAACCAAGTTTATGTAAAGACAAATTTTTCAGAGCCTAGTTAAAATAAGGTCCTCAAAATATACTGGTAGGAGGGCATGAGGAAGCTGGACAGAATGGAATTAAGTCCCTGCATCGGGAGAATCCAATTAACTTACCTATTTTATGGTCCCCTATTCAGCTATCCCTTTGAAAATTACATTTACCAAGGTATGGAGGTCCTTCTTCACACCCCATTCAAAGAAAAATGACTTCTCTTTGAGGTCATTCTAATCCCAGATATAAGTGGAATAAAATCAGGACTCATATAGTTCCTTCAGCCACTCTAGTAAGAGTTTCATTAACAGCCAAATGGAAATAGATCAGCAGTTACTACCAGAGTCAGTCTGTTAATTCTTACTCATTGTGACTGTTTTACTGTGTAAGCATGTATGTAAATCATTCTATAGAATGAGATGAATTACTCTCAGAAAAAGTCTTTGTTGTCATTCCCCAGTAATTAACCTTTTCAATTACTACTAGGAAGGGATTTTGCCTGAGATATGTAGAAGCAGACAGACAACCTAGCTGGGCATAGGAGGCAAGCCATACCCCTCTCAAATGATATTTGAAGGGGGTTGGTTAAAAAAATAATTAGCTACATCAAATCCTTTTTCAGTATGTGGATTTTGATTAGGAGTCAGTTCAAATCACAAGTTTGCAAACTGCAAATTTTCCCAATGGTAAATAAAAATTTTAAATTATGGTCACTGAGTTCCTGAATACAAGGACAGAGATGTTTTTAATCCATTTTGGCTCCCAAGGGGCTTTCCTCTCCTGAAAGTTAACTGGTAATTTTGATGCAAACACAGTCGACTAAATCTAATGTAAAATGCAGTTCAAATTTTTGACAGGAGAGTTTTTATGACACGTTAAAAGGTCATGTTAAAGTAACCTAATTTTCCCTTGATTCCAACATTTATAGTCCCGTATTTTTTCATGACATCTCTTTCAAGGTTATTTAAAAGAGGTTGCAAAAGTTTAAACAAGTCAGTTCCTTAAAGTGATGCATGGAAGTTTGGCAGTTCCCATAAAATACTGGGAAAAAAAAAAAAAAATCCAACTCACTGATTCAGTAAAAAAAAGTCAATTACTTTCTTTTCTTCAGCAATTTATCTATGATATCTACCACTATAGTATCAATGGCTAAGAAGCAGACAGTAAATTAAATATTTCAAAAAAAGGAGAAGATAAGACATTTTATGTAATTCTTTCCTTTGTGAAGAATGCCTGGACAAAAAGACTATTACTGCACTGCAAGGATTATCTACACTTTTCATCAGTGACTTCATTTTTACTAAAACAATACGTATCACTAGATGCCTTCTTCAAAAAGGAAATTATAGAATCTCAAAATAATTCAAACTAGGCAAAGTGAAGAGTCATGCTCCCAGAAAAGGCAAAGTTTCAGATTTTCAAGAAGGAAAAATGTAAGCATCTTCTTCTGCAACCAGTCCACATGAGCTCTCTCACTCTTGTATTTTTCACCTGTTTTAATGGCAGCAACTCTACACTGTTTCACAGATTTTACAAGCAAGGCAATCCCATGATGGAGACATCCGCAGACAATTTAGCAGACACTAGCACAGATGTTTCTGTGATTTCAGTTATCTTCATCGTCTCAAGCTTGGTCTCATTGCTCAATCTCTTTCCTCACTGTCTTTAACCTTTAGGTGAAGAGAGAGATGAAAATGAGAAGGTGCAAAAAGGGCCTAAGTATGAGCCCAACTCTAGCTGTGTCCTGGGTGGAGCTGGGGGTGGTTTGTAGGCTTGCTCAATGGTGGAACCCTCAAGACGTTCAGTATAGATCCAACTTAATGATACTGTACAAATCAACTAGGCAACCAAAAAGAAAATCCTGTTTGCTATCACATATAAGGCATGTAAGCAGGAGTCAAAGAAGGCTTTTAAAAATATTAATACATGTACATGGGGAGAAATCATATTGCAGAAGTCATTTATTTCCACATTCTCCTGTTTTATAGCATTTAGAACAGCACTGACCAAAAGAAGCAAACTGCTAGCTCTGAATGCTGACTACATATGTAATTTAAAATGCCCAGCAGCCACATTAATTAAAAAGGAACAGGTAAAATTAATTTTAATAATATTTTCAATATTGTCAATGTATCCAAGTTTGTATCCAGTATAAATTGAATTTATCCAAAATTCATTTCAACATATAACCAATATAAAATTACTGAGATACCTTGCATTCTTGTTTGTTCTTATGCTAGGTCTTAAAAATCTAGCATGTATTTTACACTTAAAGCACATCTCAAGTCAAACCAGCCACACTTCAAGTGCCATGGTGCTACACACACATCCCCGGGGGAAGAGACGGCCCGGCCTAAGCGGGAGGGGGACTGGACTCACTGCTGCCGCTCAGCATGTTGCCCTTACAACCAACTCCTTTTATTCTTTTTCAGGGAACTGCACAATCAGACACTCACACTTGGAAGACAGGTTCATTATCCAGTTCATGTCTGGAATTATGCTGTTGCCCAAAACACCTTCTCACTTCCTTTCACCTTTTTAAGTTTCACCCACCCTCAAAGTCAACCCTCAAATTTCCACCTCCTCCTACAGCCTCCCATGAACATGCAAACTCCAGTGTTTCTCCAAAGCACTTCCTTCCTCTCCATTCTCCCAGTTCCCAGTACAAACCTCTTACCACCTAATATGGCTGCTTGCATTCATTAGGCACTCAATGATTTCATGTTAAATAAATGAAAAAGTCACTTGCACATTCATTTCAGTGCTTAATTTGTACAGTAAACAAAAATGTAAAAAATCTATTTTTTAATTAAATATTACTTTCCATAAAGCAAAGTGTTAGTCGCTTAGTTGTGTCTGATTTTGATCCCATGGGCTGTAGCCTACCAGACTCCTCCGTCCATGGGGTTTTGCAGACAAGAACACTGGCGTGAGCTGCCATTTCCTTCTCTATGGCAGGACAGAGCCATATTTCAAACTTCTTTTTAAGATGGCAAATGAGCAAGTGAGTGAAAGTCACTCAGTCATGTCCGACTCTTTGCAACCCCATGTACTGTAGCCCACCAGGCTCCTCTGTCCATGAGATTTTCCAGGCAAGAATACTGGAATGGGGTGCCATTCCCTTCTCCAGGGGACCTTCCCGACCCAGGGATCGAACTCGAGACTCCTGCATTTCAGGCAGATTGCTTACTGTCTGAGCCACCAGTGTTACAATACTTTTCTTCAGCTCAAGCCTGGAGCCTCCTTTGTCCTACGCTAAATCACTGCTGGTAGACAGAAATACAGGAGCTACACAAAATGAACGATAGCAGCAAAACCTGGAGCTGTTTCTACCATGGGCCTGATCTGTTAGTTGGGGTGAGGAAAAAAAATTAGGCCACAAATCTCTACACAATCAACAGTATAATTTTTCTCGCCTCTTTCCAAACTATGGTATAATCACACACACACACATTTGGTCATTTAGGAGGAGGAAAGGATCAATAATATTAAATGCCAGGACTAAAATGTGTTCCTTGGACCAGCTACTTAGAAAGCCAGTACTGATTTTAGTGACAGCGATTTTCTGGGAGTACTATAGAGAGAAAAAACATTTGTAGAGGGATAAGAATTAAATGGAGGTTTAAAAAGCAGAGGAAGTGCCAAGTATTTTTAAGTTGTTCGTCCCTTCAGCCGCCACACTTGCAGAGCGTGAGGAAGCAACACAGGGTCAAGGGATGGGGGGCTCTAGCACAATCTTGCCTTTCACTGAGTTTTGAACTTCATTCTGCAGTCCTGTCTTCTCATTGATTCCACTTGGCTCCAGAACTTTCCACCTACCCACTTTGAGCTCTATTATTGTCTAATTCTCATCATGGCCTTGTTTTAGAGTTCTCTCTTGGAAGCATTTTCTTAACTAAAGCCTTGTTTGTTTGTCTGTTTAACCTTGACAATAACGTGCACTTTTTTTAACCTGTTCATGCTAACCCAGGTACCTTAGGTCAACTCTGCTTCCATTCTTGTGGCCTGGGACTCCTGTCTGCAGTCCCTCACTCCCCTCTGCTCTCATGGACAGTGACCCACCTGCAAAACTCAGACCTAAGTATAAGAAGACAGATGAAAGAAGAAAGATAATGTAATTCCCTCACTGGACAGAGTATGACCATAGCTGAGTTCCCTAGCTACACTTAGAACTCTGCAAAAGATATCAAAGCAATCTCAATTAAGTGTACTGTACATTAATTACATTTCAATAAAAAGTACACTGATCTTACTGCAAACTATTTCCTTATACTATCCTTGATTTTACATAGGATTCAATTTGATAATGTATGTTTATTATCTTTATTTAGAATGTACCCATACAATTTTTAAATGGTCAATAAAGAATTTTTAAAATAAAAGATGTTGAAATAGACATTATTTCATGACTGTAAAATGTTCTCATTACAGAGCAGCTTTGAATAACATTAAGGAATATTCCTTCCTTAGGTGCTATGGAGAGCACTGTACTTCATTAATTTAGAGACACTACCAGGAGAGAGTTTAGAAAACATGAATGAGTTATTAAATTACCTTCATGATCCTTTGAAAATTAATTGCATAGTATTCATAAAGGTTTGAATATGAAAAAAAGAAGAGGATGTTTTACCGTTGAAAGTTAAATTCTACAGTTTTTCTAGAAAGAACTCATGTTTACAATAGGATTCTAATTTAGGAAATCTTTAAGAAACTGAAATTCTGCTGTGCAATTTAGTCAAAAGTGTTTGAGTCTTTTGTACCTTATAGAAATTTGAGAGAAAAATTGAAACTCCACCACCCAAAGCTACTGAATGTGGTATTTTTGCCAATTCTAAGTAATTATGAACAGGAAGAGTATTCCTTTTAGAATGTAAAAAAGACTCTAATCAATACCAATTCTGCCTCAAATAACCAATTTCTTGATTTATGCCATACATGTGTCTAACATCACACACTGTTTCAGGACTGATGACTGATGACCTTCTCAGTACCATGGACAGGGTCGGAACTGCTGGGACCGAGTCAGAAATGCTTGGCCCTGCAGAGACTAGGTCTGTCACACAACAGCATCTCCCAAAGGTTGTAAAAGTATCAGAACAAAGCCAAAATTTTGAGTGTTGTTCTGTTTTGCTCAAAATTCTACTTACTTGACTACTGATATATTTTCACCCCAGACCAATTTCTTTCAAGCCATAGGTTACTTGTCTATACATGCTAATTTATTGTTGTTTTTCAGTCACTCAGTTGTGTCCGACTCTTTTGTGACCCCATGGACTGCAGCACACCAGGCTTCCCTGTCCTTCACTATCTCCTGGAGTTTACCCAAACTCATGTCCATTGAGTGAGCGAAGCCATCCAACCATTTCATCCTCTGTTGCCCCCTTCTCCACCTGCCCTCAATCTTTCCCAGCATTAGGGTCTTCTCCAGTGAGTTGGCTCTTCCATCAGGTGGCCAAAGTATTCCAGCTTCAGCTTTAGCATCAGTCATTCAAATGAATATTTAGGGTTGATATCCTTTAGGATTGATTTGTTTGATCTCCTTGCAGGCCAAGGGACCCTCAAGAGTTTTCTCCAGCACCACAATTTGAAAACATCAATTCTTGGGTGCTCATGTATCTTTATGGTCCAACTCTTATATCTGGACATGGCTGCTGAAAAAACCATAGCTTTGACTATATGCACCTTTGTTAGCAAAGTAATGTCTCTGCTTTTTAACATGATGTCTAGATTTGTCATAGCTTTCCTTCCAAGGAGCAAGTGTCTGTCTTTTAATTTCATGGCTGCAGTCATTGTCTGCAGTGATTCTGGAGCTCAAGAAAATAAAATTCATCACTGCTTCCACTTCTTCCCCCATTTATTTGTCCTGAAGTGATGGGACCAGATGCCATGATTTTAGTTTTTTGAATGCTATTTTAAGCCAGCTTTTTCACTCTCTTCTTTCACTCTCATCAAGAGGCTCTTTAGTTCCTTTTTGCTTTCCACCATTAGAATAGTATCATCTGCATACCTGAGGTTGTTGATATTTCTCCCAGCAATCTTGATTCCAGCTTGTGCTTCATTCAGTCTAGCATTTTGCATGATGTACTCTGCATATAAGTAAAATAAGCAGGGTGACAATATCCAGTTTTGTCCTACTCATTTCCCAATTTTTAACTAGTCCACTGTTCCATGTCCAGTTCTGACTGTTGCTTCTTGTCCTGCATACAAGTTTCTCAGGAGACAGGTAAAGTGATTTGGTACTCCCATATTTTTAAGAATTTTTCACAGTTTGTTGTGATTTAAATAGTCAAAGGCTTTAGCATAGTCAATGAAGCAGAAGCAAATGATTTTCAAGGACTGCCTTGATTTTTCCATGATGCAACAAATGTTGGCAATTTGATCTCTTGTTCCTCTGCCTTTTCTAAACCCAGCTTGTATGTCTGGAAGCTCTTGGTTCACGTACTGCTGCAACCTAGCCTGAATGATGTAGAGCATCACACTGCTAGCGTGTGAAATGAGTGCAACTGTACAGTAGTCTGAACATTCTCTGGCATCGTCCTTCTTTGAAACTGTAATGAAAACTGACCTCTTCCAGTCCTGTGACCACTGCTGAGTTTTCCCAATTTGTTGACTTATTGAATACAGCATTTTAACAGCATCATCTTTTAGGATTTTAAATAGCTCAACTGGAATTTCAACTAGCTTGTCTGGCTCTAGGTGAATGACCACACCATCATGGTTATCCAGGTCATTAAGACCTTTTTTGTACAGTTCTTTTGTGTATTCTTGCCACCTCTTCTTAGTCTCTTCTGCTTCTATTAAGTCCTTACCATTTCTGTCCTTTATTGTGCCTATCTTTGCATGAAGTAATCCCTTGATATCTCCCAACTTTCTTGAGATCTCTAATCTTTCCCATTCTATTTTTTCCTATATTTTTTCCCATTGTTCATTTAAGAAGGCCTTCTTGTCTCTCCTTGCTTTTCTCTGGAACTCTGCATTCAGTTGGGCATATCATTTTCCCTCTCTTCCTTGCCATTTCCTTCTTTTCTTTCCACAGCTATTTGTAAGGCCGCCTCAGACAACCACTTTGCCTTCCTGCGTTTCTTTTTCTTTGGGATGGTTTTGGTCACTGCCTCCTGTATAATGTTATGAACCTCTGTCCACAGTTCTTCAGGCATTCTGTCTACTAGATATAATCCCCTGAATCTATTCATCACCTCCACAGTATAATCATAAGGGACTTGATTTAGGTCATACCTGAATGGTCTAGTGCTTTTCCCTACTTTCTTCCATTTAAATCTGAATTTTGCAATAAAGAGTTGATGATCTGACGCAAAGTCAGCTCCCGGTTTTGTTTTTGCTGACTGTATAGAGCTTTTCCATCTTTGGCTGCAAAGAATATAATCAATCTGATTTCAGTATTGACCATCTGGTGATGTCCTTGTGCAGAATCATCTCTTGGGTTGTTGGAAAAGGGTGTTAGTTATGAACAGCATGTTTTCTTGGGAAGACTGTTGTTAGCCTTTGCCTTGCTTCATTTTGTACTCCAAGGTCAAACTTGCCTGGGTATCTCTTGACTACCTATTTTTGCATTCCAGTCCTCTATGATGAACAGGATATCTTTTTTGTGTGTTAGTTCTAGAAGGTCATATACGTCTTCATAGAAGTAGTCAACTTCAGCTTCTTTGGCATTAGTGGTTGTGGCATAGACTTGGATTACTGTGATGCTGAATGGTTTACCTTGGAAACAAATCAACGTTATTCTGTTGTTTTTGGGATTGCACCCAAGTACTGCATTTCGGACTCTTTTGTTGACTATGATGGCTACTCCAATTCTTCTTACGACTTCTTGCCCACAGTAGTAGACATAATGGTCACCTGAGTTACATTCACCCATTCCCATCCACTTTAGTTCACTGAATCCTAAGATGTCGATGTTCAATCTAGTCGTCTCTGCTTCACTATATCCAATTTACCTTGATTAATGGACCTAACATTCCAGATTTTTAGGCAATTTTGTTCTTTATAGCATCAGACTTTACTTTCACCAACAAACACATCCACAACTCAGCATCTTTTCTGCTTTGGCCCAGTCACTCCATTCTTTTTGGAGCTGTTTCCCCATTCTTCCCCAGGAGCACACTGTACACCTTCTGACCCAGGAGGCTCATCTTCCAGTGTCGTATCTTTCTGCCTTTTCATGTTGCTCAAGGGGTTCTCCAGTCAAGTATACTGGAGTGGGTTGCCATTTCCTCCTCCAGGGGACCACGTTTTGTCAGAACTCTTCACTATGACCCATCCATCTTGGGTGGCCCTACACAGCATGGCTCATAGCTTCACTGAATTACATAAGCCCCTTCACCATGACAAGGCTGTGATACATGAAGGAGATGCTAATATATAGAGTAGTCTTATAAACAAGATGTAAGTTTATCTTGGAAGATACTCATTTGATAAAACAATCACAGAATGCAAATGCAAATTTAAATAAATGAAAAAAAGCAACTGACAGCAAAGATTAGAGTTAATTATCTTTCCCTTTTAAAAGATTTGCTGAACCAGGAATTCCTGATTAGGACTTCTGTATATATAAAGGCCACCATGGAAACTTTCCTATTTTCCTGAGGGATAGAACGTGGGAGTGATATTAACAGAACTGTCTTCACTAGACTTAAATATCCCCTGACATTTCCTGAAGGCGAGGCTTGACTTCTTTCAGAGGAGGCTTATGTTGAGCTGCTAGATGCTTCTTTCTCTAGCATGGTCAATGAATATGTATTGATATCTGCCATATCCCCAGGGGTGGAGGTGGGAGTTTGAGAGGGTGCCAAAAAAGTTGCTAATTTTCTGGAGGAAGGCATGGGCGTTGTTACTTGCTTATGTTTTTAGCAAGTGAATTTCCTAAAAGAAAATATGTGTTATCTTGCCAAATAAAAACAGCTTTGAGGACATACCTTCATCTAGTATTATATTATTAATCAGTGAAACAATTAAAAGTAAAAATAAGCCCGAAAGAGAAGACAAATACTGCATGGCATCACTTATATGTGGAATCAAAAAACTTAAAAAAAAAAAATCAAACTCACAGAAACAGAGAGTGAAAAAGTGGTTGCCAGGGCCTGGGGTCTGGGAAATAGAGAGAGGTTGCTAAATGGGCACAAACTTCCAGCTGTAAGAAGAATGAGGTCTGAGAAGCTAATGCAAAACATGGTGACTATAGTTAATGTGGGTGTGCCGAATCGCTTCAGTCGTGTCCAGTTCTTTGTGGCCCTTTGAACTATAAGTCACCAGGCTCCTCTGTCTATGAGCTTCTCCAGGCAAGAATACTAGAGTGGATTGCAGTGTCCTTCTCCAGGGGATCTTCCTGACCCAGGGATCGAACCCAGGTCTCCTAAAGCTCCTGCTTTGGCAGTGGGTTCTTTACCACTAGCACCACCTGGGAAGCCCACTATAGTTAATAACACTGTATTTAATTGAAATTTGCTAAGAGAGTAGAACTTAAATGTTCTCACACACACACACACACACACAAAGATAAATATATGAAGCGCTGGATGTGTTAATTAACCAGATAGTAGGACTCTTTTCACAATGGACACAATAAAAATAATACAAGAAACAACTCTTATTTGAAGGAAGTTACTAAGGTCAACTACACAGTAAATAAAAATCAGTAACAGAAAAGAATTCACAGTTTATTTAAAAACCCTGATTTTAGCTGCATGCTTCAACCTCATTTTTTTTTTTTTAACAGTATGACCAACAGGAAAAGAAAGTTGCTGGTGTGAGTCGTCTTGGTTCCCTCCTCATTTCCTGCTCCTTCTGTTTCCCAGACAACAGTTGCCAGAAGGAGGAGAAGCCCAGCTGCTGAATATTTTAAAATATTGTAGATTTCTCCCAGCAAGTAATTTCCAAGATATACTTTAGAATTACAGAGTAGAATATTCTTTCCTATATTTTTCATGAGCCATAATTCCACAATAGCTTTACTAAGTATTGGGTTGGCCAAAAAGTTTGTTGAGGTTTTCCAGAAGATGTTATGGAAAGGTCCCAACAAACCTCCTGGCTAACCCAATACCTAAATGTCTGCCGTATTATAGGTAGAACTTTTACAAATATGTACCTGAGGTGATTTCAGCTTGTACCCCACCATGATGCGCCAAGCTGGAGGCTAAAGGATAAACTGTTGTAACTCTTAGTTACATTTTCAGTCTAGAGTTCTTAAACTTAAGCCAGAATTCAATATGCTTCACTTGCAATTTTAGAGTAACAGAGTACAGACAATTAATTTCAGATTGGGAAGACAGCATGGTGTTGCATCTAAATGATAAATGATAAATCTGTTGAATATGAAGGGACACGAAAAAGTCATGCTTTTAAGATATTTAAGTTAGACTTGAAAAGAACCCCCTCCCCTTGCCGCTGGGTTCTTTTACTACTTTAAAGTCTTAAATAAAAGGATAATAGGGGAAAGCCAAATTTGGATAATTATTATAAAGAGTTAAGTTTAAAAGTCAGAACAACTGCAAATAAGCCCTACTAAAACAAGCCGCTGGCAATGTATTTTAATTCAAAATTTAGATCTGCACAGGCTTTTAAAGTCATAAATTTCTAAAATGAAATTTGCCTCCTAAAGTTTTATATGATGAGTTATTTCCCTGTAATAGACCTAAGAACTGTATGACATTCAGCTTTTTATTACCTTGAATTTAAAGTGAAAAATATAACAGCTTCACACACTGAACAGAACTTAGCAGCATCTGCAGCAATTTCATAATTAGTTATAATAATAATAGCTCAAATTTTTATAATTTTCTTATGAAGAATGCAACCTGCTTTTTAAAAAAGGAGGTTGGGCACATGGAGCTCAAGCACCAAGGGATTCTGCCACGGGGCCTCAGATGCGTCTAAGCCTCACTGGATTCTCTCCAATACACTGGGAGTTGGCTCCGTTTGCAAGATAACACAGAACAATGCGCACCAATGCCGTGTCCCCGCAGCTCGGATGGTGCTAGCCTTCTGACGCCATCGCCATCGCGCTTTTGTTCCTGAACAACACATACCCCAATCATGACTCAGAAAACCGCAGGATGAAAATGAAAGAGAGAATGTGCAATCTGAGTCTTTTACCTTGTTCCTTCTGATTAAACATATCACATAAATGTTAAATAAAAAAAGAATACAAAAAATATACATGCCCTAAGGCAGCTATTTAAAATTATGCACACATGTATGTGTAAAATAACTAGAAGGTATTATGCAAAGGTAAATGTGATGGAATTAGCGGTGATTTTCCCCCAAATTTATGGATTATGAGTACCATGCTTAAGGTTATGAGGTTTGTGGTTTTAAAAGCTCACAAATCATTGATATAGTCCTTAACTTTCTACCGTAAAAATGTTAAGAGACCACCATTTCCATTTCATTCATAACAACTGTGAGCTCTCTATGTGTATTTGTTTGAATACATTAGTGAATGAACAGGTTATCGAACTAGTAGATAAATACAAACTAGTGAATAAACTTCCCACCATTTTTAAGAAAGCAAAACATTTTTAAAAGTTACAAGAACACAAGGATACCAAATATAACCTAATCTTCCATAAGCATAGTTATTTTACGTCAGAAATTTAAATTTACATATAAACGAGCTAAAAAATCTAAAAACCTTGAAATGAGTATTTTCCCAGGGAAGCCCACTCAACAAGGAACTGAACATGGAACTGAACAAGGAACTGAACTCAACAAGGAACTGAACATGTATGTCACTTATCAAGGACTGGCAACTTGGTCCTCTGACTCTGAGAGTCCAGAACAGTGTGTGGCACATACTTCTTCTCCATACAGGTTGTGGCAGGAAAGACCAAATGTCAGTGGCAACGGTGTCTCTTTACTGCTTTCTAAACAAGGAGAAATCACTGGGTATATTCCTCTGAGCATCAGTTACACTGACTTCCACAGTAATCATGTCCTTGCTCTGCCAACTCATCCAACCTAAAACTGGTTACTAAAGTAAGCTCTTGCTACACATGGCCTTATTTTACACACCATATGTACCTATCTTATACAGGAGTGTTTTATTTCTATAATAATCTGTGGCTGATATTGTATAGTTTGAAAACGTAAATCTTAGAGGAACTTAGATAAATTCAAATGTGATACAGCTATAGGAGTTTACTGAAAGTCAATCTATTTTACACACACCATAACCTTTCAGGGTGACATCATGGAGAGAATTATGAGAAGACATTGTCTATGGTATTACTGTAAGACTGACTGATTGTACCCACCCCCATGTTAGCATGACATAGGTTATGCATTTATGGTGTGATGGAAATAAAATTCACTGCAAATGTGCATTTCCTTTGTTCCCCTGCCAACCACAGATTATGATGCAGGATATCAGAAACATAAATATATACCCATTGTGGCTTTTTATCTTCTTTTCTTAAGCAACTGAAAGTTATTGTAAATATGTTTTGTGTAATGTTTATAAAATAGCATATTTTCAAGAGAAACCCAAGATCTCAAACAATAAGTATCACTTCAAAGGCAGATAATGAAAAGGCCTTGAAAAAAAGTTATGTACAAGTTTAAAGATACAGATTGATTAAAATCTTAATCGAGCCTTCAGATACTACAAGGCACCAAGGAGATAGGTGCTGCAAAGACATAATTGAGAAGGAATTTCTACCTGCTTTGGTTAACTTGAAAAAAAAAGTGATACCGTGTGTCTACAGATATCAAGAAAATATGTTGATTTCTGCACAGGAAAACATCACTCCTTTCTTAGCCCCTTTGCCATTATGTCATTTTAAAATATGCACTATATTTTTTCTGATCACAAATATACTTCTTATTTAATATACAAAGAATACACAAACATAAAGAAAATTACTTAAGCACTGGAGATAACCACTGTTAACAGTATTTTGCAAACTCTCATTTTTTGACCACATAATGAACATTGCTCCTACGTTCAATCATTAAATCCAATGCATATTAACATTAGATGATTTGACATAAAGATAAGTGATTCTTTAGAAAAACTGAGTTTACTTCACTTATAACTTCCAATCTCACGTATATATAAACCATAGAAACATGTATTCTGAGATTCTTTCCTTAGAACTCTTCATAAAAACATAAGGAGCTACGTGGCATTTTCCTAATTTAAACGACATTTGGACCATAAGCCCAAGTCTCATGACAGAATCCAAGTCTGTATGTGTGGTTCCTCAAGTTTTAGATGCTCCCTTTTATATAACTCTCAGAGAGAAGTGTGATTTTAGGGCCTGAGATCAATAGCAGAGGACTTCTGGCATCTTACCTAATGTCTGCACAGGGTCTCTCCCGTCTCCTGCTGTGGGGCTTCCCTCCTGACACCACGCTGCCCGACCTGGCACTCAGGGGTGTGTGACCCACAGGCATGGGCCAATAACACTCCTTAAATGTCGTGACCGACTCAAGAGCCAGTGGGCACATCCTTCCTCTGTGCTCGCCCCTCATCCCTGCCTCCGATGGAGAGTCCCGAGAAGCGTTTATAAGGCTTCTCAGGGATAACCACATGGAATCGAGCAACCCGTCACATTCAGTGCTTGCCAGCAAAATAAAACATCTTCATATCAGCTCTCCTTCATTTTCCAGTTGACTTCTCTTTTCCCTCACTCCTAAAGCCTGGGGTTTAATCCTCTAATTGACAGCTCATAAGAATTTGACCTCAGGCTCTGACGTCTGTGTGGGGACCATTTTATGGCAAGAAGGTGCAAAAATGTTCATGCTGGTGGAAAACAGGGGCATGATCATGAAAATCACTGGTCTTACTTCAAAGATGAAAAGCAGGTAGCTTAATAACACAACAAAATGACCAATTATTAAATTAAGTACCAGCTCGGGGAAAATTCCATGAAGTTCAGGAGTGTCTATTCTCCAAAGTGAAACTGAAAGTAAAATCACTCAGTAGTGTACCACTCTTTGCGACCCCATGTCCATGGAATTCTCCAGGTCAGAATACTGGAGTGGGTAGCCTTTCCCTTCTCCAGGGGATCTTCCCAACCCAGGGATTGAACCCAGGTCTCCCGCATTGCAGGCAGATTCTTTACCAGCTGAGCCACAAGGGAAGCCCAACCAAGGCATTGTACTGGTCTGGAATGCACAAGTCTGGAATTTAAGGGGAGAGGTAGGACTGACTTTTCTCATCAATACTCCCAATGGCCACTGTGGAATCTGTACTTCCTGTTCCCACAAACTTAGACTCTGCCAGGGTTGGGCTCCTAGGAAGATACTACCTCCTCAGGAGATACTGCAATGTTCCTCACACTTAAAGCTCAACGGACAAATGAGTTACTACATTACCAGGGGTAATCAACCTTAATCATCAAGAGGAGCTAGAGTCTCTGCTACGCAGTAGGAGCGACTTGCTGGCATCTCATGGTGCGTCTGTTATAATGGTGAATGGGCAATTGAAACAGCTATATAGGCCATCAAAAACAAAGATTTAGATCTCTAAGGGATGTGAAACTATTCACCAGGCAAGCAACCAAGACCGGCTGAATTGTTATCCAAAGAGTAGGAAAAAGTCTAGAACTGATGCTGAGAGAAAGCTACAGTGCACATAAACTGCAGCGTTGGGATTACCTGCAACAACAGAGATTACTACTTGCCTCACTATCCCTCCTGCCTCAAGTCTTCTAGAGACTGTGACAGGTCATTACCTTAAAGGGGCTACTGAGGAGGATGTCTTGTATTCTCAAAAAATGAAGCCCCTGTGACACCTGGATAGCTTACCTCATAGCTGTGTTTCAGCCTCTCCAACCACCAGGACCTTTTCCCCTGCACTAGCAGATACCACTCAGCACCACGTATGTGCAACCCAGAAGTGTGAGTGAGTCAACACTCTTCGGGTGGGCCTTTGGCCAGCAGGAGACAACAGCTAGCAGGGAACTCTTCTCCCTTTTCTCTCTTGCACTGGAAGATCTTGAGACGCGTTTCCCACTCTTGGGGACAAGCCCCCGAGACGGATTGGGCCGCCTGCTCAGTGACGCATTCTGTCTTTCCTGCCCTCTTCCGTGTCGCTCATCCTGTTCCTCACGCCTTCTCTCTAGGCCTGCACTTCCTAATGAAGTCACAGCAGACAAACCCTCTATCCTACACTCTGCTATAAGGAAAAGGGAGACTAAGAGCTTGAAACCAAAATACATAAAGTATTTTCATAAATCAGCATGGAAAAGACAGCCAACATGACAGAAAACCAGGCCAGAGGCCTGAATGGAAGCTCCATAAGGAGAAAATCTGAATAGGCAAAAATTATGAAACAGTGCTCAATGTGATTTGTAATCATAAAAATGCAAATTAAGACAAGTCAGGCACTAAATCAAAATACTGTAGCTTGTCAAACTCATGAAGCAATTTAGACTCTCACATACTACTAGTGGCGGTTTCAGTAGATGTAATATCTTTGGGAAAAAAACTGAGCATTATCTAATAAAGTGAAAATATGCATATGAAAATATGAAATGAGCATCAATTCCACTTCTGACCATCCACCCTAGAGAAACTCACATATACTGGGTTATAAAACAAGATGTTCAGAGCATCATTATTTGTAATAGCCAAAACTTGGAAGCAACCCATCTTTCCAGGAACAGCAGACCAGAAAAGTAAACTGTGTTTTATGTTTACAATAGAGTACTATACAGCAATGAAAATAAATAGCTACAACAATAACCAAAACATGAATATATCTTAACAACTTAATTTGAGCAAGAGAAACAGACGAAAATAGTATTACTGCATAATTTAATTTATATAAAATTCAAAACAGGCAAAACTAAACCATATTATTTAGAAATGCAGACAGTGGTAAAATTACAAAGGAAAGTAAGGAAGTTGATTAGCATAGAAAGGAAGGGAATATGATTAGGAAAAGAAAGGCAGGAGGCTCCTGGAGTGCTGGTAATTATCCATTTCTCTATATTTATGGAGTGCTTTTGGCAATAAAAAGGTTAAATGCAATTTTTAATGTTTTTTAATATGAGGTGGCCACTTTTTGGATATTACATCTGTAGCAGTCAGGTGAGTAAATGCTACAGTATTTGAAAGACAAACTATTAACATAAGAATCTAATCCTAACTTCTATCACCTTTTAAAGTATTAAAATACAAAATAGAAAAAAAAATGAAATAGAATGTAAATACATCTTGACAAAATAGTCAAAATAATATAACTGTCATAGTAAATACTATATATGCTTGAAAAATAACTTTTATTAATATCTAGTAATTCTCTACATCACCATTAACAATATTAAAATTCAAAACAATATATGAAATCCAAATTATGCAAGATTTCATGTAAAATGTAATATTAAAGTTGTATTTTCTACTTATTAACCAAAGCTTTTTGTTGATCTTTTCTAAACTTTACCAAAATCACTCAGATTCACACCAGCGTTCTCTGGGGCCTCGTTCCTACCCGGACTTTCCCGGCGTGACTCATCTCTCCTACTCAGGTGCCATCTGTCTCTGAACACTACTCAGGTTTCCTCCCTAGTGGCCTGTTTATACTTTGGGAAGAAAGAAAGTGCCGTGGTCTTCTGCCTGTAGGTACCTGTAGGAACCTTACCTAAAGAAAAACTGAACAGTTACGGTCCAGTGAGACAGTTCTCATCAAAAGACACTAATATCCCCACCAATCAGCAATCTTTAAACAAACAGGTCAAAGAGGTCATGGAATTTGATCACCTGTGACTTCCAAAAAAGTCTCAGGAACACACACGAAGGCTAACTGCTTTGCTGAGGGAAGAGAAAGCAGAGAGAGAGAGAATGAACGGCAAGCATCAGGAAGGGATGAACCTGTCTAAAACACTGAAAACTTTCATTTCAAAGAGCTTCACCCACTAAGGAATCAGGAAGTGAGATTTATTAGCAATTCTGCTTTGTTAATATCTTCTTAAAATGCGTTTACTTCTGGCTGCGCAGGGCCCTGGCTGCTGCAAGCGGGCCGCTCCCCTCCGGCAGTCGCGGGTCGCGCTCCTCCCGGCAGCAGCTTCCCCCGCGGAGCAGAGGCTCTGGGCGCCGGCCCAGCGGCCTGGCGAACCGGCAGAGCTGCTCAGAGGCGCAAGGGTCCTTCCTGGACCAGGGATTGAACCCGTGTCCCCTGCACCGGCAGGTGGATTCTTTACCACTGAGCCACAGGGAAACCCCTGGTTTTTCTTTCTAATGTCAATTCACAAGTTCTTAACAGGATTAATCTTTAGTGTTCTATATTTGGATATTTGGCTATTAGAAATGCTACATTAAAAAAGCAACTTACAATATTAGTGATTAATGAAGTATTTCAACCAGCAAAATTTTCATAAAATAAACTTTTAGATTAATGTTAGGTACAAAAAAACAAAAAAACAGCATGCAATTTGGATCCTGAGGAACTGGGTTTAAGTCTTGGCTTTGAAACTTAACAGTCTTATGATTTTGGGCAAACTCTTCCACATGTGGAACAGTCTGGGCTTCAAAGCCTTGTTAAATGGAATGCAATATATAAAATCTGCTACATAATTTATTAAAGTACTACCAGTGTTCATAATTACTATGCTAATTTAGTATCACATTAAGTATTCCTGTAATATGGACACAGAAGCAAAACTCAGTCTGCTAAAAGTTAACGAGTAAAAATTTTCTATATGGTATTGCCAGATGCCAAACGACACAGCTATGTGATCCCGGACAGTAAAGTTATACAGTCTCTGGGGCACCACCTCTTCATCTTTACAAAGAGAAAATGCTAAGAGTTACCTCAAAAGAGCTATTATAGTGATTAAAGTGAGATGTCAAATGCTGCTATGTACAGAACCCAGAACTGTCTAACTCTTGGAAGTCACTATCATTGTTCTAATTTGGATTTCGTTGCATTTTGCATGCCGCCATTTTTTCTTACAGGAGTGTGTTCCTAGCCTAATAACATATATTTTGTATTCTGGTCAGAATGGCACAGCCTGTGACAGATTATGACTAGCGTTCCATTCACTCCAACTAAGGTTAATGGCAGTATCACGGCTACACACAGTAAATCTGAGAGTGATATCAGATCCTCCTCAACAGAGAGCTGAAACTCTTATTAATTTATCAGAAAAATGGATTACCACATGGAAACCACACGGATTATCACAGACATACCTATACAATGTAGAGCAGAGATTTATCTGCAATAAAAAGCATCAATTGTGTCATTCTGATCATAGTACCCCTGACAAGGAGCATGAACAGCCCACCTTCAAGGGGACTACCGCTGAAACAGACGACTACGTCACTCCACTCTAAGGGCGCAGCAGAGCTAGAATTACAGTCAGAAAAAAACCAGATATGAGAAACGACCTACATGAAAAGCATGAATGCCGAATGAATTAAGAGCTGCGTGCACAGCACAGTGGGTGTATCAGTATGCATGGGAACCTCAATTTTCACAGCACTTGTGTGTTTATAAATGCTTTAGAAAAGTTAAAATGTTAAATGTTTTAAAATGTTAAAATGTTAAAAGTTAAAAGTTAATCTTGCTATTAGCAAGATGACACATTATGTTATTGAACAGTTAAGTCAGCAAAGTACCAAGGCATTCTGATTTTCATGAAAATCATATTGGCAACCTATGAATCGTGTAAACACATCAGAGACTGAAAAGTACAAATTTAGTAGGATTCATTAAAATGCACAAAGAGATACACGGACAACTCAGGATGTGTTTGTGTATTTCATTTTCCAAATTATTCTTAGCTGTTCATTACTATATTTATTTCTGCATAGTTTGAAATATAGGACTTTTTTCATTCTGGTATACCATGATCATTTTAAGACAATTTTCATTCATTTCAATTTCATGCAGTAGGGCTTTATTTTTATGCTCCAGCCAAAAGAACAGTATGTGATACAGCTCTTATTTTAGTGACAGACATTCCATATGTATCATGTATGAAATGTTAAAAAAAAAATCAGAAAACATCCAGTATTTTCAGCCTGTGTAACAGGTTGTATATGACAAGATTATAGAGTCTACTGATGTATAGTTATGTTCCATATACGATTTTGTGATAAAGTGAATTTGCTGTTTTTTGAAGAGGAGCCTGGCAGGCTACAGTCCATGGGATTGCAAAGAGCCAGACAAAACTGAGCAACTTTCACTTTCAATACAATAAAGATCTTTTTCATAGATCAAAGATGAAAGAAATCAGAAACAAAAGAAAATATAAACTAGATGGGCAAAACAAATCTGACTACAATCTTACTTATTTCCATAGGGTTCAGCAATACTGGAAAGGCATTAGCATGTTTAACTTCCAGATGAGCAAAAAAAATTTCAAGAAGAGGTAATGTCTTTCTCTTCCTCGAAACCCTTCTGCCCATCAGGAGACTTTAAATCTCAGGAGTCCCCCCTGCGGGGCTCCAGAGAAGCCCGCGCAGCTCTGTACCAGGTGCCCTCTAAGAGTGGGGCGGGGGTCCTGCCTGCGCCTGGCTCAGAGCCTGGGAGTGTGCCCCCAAATCCGAGGTGACGCGTGAGAAACAGGACATCACTCTGAGCAAGGCCCATAGTGAGAAGGCTGAGCAGCTCCTTAGTTCCTATTGGTTCATCTTTATATTTCTCGTATTACCCAGTATAGTGCCGTGCAATATCAAACTACCAAAATAAGCCCTTTAAATGAATATACTGATTAACGTCTGACAAATCCATATTTATATTTAAGTGAAAATGTCAAAGCCAAATATGAAATGTGTGTTGCCCACAATCATCTGCTATCAATGTAAATTTTGAAAATCTGATTTACAGTTATAAGTGAGATATACAGTGCAGTATTTAAATAATTGATGGTGATAATAGCATGTTTAAAGAGAGGAGACTGCAATTTTCACCTAACAACTACACTGTCATTAATTTAGTTATTTATTTTAATTACATATTAAAGTTTAACATATTTGAATTGTTATACCTATTTTAAAAAAACCTTACAAGTTACCAGTTTTAAACATTATGATGACACAATTTATGATAATACAAAGGTTTTTCAAATGAAAGGGAATAGCAAGAAAGAAAACAATGTCCAAGAGTAGACAAAGAGATAATATAGATTTTAAAACGGAATAATATATAGTAGTTAAAAATGAACTTGCATTTCACCATCTTCAAGTTGTATTTTTCCATACTTCATTACATGAAATAGGGTTGCTTCTAACAACTGATTTTATCATAAAACCTCTGTTCTCTAGAGAGCACATGGGCTTCTGTTGCCATCCATTGAATATGCCAAAAATGGGTTGTTATTCTTAATGGCATGCACGAACAACTACAGTCCTGTGAAGGTGCATTAAACAAAGCATGTTAAGAACTACCTTAAGAATGAGCTATCTGTAAACATTCCACTCACTTTCCGAATAAATCAAGAAAGTGTCAATGTCAAAACTGATACAGTGGGTATCAGTTGGTATCAGTGGGTATCAGTGGGTATCACTGCAACTTGGAAGAAAGTTCCAGAGACAATGGCAGAGCATACTTTAAAGAAGTGCTCCTTCATCAATACTTTCAATGGCATAGAGGATGATATTATTTAGAAAAAAGGTGAGTATCATCCAAGTAGTGATTTAAGAAGAATTTACTCTAAATGTGAAGAGATTTTAGAAATAGCTAGTTAATTTTTCTTTTATTTTTCTTTCTACACATCAAGTAGTAAGGGATAAAATGTTCATCTAAATAAGTCTAAAAGAGCTCTCTCAATATGTCAGTTTCATTGGCAATTTTTTTTCTATTTTAGTGATACAAAAATACTGATGAGCTAAATATGGTAGCACTATATGCAAATACAAGGATAGAGCTCAAATGTATATTGTTGAAGGAAAAAAAGTAGGTTGCAAAAATATTATACATAGAGTGTGATCTTACTGATATAGACAGAGCTAACATAAAGTGATAACCTACATATTTGCTGCCATATGTACACGAAGATAAGCATATTAAAAATGAACTGAAAGGAAATACACAGAGCTAATTATAGAAGTTATTTGGGGCTAAGTGGAAGTGAAGGAATCAAAACTAGGGATAACAGGAAAATGTTATCTAATGTTGTTGTTTAGTCCCTAAGTTGTATCCAACTCTTTTGTGACCCCGTGGACTGTAGCCCACCAGGCTCCTCTGTCCATGGGATTTTCCAGGCAAGAATACTGGAGAGGGTTGCCAATTCCTTCTCCAGGGGATCTTCCCAACTCAGGAAGTGAACCCACATCTCTACTTGGCAGGCATATTCTTCACCACTGAGCCACCAGGGAAGCTGGTGATCTAACTGAATCATTTATAAGTTCTATTTCTAAAATGGGAAATATACTTTTACATTACTGCTATTTTTTTTAAGTACTGCATACCTAGAAAAATTGACTGAAAGCAAATACATGATCCAAAATGATCTGAGTTATTTAATATTAACCAGTGCTGAATTACCAGTGGTTAATAAGACTATCAGTCCTTATTTTTTAGTTGTACTTTTTTTTTTTCAATTTCCACATTAGCCTCCAAACTTTTGAAAGTAAATTAACATTAGGAAACTACACATACATTTTCAATGTCAGACAGAGTAATCAAGTATGAACTCAATTACTCATCTTTCTATCAGAGCCATCGAGAGCTACGAGACAGTCCTTTAAGTGCAAGTTAAGTCCCTTAACTCTCCTGGGAGGAAGAAATGCAGTAAATCGAAATTTCATTGCCCTAATTCCAGGAAATTTCTTTGTCAGTTTGAGATAACTGCTCTTTGTGAGAATCTACCATTCTTTCATCTCTCTTGATGCATTTAAGTTGCAAACATGACCTTAAGCCTTTATGAACTTGATTTTTACTTTTCTCTCTTGATAATCTTCTCATGTTCCAAAATGATCTGAGTTTTTAATGAATAGGTTAACCCGCTTCTCCTGAAATGTTATTCTTCTCTTCCTTCTAGAAACAGAGGCGTGAGGTGATGATGTGTGTTTTGAAATTCGACATGGAATCAGAGCTCATAGAAGACTTAATACAGAAATGGGGGAGGGGCGAGAGGAAGCGGCGTGTTTTATCACAGAAGCTCATCAGTTAGGTTAGGGCTTCAGGAAAGAAATGGATTCGAACGCTTTTACGTTAAAAAGTTAGAACAAGAAACTAAGAGTTTGAGAAATCTCTGGCCAGGCCGGTAGGGCTGGGTCCCAGGATAAGACGGCAGAATTCTCTGCCTATCGCCCTCAGGGATTCTTGGACCCCAGATCCGTGGGCCTGGACCCAGATCCACTGGCCTGGAGGTCACAGATGCCTCTGCTTCATCTCTTGACACCTACCCAACCAGCAGCCTGGCCACAGAATGAGGTCATAGAAAAAGCAAACAAGACCTCTCCACAACATATTTGCCAATATCAACAACAGTGCAGAAACACTGCCCCCACAGTACTCTCCACTTCCTGATCTTATCTGAATGAATGTATAACAGGCAGGACGTTCACATCCAGAAATTAAGTCTAAAGAAGATTGCAAAAAATCCCTAGCCCTCTCCGCTACTGGTATCATAGCAATAATACAATCAACACTGATATTCAATTAATATTCTGAAGAAATATATCCAAGCACTCTGAATTCTGCTCTGTGTTTTAATTAAAAAAATTAAAATTCTCAGAAGTCCACAGTGAGATAATGCTTCCTCTCTAGCTTGCTTCCTTTCTGGTTTTGGTCTCTGCCAATGTGCATGTGGAGCTGACTGTGTCAGTTACCATCTGTTTAAATAACCCACATCTCAGGGATTCACACGGCTGCACGTGTCTCAGCAAACCTTTCAGTTTGGGATCTAGGTCATTCAGCCTAGATTTTTTACAGAACAGTTGGCTTTCTTATAGAAATAACTGCATTTAGAATTCTGGAGTGTTCATTTTCTTTGCCAAGTCCTTGATCATCTGCATAAATTTTAATTATAATAAAGCAGCATAATGTAGGAGAAGCAGCAGGGGTATTAAAGACAAGACTGTTGGTAGGTCTTTCTGGTTAATAACTAGGTTACATAACTGGCAGACCTACTTTGAATCTCAGAAAACACTGAAAGAAATTGCTTTCTTCTGCCTTTTTTAAGATACAATAATACTTGTCCAGTGAATTCAGAAGGTGTCTTCATTTCAAGCTTGTAATTTCCTGGAGCTATAATTTTCTGATTTTTAAAACCGAGAGGTTATCACTATTACCTGACAAACTATTAGAAGAATCATTTAAAAGCCTGTCTTGTTTCAAAATGGGCCCCCTTCTGTGATGTCTGGGTAATGTCCTCACTCCATTAGTAAAGCACAATCAGACATATGAAAACACAGATTTAAAAAATGGGAGGGAGGTTCAAAAGGGAAGGGGGTACATGTATGCCTGTGGCTGATTCATGTTGAGGTTTGACAGAAAACAACACAATTCTGTAAAGCAGTCATCCTTCAGTAAAAAAATAAAAAGAAATAGTCAAAGCAAAAACAATGCTACTATTGAAGGACGGCTGTGTTAGTTTCTGGGGTGCAGTCACGTGACGCAGGCACACAGCGCATTGCAGTCTGCTCATCTCAGTCTGCTCACCCCAGACTCACTGCAGTCTGCGCATCTCAGAGTCTGCTCACCCCAGACTCACTGCAGTCTGCGCATCTCAGAGTCTGCTCACCCCAGACTCACTGCAGTCTGCGCATCTCAGAGTCTGCTCACCCCAGACTCACTGCAGTCTGCGCATCTCAGAGTCTGCTCACCCCAGACTCACTGCAGTCTGCGCATCTCAGAGTCTGCTCACCCCAGACTCACTGCAGTCTGCGCATCTCAGAGTCTGCTCACCCCAGACTCACTGCAGTCTGCGCATCTCAGAGTCTGCTCACCCCAGACTCACTGCAGTCTGCGCATCTCAGAGTCTGCTCACCCCAGACTCACTGCAGTCTGCGCATCTCAGAGTCTGCTCACCCCAGACTCACTGCAGTCTGCGCATCTCAGAGTCTGCTCACCCCAGGCTCCTGGCTTCCCCCTCCCCCGTGGTGACCACCGTCTGCGCTCTGTCTTTGAGTCTGTTTCTATTCCATAGACAAGTTCACCTGGGCACATTTTAGATTTCCACATATAAGTGACATCATATGGTACTTGTCTTTCTCTTTTTAATTTACTTCACTTAGTATGATAATCTCTAGGTCCATCCATAGCATTATTAATTCATATCATATCTTCTCCATTCGTTTATTTGTTGATGGACTTTTACGTTGGTTCCATGTATCCTTCTGAATTATAGTTTTGTCCGGATGTATGCCCAGGAGGGGGACTGCTGAATCTTACGGTCATTCTATGTTCAGTTTTTCTGAGGAGCTCCAGGCTGTTTTCCACTGTAGCTATACGGGTGTACATTCCCACCAGCAGCATGGGAGGGCCCGCCTTCTCCACTCCCTCCAGCATTTGCTCTCCGCACTTTCCAACAAGGGCCCTTCTGACTGGTGTGCGGCAGCGCCTCACTGCAGCTCTGATTTGCATTTCTAATAATTAGTCATGTTGAACGTCTTTTCATGGCCTACTGCCCATCTGTATGTCTTCTTTGGAGAAATGTCTATTTAGGTCTTCTGTCCATTTTTTTATTGGTTTGTTTAGGTTTTTGTTGTTGTTGTTATTCAGTTTCATGAGCTGTTTGTATATTTTGGAAATTAAGCTCTGTCAGTCATATTATTAGCAAATATTTTCTCCCATTCCATAGGCTGTCTTTTTGGTTTATTTATGGTTTCCTTTGTTGAGCTTATAAGTTTGATTAGGTCCCATTTGTGTACTTTTGCTTTTATTTCTATTGCCTGGATAGACTGACCTAAGAAAATATTGGTATGATTTATGTCAGAGAATGCTTTACCTAACTTCTCTGCCAAGAATTTTATGGTGTCAAGTCATATTTTAAGCCATTTTGAGTTTATTTTGAGAATGTTTTCTAAATTCATTGATTTACACACAGCTGTCCAGTTTCCCAACACCACTTTCTGAAGAGACTGTATTTTCTCCATTAGTTATACTTGTCTTTTTTGTTGAAGATTAATTGACCACTGGTGTCTGGGTTTATGAAAATACCTATTTTGAAAGACATTCTTGTGCTGTTTATAAAAACTGCCTTCTAACATTTTTTATAGGTACAAGCTGTACATATAAAATTGACAGTTCTGGTTCTAAACTATCTGACATCAATAATACTCTAAACACACGTTCTGTGACACTCCTCTCCTCCAGTGGACACTTCCAGTCCACTAGTGAATTAAATCCAGTCAAGAGTAGCTTTACCATTCATTAAGTTTAGCCATTCCCGATTATATTCAACAATTCAAATAGGGCTAACAGATGCCTAGCTAAATGCCAGACATGGAAATAGGTACAGAGGACAGAAGGATAAATACCATGTAATTCTCATCCTTAGAGCACTCGAAATCTATTAACGAACACACACACATACACAGTAAACATACATTCACATGTACGTTTGCATGTAAACTGCAAACAAAAATACAATAATAATGAGTGCCATACATGAAGTATAAAAAATAAAGTTTTACAGGTGCTCTTAAAAAGAAGTAGTTCATTAGCAAGGGGGGTCAGAATTTGTGGAATTAACTGTGTTTTGACACAAAGGTGGAATAGTTGTATTCTATAATCATTAATTATTTCTATCCTATGAAGGGTAAAATCACTTTCAGAGAAAATTTCCCTTCCTTCCTCCCTCTGGCTCATCTGTGCTTGGTCTGTGCATCCTTCAGTGTGCAGCATCTGGCTTTATGGATTTGATGGCTCAGGGCAAAAGCTGATTGGCAGAAACAGCTTAAGATCTGCAGCAGTGGTCCCAGTGTTGCTATGGTGACAGAGCTCCTGCTTCCAGCAGCTCGGTTAGGGTGTGTCATATTCAACCGCAGTTACTGGGCCAGGAACCCAGGTCCTTCTGAACTAGCCTGACCTCACTCTTTCCCCCCGTTACCATCCATTATCCTACCCTGACTTCTCAGGTCAACATACATGATCAGGAGGAGAAGGGGACCGCAGAGGACGAGATGGTTGGATGGCATCATCGACTCAATGGACGTGAGTTTGAGCAGACTCCGGGAGATAATGAAGGACAGGGAAGTCTGGCGTGCTGCAGTCCATGGGGTCACAAAGAGCTGGACACGACTGAGCGACTGAACAACAACAAAACGTTGAGAGAGTCATTTCCTAGGAAGGTTGATAAGAAGTCTAGGGGTCCCCAAGGAGAGAGAGGTCTGGGATATTCAAGGAGGAAGAAAGGACAAACTTTTTTACTTTTTTTCCTCTACATTCCTTAGGATTATATAATAATAATGTATCCTCCCTGAGGACAGTCTTTGGATTAAACCTTCTAGCCAACTCTGTTATCTTAAAATGTAAATTATGGGAGTGGGTCTGGTGAGGTCTTTGCAACCTCCAGACATTCTTTGGATTCATTGGAGAGTATATAACTCCATTGCTAACACTAGCAAAGGGGTACTCTTTTGCCCCCTTCTGATGCCTATGTCAGAAACTTTCTCTATCTCCTTTATACTTTAATAAAACTTTATTACACAAAAGCTCTGAGCGATCCAGCCTCATCTCTGGCCCCGGATTGAATTCGTCTCCTCCGGAGGCCAAGAATCCCGCGTCTTATCGTTCAGCAACAACCTTTCAACGTGATCAGTTCAAGCCTATGACTAAACTTCCTTCACACAAAGGGAGTTGTGTGCAAGTTGTATTCATTTCAGCCAAATGACAAAACTTCATCTCTCTGAGCAAGCCTCTGTGCTGTAACATCCTCCGGGCTGCCATTCACAGGAGGCTGTGCTCCAGAGGCACCGTTCACGAGGGTACTCTGAGGGTTCTCCCCATTGAAGTACCTATCCTCCTGAGGCACCCTACTGCCTCTGAGTTAGTGTTTTAAGGCATTTTACAGTCCTTTCTAGAACTCTCTAAGATCACTTTTTTCCTATGAAAGGAGATCTATCACGCATATATATATATATTTTTTTTACGCATATATATTTTTAAAATTTTCTATAGTCACTTTGAAACCATCCTTTATTATTCTCCCTGTAATTTCTTCAGAAAGGAAAGAACTGAGTGATTTTTCTTCAGGAGGTAGAGACTTCTTTAAGATGTCTGATAAACCTTGCTGAAAAAATAAACAACTATAATTCGTAGCATTTAATAAATACTTGTATATTTAGTTCTCTTAACTATTTACTCACATAGACCTAACAGGGTCTCTGTTCATAATATTACAGTGTAATAATACAACATATAAATTGTACAATTATTTGAATTTTATAGAAGTGCATTTCTCTTAAACTTTTCATTAAAATTTTTAGTAATTGAGAAAAGCCTTTCTCAAATTATTCTGAACTATTTAAGTGTCACTGCAAGAGAAAACAACCAAACAAATGTTCAATTCTCCAAACTGTTTATTGAAACTCATTATTGCATAAATTTGTGAAATGCAATGATTATGTGGGTTTACGCTGATATCCTGTTCCCACAGAAAGTAGGTATGCATGACTGTCCAGTGGAATACAAGTGACTTCAAAGTTCCCAAGCATCTTCTCTATTGATCACAGTTTAAAGTACTGTAACTATCCATACAGAAGGGAAGCAAAAGCAAAACTCTTGCCTTTGTGAACACTATCATCTCAGCTGGGAGAAATAAAGCATACAGAGGAATGACCTAAAAACATTATTACAGCTACTGAAACATCAAGTAACAGAATAACTCGATTCTTTAAGGTCTAACACCACAGAGCTTCACCATATATAAGCTTTCTCTCTTTCTCTGAGTAATACCACATCCTAAAATTAAGTAATTATTACCCATAGTGATTAAACATTGCCTCTCAGTTCAGTTCAGTTGCTCAGTTGTGTCCAACTCTGTGACCCCATGGACTGCAGCACGCCAGGCCTCTCTGTCCATCGCCAACTCTCGGAGTTTACTCAAACTCATGTCCATGGAGTCAGTGACGCCATCCTACCATCTCGTCCTCTGTGCCTCCGGCAATACTGAATTAAAATCTTTCCAGACTCACATTTCCATATGCATGTAGCTGTATGCATGCTTGCTAAGTCACTTCAGTCGTGCTGGACTCTCTGCAACCCTATGGTTGCCCACCAGGCTCTCCTGTCCGTGGGATTCTCTAGGCAAGAACACTGGTGTGGGTTGACACACCCTCCTCCAGGGGATCTCCCTGACCCGGGGACAGAACACGCATCTTTTTCATCTCCTGCGCTGGCAGGGGGGTTCTTTACCACTAGTGCCACCTGGTTCTCACCAATAAGAAGCGGTTTATAATCATTTGGTCCTCTAAGCATCAATAAACGTAAAATGACACTTTAAAATGTATGAAATGGTACATGCAGTGTAGAAGCTAAAGTTGAGAGATACAAAGACTTCTGTAATATAAAATTTAAAAAGAAAAATGTAACTGAGTTTAATGACAAGTATTGAAAAATTCACAATTTGTTGGGGGGGGGGTGTTAAATACCTAAAAACTGTATTGACTGCAAGTTAATACTTATTCTTTATCCTTTTGGAGCTGCTGAAATTTATCATTCCTTACCAAGATTGAAGTCACTGTAAATCTTATTAGAGGTAAATTTGAAAGGAAGGTAAAAAGGGAAATAAAAATAAAATGACTTCAAGTTAGTGGAAATTGTAACAGGCAACTAATCCCAGAAAATCAGTTTGCAGGGAGTCTCTATGATGTATTATGCTCCTAATGCTTTATGACATAGCATACCCACATGCCACTGTCTTAGTCAATGGATATTTTTCAGCCAGTTGCTACAAGAACAAGCCAAGGACTTTTTTCAGCTTCTACTAGATTCCAGTTTAAGTGTTAAAAGCCTGCAGCCTCCAAAACCACAGCTGACATCTCCAGGATTCAAATACCTCATTACTCATGGAACTTCATGTGTTGTATCCATAAAATCCAGTTTCCTCAAAGTTTATCATCCACATGTTAAAATCTTAATGAAAATTAAATAATTAGGAGATAACTTTCCAATCGTATATTTTGGGGTATGTGAGCACATCTCCTGAAAATGGAAATTCAGTCAAGTGGAGATTTTCATTTAGAACTGATACTTTCAATCTAGCAAAATATTGTTTATAGGAAAAGAAATAGAAATATGCAAGCTTAATTTTAAGACCCAGTGCCTTACAGCAGGGGTCCCCAAGCTCCAGGATCTAATGCCTGATGATCTGAGGTGGAGCTGATCTAATAATAATAGAATGTAATGTGCTTGAATCATCCCAAAACCACACCCCCCTACCTCGGTCCCTGGAAAAATTGTCTTCCATGAGATCAGCCCCTGCTGCTAAAAAGGTTAACTGCTGCCTTACAGCCTTGGAAGGTTAAAGAGCCAAACTCTTATAACTGGGAAGGACGACCAGTGCCAGGCTTCCCTCATAGCTCAGTTGGTAAAGAATCTGACTGCAATGCAGGAAATATAAGTTATGCAGGTTCGATTCCTGGGTCGGGAAGAGATCCCCTGGAGGAGGGCACAGCAATCCACTCCAGTGTTCTTGTCTGGGGAATCCCATGGACGGAAGAGCCTGGAGGCTACAGTCCACGAGTTGGCAAGAGTTGGACATGACTTGGCTAGCGACTAAACCACGGTAAACGTTAACAGAAAGAGGGCCCAAAATCACGTTTTTAAAAAAGTTTGAATAAAGGGTCTTCTCTCTTAATATCTCTAGTGTTTAACCGTGTTTATGACAGAGAAGTTATTGCTATTGTCTGACCCTTCATTAAGGGAGGGAGGGGATCAAGACGGCAGAACGGGACTGCCCGGCGCCTCTGCCGGCCGTGCTGAGGGTCGTGTCTGCCTCTGTGCGCCCCGGGACTGTGGCCACCGGGCTCCCCTGCCCTGGGGGTTCTCCACGGGTCCTCTCTGCAGGGGCTGCTGTGCGCTCTTCCGGGGGGCCTCCCGACACAGGGGTCCCCTCTGCAGGGGCTGCTGTGCGCTCTTCCGGGGGGCTCCCGACACAGGGACTGAGCCCTCGTCCCCTGCGGCTGCTGCGCTGCGGGGGGCTCTACCTCGAGCCACCAGCGAGCTCACGGAAGCCTCCTCTCCGGCTCCAGGTCCAGACAAAAGTCAAAAATAAATTTGAAAACAAAAAATTCACAAAGCTGGTAGAAAACAGAACTCGATCTAGGTGAAAAGGAAATACACAAATGACAAAATCTAGATTGCTACAAAAACGGTGAAGGGCAGCTGCAGGGAGTGAGGAGCCAGGGCGGCGCCAGCCCTGTGACTCCGAGGCCAACGCGCCCCTCACACCGCAAAGCCTCCTCACACCCGAGGGGACCGGGTGACCGGCCCCAGGGGAGCCCCCTCACACCCCGAGGGGACCGGGTGACCAGCCCCAGGGCTCCGGGATCAGGCATGTCCAGGAGAGTCCCCAGAGCCGAGCTGGGGCCCGGGCCCGAAGCTGGCTGCTGCATCATCAAGCGCCTTCCACCGCAATTCTCACACTCGAGGGGAGGGACGCACAAGAGGCTCTAAACCATCTTCAACTCAAAGACAAAGGTGAAAACACAACGCGGAATTACCATAAGAAAGAGAGACCCAAATAGGACGCACAAAAATAACCCAGTCCATAGAAGAGGAAAGAGAATAAAAAGAAATAATACATTCAGTAGAACAAATCACCCTTCATGTATATCATACACAGAAAACCAAAAAGAGATCTTAGAAATGACCCCCAAAAAATTAAGTTAAAAATTGGATAGGCTAAGAAACGAAAGAGACATAAGAGTGAATAGGTTAAAGAGAAATAAGTGCATATGTCCATAAAACATTTGTACAAGAATCTTCATAGTGATTTTTCTCAATAGTCCAAAAGCTCATCAGTAAGTCTGGACAAACAAATTATAATATGTTCATATAATGACACACTTCTCACAAAGGAACAAACTAGAGACAGGCAGCATCATGAGAAAAAGCCTCACAGAAAGAAACCAGATGCAAGAGTGTGCGCTGATTCCACGCATGTAAAGTTCAATCAGGCAGGCTTAGAATGGTGGTCTCCAGCGGCGGGCAGAGACTGCCCAGAAAGGGGCGCCGGGAGACCTTCTGGAATCAGGCCGCTGCTCCGTGTCTTAGTTAGTGCTCAGCACCCGGGAGCTGCACACTTCATTTCTACAGTGTTTTATTTATTTGGCTGCACTGGGCCTTCGTTGTAGAGCAGGGGATCCCTGATCTTCCTCGCAGCGTGCAGACTCTTTGTGGGACGTGGGATCCAGCTCCCTGACCAAGGGCTGAGCCTGGGCTCCCTGCACTGGGAGTGTGAAGCCTGAGCCACCGGACCTTCAGGAAGTCCTGATCTGTACATTTTAAAGTAAGTAAACTCAATTTAAAAACAGTGAGGATGTATGCTGGAAAACTGAGCAAAGAAAGTATGTATGTAAGAAAGCAGCAAAAAAGAAAAGAAAATCAGAGCTTGAAAGGAAAACATAGAGACCTCAAGGATAGATATAAATCTTTAAACACTTATATAATCATAATTCCTGAAACAGAATAGATACAGCCAACTGGAGGAAATGTTTCAAAAAAAATTAACAAAATTTCTCAAATATAAATAAAGACATGAGCCCTCACAATCAAAGAGATGATAAGTACAGAGGATACAAATCACAGTCAGTCTGGGAACACTAAGAATAAAAAGAAAGAAAAAAAAAAAAAAACCCACTAAGCTTCCATTAAAAACACTGAAGAAAACAAAATCAATATTAGATTTAAACAGAATTCTCAATAATAATTGATACAAGAGGATAATGGAAACATATCTTTAAAGTTATGAGATACACTACTTTGAACTTAAAATTTGATGCTCCTAAGCTATATAGTTTGTATGTAAAAGCAAAATAAAGATATTTTCAAGTATGTGAAACTCAAAGGTTGTCACTCTCAGACACTACCCAAAAGAATTACTACAGGAGATACTACAGAAGGAAGAAAAACAAATATAAGAGGAAAATGGAACAAGGAAGTAATGGTGAGCAAAGAAAACAGTAAGTTGTAAGTGCAAATAAATGCAAATTATAAATTTTTTAAATTGCAATAACAAATTTTAATTTAAATCCCACGTGCAATCAACATGAGAAATGTCAAGGAAAGAAAGGAAAGAAAAAATGAAAGTTTCCTTAGATTCTGGTCTTATCTGGAGAGACTATAGCTTCTGAATAAGTCATCATTGAAAGTAAAATGAGAGTTTAAACATTTGTTAAAAATGAAGCTTTTCCTACTAGAAAGACAGAAGGAATATAGTTCTGAATCATTATCAGTTCAAATTTGGCCAGTGCCAATATTTTGTCAGGACGATTCAGTTATTTTTTTAAATCAAATTAGTTGCCAACCCTTAAAAATAGAAGTATTTACATATAATACAGATGGTCTGGCAAATCAATTTCAAAAACAGGAGGCAGGGAGGAAAAACAAAGAATGAAGCAGGGAACACTGAAATGGCTGTGGGGTTTACAGAAAATGACGGAGGCTATGAGAAGTGTCAGACGACACGTGTGAAAACTGAGCAAATAACCTTATCAGGAAAACACGATCAAAACCGGCATAAAATAAGTCAGAGACATTAAAAAGCTCAAAAACAACAGAAGAGATGGAACATATCTACCCTCAAAAAGTTAGCTATTAAAACAGTTTGAGTGAATTTCCATACTCCTTTGAGCAGAAGATAATTTCCAGCTTATAGCAACTGTTCCGTGGTACGGAAAAAGTGAAAAGGCTATCATAATTATTTTATAATGCTAAAATAACTCCTATAACAAAGCCAGGAAGGGCAATATGAAAACAAAAGTCAATTTTCTCTACAAACATATAGTAAAAATTCTAAAGGAAAAATAGTAGCAACTCGAATCAACTATACTTCAATAAAATTTATAAGAATCCTATAAAAACAGCAGCAAATCAATTTCACCATAACCAAATATTTATTTCAAGAATGCAACAGTATTTCAATACTAAAAACGTATTAGTGCGATTCACTATAATATATACAAAAGGAGAAAAAAACCCACAGGAGGACCTCAGGCACCATTATACAGCTCCCATCTCTGATTAAAACAAAAACAAAACTCATAGCAAACTAAGAATACAAAGCAAACTAAGAAACATTGTTGACTCAACATGGAAGCTACAAGAAAACGAGAATAATCACATTTACTGGCGAAAACTAAGGCCAGGAATGAGACATGGATGCCCCTGTCTCTTCTGTTATCCAACAGCAGGCTGAACTTTTTCAAGTTGGCTTGTAAGTCAAGAAAAAAGAAAAGAGGGATGTAATATTGAAAAGAAAATTAATTGTAAGGCTGAAACTAATGGTTTCCTATGCAATCATACTTTCTCTTTCTTTGTCAGTAACAAATTCCAGTTTGCCTAGCAGACAAACATGGAGAAGTTAAATACAGTATTGGCAAGGTGTATGAGATATGAGGAAACACTTCCACATGGGAGGGTGCATACTCGTATGGCCTTCTTAAAGGGCTATTTTCCCTGCCTATTAAAATGTTAAATATTCATACATGTTAACCCAGACATGCTCCTTAACCAGAATCCCCCCTGAACACACTCACTGTATACATAGAGACAAATAAGAAAAAACTCACTTGACATGGCTTGTCACTATGTAACCTTGGAAACATCCTAAATGTTTAGCAGAAAAGGAACAGTTAAACACACTTCCATATTAATCATTTATTCACAAATATTCTGAACACCAATCATGGGGCCAGCTATTATAATAGGTCTTGGGAATGTATCAGTGAAGAAACTCTGACAGTAAGCTCTACACTGTAGTAGAGGAAGCCAGACAATGAAGAAATGAATCTAGTACATGCCAGGTGTAGGTGTTAGGTATAGGTGTTAGGAAGAAAAATAAAGGAGGTTAAAGGGACACAGACTGAAGAGATAGGAAAAAAAAAAGGAAGAGAGAGGAGAGAAGCCGAACTGGAGGTAGCTGGAGATGGAGGGGAACAGCAGGGAGCTTTGAAGAGGAACCTCCGGGTGGAGACCTGAATGAAGCAAGGGAATGAAGCAAGAAAATACCCAGGGGTGGAGCGTCTCAAGCAGGAGCTGTGGAAGCAAGTATGCTCAGCATGTTCCAGAAACATTAAGGCACAGCCAGTGGGGCTGGAAAGGAGGGCAGAAGGAAGACAGAGAGGGGCCTGCATGCCCCATGATCCCAGCAGGGAAGGACACAGGGCGTCATGTTCAGCTGACGGGATGCCATGCAGCTGTGTGTCCTGGGGCAGAGTCTGCAGGACACACAGACTGACCAAAAAGGTGCAAGACAGGACATGCCTGTAACATCTTGTGTATTAAAACCAAGACAAACACAAGACAAGCTAGAGTGCCCTATGTGTGTGTACGTGTGTATATGTACATAAACACAGTTTTTAAAAGCTGGAAGGATACACTCCAAAGTGGATACACACTGGGGACAGCTCTGCAATGAGATAAGCAGTCAAGAGAGATTTCAGTAAACCTATTTACATATTTTTAATTTCTTTATAATGAGAAAGAATACAAGTATTACTTGTTACATTGAAAACTAGACAATGAAAAATAATGATCATCTTTAACCATTCAGCAAAACGTACCCTGAAAGAATGAGTGCTGTGGCTATACTCTTCTCCAGATGGGATCTTTGAAATACTGCAAGTAAATTTCTATATAAACGGTACATGAGTACGATAATTACCCATAAAAAGTGACCTTTTCTGGAAAATCCGACCTGACTTTCATTTGTGTGTGTGTGTCCTGTGAAAGGTGTTATACAGTCAGCAGGAGAGAGTAAGAAAGACGTGATGATGAAAACCCGAGTGAGGATCTGTACAGATGATGGTCATACAATTTACTTACACAGTGACGTGTCCAACACGACAGAAGTCTCTAGGCTTATAGAAAGGTGAGTCACAGTGAGGAAGCTTTTCCAAAGATTCCTGACCCAGAGAAGCACAGAAATAGACCTAGAACCCGTGTACCTCCATGGGAAAATAATCCTTTAGATGCATACTGATAGTTAAGAAACCACGGTCCCATGAATCCTACCTGAATGCATCAGAGTGAGGAAAAGTGATAGACACAATATAAGGATTGGGTGTGGAAGGCTCTAGAAAACTAATTTTCTTACTGCCAAATATTTCATAAACACTGTGCAGAGAGACAAAGATACACAGATAAATGACAAAATGTTTTTAAAACAATGGCTTCTTCAAAAGTTTTCTGTAAACTCTTTGGAAATACCCATGAGTCTGTTTCTACCAAAGCCACGTTTCCCATTAAAGAATTTAATTCCTTCAATCTGGCACTCAGATGTTTTGCAACTTTGTTGAAACACTTGAATAATTTTATTTACAACATTTCCAAGTAATTATCTTAATTACAAAAACTGAAATCTGTAACATTATCTAATTTCTAATTTGCAATAATGGCAATCAATGCATGACATGAATATCTTAAGTCAAATGTTAAGTATTATGTGAACTTAAGTAAGCTATAGTCTCTCATGATTATGGTCCCAAAACATATTTTTCAAATCTAGATTTAAATCTAGGTTCCTGACACTTAATAACTGTATGTCCTTTGGAAATTTATTTAGCTACTCTGTGCTTCAGTTTTCTCACCTACAAATTGAGGAAATAAAATCTACCTCCTGAGTTATTATTATCCATATGTTGGTTCCCTTCCCTACAGCATAACATGGATGAAGATTGAAAGGAAAGAGACGAGGGAGCATGGAGGGAAGAAAGCAACAGTGATTCTGAAATTCTTCTAAAAGACCCAGTGAAGGGCTTCCCCGGTGCCTCAGCGGTAAAGAATCCGCCTGCGATGCAACGGAGACGCAGGTTAGACTCTTGCATTGGGAAGATCCCCTGGAGAAGGGAATGGCAACCCCCTCCAGTGTTCTTGCCTGGGAAATCCCATGGACGGAGGAGCCTGGCGAGCTACAGTCCACGGGGTCGCAAAAGAGTCAGACACGACTGAGCGACTAAACAACAACAAAATTCCCTCTAAGAGTTTATGGGTTGAGAGACACTCAAAGAAGACTCGCTAGAGCAGCTCAAAGATAAAACGTGGCTCGATGGCTGCGCTGAGTTAGAGCTCCGGGACCCCTGTGTCCTCTGCTAGGGCTCGCAGGGGGCCCAGGAGAAGATGAGGAGGTGCTCTTGGGGTGTAAGTGGGAAGTGGGAGTCGCTCAGTCGTGCCGACTCTGCGACCCCATGGTCTGCAGCCCACCGGGCTCCTCCATCCATGGGATTCTCCAGGCAAGTGTACTGGAGCAGGTTGCCATTTCCTTCTCCAAGGGATCTTCCCGGCCCCGGGATGGAACCCCGGTCTCCTGCACCGCAGGCGGATTCTGCAATGGGGCAGGAGTGGGGCTAGATGAGCGGTGTGCCGGGACTTCACGAGCAACGGCAGAGAACTCGGACTGGCGCGGCAGGGGTCAGCGCTCCCGTGGAGCCCACACTGTAAGGCAGGCAGACAGACTTCAGCAGCCACCGGTCCCAACAGCCAGCCAAGCGAGCCCCTGCGCAGCGCGGACCCCGCAAGTGCCAGAGGCCGCGCACTGGTTACGTGACTCCCCGCAGTCCCACCCCTCGCACAACCAGATGCCGCTTGGGAGGGTTAAAGAAGGAAAGGAAGAAATACCTAAGAGAGTGAATATTTTACTTGAAAAAGACCGAGCTATCCAAAATAGCTTATTTAAATCAGAAGATAATATGATACAAAAAACTGTCAAGTTTAAGGCTTACCTTTTCCATTCTCCCCAGTCAAACCCAGCACAAACTCCACTGCTCAACGCAAATCAGCTCAAAAACAAGACATTAAGTATCTGTTTTCTTGGCAAACATGCAGTGTGCAAATTTACAATTTCAATGCATAGACACTGAAGAGTATTTCTTTAAAGTTATCATTATTGATACGCATGAAAATACTTTTAAACTAAATTTCCCATACCTTAATTTCATTTTATTTCTCCTAGTTGCATACTTCTTAAATCCTCAAATAAATATTTCTTGCTTTTAGATTTTTCCTTTACTGCTTATCATTATTTGTATGTTAAATCCTTTCTTAAACTGATGTAATTGAAAATGTATATATTTAGCTTCTATAATTTTTTATTTTAAATGAATCCCTATGTTTCCTTAACTCGACTTTTTCCTGCTCTACGTGTCTTTATTTTTAGTATCTTTCAAGTTTAGAAACAGCTAGAAAGAAATGCCTAGTGAGTGATGTCTCGTTAAAATAGGAGCAAAAAGAAATTATCCTTGACACGCCACACACCACACATCAGCCTTCTCAGCTACTAAATCACAGCATAAATGCAAACAGTAGCATTTCCACTACCATTCCCATTTCCTTCATACTTAATATTTCCAGAGTTAAATTAGAGTTTAGCTGCCCCAAAACTTGTTGCACAAAAGTTCAAAAGAGCTTGCCTTTTTCCTCACTAATTTCCTGCAAATAATAAGATTTCTTTGTCCAAAATAACAGTTTACCCAGTAAAGCTGAGTGAAGCATATATGGTAAACCCCTGCACCTTCCTTTCAACCCTGCTTTCGGACAGTAGCCCGCCAGGCTCCTCTGTCCACAGGATTCTCCAGGCAAGAACACTGGAGCAGGTTGCCATGCCTGCCTCCAGGGGACCTTCCCGACCCAGGGGTCCAGCCCGCCTCTCTGACGTCTCCTGCCCTGGCAGACCCGTTCTTACCACCAGCACCACCCGGGAGGCCCCTGAACCTAAGGCTGCTCTAAAAATATTAAGTGTTAAGACAAACAAGCAAACAAAAAGCCAAGTGGGGATCATTCATGGGCTAGAAACCCAAAACCCTGTTGGTGTGACAGTTCCAGCCTTGCTTTTCCTATTGAAATCTGTTTCAGCTTCCCTTTTTCTCCTAAAGGATGAACACTTGTATGTGTCATTCCAATCTGAATCCATCAAACCCCTTTTCTATTCTAGCTCTATCACAAACACACCTCCATCTTTATTTGAACAAAAACAATGAAGATGCTCTCAAAGTAGCTTTCAAGGAACTAGTCATTAAAATATACCTTAGCAAGGTATGTACTTAGCAAAATCAGTACTATGTTCACTGGAAGAGAAACATATAAGAGGAGAATTGCTGATCCCTAATGGACCTAATAATTTCATGAGTCTGGAAGCTCTCTTTGCTACAAGAAGAGTCAACAGAATGAGCTGCAGAAGGCCTACCTCCAGCCTTACCAGCTGCCTCTCACAGTGAATCACACTGGGCCTAATTACAGCACTCTACATGCTGAGTGTAGAATTCCCACTAGGTTTCTCTTGGAAACCACTGACAACTTCATGGGTAGAGAAGAGAATACGGAGGAAAAATCACTTCTTCTAATCAGTACTGTTCATTACACAAATAGTACAGTGGTCTGTAACTTTCTAAATCAGCTAGAATACGTGCACAACATAGTCATCAGTATTCTTGCCAACACTTCCTAAATCAAATATAACATATAAGTCATACTAGTGGTGATAGTGTTAGAACTTACTCTGAGGATACTGTGTTTGTAATGTGGGATATTCTAATTCTAATTCTAAATCTAAATTTAATTCTATCATCCCCTACCCCTACCCTTCAGAACCAAGATTCTCAACACAGAAGAAGGAAAACACAGATGTAATATACAAGAGATAAAATAAGAGCTACATAGTCCTAAATCTGAATTATGACTATTAGTGTTAATTTATATACATTTATTTTATATATGGGCTTCCCTGGTAGCTCAGCTGGTAAAGAATCCGCCTGCGATGCAGGAGACCCCGGTTCCATTCCTGGGTCGGGAAGATCCCCTGGAGAAGGGAGAGGCTCCCCACTCCAGTGTCCTCGGGCTTCCCTTGTGGCTCAGCAGGTAAAGAATCTGCCTGCAATGCAGGAGACCTGGATTCAATATATATTTATTATATATATAAAATGAAAAAGCCTAGAAACAATGGCAAATTCTGTCTCAACAAGCACTGCTGGGCACAAATTATGATCCTGAGGTAGCATTTACCACTTTAAAGAGACAGAACTTTTTGGAGAAATGACTGATCCCAGGTCTGGAACAGGAAATGTATAAGGAGAGCCTAGAATATCTTAACAAAGTAGGTAACAAGGAAGCTATCAAAGACATTAGGGTCATTTCAAAAGGACTTAGGAGCCAACCAAAAGGGCATTCTACTGGCAGAAGATGTGGGAATGAAGATAAAGCTGGGACAGCAGACAGAACCAGAAGAGACAAGGACTAGGCTTCTGCTGCTGCTGTTCAGTCATTAAGTCAGGTTCCACTCTGCAGCCCCATGGACTGCAGCACGCCAGGCCTCCCTGTCCATCACCAACTCCCAGAGTTGACTCAAACTCATGTCCATCGAGTCGGTGATGCCATCCAACCGTCTCACCCTCTGTTGTCCCCTTCTCCTCCTGCCCTCAATCTTTCCCAGCATCAGGGTCTTTTCCAAGGAGTTGGCTCTTCACATCAAGTGGCCAAAGTATTGAACTTTCAGCTTTAGCATCAGTGCTTCCAATGAATATTCAGGGTTGATTTTCTTTTCTTTTTTTTTTTTTTAGGGTTGATTTTCTTTAGCATGGACTGGTTTGATCTCCTTGCTGTCTCAGGGACTCTTATGAGTCTTCTCCAAAACCACTGTTCGAAAGCATCAATTCTTCAGTGCTCAGCCTTCTTTATGGTCCAACTCACATTCATGCACGACTACTGGAAAAACCACAGCTTTGACTAGATGGACCTTTGTGGGCAAAGTGATGTCTCAGCTTTTTAATATACTGTCTAGGTTTGTCATAGCTTTTCTTCCAGGGAGTAAGAGTGTTTTAATTTCTGCTGCAGTCACTGTTTGCAGTGATTTGGGAGTCCAAGAAAATATTATCTGTCACTGATACCCTTTTTTCCTTGTCTATTTGCCATAAAGTGATGGGACTAGATGCCCTGATCTTAGTCTTTTTTAATGCTGAATTTCAAGCCAACTTCTTCACTCTCCTTTTTTACTAGGTTTTGGGAAGTATCAACATTTAATGGACAAGTAGAGAATACTTTACTAGAGAAGAAAGAGACTAAGAGGCAAAGGTAAAAGAAAACAGAGAGGATGTTATATCATGGAAACTAATGGAAAAAAGTGTTTCAAGGACAGAATGGTCATCAGTTTCAAATATTCCAAGAATTCAAATAAGGTAAGAAGTGAAACATATCCAATTGATTTAGCACTTTGACACTCTTACCTGGGGCTATGGTATTAATAAACTGGTACATGGCTCAACTAAAATATATGAACACAATATATAAACAGAACATCACAGGGCTAGACATGTGATTTGTATGGCAAAATATTTCTGAGACAAGTACGATTCAATCTGGTGTGTGTGTGTGTGTGTGTGTGTGTGTGTGTTAGAAGAGGGGGAAGGAGTAAGAGACCTATAGAAAATTAGTCCAACTACGCCAATCTGTGAAGGCTTAGTGAAACAGCTAGACAGTAATTCATATGAAATAAAGACCAAATTCAAGTCTGGATGTTTCAACTCTGCCAAAAATTTGAAACATTTTGAAGATTCACAGAAATAGTGAATATGCCTTTAAACCCATAAGAATAGTAAAAATGGACCCCAAAATCTATTCCTGATGTAACCTACAGGAAGACACAGCTAATGAGTGTAAAAGGTAAAAAGTCTAGGTGTGAAGAATGGATCAACTCTAATTCAGGATAAATGTGTCCCTTGTGGGTACACAATGGTGTCTCCCTCCACATGTGTCCTGAAAATATTTCTTTAGGAAAACTACCACTCTACCAAACCATTATTCCATTACGTCTGGACTTTCATATCACAAAAGACTGCTAACGACTGGTCTCCCTGCTCCAACCTGCCTTCACTCAATCTGTCCTGCTAGAAGACGTCTAACTCACCCTGCTGAGGTACTGTCACTGACTCAGAAGACCCCAGGGGCTCTGTCACCCACCAAAACCTTTCAGAGCCGTCCAGCTAGAGGTCTATTCCAGAACTTCCATCTGAAAGACTCCTTTGACTTCCCTTGCCATTTCCTTTATATGTGCCATTTCCTCCATCTGTCAAAACTGACACAGTTATTAAAACCCAAGAGGAAACTCACCTATTAAAGGAGCATTTCCTGTTCATCTCCTCTCTGTGTGACTGCTCCTTTTTCTGGACTCTTCTGTCATTTGTTGTCTTTTTAGTGGAATTTATATGATACAAGGTTTTTTTTTAATTTATTTATTTTTAATTGGAGGATAACTGCTTTACAATGTTGTGTTGGTTTCTGCCATACATCAACATGAATGTGTCACAGGTGGACATATACTCCCTCCCTCATGAGCCTCTCTCCCATTTCCCACCCCATTCCACCCCTCTAGCTTGTTTAGGTTATCTTTTTATCTTTCTGCTTCTCTGCACTAGAATGTCAGTTTCAGAAGACCAAAGTGTTAGCTGCCCAGTCGTGCCCGACTCTTTGCGACCCCATGAACTGCAGCCCCCCAGGCGCTTCTGTCCATGAAATTTTCCAGGCAAGGATACTGGAGTGGGTTGCCGTTTCCTTCTCCAATGATACAGCTTTATTTCGTGTTTATCAGACTAAGTTTATCTCTCCTTACTAAAGTTCATACTCCTTGAAGACAGGGCGAGCATCTTACGCTCATGTGCACACCCCATAATAAACAGTAAAAAGCCTGAGTGTGCACCTGCTGGATAAAGCCTTATTAAAGTGAATAAACAATATGTGCATAATGAGAGGAGCTGTATTTTAAGAGAGTCCTTGGAAACAGACATAGAGTATACTTAGAGAGGGCTTCCCAGGTGGCGCTAGTGGTAAAGAGCTTGCCTGCCAATGCAGAAGATGAACGAGATAGGAGTTTGATCCTTGTGTTGGAAAGATCCCCTGGAGGAGCAGATGGCAACTCACTGCAGTATTCTTGCCTGGAGAATCCCATGGGCAGAGGAGGCCAGAGACCTACAGTCCATAGGTCACAAAGAGTCGGACACGACTGAGTGACTTGGCATTCACATATATTTAGAGAACCAAAGTTATCTGACTACCCATGAATATCATCAATGCACTTTGATTTGCCAAACAAAGTTAAATATAAACCTTAAAAGACAGCTTGATAAGCAAATGCCCAGATAAAGATACAAACCAGCCAGTAAGCTATCTATGTATCAGTTCAGTTCAGTTCAGTTCAGTCACTCAGTCGTGTCCAACTCTTTGCAACCCCATGAATCACAGCACGCCAGGCCTCCCTGTCCATCACCAACTCCCAGACTTTACTCAAACTCATGTCCATTGAGTCGGTGATGCCATCCAGCCATCTCATCCTCTGTCGCCCCCTTCTCTTCCTGCCCCCAATCCCTCTCAGCATCAGGGTCTTTTCCAGTGAGTCAACTCTTTGCATCAGGTGGCCAAAGTACTGGAGTTTCAGCTTCAGCATCAGTCCTTCCAATGAACATTCAGGACTGATCTCCTTTAGGATGGACTGGTTGGATTATAGACCCATGAAAAACTCATTTTTGATTCCCAATCAACGTTGCATTGGACCTGGCAGACAGCAGGACATCAATAAGTTATGTTTATTTAGAAAACTGAGTAATTAACTCACTCAAGCTTCTACTGAGCAGATCAATGTTCCAGGAGTATTCTCAGCGCTTTGGTTACAGCAGTATATAATTACAGGCAAGATCTTTGCCTTCGTGGGGCTTATAGTCTCAAAGCAACTCACCAAGCAAAACAAGGAGACAAATGAGAATTTCCAGGTAACTTTAAGTATTAAAATTAAAATTAAACCAGAATGGGAGGAAGGGGACTCACAGCGACTGGGTGGTCAGAGGATCCTCACTGATGAGAGATGACGGGATAAAAAGCCTGCCGAACAAAGACCCGGCGCAAAGCCGTCCAGGGAGGAGCAGCAGCAACAGGCTTGGCAGGTTCACGGGACAGAAAGGACAGTGTGCCTGGGCCTGTGGCCCGGGGCAGAGTGGTGAGGAGTGAGGGCCTGGGTGCGTGGGCAGGGCGCAGAGTGCACTGAGCTCTGAGGGTCACAGTTTGGAATTTACTTTGAGTATACCGGGAAGCAATAGGAGAGTTTTACAGACATTGAGAACAATGTGGTCTGGTTCACATTTTTAAACACTTACTCTGTATAAAAATAATATATTAGACAGGCAAAAAAAATGCTGTAGTGCATCTGAGATATGAGACGCTTGCTTGGAATTGGGCTGAGACAGAGAGAGCGATGGTGCTGGGGTCTTGGAGGGCAACCTAGTGCAGAGCAATGTGGCGGGAAAGGAATGAAGCAGTGAGCAAGCCCTGAACGCCAACAACAACTATAGGAGTGAATCACAGTGTTTCCTAAAGAGTCCCAGTGGCTGACTGTCCCCAGACAGGCTTTCCTGACCACTCAACTCAGTACCCTGACGAGCTCATATACTTCCTTTATCTTCCCCACTTCATGCAAACTTTATATATTATGTCAGGCCACGATGAGAATTATGATATACGTAATATAATTTAAAAATCAATACTGCCTTGAGATCACTAGCTATATTTATGAAATTGATTTCACATAACAGACATGGGAAACTAAGTCAAACACCGTTTCCACCAAGTGAAAAAGAAAAATCATCTGGTGTAGTCAAGAACGACCCTGGAAAGCGCACCTTTTAGAAAGGCAGTGACGCGGAGCTGTGATCTGTGTGTCCTCTTACTGCTCTGCCTGCTTTAACTCACCTGCCTTCCGGATTCGTGTGATTCACTTATACGAGAAACAATCCAGCTAAAGTGCTAAGTTATTATTTTCCACACTACAAAAAAGACTTATCCTAATGGGTACTTCCACAATAAAGAGAAAGCCATAATACAAACCAATCAAATCACAAATATTTGCCTGGGTGCTAAATGCATACACCTTTAACAAACAGAGCGATAATTGCAAAGCATTTACTTTGAAGTGCTTTTTCATTTGTCCTCAAAATGACTTAACCTGAGAGGGAAATTATTCACAACTGTAGTATATTATTAGGCTAAATATATATAAATTGTATTAATAATGGTACCTACCTTATTGCACAACCCATTTCATGGTTATTGATGGAATATGAAAAGCCACATGAAATCAAGTTAAGTGGCTCATTACCTACCTTTTAGATTATGCCTACCTATCTAACCAATATGGACTTAAAATTATTTGCCTACACTTCAGACAGATACCTTCCTGACTATAGTCTCCTGACCTCCCTTTCCTTAGAGAATTTACTTTAGAAAATCAGACACATATTCAAAACAAGAATACTGAGTTATAACCAAAAATATTGGCACATGTAAGGTCACCAAGCAAGAGCTGCAGATGAAGACAAGGAGGCTGAGTGGGGAGCCTACACTCCAGGGAGAAACCAAGAAGGAAGCAGCAGTGAAGGAGGGAGAGGAGGGCCAGGAGGTACGGAGGGGATTTTGCCAGAGACAAGGTGTAAGTGGGACCAACAGAAAATGTTTTGTATGATCAAAGCCATTAAGTGCCAGAAGGAAGTAAAAAATATAAACAATAGAAACAGTTCTGTTAAATTTCGCTAATAAAAGGAGACTTTAGTGTTTAAGTTTTAGTGACCTAGAAGGGCAAGAAAAGACCCTGATGCCGGGCAGGACTGAAGGCGGGAGGAGAAGGGGACGACAGAGGATGAGATGGTTGGATGGCATCACCGACTCCATGGACATGAGTTTGAGTAAACTCCAGGAGTTGGTGATGGACAGGGAGGCCTGGTGTGTTGCAGTCCATGGGGTCGCAGAGAGTCGGAAATGACTGAGCAACTGAACTGAACTGACTGAACTGACCTAGTGGGGCAGAGTCAGTTTTCCCTGGTGGCGCAGAGTAAAGAATATGCATGCAGTGCAAGAGACCCAGGTTCAGTCCCTGAGCTGGGAGGATCCCTGGAGAAGGAAATGACTACCCAGTCCAGTTTTCTCACCTGGAGAATTCCATGGACAGAGGAGCCTGGTGGGCTACAGGACAGGACAGAATCAAGACTGACCCAGGTAAAGAAAAACATGAGAGACCAAGATGAACACAAGTGGACTGATTTTCCCTTCAAGAATGATAGCCATAAAACAAAAAAGTAGATACTTATTTTGTCCTTTAGAATTTTTTTAGCTATTATTTATGGTAATATTAAAAGAATTTATAGACAATGTACGAGCATATAATTGATAGCTTCTTGCAAAATGGCTTATAAATTGAGCTACTTTGTTCATAATTCATCTAAAGGTTTCAAGAATACTTTATGTTGCTTTTGATTGATCTTCAATTGGCACTGCTCCCTAACACATCAGTGTTATACTCTTCTATTCCCAGAGCCTGTCAAGTTGTTAATGATCTATAAAAGCCCACTTTCACGCCCCAGAGAAACTCACTTTTAAATGAATGTCACGGGAAATACTTTGATAACATGAGGCTCTTTTGAAATACTTTTAATTAGTTTTATGCAATGGAAATTTTGTGAATCACACTTTCTAAATGGGTACCAGAACAATTAGGAGATGACACATATGGCTATGGTATTTTAAAAAATTACATCTTCCAACTACCTGGAGCAATACATGTGGGTCACTGTCACGACGTGGTGGCGAGAATTCAGGGCAGTCTACCTTTACCCATGTCCCATCCTCTGGAGAACACAGATCCCTGTCACCCCCAGCGGACTGCTGGAAACCTGCCCGTTTCGCCTTCAGGATTTTTCCCATGGGTATCATGAGCTCAGTAAGAACAACTTTGGGGATAGTTGGGTTAAAATCACTCTTTTCTTTTTTTCTATACTTCAAATCAAATTACACTAAGAGGATCCATTGGTTGCTGCAATTTTTCCCTGGGCTGCACTCAGTTTTGAAAGAATAATTAGTCAATATAAGAATACATATGGCAATATACAGAGTGTGTATGTGTTTGTGTTCTAAGGATGAGAAAACTTACTTTCAAAGGATCATTTTTAATCTTTACACTCTTAGCTTTAAAGTCACTTAGTTCCTGCAATACTGCAGATTCCAATCCATCACCCACATAGCCAAAAATACCCTGAGGAGGCTGGTAAAACAGTGCTGGTAACTAGGAAGTGAGCTTTTAATGAGAACACCATCAGAGACTCCAAATGATCATAAGATGATGATGATACAATGAATCCATAAATGCAAAGCTTCCGGGGCTAAAAAGATAAATAAGTAATGGGAAGTTTACAAATACAGTTTGGGACTCTGGGGATACAAATATAATTCAGCTCTTGTCTTCATTCCCAAGACAGGCTGAGCTAATAAGGGGCTATAGAAATTGTTACTCTAAAAGAGGGCAATAGAGAGCTTACGGAACTTTAGATAATAGCTTTTTAAAGGCTTCAGTGCATTTACTCAAACTATGACCTAGCTGAAGCTGTCAGCAAAGATAAACAGCTTGGTAAACTCTACCAAGAAATATACAGAAAATTAGAAAATCAGCCTCTCCACACAAAAATAAACTTGCTGGGCATGAGTCCAAGAAAACACACTCAGATTATAACGAAGACTGCTGCAAACATTTTCTCTTCATAAGAAAAAATATAATTGCTTGGTGGAAGCTCTCTAGTCTCAGCTACCCAAGTGAGTAAATCTGATGGGGTACTGAGAGTGTGACGTGAGCAGCTCACAGTTACTCGTGAGCCAGAGGAAGTGCCCCGCTGACCCCCAAGAGCGGTTCAGATAAACTCCCACTGTGCTATCAGACCTTCAACAAAGTCAATTAGAAACGCACTTCATTTACATCAGGGAATTCCCTTAATCAGCCCCATGTTAGAAGACACAAAAAACACTCTGATTTTTTTTTTCAAAGTTCTAAGTAAAGGTCGGACAAGGTACAGCTTCAGGAAAATTGAGACTCTGTTGGATTCTTTCATGTTCGCCAAGCCCACTGCAGTGCTACACTACATGGGCTTCAGGTCCCCCCAGCACCTGATGTGGCCCCTCAAAGTCAACACAAGCAACTACACAGGCTACAGAAACGGCCCCTAAGAACTACCGCCTCAGAGGAAACCAGGGAACTAAGGCCAGTACCTTCATTACTCAACGAACCACATACTTAGTTTCATTTTTACCACCATCTCCCAAAGAACTGTAGAGGCCAATGTTGGTACAATGCTGAGCAATTAGCAGTGACAATCCCTTGCCCTATAGATGCTGGCAATCCTAGATGATCAACCTATGGACTCAAGAGGAGATGGAATGAGCAGGTGTATTTCTGAGAAGGGATTTCTGAATCCTGAGAGAAATCAACCTCTTGGTTCCTCAGTTTCTCTCTGAAAATACTAATTTTTCATACTTTACATAAACATCATATATCTCTGCCACAGTTTAAAATTTGTACTTTGATGTTAACATGAGTTCATGTCATCACAAAGTAAGATGGAGTTAAACACGTCTGCTCCTTGTGTTTCATCAACAGTGTCAACCCTGCTCACAATCCAGAAAACGGCTCCAGAACAGAGATCCAGGGTCATCTGACAGCCCACGCTGCAAGGGTCCCAGGGCCGTGGTGTGCACCGGCCTCCCGCAGGGTCTCCCCACAGTGACCTCCTCTTGGGTCTCACAGGCTCCCCCCTGCCCCCGATTCTCATTCTCTGTCAGCCTCTCTTTTTGTGTCAATCTCATAAAATGAGTTAATCTGATGGAGCAACATAGCCAGTTACATCCCAGGAGACAGAACTGAAGCCCTTGCCCTCAACGTCCAGAACGGACCTCGGCTACATGAGAACAGAAGTGGAGTCCCTCCCACCTCTGTGTGCAGAAATACTCTAGAAGAGCATTCACATTAGGCTTCCAGCTTTCATAAGGCAGATTAAATGTTCAGATCTTAACCTGACCATTTTGCCAAGAGTTCTGTATCTGAGCAGCATAAGTCTTCTGAAATGCTTTCCAGGTGAAAAGAAAAGCAATTTATTATTTAAATAACTGAAATTTATTTGGAAATTATTAGAATAATGAATTGACCTGTCATTATGTGGCTTAATGGAGTTTGATAATGGCAAAAGTGGCAATGCTACATCAATAACTATCATTATGTTAGGGGCAAGTTCCTTATCCAGTCCTTATTTTGAAAATCAGATGAAATATCAGTGTGCATATAGGAACACAAAAATTAGAAAATTAAAGTGGAAATTTCTGGAACACATTTTTGAAAAGTGAAAAAAATGTACAAAATGTACTCAATAGATATATCTTTTAAATTATCTTTTTAGACTTCCATAAAATAAATGCTATCAAGATCATCATAGTGAAGCATTTTAGCAAAGATGCTATGTTCATTTCTGTTTTTTCTTTTTTTAAAAAATATCATGTTTCACTCTTATCAACAATGACGCTGCTGGCTATTTTGAAATGGCACTGTGTTCCCCTTTTCTGCTTCTTTTTAGGGAAAAGTAAATAACAACACAAAACTGTCGGAGTTCCCCAGCTGACAGGCCTGGGAAAAGCAAAGGCTGCCCATCTGCTGGGGCAGAGCCGCCCGGCCCTGCTGGGACTGGCAGCGCCCCTCCTCCCAGCGTCCAGGGCTAGCGGACTGCCCGCGCCGCGGCGGGCGTGGGGGCGTGGCTCCACGCTCAGACACAGGGCGTGGGGGCGTGGCTCCACGCTCAGACACAGGGCGTGGGGGCGTGGCTCCACGCTCAGACACAGGGCGTGGGGGCGTGGCTCCACGCTCAGACACAGGGCGTGGGGGCGTGGCTCCAGGGCAGCCCCTGTGCTTTGCCAGAACCCACGGTGCTTCTGTAGGACGGTCAGAGGCAGGAACGATGGTGCAGAAAAGGCACAATGAAATACCACCCACGCAGAGCAGAGTGTTCCCCTTCACATCAGAGACGCACACGTTACCACTGCGAATGTGTGTGTGTGCGTATGCGTCTATGTAGCTATAAAGTAGTCATTTAATCAGCAAAGTCAGGATGACATAAAAGAAGTCTCTGTAGACAAGGGAACAGGCTTAACAAAAATAAGGAAGATAATACAAATGCAAATACAATTTACAGACTGAGCTCTATCTCTTTGTACGTTGTCTACGCAGAGCTCTCACCAATACAGGTAGCATCACTTGCTATTCCTAAGTAGTTGTCAGACTGGTGAAAACTTGTAGACTACTGGAATTATTTTTTTAGTCCATGCAGTGCTACATCAATAACTATCATTATGTTAGGGACAAGTTCCTTATCCAGTCCTTATTTTGAAAATCAGTAGAATCAAAGATAAAAGAATTTCTCCAGAAAACAAATAAACATGTGAGTCACAAAATATTTAGTCAAAGTTTTTCTAGCAAATTCTTTTTATAAGCATTACATCACAATTAACTTACTATAGAAATATTATTATTTTTAGTCATTAGCCTGTTGCTAAGAATGTCATTTCAGATTTTTTAAATTATGAATACATTCTTGGGCTTCCCTGGTGGCTTAGTGGTAAAGAATCTGCCTGCCAATGTAGGAGACATGGGTCTGATCCCTGGGTTGGGAAGATCCATGGAGAAGGAAATAGAAACCCACTCCAGTTACTCTTGCTTGGGAAATCCCATAGACAGAGGAGACTGGCAGGGTACAGTCCACGCGGTCACAAAAGAGTCGGACACAATTCAGGGACTGAACAACCAATGACAAATACACGCTTACTGAGACCTATAAGTAAGTCTCATTGAATTTTGTTCTACTAACTCCACTCCACCCTACTAATTCCACAGTTCTCCAAACGTGTTTTTTGATTTAAAGTGGTTAAATGGAGAGATCCAGGGGAAAATATAGAAGAAAATGCTGGTCTTGAATATGTATCATGAAGGCCTAAATAGGAACTTTTCTTGTGTTCTTCCACATGTACCTATACTAAACAAAAACACGTAAGAAGGCACGTGTTCTTTGCGGCTCTGCGATGTCCCGCGCCACTTACAGTGCGAGCCCCATATCGCTACGTACAGATGGTATTTCCCCAGCCAACAGAGTCCCCGCATGAATCAACTGAGAAGCCAAGACAAGTGACAGTGACAAAGTTTAAAATACACCTCCAAATGGATCCATTCCTGGAAAATATGTAACTACAGACGTGGGGAGTAACCCCCAGAGTCACCACGAATAGGATGGTGCCTTGGAGTCCCACAACTCTCTGCCCTACCCCAGATGCTTTCTGCTACGCTCACATGAATTGAGAAGTAACACAAACAGAAAGAAAAAGAAAATGCAAATATATCCAGGAGTTTGGACTCACAACTATTCCCTGCTCTCTCCCATCAAATCTGAGTTCCTTAATAACAAGGGTACATGAACACGGAAGACCTGGTGAGCCTTAAACCCAATGCCACAAAGTCGTCACACACTTACCCCACACAAAACGAACTGCAGAAGTGCTCACTTCCTCAGTATACTTCGTACCAGGAATTCTTCCCTGATAACACATACTGAAATGTCCCTTCAATCACAGTTACATAGTACATTCTTCCTTATTTAGATTTGATATTTAGAAGCATTTAAAGGCAGGGACAGGCTAGACAGAAAGGGCAAAAATTAAAGGCAAATGGATAGAATTAAAGAAAAGCACAGACACCAAAAAAAAATCAGAGAAAGAAAAGCTCTCTCAAATTGAATCCTCATAGTGACATTTTTTTATTTTAAAAAGAAGCTAAATTAAGAGATGGGCTTCCCTGGTAGCATCGGTGACTCAATGGACATGAGTTTGAGCAAGCTCCAGGAGTTGGTGATGGACAGTGAGGCCTGGCATGCTGCAGTCCATGGGGTCGTAGAGTCGGACACAACAGAGCGACTGAGCTGAACTATAATGAAGAGATGGCTGAAACTAACCAGCCCTGCCTTCTTCTAGACTTGTGAAGTAGTGGCCATGACAAACACATTGAAGGTGTCTTGTTAGGTAGTTCCTTTCTGTCTTGATCTCAGTTTGTTTGTTTGTTTTTTACTACCAGTGCACTTAATATTTCCAACATCAACTTGGGCATCCGGGCAGACAAGACCCCACGGGATTAAACGACCCTGGAGAGAGAGCGGGAGACGGACGCCTCTTCCTCTGGGATGCTGTGGCTTGCTCAGTGCACAGTGGGCTGGGTGTCACGTTTTTGGTCAAAAGCCTTTGTGCAGCAAACAAAAGATTACTGAAGAATAAAATATACTCAGATTATTCACAACGCAAGAGCCTTTCCACTGATAATAGAACTATCACCTCAGGAAAGTGAAGCTGAGAGAAGTGGAAAATAGAAAATGCAGTTACCCATATTTCTCAAAGACAGAGAAATGTCCACCACTCTTGAAGCTCAAGTTTTATCTAAGTTCAGTAGGCAACAGCAAAGAATGTCCAAGAATTTACTAAGTGAAAGCAGCTGACAGAGTCACACTTCCCTGAGCGGGGCGGGGTGGGGTGTGAGGGTAAGCGAAGAGGATGGCAAACAGAGGAAGTGCAAGACCGGGGCTCAGTACTGCCGGGCACAGGAGCCGAAGGCTAGCATGGAAGATAAAATGGTAGTCAGGACAAAGATAACGGTGACTGGGAAAGGAAAACTGAAAGAAAAAAGAAGACAGAGACGGTAAAATGGGAACCAGGTAAGATTAGAGAGGATGAAAAATAAGCCAGATACGAGAGTAAAAAGTGAATGTTGCAGGGGTGGAGACAAGGTACGGATAAGCAACAGGACACTGGAAAATGGGCTTCCCCAGGGGCTCAGCGGTCAACAATCTGCCTGCAATGCAGGAGCTGCAGGAGACCTGGGTTCGACCCCTGGGTCAGGAAGATCCCCTGGAGGAGGGCATGGCAACCCACTCTGGCATTCTTGCCTACAGAATCCCCATGGACGAAGGATTCTGGCAGGCTACAGGGTCACAGAGTCGGACACTGCTGAAGCGACAGAGCATGCATGCACACATATTGGGAAATGGCACCAAGCCTTCAGCTATGGGTCCATCTTTCTAGAATTAAAAAGCTGGCACATTCTTCTAGATCTCACATACATGTGTTAATATATGATATTTGTTTTTCTCTTTCTTACTTCTGTATGACAGACTTTGGGTCCACCCACATCTGCCCCAAATTACAAATGACCCAATATCATTCCTTATATGGCTGAGTAATATTCCATTGTGTATGTACCACATTTTCAGTGTTCATTCATCTGTTGACTGACACTTAGGTTGGGAGGCTTCCCTGGTAGCTCAGACGGTAAAGTGTCTGCCCACAATGCAGGAGACCCAGGTTCGATCCCTGGGTCAGGAAGATCCCCTGGAGAAGGAAATGGCAACACATTCCAGTACTCTTGCCTGGAAAATTCCATGGACAGAGGAGCCTTGTAAGCTACAGTCCATGGGGTTGCAAAGAGTTGGACACGACTGAATGACTTCACTTCACTTCATGCTCCAGCTATCATAAACAGTGCTGCTGGAGTACATGGTTCTCTCTAGCTCAGATGAACCTAGTTCCAGGGCAGAAACAGAGATGAAGATGTAAAGGACGTGTGGACCCAGTGAGGGAGAGAAGGGGGGATACATCGGGACGTTAGGTTTGACACAGATGCATGAGCACGTGAAAACAGCCAGCGAGCAGGGAGCTCAGCACTGCGCTGCAGGCCAGGACGGGGGAGGTGGGGGGCCCTGGAGGGGGGACACGTGTACACACAGCCGAGCCACCGCGTTCTACAGCGGAAACCAACACACACCGTAAAGCAACTACTGCTGCAGCTGCTCAGTCGCCCAGTCGTGTCCGACGCTGAGACCCCATGGAATGCAGCACACCAGGCCTCTCTGACCCTCACCATCTCCCAGAGTTCACATCCACTGCCTCCGTGATGCCATCCAGCCATCTCATCCTTTGATGCCCTCTTCTCATTCTGCCCTCAATCTCTCCCAGCATCAGGGACTTTTCCAATGAGTCATTTGTTCTCATCAGATGACCAAAATACTGGAGCTTCAACTTCAGCATCATTCGTTCCAACAAGGATTCAGGGTTGATTTCCCTTAAGACTGACTTGTTTGATCTCCTTGCAGTCCAAGGGAGCGACTAAATGCCAATAAGAAGAAAGCTGGCACTTAGGCACTAGTAATGGGTAACAAAATATAATAAGAAAGTCACCAATTTGGGTTCTCTGATACTATTTTGAGTCCAATATCAGAAACAAACCTGATGTTTAAGAAAACCCTATAAAGAAAACCTTTCTTTTTTTTTCATTTATTTTTTATTAGTTGGAGGCTAATTACTTTACAACATTTCAGTGGGTTTTGTCATACATTGACATGAATCAGCCATGGATTTACATGTATTCCCCATCCCAATCCCCCCTCCCATCTCCCTCTCCACCCGATTCCTCTGGGTCTTCCCAGTGCACCAGGCCCGAGCACTTGTCTCATGCATCCCACCTGGGCTAGTGATCTGTTTCACCATAGATAATATATGTGTTTCGATGCTGTTCTCTCGAAACATCCCACCCTCGCCTTCTCCCACAGAGTCCAAAAGTCTGTCCTGTACATCTGTGTCTCTTTTTTTGTTTTGCATATAGGGTTATCATTACCATCTTTCTAAATTCCATATATATGTGTTAGTATACTGTAATGGTCTTTATCTTTCTCGCTTACTTCACTCTGTATAATGGGCTCCAGTTTCATCCATCTCATTAGAACTGATTCAAATGAATTCTTTTTAACGGCTGAGTAATATTCCATGGTGTATATGTACCACAGCTTCCTTATCCATTCGTCTGCTGATCGGCATCTAGGTTGCTTCTATGTCCTGGCTATTATAGACAGTGCTGTGATGAACATTGGGATGCACGTGTCTCTTTCAGATCTGGTTTCCTCGGTGTGTATGCCCAGAAGTGGTATTGCTGGGTCATATGGCAGTTCTATTTCCAGTTTTTTAAGAAATCTCCACACTGTTCTCCATAGCGGCTGTACTAGTTTGCATTCCCACCAACAGTGTAAGAGGGTTCCCTTTTCTCCACACCCTCTCCAGCATTTATTGCTTGTGGACTTTTGGATAGCAGCCATCCTGACTGGCGTGTAATGGCACCTCATTGTGGTTTTGATTTGCATTTCTCTGATAGTGAGTGATGTTGAGCCTTTAAAGAAGTGTACCAGGCCGTCAGTCAGGCAGGTCCAGGCCAGAGGACCTGCCAGCTCCCGCAGCCCCCTGACGTACGGCCCCATCACACTGCTGCAGGGTGAGCACCCTGAGCTGCCTGGGCCAGGTCCTGGGTACCAAATCGGTGTGCTTGGCCAACTTGCTCATAATTTCATTATATCTTAGATATTGTGTCTGGGACCTAGTAAATTCAACATGGAACTCACTTTAGAAGAGGCTACATGGTAGTTTTAAGAGAATTAGCTTGGAATCAGACCGATTCTGCACCACGGCACCTACTGCCTGTCTGACTGGCAGGGTATCGCTCTCCCCAGGACTCCACTCCCTGGGTTAATAACGCCTACCTGGCAGGTTACTGTGAGTGCCAAGGACAATAAAGATAATATTCTCAGCTCATGGTACGTACCTGTTAAAGGTCAGCTGCAATCACTGCATGTGATTTGTCTACTCTCAACACGAGATGTTTTTATGTTTTATAGAAACTATATGCATGTGTGTGCTCAGTCGTGTCCGACTCTAAGTGACCCCATGGACTATCACCCCACCTGGCTGCTCTGCCCATGAAATTCTCCAGGTGAGAATACTGGAGTGGGCTGCCATTCCCTTCTCCATATGAACTATATAAAAGCACATTAAAGTCAGTCAACAATAAATATATCTGTAAGTTTATAAAACATTAACTATAACCCTAAAACAAATAATTGTTTGGGAAGATAAATAACTAGATGAAAACAATTATGCACATATACAAATACAAAAAGAACTGAGCATAATATAAATAGGGATTACTTCTGAGTAATGGGATTGACAGCAATTTTCATTGTCTGCTTTTTGTTTATCATTTGCAAAATTTCTACACTAAAAAAAATTGTTATAATTACATTTAAACATACTGTATTTATTTGTAATATATATACACAAAAATATTATCTAAGTATAATATTTAAGTTATTCACTTTATAATCTTAGGAAAAAAGGTTTTAAAGATAGCTCTTTCCAGTTTTCAGGCTATTGTTTCAAGCAAAACAGGCAGTTTTAGGATTGCCTCTGTCCTTAGGAAGAAGAAATCTTTGAAGTTTTATAAGGTTGGGCTTTACCCCAACTTCTTGACCTACAGCAGCTTTAAAGCTGCTTTTCTTTAGACTGGTTAGGGAAGGAACAGGAAATTAATCTAGCCACTTTTTTGCACAGAAACTGGCTTTTTTTCAGGCAAGGCTTTAGTGGGGCCTCTGCTGCAGGAGGAGGGAAGGAGAACAAACAATGGTTCCCTTGCTTGCTTGCCAGCATTCTGGTGGAATCCAAGCACACTTGCTATTTTAAAACAGTTTCTTTTGATGCGACTAGTACCTTTCTAATAATATCAGACTTTAAATTTTGATTTGTTTTCCAAAAATATGTTTCCTTGTTCACAACATCCATGTAGACAAGCTCGGGTGGCCCTCATAGAGGAAGCAGCTCAGAGGATTTGGCAGGAATCCAAGACACAGCTCGTACGCATAGGGACCCGCAGGTGACGATCACACCTGCCTCTCACGCTCCACTGGGTTCCAGACAAATGGATCTCCCCACAACATGATCTGATCACAGGTCACAGTCTTTCGCCAGGACTTGAAGCCACATCTAGACTTAAAACCACCTCTAGATCACGCGACAGTCCTTATGGAGTACAGGAGAGAGAATCTCAGCTCTGATCTAAGAATTCATCACAGTACAGTAAGAACAGATTTAAACAGAGTTAAGAGGGAATCTTTTCCTCTTCCAGGAATCAGCCCCACTGAGAGTGCAGCGACGTGCTGAACACGGTGAGAGTGGGAGGTGGACTAAGCCAGACCAGAGGCACTTCCAGGGCCTAACCAGTCCTGTCCATTCTCCCACTTGTCCTCTATGGGTGCAAACAATCTCTTAAGTGGAATCTCTTAAGTGTCACATTAAAAAACTAAAAGGAATAAAACGAGACTTATTGTGTCCAGAACATAGAACCTGCTTCACCATACTGAATGGTTCCCCACCCAGTGAGAAAATCTCCAAAGGGCAGAAAACATTTTAAAGTTATTACAATTTAATATCTGCCAAAGGAAAGTGATGGCTCTGAGCAAATATGAAGATCATTAACTCAACACTTAATAACCATTCACTTATCTAACAGTATTTCTCCATCAACATTATTGAATCTCCAGTTGGTGAAAACACAAAGTGTGATCCCAAAGAGTCTTATAATTTAACAGAGAAAGAGGAGTCCACACTAATACATTTAAGAACACAAACAGCAGAAACATACAGACAAATGAAACTGCCCACAATTACAGTAAAACCTGTTTTCTCAGTCACAGTTTAACCCAGTGTTTCCCACAATGTATTCACTAGTCCAGTGAGACAGTCTTCAGGGGAAGGAAAAAACGTTCCTGTAAGTTCAAGAAATAGTTCAAAACACAGTGTACTGTGTGTACTGGAGCACAGTAAAGAATGAAATATAAACTATATGTCAATATAACATACATTAATATATGTTTAATACAGTATTTCTCAAATTTATTTAGACACAGAACCCTTCTCTGGTATTACAATTAACACCCATGATAGGTTCATACATTAACTGTATTAGACTGTAGTAGATTGTTGTTCAGTTACACACCAGTCTTGATGTTTCTATGAAGGCATTGTGTAGATCTTATTAATGTCTATAATTAGTTGACATTAAAGTACACGAGGAAAAAAAAAGTATATGAAGTTATCCTCAAGAGTGTGGGTGGGCTTCATCTCACCAGTTCAAAGTCCTTAAGAAGAAAACTGAGGTTTCCCTGAAACAGACTGCAGAGACAGCAGCTGCTCCTGCCCACCCTTCAATCTGGGGCTGGACAGCCTCCACACCACATAAGCCAACTCCTCAAAATAAATAATATTTAAATATGCATTATATTTTGTAATACTTATAACTTAAATCCTTAAATGTGCATTTGTGTGTGTGTATTAACTATTGGTTCTGTTTCTGTGGTCGAACTCATTGATAAAACACCTCGAGAAACTAACGTCTTACGTAACTTTCTTTAGAGAATACACTACAGTCCCATCTTCTACAGCAGTAAACTCCTACTTTCCACGGCAGGACCGCAATCAGGCCTCAGGAGTCTGATCCTGACTGTGCGTGCTCACTCGCTCAGGCGGCCAACGCTGCAAGCCCACCAACCGCAGTGCTCCAGGTTCCACCGTCCGCGGGACTTTCGCAGCAAGAATACTGGATTAGCACTAATCAAAAACTGCAGTCTCTTCCACTTTGTCACCATGACTTGTTCAGTGAGCTGGTAATACAGACTTGAGACAATAAACGCACGGATGACCTTGCTGCACTGACTCTGCTGTATTAAGTGGCAGAAGGAAGTGAAGACCCCCCTGTTCTGGATGATGGGTAGTTGCCAACCACCACCAGGATTCAAACCGCTACATCTTGCTACCATGAGGAATGCTGGCATGAAAACAAACCAACAAACTTGGGAGGGCAACACTGAAAGAAATGAAGAAAAATAAATGTGTTCCAAATAAAACCACAGGTAAAACCTGAACAACCTCTGAACTTTACTTCAGCCAATTAATCCATTCCATTAGTAAAGGCAACCTGAGTTGGCACAATATACACTTGTGGAATTGCACCTGCATATAACAGTATCCTTTGGGACAAGGCCACCCACTCCAGTGTTCTGGCCTGGAGAATCCCATGGACTATACAGTCCATGGGGTCGCAAAGAGTCAGACGCGACTGAGCGAGTGTGACTTTTCACTTTCTCTTTGGCGCTTCCCAGGTGACAACAGTGGTGAAGAACCTGCCTACCAAGGCAGGGATGTAAGGGACGCAGGGTTCAGTCCCTGGGTTGGGAAGATCCCCTGGAGGAGGGCATGACAACCCTCTCCAGTATTCTTGCCTGGAGAATCCCACAGACAGAAGAGCCTGGGGGGCTACAGTCGAGAGGATCACAAAGAGTCGGACGTGACGGAAGCAACTTAGCACGCACGCATAACAGTATCCTAACTAAAGGGAACACAGAAGAGGTAAAAACAGTATGCAAGAATATAAAACACTCTGTTTAAGGATAAATATACCGGGAAGGGCAGCAGAAATGGGGAAAACGATGTCCACTAAATGATTAGATCAACCACAAGCCTCGTGCTACCCAGCTTTTCAGAACAGATAAAAGAATGTATATGTCTGAATGAATCTCAAACATCAGGGCTCCTTAAACGTCTTTGAAAACTTGATGAAAGCTGTGGTCACTTCCATCAGAAAAAAGACTACACATAATATTTCGATTTCAGCTTCATGAGTCTCATGTCGTCCTACCACATAGGAGGTCTATGGATTAAAGTCAGGAACCTCTACTCTACACAGGGGTTGGAAAACCCATGAACACTGATGTTTGCGGATAGACACAGAAGAATAGAACTAGAAATGTGGTTTGGCTGAACACAGCTTATACAAATGACAGTTATTTGTGAGAACCATTTACTCCTGGGACTGATAACACTGTTCGCATGCCATGATACGCACACCTACCTGAATCTTAAGGTCAGTTTTATTGACGTCAGTGAACTTTGTCCATAAATGCTCAGCATTTCATGGAACGCAGAGCATGGTTGTTATTACAGCTTTTAAAAAGTTAAGGGAAAGTTAATCAGCAGATTGACAGGCAGTTAAGAGGTTCAGAAAGTGATATCAAAGAATCAATTTGGGAGGTGGAAGTCAAGTGGAACTCACCTGTCACTTTTTAATGGAATTATGAGGATAAAAACCAGTTACAGGGGCCAAAGTAGAAGTTGTTTAAGAGAAATTTAAAAATGGTTGTGCTGACTCATGTCAGAGAAAGCAGACTAAGAAAGGAAAATGAGATATAGCATCAAGTATCATTAGCATTGAATTCTTCAGCTTAAATATAGTCATGTGAATAAAAAAATAAGACATTGTTCCAATTTTCCCTGTTACAGATAATGAAAATCTCTGCCATTTCTATCAACAATAAATAAAAGTAGTTTTTCTTATCAGTTAAAGGAATTCAAACCTAACTTGACAACCTATCACTACAGTCAGCAAAGCTATTGGGGTTAGGAAAAAAAGACAAGCATATTTATTTAAAGAAAATCAGATGCTAGCAACATTAACTGAAATTAAGAATAAATATCTAGTATGTTTCTCTTATAAATAACTTTTAGAATCAATAGCATCCCCGGCTGTAAGAAAATAGCCTTGATCTCATGACATCTGCTGGCACCATAAAAATACTTCCATGTAATTTTTCCAGTCCAAGTACTGTTAAATACTGCAGTAATATATTAATCAATTCATCTGCTCAAACATTCAGCTTTCCTGGAGTCAGAAAGAACAAATAAAGCTACTTAGTAACGCTATTGTTTAACACAGGTAGCTATTTTAAAGTGGATGGGACACACACATCAGCTACTTTCTTAATGAATTGTGAAAGAATGAGAATCTCAGCCCTGCAAAGATCAACAGGAACAGAGTACGCTCTGACACGCATGCTAAGACTCCTAAATGTGATAACAGTACTTGCAGGGACAGAAGTTTTTTAACACTGTCCAAAATGTGAAAGAAGTAGAGTGTAAAACATTATCCAATGTTAAATAGTTTTGCAGCATTTTACTTTTTAAGACTATATCCTCCTCAAAAAAGAAAAAAAAAAAAAAAAAGCACAACATACAAAGTAGAAAATAGTGTCAATTTAAAAATCACAACATTAACAGTTTCTTAGAGATTAAGAAATGTTGTATTCTGAAATAATTCAGGAAAGCTATTGGAGGAAGAGCTAGGAGTGGCTTAATTTAAACCCTAGACTCTTAAAAGACACTCATGAGGAAAGGAAGTGTGTCACAGAGTCAGAGTACAGAGGCCAAGGCTCTGGTCCACTTCTACCACTAACTAGCTTTGGAGAGCTGGGAGAGACACGTGCTCTTTCTGTGCTCAATGTCTAAGGTGCTACCCAGCTTTACAGTCTTGAAAATTTAAGTAAGAATCTTAATAGTGTAGATGTACACACATCTTAATCATACGTCCCAGGAGGTTCAAGTGGTAAGGAATCCACCTGCCAATGCAGGAGATGTAGGCTGGATCCCTGGGTCAGGAAGGTCCCCTGGAGGAGGCAATGGCAACCCACTCCAGTATTCTTGCCTGGAGAATCCCGTGGACAGAGGAGCCTGGCGGGCTACAGTCTTTGGGGTTGCCAAAGTCAGACACAACTGACAAACACGCATTTTAAGTGTTTTTACAATCTGAGACTTGACAACACCACCAATAGTAGCCCTGTCTGAAAACAGGAGAGACCCATTATATATGCATCTCTTCCAGACATCTGCCTGAATCTTGCCTCATCCTCTGAAAAGACATGGTTGGCCTAGAGGGGAATAGCGACCACCACGGGGCTACTACAATTTCCAGTTAGGATAATTCAGTCACAATATAACCTATATGGCTTTTCCAGTGGTCATGTACGGATGTGAGAGTTGGACTATAAAGAAAGCTGAGCGCCAGAGAATTGATGCTTTTAACTGTGGTGTTGGAGAAGACTCTTGAGAGTCCCTTGGACTGCAAGGAGATCCAACCAGTCCATCCTAAAGGAGATCAGTCCTGAGTGTTCATTGGAAGGACTGATGCTGAAGCTAAAACTCCAATACTTTGGCCACCTGATGTGAAGAGCTGACTCATTGGAAAAGACCCTGATGTTGGGAAAGATTGAACGCAGGAGGAAAAGGGGTTGACAGAGGATGAGATGGTTGGATGGCATCAATGGACATGAGTTTCAGCAAGCTCCTGGAGTTTGTGATGGGCAGGGAGGCCTGGCGTGCTATAGTCCATGGGATCACAAAGACTCAGACAGTGACTGAACTGAGCTGATAACCTATATCCTTAGCAGAGCAGTCAAGAATCTTCTCTCTGCCTGAGTCTGTGCAGCCACAGGGGGTGAAACTATCTTAGAGGCGCCCCAGTCCAGAAGGAGAGGCACGGGAGTCTGCTGGCAGGGCCTCAGTGACGGAAGCAGAGTGTGTGAGTCAGGCAAGGCTGTCCCGTGCTCCCACGAGAGGACACGGGTGTTTGTACAGTCGACACGCGTGTGCAGTGCAAAGGAGCTCTGCTCTACGTTACCGGGCAGCCTGGACGGAAGGGGCTTGGGAGAGAGTGGACACATGGCCAAGTCCCTTCGCTGGTCACCTGAACCTACCACGACATTGGTACTCAGCTATACCCCAAACAAAAGGAAACAAGAGGATGTGGACAAAGGCGTTCTGCTTGGCGAAGGGCCCGCGGAGTTGCCGCACCCGGCATGCTGAACGGGGGCAGCGGGACAGAGCCTGTCAACGCACGAGGAATAGCAGCTGCTGCGCAGGGACCCAGGGTGAGAAGGCAACTTAGTGCAGCCAAGACAGGAAAGCAACCAGAGCTGCTTCGAAAAGACCCACGGCTCATGAGGAAAGGCTCCACATCCTGGACGGCATGGAAGACCGGAAAGGAGTCTCAGCAGGGGAGTGGCATAATCTACTAGTCTATGAGAGGTCACCTTCCAAGCAGAGAGGGAAATGGATGGGAGTAGAGACAATATTTAAGATAGCCAGTTAACACTCTAGGAAAGAGTCTCTAATTTATAGAACTAAAAGGACCAGTGGCCAATTACAGGATCCCTGATTTAAAATATATTTAAGAAATGTCACATCCAATGACCTTCATCGAATGTGTACAATATATATCATGTCAAGAACTTTACCATGCATGATCTCACTGAATCCTCATAAAAAAACCTATGAGCTTATTATACCTCTTCTGAGACTCTGAATGGATAAGTGATTTCCCAGAATCATATATCTGTTAGGTGAAAGATTATGTCTTATAACCAGGGGTGAAGGAAAAATCCAGAGTATCTCCCACGATCCTCTGCAGGAAGCCAAGGTGGACGTGGTAACATTTACTGAGATGAAGTATACAAACAGGGGAGCAGGTTTGCTAGTGGCTGCTGGCTGGAAGTGAGGGGAAGAGAGTCAGGTTGAACAGCCTGCATAGACACCTAAATGGTCCTCCAGTGGAGAGTTTGGCAGGTCATCTGACGTGAGAGGCACTCCTACTATGAATTATGCACCTAGAAGACACATACAGATACCAACTGTTATCTCGAGCCTATCTGTTTCAATCAAAACAAGAGAGGATTTCTGACTTCACGCCTTCCCCTTGAATCCACATCTCCAGTACTCACCACTGTCTTAAGCATAAGATTTCAAAAACAGCTTCCACCAGATTCAGTTTCTCACTGTCTAGTATATTCCTAATTGCGTGGTTTATGGTGGCAGCATATTTTTAAACAATTTTGGAAAGTGATTTAAGATTTTCAGTCATCCTATATACATATACAAATTTATTAGTAATAAATAATACCTAACAAATCTTCTTTACAGAAGAACTACAAATAATTTACTATGTAGATATTCCTCCCTCCAAGAGGTGGAGTTTAGTCACCCTCCCTTCCAAGAGTTGGTGAGATTTAGCTTTAGCAACTCGGTTCCAAAGACTAGGCAAAGTAGGGGAAGAGATAAGTAGCAACCAAACAGCAAAGAAATCCGGGACAGCACCCTCACCAAGTGCTGAAGGTTAAAATCACCAGACGTCAGGCAGCTTTGGGTACACCTGATAATACTTGACGAGAAGGGCCCTTCATCTCTATGGTATTCCTTCCCAAAACGCACGACTCCGTTTAATCATGTGGAAAAACGACAGGCAAACCCAAAATGAAAAGGCACTCTACAGGACACCTGTCCAGTACTCCTCAAGACTGTTAAGGTCACAAGAAACAAGGAAAGATTGAGAAACTGTCATGTATCCAAGAAAGCAAGGAAACATGACAATAAACGCAATGTAGCTACCTGGACTAGCCAGAAGAGAGGGAGGACATTAATGGAAAAGTTGATGAAACCAAACACAGTCTGGGGTTAATAAAAAAAAAAAAAATTATTATTCAAATAAAAAGTTTCATGCAGTGTGTGCACAGCTTTTTTTGCTTAATATGGCCACATAACTTGTCTTAAAGCCTTTGCAATAATCCTTTGAGAAAGGCACTAGTATTTTCATTCTACAGATGAAGAAAGTGAAGCTCATCGCAGTTTTTAAAATAAATTAAAAATAGACAGCTAATAAGTAACCAGAGTTGGAATGTATTAGTATGTTTACACCACCAGATTAATAGTGGTTCTATTAATATTTACTGGAGTCATGGGTTCACTTTATACGGCCTGCAGCCATGTTATTCCCCTCAGAGTCAGCCTATAACCAGCTTATTTACAGAATGCTGGAATCCAAAGACATTTCAAAAGACTGCAATATCCAATCAGTGCAGATCCAGTCACTTTCTCTTTTACAGAGAGCCATTCCAGAATTAATATTCCTTACCTGAATGACAGTAAGACATCGCCTAAGTTATCCGGTCTCTATTCCCCCCTCCCTTTCCTTGCCATATGTATCTTATTAACACATTCCTCAAAGTTTATTAATTTGTTTTCTTATGGGTTTTAAAGAAATCCCTTCACCAGAAGAGACTAAGACAATTAACAGAAGCTACTAAAGAAATATAGGATGCAACCAAAAGTCAAACTTCATTTTACTAGTTAGATACCAAGTTACAGAAATATGTTGTTACATATAGTCTATACTGACATCCCTGTTAATACAAGGTCTCTTCTATATGATACGTTTTTATCAGTGTGCACAGATTATAGCCTGCTTTAAAGCAGTTCCTACTACATCTGTGTGTTTTGTTTTTTTTTTTAATATCCTTAAATGCTTTCTAGGACTCTCCTTTTTATTTCTGAATCACAGTCAAGTTGCAGTGATTCTGGGTCCAGTTATTTAACTTTCCAGAGAAGAATGCATTATTCTTAATGAAAAATTAAAGTGAAGAGGAACTAAAGAGCCTCTTGATGAAAGTGAAAGAGGAGAGTGAAAAAGTTGGCTTAAAGCTCAACATTCAGAAAACTAAGATCACGGCATCCGGTCCCATCACTTCATGGGAAATAGATGGGGAAACAGTGGAAACCATGACTGACTTTATTTTTCTGGGCTCCAAAATCACTACAGATGGTGACTGCAGCCATGAAATTAAAAGAGACTTACTCCTTGGAAGGAAAGTTATGACCAACCTAGGCAGCATATTGAAAAGCAGAGACATTACTTTGTCAACAAAAGTCCCTCTAGTCAAGGCTATGGTTTTTCCAGTGGTCATGTATGGATGTGAGAGCTGGACTATAGAGAAAGCTGAGCGCCGAAGAATTGATGCTTTTGAACTGTGGTGTTGGAGAAGACTCTTGAGAGTCCTTTGGACTGCAAGGAGATCCAACCAGTCCATCCTAAAGATCAGTCCTGAGTGTTCATTGGAAGGACTGATGTTGAAGCTAAAACTCCAATACTTTGGCCACCTGATGTGAAGAGCTGACTCATTTGAAAAGACCCTGATGCTGGGAAAGAGTGAGGGTAGGAGGAGAAGGGGACAACAGAAGATGAGATGGTTGGATGGCATCACTGACTCAATGGACATGAGTTTGGGTAAACTCCGGGAGTTGGTGTTGGACAGGGAGGCCTGGTGTGCTGCTATTCATGGGGTCGCAGAGTCGGACACGACTGAGCGACTGAACTGAGCTAAATGAATATGTGACAAAGTTGGTGCAAATAATATCTCAAAGCTACAAAATGATTAATATATTCTAATTTTAATGCTCCTCTTATAAGAAAAGCAAACTGTAAAAATTATACAGAAAGACCTATGTATAGCAGTTATTTTAAACTATCTCCCTCAACCATCTTTTTGTCTGCAGATATTGAAAACCTTAAGGTTATACCACACATTATTTTCAATATGTGAAATACAGAAGGACAGCAGTTATTTACAAATATTAAGATCTTTCTTGGATCACCTCAAGCTCATACGAAGTCATGTAGTGTCTACTCCATGACTCTACATTATATGTGAGCTTATCACTAGCGAAAGTAATGTGAACTTGATTCTTAAAAATTAACAGTTTAAGATATAAAATTGACACCAACTATCAGAGAAGGGAATCTAGTGTTGAAGAAACACTGACCAAGTTTATAAATTCAGTAAGATCAGTCAATCTTAAAGGAAATCAACCCTGAATACTCACTGGAAGGACTGATGCTGAAGCTGAAGCTCTAATACTCTGGCCACCTGATGCAAAGAACCGACTCATTGGAAACGACCCTGATGCTGGGAAACATTGAGGGCATTGGGAGAAGGAGGTGACAGAGGACCAGATGGTTGGATGGCATCACTGATTTGAGAACACGAACTTGGGCAAACTCCTGGAGACAGTGGAGGACAGGAAAGCATGGTGTGCTGCAATCCAGGGGGTCACAAATTGGCGACTGAAGAACAACAAAGAGTAAGTAAATGTTAATAAACTGGTGCTCGACAAATAAAAAGCATTAACAGGATTTTCCAGGATGGAAAGTGCACTTGGAACCAGCAGGTGAAAGTGTGGTCAGAAGTCAGAGGAACACTGGGGTCTCAGTCCTGAGAGAGGTGTGTAAGTGACCACATGAGCTGTCCCAGGTCCAAGTCCTGATGGAAACATATGATATTCAAGAAGAGACAAGTTTTATGTTTTAATAGCTGAGCCTCTAGTTCACAAAAAAGACTCCTGTGCCAGCTGCTAAGGAAACAAAGTGCCGGGAGCTGGTGGGCGTGGGCACCTGGAAAGCCCACAGGTATGGACACGGACGCAGCGCAGATACCACGGGGTGGTGCCTGAGGCAGCACCTAGATGGAGCCGAAGCTCCGTCACCTCCCCGTGAAGTCTGCCTCAGAACTGCTCAGTCCCCAAGTCACCTCAGTCCCCAACACCTGGGAGAGGAACAATGCTGGGCATCTGAAAAAGGAAAAGCGCATCACTCTCCCCCAGCTACACATGCCCCACTAACCTAGATTAACTCAGGTTGGCTCCTGAGACACAGCACGCTGATTCTGAGGTTTGTGACCAAAGTCAGAAGGGTGTCAAAGTGGAGAAAAGGGGCATATGGGGATTCTGGCAGGCTCAGCTGCCTTACCTGCCACAGCACAGCAGACTGGGTGACTTAAACCAGACAGTTATTCTTCCTGGGTCTGGAGGCTGGAAGTTTAAGATCAGGGCCAGCACAGTTGGATTCTGGTGAGAGTTCGCATCTTGGCTTGCCAACAGCTGACTTCTCGCTGTGTCTTCATGCAGCAGAAAGCGAAAGCACGCTTTCCAATCTCTCTTCTTGTGAGAGCACAGATCAGATCACGAGGGCCCTCCGCCAAACATCATCACAATGGGGACGAGGACTTCAACACGAGATCCATAGTGGGGACACAAGCACCAGGCCATCACAAGGAAGATACAAGGAAAATGAGATGGACCTGGGCTCTGGTAGGACAACAGGAACAAGGAGGTGCTTGTGGGCTGAGGTGCAGCCCGCTCAGGAAACAAGACGAAGTCCTCAGCAAGCAGTGACCTTCCTTCCTTCCCCCCAGAGTCTTTCTTTCACGATACCACCCCCCTCTGTCATCAAACACAAAATGAGGACAAACGTTTCAGAATACTTCTTTTGACAGAGCATAAAAATCATGACCGTGAAGTTAATGACCCTACTTAGAAGTTAAGTCAAGGGGTGAGTTTTCTGATAAGAATTAGACATCCCAACAGATGTTTTTTACATAAGAACCGCAAAAAAAGCCCGACACAGGACGGACCGCTCCCGCTCTCCTGCCTGAGGTCTCCTTAACTCTCCCTCCCTCCTCGGGCAGGCAGGACGTGTATACAGGACTACGGCCCAGGACATCAGGACATCACTACTTGCTTACACAGCCACAAATGGGTCATGAGTCAAGCCTTTTCAAAGTAGCTATTTCTTCATTACTTTTAAATTTAAATAATTTTAAATGATCCCCTTTCACCATTTTTACTTCCACTAAAAGAAGTAACTAACAATGAGTATATGTCTCTAAAAAGAGATGAAGCATTTAAAAAGCACAAAATAAGAAAAAATTATTCAAGATCTTCCAACACATTTATAAAGCCTTTGGAGCTTAGAGCCCTACTTACTCCAAAAGCTGTGCTGTCTCCTGAAAACACAGTAAAGAACTAAGGCAACCATCTGGAGATTGATTGATAATAAACTGGAAGAAAACACATATGTACAGATGCTTATGGCTAGAAGGTAACTTTGAGGTAGATGATCTAAACACAGAAGGTCACATTATCCCCAATCATTCAGAGATGGTTGTTGGATAGTCGCTTAGTCATTTCCTACTCTTTTACAACCCCATGGACTGTAGCCTGCCAGGCTCCTCTGCCCATGGAATTACCCAGGCAAGAATACTGGAGTGGGTTGCCATTTCTGTCTCTAGGGGATCTTCCCAACCCAGGAGTCGAACTCAGATCTCCTGCAATGCAGAAGGATACTTACCACTGAGCCACCAGAAGGTCCTTTAAGACAGAGCAGCCTGATAACAGACTGGAGCCCAGAATGTTACAGAGGACTTTGAATTGCAGAGGCCCTGCTGGTATGACTAACTCAACAAATATTTAATGAGTGCTCACTATACCAGGCATTGCAATTGGTCTGAGGACACAGGAGTGAACAAGGAGACAGGGCCGAGGTCTGGCCCACAGAGGCTCACACTAAAGAGAGGGGCAAAGACACTGAATCAGTAAGTAATTTGAGTGTGCTGGTTTAGCAAAGGATCTGTGTAGGGAAACATCTTGAAGGAAGAGAGATTTAAGAGTGCATTTGTTTTCCTGAAGATATTCATCTAATTCCTCAAGTATTCTTCTTTCACTTCCTTTGCACCAACACTTACTAAGCACGTTTGGGAGGCCGCTAGTAAGCTGGCGAAGGGGCTTAGTAGTAGGCATGAAAGATGGATGAGATTCAGGGCTCCTCTGAGGAGCAGATGCTGTGGTGGTGAAGATGGAAAGCATTTCCCTGGAAGACAATAAATGGATGACGCGGTATGAGAGTGAGAAGGCAGGAGGGGACAGGGGGAGTCTCCTGAAGGAATTAGAAGAAGGGCATTTCAGGCCAGGGGAGTTTCACGCACAACCCCCGGAGATCTGAGGCCCATGAAGGGTTAGACAGGAGCACAGCGGTCACGACCGGTCCTGAATCCAGCCACTTCCCCCTCTGAGCTTCAGGCTCGCTTCACACCGAGGCCCAGTGAGGGCCAGGCCCAGACGCGGGAGACGCGTCCCGCCTCACCGCCCCGGGATCTGGCCTCCTCACGCCGCGACCGCGGCCTCCTCACCCGGCGCTCAGCGCCCGCCTCAGACTCCGCGGCTTCCTCACCCCGTGCTCAGGGCCCGCCTCAGTCTCCGCGGCCTCCTCACTCCGCCTCACCGCCCACCGGGTTGGCCTCCTCACCCGCGCTCAGCGCCCGCCTCAGTCTCCACGGCCTCCTCACTCCGCCTCACCGCCCGCCGGGTTGGCCTCCTCACCCGCGCTCAGCGCCCGCCTCAGTCTCCACGGCCTCCTCACTCCGCCTCACCGCCCACCGGGTTGGCCTCCTCACCCGCGCTCAGCGCCCGCCTCAGTCTCCACGGCCTCCTCACTCCGCCTCACCGCCCGCCGGGTTGGCCTCCTCACCCGCGCTCAGCGCCCGCCTCAGTCTCCACGGCCTCCTCACTCCGCCTCACCGCCCGCCGGGTTGGCCTCCTCACCCCGCTCTCAGCCCCCGCCTCGGGCTCCCGGCCTCCTCACGCCGCCGGGCTCCGCCGTCCGGGACGTCCTGCCTGCTGCCCCGGCCTTAGCCGGCCCCGAATGCCTGTCTGGCCCGCTGTCCCCTGGCTGAGGCCGCCTGACGGTGTCACCTCCATCCCCGGGGCCCAAGCGGGCATTGGCCCCCGCTGCCCCCCGCCTGCGCCTGAACCTCACCCGCCCTGGCCGCCCCGCTCGGCCTGGACACGCCACCTTCTCAGCACCTGGAGGCCCGACACAACCGCACGCGTGCTGTGAATTACCCGGAGGATGTGCTCAGATTCCTACTCTGCTAACGTGGCACCCATACACATGCCCGTCTCTGTTTATTATCACATGTTTAAACTGCAGATGGTGACTGCAGCCGTGAAATTAAAGACGCTTACTCCTTGGAAGGAAAGCTATGACCAACCTAGACAGCATATTAAAAAGCATGGACATTACTTGTCAACAAAGGTCCGTCTAGTCAAGGCTATGGTTTTTCCAGTGGTCACGTATGGATGTGAGAGTTGGACTAGAAAGGAAGCTGAGCGCCAAAGAATTGATGCTTTTGAACTGTGGTGTTGGAGAAGACTCTTGAGAGTCCCTTGGACTTCGAGGAGATCCAACCAGTTGAATATTCATTAGAAGGACTGATGGTGAAGCTGAAACTCCAATACTTTGGCCACCTGATGTGAAGAGCTGACTCTGTTGAAAAGACCCTGATGCTGGGAAACATTGAAGGCAGGAGGAGAAGGGGAAGAGAGAAGATGAGATAGTTGGATGGCATCAACGACTCAGTGGAGATGAGTTTGAGTAAACTCCAGGAGTTGGTGATGGACAGGGAGGCCTGGCGTGCTGCAGTCCATGGGGTCGCAAAGAGTTGGACACAACTGAGTGACTGAACTGAACTGAACTAAACTGCTTCAAGAAACAGGTTACACTTGGAACTCACAAGTTAACTTCATTGAACATTTTTATTACCTTATGTGTTCACACAGAGGGAAAAGGGAGAGGAAGGACTCACAGTCCTATAAAAACACAAAGTTTAGTCTCTCAGTCATGGCCTACTCTTTGCGACCCCATAGACTGTAGCCCACCAGGCTCCTTTGTCCATGGGATTTTCCAGGCAAGAGTACTGGAGTGGGAACCACTAAAAATATTTCCAGTCACAAAGAAAACTTCAGAGGCCTGTAAGGACTGAACACTCCAGGCCAGGCTAATTTACTGAATTATAGAGCTTGAATTTGGATACATTTAATAACATATCTTATTTTCTCACTAGCTGTCCTAACAGGGAGCTTTGAAGCAATAAGATTCACTTGAATGAAGAGGTAGCAGTGCATTTATATCCTGTTAAAGATAACACTTGGACTGACTACCTGTTACAACTAAAGAACAACTTTGTACATGAAAGTCCTACATGGAAAGTTGTCACTTACTAAGTTAGGGTCACTAACTAACTGTCCCTTCAGGACAGTACAAGAAGTAAAGCAGACTAAGCTAAAAAGTATAAGATACAGTACAATGAGAGGGAAAATGCAAGCAAAGTCCCTACTAAACAGTCCATGAAGACTGAAAGAGGGAAAATATCATTCAAATACTGCATTACACTCACAACAAACGTGTGAACATAACAAAAGATTTGCAATCCCCTACTCTTCTCTGTTCTAGCTTATAATGTTAGTCAAATACTCTCCATGATATAAATCAAAGAAAGTACGGTTTTAACAAAAAATGCTACCACAAACCAGTAAAGAAAATGGTGAAGAACACGTTATATGCATTGCTTTTTTAGCAGCTCATTCTAATCAGAATGTTGTCTCAAGTCCAGCTATTTTTAAAAAAAAATTTTTTTTTTTTTTTGCACCTGGTGAATTTTTCAACCATATCACCCTGAAGTATGACTTAAAAAGTAATTAACTGATGACAATGCATTTGTTAACCAAGTTAAACTCAGCATCCTGGCATGAATGCCCACAACTCTTCAAGCCCTGACCATCAAACACTAGGAAAATTCAGTCAATTAGCCTAAGCCAGCAACTGACAAAATTTACCATGAAGTTAGGTATTTTGAAACTGACATTCTTGCTTATGAATTCTGGGTTCAACCACACACACACAAAAAAACGAATACCAAAACCAAAATTCATTTAACCCTCTGCTTGATGGGCAAACTGTATTCCTTTTTTTTTTTTTTTTTGCTATATGACTTTTTTTTTGGTTATAATGGCAGTTAAGCTCTTATCATAACCTTTCATCAGGTAGTCTTAAAATGCATAACAAGTGCACATATGAGTCCACTTCCCCTTTCTGCACAAAGTCACACCTTGTAATATGATTTCTTGCTTGCATTTTGATCTATATACTTGCTTTAAAATAATGTTCATAAAGTAAAATGTTAGTATTTAAATATAAGTAAAAAACTTACTCAACAGCCACTTAAAACTACTATTCTTTGATCCAGTAATTGTCCAACAAAATATTTTGAGCACATGCTCCCAAACTGTGTATACTTATGTACCTATAAATTCAACACATGTGCCACTGAACCAATATGTGATATTCTTTTCAAAACATTTATAAAACACAAAAATTAGAAAAATAAATAAAAATAGATTCTCTTCTACATTCCTTTAGCATCCCAATATATTATTCACCCCCTGGATATGAATATCCCACTTTGGAGACCTCTGCTTTAGTTAAGATATGAGTGACTGCTTTACTTTAGTTCTAAAGTCTATTTAAATGAAAAAAAATTATTTTTTTTAAATGCTTAAAACAGTCTCAGAGGACCTTAGTTAGTCCACCTGTGATATGTGCATGGCATATAGAAGGATCATTCAACATGCAGATAATATATTAGTAAACAGAAAAATGAACAAAAACTAATTAGAAGCAAATAGATTATTTAGCATATTACTTCTGTAATGTCTATCATTTCAAATATAAGAGAATGATCAATTGAAACTGATTTAATTATTATATACAAAATAAATAACCCTCCAGTAATCTTTGAATGTGAATGCTGATCATGATGTGGAAATTTAGCTTAAAGTACACCCTTCAAGTAAAGTTACTTCATTTTCAAAAGCAAGAATGATGAATGAAACTAACCAATGTACTATACATGTAAGAACTGCAACTGATTTAGTTTCAACAGATATAGAAAAAGGATGAGGAAAAAAAAAAAGAAAAAGGATGAGAATACATTTAAAGACCGTGCCCACTAAAAACACTATCAGGTTGACATGTCCCAAGTAAAAGGGAGACTAAAGGTAGTCTCTTGAATAAATGAAGCTTTGATGTCATTTTCATCTGAAATTTTCATGTATGTGAGGAGGAGCAGAAGTTTACATTGACTGATCTAGGTCTTGGGTCGGCAAACCACAAGCTAAGGGCCTAAGATTGAAGCCACTTATTTTTGAACAGTCTTCAACTGAAGAATAGTTTTTACATTTTAAAATGGTTTTTAAAAATCAAAAGAAGAATAATATTAAGTGACATGAAAATTATATGAAATTAAAATTGCAGTTGTTAATAAAGTTTCATTGGAACACAGCCATGTGCATTGGTTTCTGTGTTGTCTGTGGCTGATTTCACTCAATTATCAGGGTTGAGAGTTGCCAGAGAGACCTGTGACCCTCAAAACCTAAAGCAGTTCCATCTGTCCCTTTCCAGGCTCTTTACCCAGTACAGGAAACTGATCTTAATCCCCTCAGTCCCACACTTCCCCTTTCTTATTCTATCCATGGAGCGAGGGATGGTTTGTTTGTTTTTTAAAACCAACATGGTAAATTCTCTCTTACCCACCCCCCTCACTTATCTGCATTAAGAGTTAGAGGCAAATGCTGAGTTCCACATCTTTACCCCCAATGCAGCTGCTTCTATAGCCACCTTTTGCTCTCATAATGGTTACTTTCTATTTTAAGTATAATTTGGGTTTTCAGCTGATACAAACTCAGTCATTTTTTTCACAGGCTTTCTTTGTTCTGATATCAACTTACCCTTCTAACCTTATATCTCATTACAATATTCATACTTTATAAAATTTGCAAGATAAATTGTATATCCCACATTTGTCTGCCAGGTTTTGCCTTTTTTTAGAATGTAATTTCCACCTGGGATACTCTTCACCAAAGATCTACCTCGTTAAAATCCTGCCAGATTTCAAGATCCACCCTTCCCGAAGAAGACACCTCAATCTTCCCAGTCAGAATTATCACTTCGTTGTGAAGACTGCTGTAATTCTCATTATCTCCATCTGGTGTGCATGCTGCTAAGTCACTTCAGTCATGTCCAACTCTTCATGACTCTATAGACTAGCCCGCCAGGCTCTTCTGTCCATGGGATTCTCCAAGTAAGAATACTGGAGTGAGTTACTGTGCCCTCCTTCAGGGGATCTTCCTGATCCGGAGATCGAACCCGCGACTCTTAACGTCTCCTGCATTGGCACAGACAGATTCTTTACCACTAGCACCACCTGAGAAGCCCCTCCATCTTGTATTAATCTTATTTGTTTATCTCAGATTAACTGTTGCTGCCTTATCAGTAAACTGTACATGTGGATGCCAAGCAGGGTTTTATTTATCACATTCATTCATACTCTAACCTCTTCCCTGTCCACACCCTGTCCCCACCCCTCCACACACCATAAAGTGTCCAGTTCATAATATCCAAAAGATCAGACTTATAACAGAGAGGACTTCAAGTGCCATGAAAATGGTATTCAATAATAATAAATCAAAAAATGACATCATTCTCTTTTCAATTATTCTCAATCTTTCTGATTACATCAAGAAGAAAACCTCAATTTGTGCTACTATGGTTTAAACTCTCTAATCTTTGATAATCTCCCTTTTTAACAAAGAGAAAAACGATTCTAGGCCTGGAGCCTTCTGGAGACAAGCATTTCTGCTACAGTTTAGTAAAAATGCTTTGTTCTTATTGCTTCTATTTATGGCATGAATACTGGTTTTCAATTTAATGAAAATTAGTAATCTCAGTCAGTAAATTGCAATTCAGTTCAGTCGTTCAGTCGTATCTGACTCTTTGCGACCCCATGAATAGCAGCATGCCAGGCCTCCCTGTCCATCAACAACTCCCAGAGTTTACTCAAACTCATGTCCATCAAGTCGGTGATGCCATTAAACCATCTCATCCTCTGTCGTCCCCTTTTCCTCCTGCTCCCAATCCCTCCCAGCATCAGGGTCTTTTCCAATGAGTCAGCTCTTCGCACGAGGTGACCAAAGTATTGGAGTTTCAGCTTCAACATCAGTCCTTCTAATGAACACTCAGGACTGATCTCCTTTAGGATGGACTAGTTGCATCTCCTTGCAGTCCAAGGGACTCTCAAGAGTCTTCTCCAACACCACAGTTCAAAAGCATCAATTCTTCGGCACTCAGCTTTCTTCACAGTCCAACTCTCACATTCATCTATGACCACTGGAAAAACCATAGCCTTGACTAGATGAACCTTTGTTGGCAAACTAATGTCTCTGCTTTTTAATATGCTCTCTAGGTTGGTCATAACTTTCCTTCCAAGGAGTAAGTGTCTTTTAATTTCATGGCTGCAGTCACCATCTGCAGTGATTTTGGAGCCCCAAAAATAAAGTCTGACACTGTTTCCACTGTCTCCCCATCTATTTCCCATGAGGTGATGGGACCAGAGGCCATGATCTTAGTTTTCTTAATGTTGAGCTTTAAGCCAACATTTTCACTCTCCTCTTTCACTTTCATCAAGAGGCTCTTTAGTTCCTCTTCACTTTCTGCCATAAGGGTGGTGTTATCTGCATATCTGAGGTTATTGATATTTCTCCCGCCAATCTTGATTCCGGCTTGTGCTTCTTCCAGCCCAGCGTTTCTCATGATGTACTCTGCATATAAGTTAAATAAGCAGGGTGACAATATACAGCCTTGACATGCTCCTTTTCCTATTTGGAACCAGCCTGTTGTTCCATGTCCAGTTCTAACTGTTGCTTCCTGACCTGCATACAGGTTTCTCTGGAGGCAGGTCAGGTGGTCTGGTATTCCCATCTCTTTCAGAATTTTCCACAGTTTATTGTGATCCACACAGCCAAAGGCTTTGGCATAGTCAATAAAGCAGAAAGAGATGTTTTTCTGGAACTCTCTTGCTTTTTCTATGATAAATTTAGGTTAACAAAAATGAGGTGATTTAAACAAAAATATTAAGCAAATTATAGCACAGGGGTTATGCATATACAACAGAAATCAATGGTATTACATAAAATGGAAGAAACATTTGACTGTAGCAGATAATCAATAAAGCCAAATAACTTTAATCCATCAAACTCCTTGTTAACTATTTACATCACTAAAAGAAAATCATGCAAAAGACGAGGGGTCCTCAAAAGAAAAGGAGGTGACATTTGATAATGTCTAGAGACATTTTTTTGGAGTAGAAAATGGCAACCCACTCCACTATTCTTCCCTGTCTGGTGGGCTACAGTCTATGGGGTCACAAAGAGTCAGACACGACTGAGCATACACACACACAAACACACACACAGACATGTTTGGGAGTCACAACTGGTGGGGGAGGGTAGGGGAGCTACCTGCAACTAGTGGGTCAAGGCCAGGGATACTGCTAAACATCTCACAATGCACAGAACAGCCCCACAACAAAGAGTTATCTGGCCCCAAATCTCTACAGTGCCAAGGCTGAGAAACTGCTCTGAGAGAGAGCAAGCTGAACACTTCCTACCCTCTGCCCACAGTTATGAATCGTCCTCTGTGCAGCACGCTGTCCTTGTTTAATCTTTGTCACCGATAAGATTGCTGAGGAAAATCTCCCACCCCACCTTTCATTATCTTACATCGCCCAAACAGCCGCTGCCCTCAGTCAGCAATTAGAATTTTAAAAACAGACTGCACTGGAGCATGTCCTTTATATGCTAATACTAGGCCATCGATAGTTAGATCTAACTTCCTAATTAAACCATGGAAGCTATGAAATTTTCAGATGACCCTACATTATCAAATAGATTTTTTTAAATAATTAAAGTAAAGATTAGTACCATTTCAGTTAAACCTTCATTCTAACTGCTATCGATTTCATGTAAAGTTCTTTGACTTGAATTATATGCTTCATTGACTCAAATACTATATTTTGCGGAATAAACCTGACCTTGACATTTTTTAATTCAATATTTTTTATTAGATACATTAGCTTTCCTGAAAGGGAGTCTAAAGAGAACTACTTTTTAAGCTAGCAAAAATAAAATCATTAACATAAAGCAATATAACTGTTAGTAGCTCAAACAGTTCACTTGGCTACCACTCAGTACTTTATTCTCAGACTATTATTGCAAATACATAATCCACACAGATGTGTCTGAGGGTAAGTGTTTACAAGAAAGGTCTTTGAAGCTATTTTGTGGTTAGTGTTTTCGTTCTTTCTCTTTTTTTTTTCCAAGTAGAGTTCACCAGAGCAACTTAGAAGCAGACAGCACCTGGGTCTTTTTATGTTTTGTTTTGCTTTGTTTTTCCAAATTAAAAGTTATTTTTACCCTTGCAACAGTATTTGAACAAGGAAAAATATTGTATTCTTAAAGTAATGACGCTATCATAATCTTCACTTGACTTAAAGGTTCTTTAGGACAGTATTTCTAAATTTAGCATTTACTATGTATTAACTTTAGTAGCAGGCATAGCTTGGAGGTATTTCACGCTTTTGACTTCAAGCTGGTTTGACTCTAACTCTGACATGCCTGTGGTAAAGTGATGGTAACGGTGAGACTGAACCCTTCTCAGTTCAGTCACAAAGCAGCCTGCCAACAGCAAAGCAGCACGATTCTGAACAGGAAAATTTACAGAGGTGGCAGTTACCAACACTCACACCACCAAGAAAGAAAGCCAAATGCTGAGTGAGACGAGGGTCACGGTCGCACATGTTTCAGGGAGAAGATAAGCAGGTCACCAGATTGTCCTTTCCTTGGGGTCCCCAGAACTGAGATGATCATATCAGGACCCACAGTGCCAGCCCATTTTGTTACCATTCATCCATTCTCTTCAAAATCGTTTATTGAGCACCTGCTGGGCACTGACACTATGGCAGGCGACGAACACACAACAGTCAATCAGCCAGACCTACAGACCCTGCCCTCCAGGAGCCAGCGGTCAGGTGGTGCAAAGAGCATGTGCAGCCCCTTTCTATTCTCCCACTTGCAACCCCACCTCGCTCCTGAGTCCACTGCCTGAGAAAAGAATCGGTGCACCAAGAACAAGACAGCGACTGAACAGGTACACTTCAAATTCCTAGTGAGATTAAAAAATAAAGACCACAGCATCCCCATGAGCTCAAGAAACCCAGCGCAGCGAGTGTGGCCGGAGGCCCGCGGGCACTGCGGGGCCTACAGGCGAGTGTCAGGGAAGATGGAGAACTCAGGAGCCCCGGCGGAGAGGGGCCGGAAGGGCGTGGACAAACAGGGGAGGGCCAGGGAAAAGAGGGTCTGAGTCCTTCCTAGCCCGGAGCACAGGCTGGAGCCGTTCTCTTAGAAGACGCACCCTCTGCTGTTCCCTTACAGGAAACATTTGCTGACCATTGCCTGAGAACAAAGTTCCGTGTTACTGAGTGGAATACAGCCCTGCTCAGGCCTCTGGATTCCTCTGCTTCACAGTGAAGGTGCTCCTGGTCCAGCCTCCTGAAACGCTCAGTCAGTCCAGGAGATACTCCACCCTCGTCTTAGAGAGACATCAGAGTTTTTCCAAAGTGTTTGAAAAGGGAGACCCAATCATGCTGGAAATAAACACAGGGGAATTTTTCTCTACAGAGCCACGCCATCAGACAGGACTCAGGGTCACCAACTGGTCTGCAAGGCACCTCTCAAAAGGACTGTCTCCTGTTTTAATCCAGCACACACAGAGTTAGGCCTAAAACAGTCCTTTTAAAACTGAGTCACAACCTACTGGTGGGATGTGAAATCACATGGGTTCAGTCAATATTTTTAAGAAGCTAGGATAAAATCAAACAGCATAGAATAGGAAATATCAAAGTACATGGTTGGTAATAAGAATAAACATTATGTTATCAAACTTCCCCCCATTTGACACACACATATGACTCACTACCTAAATCTGTTTGGTTCCTAAGCAAGGGTACACACAGCAAGGGACCCTATATAATTATAGTTACATGGGGTTGCTATATAAGTTTTTTAAAAATCGTGAACCAAGTCAAAGGAGGGGGGAGCAGGTACTGAAAGTCATTAGCCTGAAAAAACTATAGTGAACTGGCATGAAAATGGTTTAAAAGTTTTAATTCCAAATAAATCAATTTCTACTCAAAAGAAAACAGAAGTAGATTTTTTAACCTTTCACCAAAATACTTTAATTATGTGATTTTCACACTCTTATTCTTCTGTCCTAATTATCTTTCATTTGCTTCTCTGAACTTGTGTGTGTGTGCTGCAGGATGGTGGGGGGACACACATCTGATTTTGTGACAAATATCCTTTCAATCTCATACCAAAGACAGAAACAAAAGGTGAGAAATAACTGAAGCCCGAACCTCAGAGCAGCCCAGGCCGAGTTCTGCCCCTCTGTCTGCCAAACCACCAGATGGGATCTTGGCCACAGAGAAGCTTGCTTCTCCCTTGGAAAAACCTTTAAAATACCAGTTTCTCAAATCACTGGGCAAAGGACCAAGCACTCTCTAGGATACAGAGCCCTGAATGGGACCAAGGCCAATTCATCTTCTTAAGTAGAATTGAATTTGTTGTGAACTTGGTTTTCGTGAACTTTTAAACAAATTTTATAAACACAGCAGTATTTTCAAGTGTGGTTTTCAGAAAAACAAATTCGCTTACCCGAAACTCTTAAATAATTCCTCTCAACACCTTTCAGTTCCTGACTTACTCGCAATCTGAAAAAGGAAAGCTGTCACATCTCCCCTGGTCTGACTGTTTACATGCGGGTTGGTGCCATGAGCACCACACAGGGAATCCAGGTGGTTACAGCCACGGGAATTTTGTTCCCCGAAATCCCCAAATACAGCCTCAAAGTGTGATGCCCTGATGGTCATATGTCCAATCGTCTTGAATTCAGGAGTCACAGCTTACAACAGGTAACTGCAATGGCTTACTCTCTTACCAAACCCACACTAGCCTGGAGGGAACTGTGTACACCCTGTAACTAACCACAACGGCCCCACACAGCACCAGGGACATTGTTGTCTTACTCTTAATCACAGCCGTGTCACTAAGAACTAAATGTCTGGGCTTTAGCGTCCCCACTGGCAGGCAGACGTGGCCCAAGGCAGAGAGGAAAGAGAGGAAAGGCTGGAAACCAACTGACCAAGCCTCAACTTTATTCTAGTGGGGTAAGGAAGCACACTTTCGTCACTCAATCAATACCTACGATTATAATTCTGTTGAATTCTCTGGCTTTAGAGATTCTTAGCAATTATGTTTGTAACATAGTTCTTTGTTTGTTTGTTTTAGGTTTATTTTGTTGGAAAAAAAAAATAAGTTTTGGGAATTCCCTGGTTGGCCCAGTGGTTAGGAGTCTGCTTTTCCACTGCTGGTTCAATCCCCAGTCAGGGAACCAAAAGCACTCATGCTGAGCCGAAAAAGACAAGCAAGCATGCAAAGAAACAAAACATTCTGATCATGAAGTGACGGTATTTCTCAGTCTCAACCAAATGGAGTACATATCACCTCACCAATACTGCCATCTACAGAGAACCTGCCTAATATACTTGAATACTGAGAAAGAGGATAGAAGGAACCATTTTTAACCTCGTCTCAAAATATTTTAATTCTCTGGTTTTTATAGCTATCAAAGGACTCGACAGCAGAGTGATAGTCTGAGCATATATAACTGATTTATATTCGTGCTCCAAAATTACTGCAAAATACAACAACCTTTTTTAAAAAACATAACAAACTCCAAATTCCTTAGGTTTTCCCTATGAAGTCTACCATTCTGTATATGTATGCAATTGGTACTTTCCCATTCATTACATAAAAGGAAGTTTCCTGAGTTAAGTTTGTGACCCTTAATCACACAGCCAATGTGTGCTGACGGTAAGTCAGAGCGAACGAGGGGCGTCTAAGTAAATGTTACTCAGAAGACAGGCAGACTGGTGGTGGGACAGTCTCTACACCATCAGGCGCTTCCTCTACTGGGTGGCAGTTCCTGAAACTCACCAATTTTAAGTAGGTTATCACTTTCATCTGAAGTTTACAGGGTTCCACTGCAGCTCATCATACAATTATGTACGCTTCAAACCTTACGGGAGATGTTTTATTTTCAGCCTTATTAGGGAATGCATGCAACAGCAGATCTTTAGATGAACATTGAAAAGCTTGATCAAAGCAGGATTTTACATATTATTCAATGCTCAAATATTCTGAAACCTTTTCAGAGCCTGGCAACTGCTAAATTTCAGTCAGAAGTTTTGCCCTTCTTACACACCTCTGCACTCGTGAGCCATTAACAGTAGAGGCAATTCGGAGAGAAGTGGCCCTTACACAGTCCCACTAAGGACCAACACCCAGAAGCCCATACTGTGGTCACCAGTGACACTGAAAAGAAAAAGACTGCTAACTCTATTCAGCAAAATAAAAAGAAAGAAAGAAAAAAGGACATTTGCAAAGAAATATTAAGTATAGAAGCTTCAATTTGTTAACGGTTGAAATTACATCTTTAGATTCCATATAATAAAGGGTCTGATTCTAAAGTGAATATTGAAAAGAGGTCTCCCTACCTATGAATAACAGAAAGGAGGAAAAAGGAAGGGGAAAGTATTTTTCAGCGGATAAAAATATAAGAACATAGGATATCATTCACATTGCAAGACCACTACCTGTTTGGATCTTCAAAGCAGGGACGGGGGACATTTCTGCAACCCCAGGGAGATGGTTTTCTGCATATATAATTAAACAAATCACTCCAGCACGTCAAAGAGCAGCAGAACTCTTCTCACTAATTACCACTGCCTTTCCTTTAAAGCCACACTAGTTCATTATTCTGCCTTCAACTCCCTTAAATGATTCATCCCCCTTCACTCCTGAGCAGACTCTGCAGGGAAGCTGGTGTTTAAGTTTAATCTCCAGTGCCACTTGCTTCCCTGAGCTTGATGAGGGGAAGGAGGAAGAATTGAATCTAATATTTCTGTCAAGATTTGGAGAGGCGTCCTCCGCCCCTCATCCCCAAAAAATAACTAGACAGACAGAACCCTCTGGCAAGCTATAATCGTGAGCAGAGACGCCGCTTGGGCAAGCAGGGCCCACGTGCGGTGAAGCTGTCACCCACGGAGGCGGCAGCCGGCGAGGCGGCGGTGGGGGAGGACCCGGGCTGCCGCCCGCAGCTGCACCGGCCTGGGCGCGCCCGGGGACGCCGGCTCGCTCGTGAACGGTCCCGAGCTCTCTCCAGGAGCCGGCAGAACCCAAGGGCCGGGAGGCCGGCCCCGGTATTCCGGGGAGCTGGAGCCGCAAAAGGCAAGCGCCCGAAGCGCGCCGCGGGCAGAAGCCCCAGCCGGCGCCCAGGATGCCCGGCTCCCCCAGGTCCGAGCGCCCCAGCCCGCCGCCCCCAGCCCCTCGAGCCGCCCCGCCGTACCGTCCCAGCTCCGACTCCACCTCGAAGAAATCGCCCAGAGCATCCCTGTTGGAGCCGTCGACCCAGTAATCCGGCACCAGGCTCCCGGGCCCCGGGGCCACGGTGGAGGTGACCGAGGAGCAGGACGAGGCGGAGCACGAGGGCGTCGTGACTTTGAGCATCTTCGCGGCGGGGCTCCGCTGGCGCCGCCGCCGTTTGCCGGAGCGAGGAGCCCCCGCGCGTCCCCGCCCGCGAGCGCCGGCGCGAGCGGCGCCCTGCAAGCGCGCGCCCCCGCCGGCCCCTCCGCGCGGCTGCGCTCCTCTCCGCGCGGACTGCGCTCCCTTCCGCGCGGACTGCGCTCCCCTCCGCGCGGGCTGCGCTCCCCTCAGCGCTAGGAGACGTGCGGGGGCGCGAGAGACCGGGAGAGGGTGCAGGAGAGCCGAGCCGCCCGCGGGAGGGGCGGAGGCTGTGGCCGGGAGCGGCGCCGCCCCGCGCTCCCTCCTCCAGCACCCAGCCTCCCCAGCCCTCCTCTTTCCCTCCTCTGCGCGGAGCCCGCGGGGCGGGTACGGATGCGGGAGACTGGGTGAGCCCCCCGGCCGGAGCATCCCTCCCGCGCCCTCCCGCGGGAGCCGGGGCCGGGGGCCGGGGGCCGGGGCCGGGGCCGGGGCCGGGGCCGGGGCGCGACCGCGTGCCCGGGGGCACCTGGGCCGGCGCCCTGCAGGGCGGCGTCACGGGGACGGGTGGGGTGGTGCCACCCGAGCCGCCCGGTGCGAGGCCCTCCACCAGCGCCAGCGCAACAGCCATCCCGCCTGCCCCCGTCAGAGGGCGTGTCGGTGGCTGGGGTGTCCGGCCCACGGCCGCCGGGCCTCCGGAGCCGCGGCGCGCAGAGCCGGGAAGGCGGAGGAAGGGACGCGCTGACCTGACTCCCTCTGGACGAAATCTCCGGCGGGGACAGCTGCTGCTCGCGCTGCCTCCTCGGCACTGCTGGAGCTCCTGAAAGGGCAGCTGGCTGCTGTGACTGGCTGACTCCAGCTTCTGAAGGCTAGCGGCAGAAGTGACCAGAGAATTCCAGGTTTGGAAGGGGCCTCTGGAAGCCAACTAGTCCAGCCCTCTGCCATAACGCGGGACTTGGCATCATTCATGACAGAGGAGACTGCTATATTTAAAGCTCTTTCCTCTTCCCAAGAGAGCTGTCCCATCACAAGTCTTCTAATGTCTGTCCATCAACCTTCAGACTATCGTTCTAAGTATTGGTTAAGTTTACATTGAATATTTCTACCCTTGAACATTTTTCTTTTTAGATTTCAACAGAGATGAACAATAACTAGTCATTATATTCTGTAATGAATCTTTGTATACATAAAGACATTACATCACATCTTTCTGGCTAAATAACTTTGAGCCCTTTATTTAATCTTCACACGTATTAGTCTTTTTTTTTCTCTCCCGCAACATGTACTAAACTCTTTTCAGTGTCTCCATTCCTGATTATACCAGTAAACATGGTCCAATAGTTTCTTCTATTACTGATTAATTTATCACTCTTAAGAGCTTTTGTGCTATATTGGTGAACTACCAAAAATAAAACAAGCAAAAACCCCAAAATCTATCTAATTAATGACAGGAATGTGACTCATCATTTCATTGACAATTAAAAGTAAATTCAGAAACTATTCTTCACAGATAATTTTATGAAGATCAGCATATGATCAGTTTACAAATGGCCTAAAGAACAGCAAGTACATGTAGATTCACACAAATTCAATTAATACCAAATTCAGTTCAGTTCAGTCCCTCAGTCGTGTCCAACTCTTTGTGACCCCATGAATCACAGCACGCCAGGCCTCCCTGTCCATCAACAACTCCCAGAGTTTACTCAAACTCTTGTTCATCAGGTCGGTGATGCCATCCAGCCATCTCATCCTCTGTCATCCCCTTCTCCTCCTGCCCCCAATCTTTCCCAGCATCAGGGTCTTTTCAAATGAGTCAGCTCTTCACATCAGGTGGCCAAAGTATTGGAGTTTCAGCCTCAGCATCAGTCCTTCCAATGGACACCCAGGACTGATTTCCTTTAGGATGGACTGGTTGCATCTCCTTGCAGTCCAAGGGACTCTCAAGAGTCTTCTCCAACACCACAGTTCAAAAGCATCAATTCTTCGGCGCTCAGCCCTCTTCACAGTACAACTCGCACATCCATACATGACCACTGGAAAAACCATAGCCTTGACTAGACGGACCTTTGTTGGCAAAGTAATGTCTCTGCTTTTTAATATGCTGTCTAGGTTGGTCATAACTTTCCTTCCAAGGAGTAATCGTCTTTTAATTTCATGGCTGCAATCACCATCTGCAGTGATTTTGGAGCCCCAAAAAATATATTCAGTAAAATACAAAGTGCTTACATGACTTGTAACTTCAGAGAACGAATTCAGTAATCTTCATGTTAGAAAATGGAAGTTCACAAACAAAGCAATCTAATGAAGCTCTTGAAAGTAAATTCTGAAAAAAAAAAAAAAAAAGAAAGTAAATTCTGGTTCTTACTAGGTAAGTTTCCCTTGGTTTGCTCTGGTGAAAGGATGGGCATGAAGTAGCCGCTAAGCCGTTTGTTTTATTTACACTTCTCGGAGGCACGGCCTGAGTGGCAGCACTTCATGCACATACTTGTCTGTTGTGAGCAATTCTTTTATAACATAAGTTGAAAGCAAGCACATTACACTAAAAAAGATGGTAAGCCTTTCCTCCCTGCTATTTTAAGGAACAATAGCTAGGGAAACAGTATTTCATGGTACAAAGGTGACAGTAGAATTGACATTTATGTTCAACATTGGTTTAGTTATTTGACACCTAGGCTTTTCACAACTGACTTTTGTAAAAGTGTTATCAGCTGAAGTTTTAAGAGAGGGTATTTGGTTTCATAAAGGCAGTTTATGTTTATTTAAAAATTAGAGATGATAGTTTGGTAGAATAGGAATAGAATCTATGCTGTTTATCATCACTTATTATTAAATACCATCTAAAATGACAGAAAAGGAACAAATCCATATATCCACAAAAAGAACAGGAAAAATAATATCAACTAAAACTTAAAATCTGGGAACAAAGAGTCACTCACTCAGAAGACTGGATATACCTGAAACCCAGATTTACAATTAGGAGAAGCCAATATGAAGAAATAGAATTCTTGCCACAGAGTTCCAGAAATGCTCAGGAATCAGAGTACTAGATCTTCTAAAAGTAGAGTGGAGAATAAAATATTGGTTCAGTGTTTTTTTAATAAGAAGCCCTTAGTCCCAACATTTCTTCTTCTGCTATTCACACCCAAAACCCAGTTCCTACAGTTCCCTTTGAAAAGAGATTTAATCTTTAGAAATGTTGAACAAAAAATGAAGTATGTCTTAGATTATAAGATATAGCTATGAATGTACTGAAAACAGAGGGATTTGTGAAACTCTACACAAAAAGCAGTGAGACTTCCAAGTCCAACAGGCTCCCAGGATGCTGAAAATTAGTCTTGTATCTATCACAGTCCCAGCTATACTGAAATTGGAGGATTCCTCAATGAGAAAACTAAACAACCCAAGCGGAGGGGATCTGTGAATATTAACAATCAGGATTACCACCACCCCCCCAACAAAAGAACTTGATTTCTGCCCACACCTTACAGTGAAGCCCATCACTGAACAGGATCAGGAACCCAAAGCTACTAATGAGCTATCCTGCGTCACTCAAACATAAATGCACAAGGAGCCTTTTTGGTGTGGCGGAGTAGCTGGTGTGGCTAACCTTCCTGCACATGACAATTATTATCTGTGAACTAAGTATAAAAGCAGTTATTTAAATGTGCAGAACGAACCACCAAAATCAGAAATCTGGAAGTGATGAAACCCATGAAAGAAAGGAACTCTTCTGAGTAAGTTGAACATTTATTCAGCTTTTCCTCTAAGGGTGCTGAAGGCAGCACAACTTTTAGCAGCTTATGGTGTCAGAAGACAGAATTCAGGGCTGGCTGGAAGTGAGACTAAAAACTGAGGAGGAAGTTCCAGAAAGAAGAGACTTAAGTGGAAGAATCCAAAGATCTACATGTAAACTGTGCTCAAATACTAGGCTGATCTCTGAACTGTGAGTATGTGTTGGAGATTCTAAAGAACCCAGCAAAAAGGATGAAGCAGTAACTAGAAGGCTGAACACGGAGGAAAAACGTTAGTTCTTCACCACTGGGGAGACATGGTTTGAAGTATGAGTTCTATCAAATGTAACTGTAGGCTAAAAGAAAAAAAAAAGTCTCTTCAGGGAAAAGATAATGGAATCCAGAATCTCTTAAAGGAATCACTAGCAATCCACTATACACACAGAAACATACACATAGCCTAGATACATGAAGTGGTAGGAAAATGTAAACCGTAGTCAAAAGAAAAATCGGTCAATAGAAACCAACCCCAAGATGGCTCACAGGTTGATATTCATAGATAAATTATTTAAAACAGCTATTATAAGTATACGTCCCAGGTTCTTTAGCTAGCAGTAAAGAACCTGCCTGCCAATGCAAGAGACGTAAGAGACACGGGTTCAATCCCTGGGTCGGGAAGATCCCCTGGAGGAGGAAATGGCCACCCACTGCAGTGTTCTTACCTAGAGAATTCCATGGACAGAGGAGCCTGGCGGGCGATGGTCCGTGGGGTCTCAGAGTCAGACGCGACTGAAGTGACTCAGCACAGCACATTGTAAGTGTGTTCAAGTAATTACAGGAAAATACAGTCAGAAGTATTGTAGGGATGGGTATTCCTATCAGAGATATGAAAATGATTCAAAATAAACAATTACAAATTAACATCTGAACAAGCAAACTACCTGAAACTTGCTTGGGGCGGGGCGGGGTGGATCACTCAATCTGCTTCAAAAGTATGCAGACTGCAGGAAAAAAGGGCGTGTGAACTTGAAAATAGAATATGGTAACCAACCTCCAAGATCATCCCTGATTTTCTCTTCCTAGAATTCATGCCTTTCTGAGCTTACCTACCACACTAAATCAGGGTTGACATATAGAATATGTCTATTTCATAACAGATTGTGGTGGAAGTGAAGGTATGTGGTTTCTAAGGGCATAAAAGCATTGCAGATGCTGCTTTGATCTCCCGGGGTGTTTATTTGATGGAAGTCTTGACATGAGGACACTCGAGAAGCATGTCACACCCACGGAGACGTGATGGGGAGGAGCACTAGCTTGTCAGCCACGAGGCTCCAACCAAGCTTTCCAATGCCTGCATCTCCTGCCAACATCTGATGACCTGAGAGACCTCGGCTGAAACCAGAGCTTCAGAATTTCAGACAATTCAGAATTCTGAATTCATAGAAACTGTGAGAGCTTAATGATTACTGCTGCTGTAAGTCAATAAATGTGGAGTAATTGGTTATATATCCACAGAGAACTAAACATAACATAGCTATAGAAATTATCCAATCTAGAGAACAAAAAGGAAAATTATTAAAAAAAAAAAATAAGCCATTCTGAGTGAATTTTTGGACAAATCAAGGTATCTTACGTGTAACTGTAGTTCCAGGAGAAAAGAAGAAAAAGTGATGTAGAAAATTTATTTGAAAAAATAATGGTTGAAATTTCCTCAAATTAGGTAAACAACATCAACTTACAGATTTAAGGGTTTCAGAAACCCAAACAGAGTAAGTAGAAATAAAACCACATGTAGAATCAGCTAAGACAAATATTTTCAACAATAGATTTTTTTTTTTTAATTTTAAAAGTATCTCCTTCTGACAGAGAGAAAGAAGAGAGAGGGAGAATATATCATATATTTTTTTAAAAAAGTAATACGACAGGTGGATGCCTCATCAAAAATACTGTAGGACAAAAAACAATGGAATTATATCTTGAAAGTTATTTAACTCTGATGATATTTAACAACTGAAAGAAAAAAATAGATCCAGAATTCTATGCCAAAAGAATATTTCTAGGTTGAAGGGAAATAAATGAGAGAAAATCAGACATACAAAAAATAAAAATGGAGAGCAAAAATGGGAGATATGTGTAAATAAAAAGGCTAGATTTCATACTCTTCTCTTATTTAGAAGACAGTTCATGGTTTAAAGCAAAAATTATAACTGAATTTTATGGTTTGTAATATATGTGAAGGTAAAATGAATATAATTCCTTCTAAATAATATTCAGTAATACTAATGAAGAGGTAAAATGAAGTGACAGAATGCAGTGACTGAACTGCACAGTGACTGAACATGTGTTTGAGGGGATTTGAATGGTAACAGAAAGTTCTATATCTTGAGTTTGATGGTTATTACATGACTTCATGCATTTGTTGAAACTTTTCAATTATAAATACTTTTAAATTAATGAATTTTATTGTGTGAAACTATATATCAATAAAGCCAAATAAAAAATGTAATAGTAGCATTGGCAATTCTTTGACTTCAGTTCAGTTCAGTCGCTCAGTCGTGTCCAACTCTTTGTGACCCCATGAACTGCAGCAGGCCAGGCCTCCTTGTCCATCAACAACTCCCAGAGTCCACACAAACCCATGTCCACTGAGTCGGTGATGCCATCCAACCATCTCATCCTCTGTTGTCCCCTTCTTCTCCTGCCCCCAATCTTTCCCAGCATCAGGGTCTTTTCAAATGAGTCAACTCTTCACATCAGGTGGCCAAAGTAATGGAGCTTCAGCTTCAATATCAGTCCTTCCAATGAACACCCAGGACTGATCTCCTTTAGGATGGACTGGTTGCATCTCCTTGCAGTCCAAGGGACTCTCAAGAGTCTTCTCCAACACCACAGTTCAAAAGCATCAATTCTTCGGCACTCAGCTTTCTTCACAGTACAACTCTCACATCCATACATGGCCACTGGAAAACGGACCTTTGGTGGCAAAGTAATGTCTCTGCTTTTTAATATGCTGTCTAGGTTGACTTGACTTAGGTAAAATTAAAAGTCCATAAATACTGAAAAGGAAGACATTAAACTGTTGCCATTTATAAATGACTTGATTTTTCCATAGTAAATCCTAACAGTAGACTCCAAAAATTAATAAATGAATTTGGCAAGGTCACAGGGTAGAAGGTCAAAATAATCAACTGTATTTCTACATATGAGCAGGAAACTGGAAATGCAATAAAAAGATTCACTTACAATACAATAAAAAACAGTAAAATATTAGATATGAATTTAACAGAAGATATTCAAATTTTTTATAGTGAAAACTACCAAATATAGCTAAGAGAAATTAAATAAGATCCAAATACATGAAATATATACCATGGTCATTTATTGGAAGTTCCAACATTTCCTAACAAATCAATTTCCCCCTAATTGAGATGTAGACTAATGCTATTAGGCTGTATTTGTAGAAACCAAAAAGTTCATTCTAAAATATGTTGTCGTTCATTCGGTTGCTAAGCCATGTCTGACTCTTAGCAACCCCATGGATTGCAGCACACCAGGCTTCCCTGTCCCTCACCATCTCCCAGAGTTTGCCCAAGTTCTTGTGCATTGAATTGGTAATGCTATCCAACCATCTCATTCTCTTCTCTTTCCACCTTCAATCTTTCCCAGGATAGGGGCCTTTTCTGGTCAGTCAGTTCTTCACATCAGGTGGCCAAAATATTGGAGCTTCAGCTTCAGCATCAGTCCTTCCAGTGAATATTCAGGGTTGATTTCCCTTAGGATTGACTGGTTGCATCTCCTTGCAGTCCAAGGGACTCTCAAGAGTCTTCTCCAGCACCACAGTTTGAAACCATCAGTTCTTCAGCGCTCAGCCTTTTTATGGTCCAGCTGTCACATCTGCACATGGCTGCTGGAAAGAACAAAGCCTTGACTCTGTAGACCTTTGTCAGAAGAGTGATGGTTTTGCTTCTTAACACATTGTCTAGGTTTGTCTTAGCTTTCCCGCCAAGAAGCAATCATCTTCTAATTTCATGTCTGCAGTCACCATCCACAGTGATTTTAGAGCCCAAGAAGAGGAAGTCTGTCACTGCTTCCACTGTTTCCCCTTCTATTTGCCATGAAGTGATGGGACCAGATGCCATGATCTTGGTTTCTTAATATTGAGTTTTAAGCTGGCTTTTTAACTCTCTTCCTTCACCCTCATCAAGAGGCTCTTTAGTTCCTCTTCATCTTCTGCCATTAGAGTGGTATCATTCACATATCTGAGGTTGTTGATATTTCTCCTGACAATCTTGATTCCAACTTGTAACTCATCCAGCCCAGTATTTCACATGATGTGCTCTGCACGTAAGTTAAACAAACAGGGTGACATAAACAACCTTACCCTACTCCTTTCTCAATCCTGAACTAGTCTGATGTTCCATACAGGGTTCTAACTGTTGCTTCTTGACCCACATACAGGTTTCTCAGGAGACAGGTAAGACGGTCTGGTATTCCCACCTCTTTAAGAGTTTTCCATAGTTTGTTACGATCCACACAATCAAAGGCTTTAGCATAGCCAATGAATCAGAGGTAGATGTTTTTCTGGAATTCCCTTGCTTTCTCTATGATACAGCAAATGTTGGCAATTTGACCTCTGGTTCCTCGCCTTTTCTAAATCCAGCTTGGAACATCTTTAGTTTAAGCCTGAATTTGGCTATGAGGACCTGATGATCTGAGCCACCGTCAGCTCCAGGTCTCGTTTTTGCTGACTGTATACAGCTTCTCCATCTTTAGCTACAAAGAATGTAATCAGCCTGATTTCGGTGTTGACCCTTTGGTGATGCCCATGTATAAAGTCATCTCTTGTGTTGTTGGAGAATGGTGTTTGCTATGCCCAGTGTGTTCTTTTGGCAAAATTCTATTAGCTTTTGCCCTGCTTCATTCTGTACTCCTAGGCAAAACTTGCCTGTTACTCCAAGTATCTCTTGACTTCCTACTTTTGCATTCCAATCCCCAATGGCGAATAGGACATCTTTTTTTCTTTTTTGGTGTTAATTCTGGGAGGTTTTCTAGGTCTTCATAGACCTGGTCAACTTCAGCTTCTTCAGCACTGGTGTTTGGGGCACAGACTTGGATTACTGTGATGTTAAATAGTTTGCCTTAGAAACAAACTGAGATCATTCTATCGTTTTTAAGGTTGCACCCAAGTACTGCACTTTGGACTCTTTCATTGATTAAGAGGGCTACTCCATTTCTTCTATGGGATTCTTGCCCACAGCAGTAGATCTAATGGTCGTCTGAATTAAATTAACCCATTCCCATCCATTTTAGTTCAGTTCAGTTCAGTTCAGTCTCTCAGTCGTGTCCGACTCTTTGCGACCCCATGAATCACAGCACGCCAGGCCTCCCTGTCCATCACAAACTCTCAGAATTTACTCAAACTCATGCCCATTGAGTCGGTGATGCCACCCAGCAATCTTAGTTCACTGACTCCTAAAATGTCGATGTTTACTCTTGCCATCTCCTGCTTGACCATGTCCAATTTACCTTGATTCGTGGACCTAACTTGCCTGGTTCCTAAGCAATGCTGTTTTTTACAGCATCGGATTTTGCTTTCATCACCAGACACCCACACCTGAACGTCACTTCCGTTTTGGCCCAGCCACTTCCTTCTTTCTGGAGCTATTAGTAGCTGTCCCCCACTCTTCCCCAGGAGCACGTCAAACACCTTCTGACCTGGGGGGTACATCTTTCAGTGTCATCATATATTTTTGCCTCTTTATACAGTTCATGGGGTTCTCACGGCAAGTACACTGGAGTGGTTTGCCGTTCCCTCCTTCAGAGGACCACGTTCTGTCAGAGCGCTCCACCGTGACCCGTCCATCTTGGGCGGCCCTACACGGCACGGCTCTTACCTTCACTGAGTTACACAGGCCCCCTCACCATGACAAGGCAGCGATCCGTGACGAGGCTACAATGTGCAAAGAAATACAAATTATCTGGAATATAAAACCAATCTAAGAGCAAAACTGAAGGGCTCATTCTATCTGATTTCAAAACGTACAAGAAAGCTACAGAAATAAGGACAATTTGGAATTGGAAAGAAATAGGAAAGAAAGAATAAAAGAAAAAAGTTTAGAAGTAATATCATATACATGTGGTCAATTAATCTTTGAAAAAATGTCAAGGCAATTTAATGGGCAAAGAAAAGTATTTTCAATAAATAGTACTAGAAAAACTGGATAAATATATAGGGAAAATGACTTCAATATTTTGCTTGTACCACAAACAAAAATTAATTTAAGATGGATCATAAACCTTAAAGCTAAAACTACAGGAGCACTTTTAAAAGAAAACACTGAAAATCGTCAGGAACTTACAAGATAAAAATATCTTGGGACAAAGTGAGCTCTAAACATAAGAAAATATTAAAAATTGGAATTCATAAAATTTGAGCACTTAAGTACAGCAAGAAACACTGTTAAGAAAGTAAAACCACAAGCCACAAACTGGGAGTAAATATTTTCAATAGAAATATCTGACAAAGAATATTTAACTAGTGACTCAGGGACCTCAAACTAGGGCTCTGTAATAACCTACAGGGGTGGGAATGGGCAGGAGGTGAGGAAGAGAGTCAAGAGGAAGGGGACATATATAAACCTACGGTTAATTCATGTTGGTGTGTGACAGAAACCAAACCAATATTGTAAACCAATCATCAATCAATTAAAACTAAATATCTTAAAAAAGAATGTGTAACTAGAATATATGAAGAATTCTTAAAAATCATTTTAAAAAAACTAAAAATTAAAAGACTTCTGGTTCTTGCTCAGGATATAGAGTACTACAAAAAACATTGCTAGAACCCTTACAATACAGCCAAAATGCAAGGTCAAGATTTTCTTGAACCCTTCAGAGGACAGAAAACTAAGTAGGCTAAAATCTAAGGCAAGACAAGCATCTACAAGGAAAGATGGCAGCTGCTTACCTGCAGCAATCACGGCCACATACCAGTAAGAATTACATGCGAAGACTAGCAAGTTGGGGGATAGTGAGTATGGGCTCACTCACTGAATGGCAGACCACTTCAGTATTTTTGCCTTGAGAACCCCATGAACAGTATGAGAAGGCAAAATGATAGGACACTGAAAGAGGAACTCCCCAGGTCGGTAGGTGCCCAATATGCTACTGGAGATCAGTGGAGGAATAACTCCAGAAAGAATGAAGGGATGGAGCCAAAGCAAAAACAATGCCCAGTTGTGGATGGGACTGGTGATAGAAGCAAGGTCCAATGCTGTAAAGAGCAATAGTGCATAGGAACCTGGAATGTTAGGTCCATGAATCAAGGAAAATTGGAAGTGGTCAAACAGGAGATGGCAAGAGTGAATGTCAACATTCTAGGAATCAGTGAACTAAAATGGACTGGAATGGGTGAATTTAACTCAGATGACCATTATATCTACTACTGTGGGCAGGAATCCCTTGGAAGAAATGGAGTAGCCCTCATAGTCAACAAAAGAGTCCAAAATGCAGTACTTGGATGCAATCTCAAAAATGACAGAATGATCTCTGTTCATTTCCAAAGCAAACCATTCACTATCACGGTAATCCAAGCCTATGCCCCAACCAGTAAAACTGAAGAAGCTGAAGTTGAACAGTTCTGTTCAGACCTGCAAGACCTTTTAGAACTAACACCCAGAAGAAGGAAATGGCAACCCACTCCAGTATTCTTGCCTGGAAAAAATCCATGGACAGAGGAGTCTGGCGGGCTGAAGTCCATGGGATTACATGACTGAGCATGTGTGCACGAGGGTGGAGGGAGATGGGTTGGGAGCAATAAACTAGTAGAACTAAAAAAACAAACAACAACGACAACAAAAAAACTAACACCCAAAAAAGATGTTCTTTTCATTACAGCGAACTGGAATGCAAAAGTAGGAAGTCAAGAAACACCTGGAGTAACAGGCAAATTTGGCCTTGGAGTATGGAATGAAGCAGGGCAAAGGCTAATAGAGTTTTGCCAAGAGAACGCACTGGTCGTAGCAAATACCCTCTTCCAACAACACAAGAGAAGACTCTACACGTGGACATCACCAGATGGTCAACACCAAAATCAGACTGATTATATTCTTTGCAGCCAAAGATGGACAAGCTCTATAGAGTCAGCAAAAACAATACGGGAGCTGACTGTGGCTCAGATCATGAACTCCTTATTGCCAAATTCAGACTTAAACTGAAGAAAGTAGGGATAACCACTAGACCATTCAGGTATGACCTAAATCAAATCCCTTATGACTATACAGTGGAAGTGAGAAATAGACTTAAGTGACTAGATCTGATAGACAGAGAGCCTGATGAACTATGGACAGCGATTCGTGACATTGTACAGGAGACAGGGATCAATACCATCCCCATGGAAAAGAAATGCAAAAAGGCAAAATGGCTGTCTGAGGATACAAGTAAATGTGAAAAGAAGAGAAGCGAAAAGCAAAGGAGAAAAGGAAAGATATTCCCATTTGAATGCAAATGGGAGTTCCAAAGAATAGCTAGGAGAGATAAGAAAGCCTTCCTCAGCGATCAATGCAAAGAAATAGAGGAAAGCAATAGAATGGGAAAGACTAGAGATCTCTTCAAGAAAATTAGAGATATCAAGGGAACATTTCATGCAAAGACGGGCACAATAAAGGACAGAAATGGTATGGACCTAACAGAAGCAGAAGATATTAAGAAGAGGTGACAAGAATACACAGAAGAACTTTACAAAAAAGATATTCATGACCCCGATAATCACAATGGTGTGATCATTCACCTCGAGCCAGACATCCTGGAATGTGAAGTCAAGTGGGCCGTAGAATGCATCACTATGAACAAAGCTAGTGAATGTGATGGAATTCCAGTTGAGCTATTTCAAATCCTGAAAGATGATGCTGTGAAAGTGCTGCACTCAATATGCCAGCAAAATGGGAAAACTCAGCAGTGGCCACAGGACTGGAAAAGGTCAGTTTTCATTCCAATCCCTAAGAAAGGCAATGCCAAAGAACGCTCAAACTACCGCATAATTGCACTCATCTCACGCGCTAGTAAAGTAATGCCTAAAATTCTCCAAGCCAGGCTTCAGCAATACTTGAACCATGAACTTCCAGATGTTCAAGCTGGTTTTAGAAACGGCAGAGGAACCAGAGATCAAATTTCCAACATCTGCTGGATCATTGAAAAAGCAAGAGAGTTCCAGAAAACATCTATTTCTGCTTTATTGACTATGCCAAAGCCTTTGACTGGGTGGATCACAATAAACTGTGGAAAATTCTGAAAGAGATCGGCATACCAGACCACCTGACCTGCCTCCAGAGAAACCTGTATGCAGGTCAGGAAGCAACAGTTAGAACTGGAAATGGAACAACAGACTGGTTCCAAATAGGAAAAGGAGTATGTCAAGGCTGTATATTTTCAGCCTGCTTATTTAACTTATATGCAGAGTACATCATGAGAAATGCTGGGCTGGAAGAAGCACAAGCTGCAATCAAGATTGCTGGGAGAAATATCAATAACCTCAGATATGCAGATGACACCACCCTTATGGCAGAGAGTGAAGAGGAACTAAAAAGCCTCTTGATGAAAGTGAAAGAGGAGAGTGAAAAAGTTGGCTTAAAGCTCAACATTCAGAAAACTAAGATCATGGCATCTGGTCCCATCACTTCATGGCAAATAGATGAGGAGACAGTGGAAACAGTGTCAGACTTTATTTTTTTGGGCTCCAAAATCACTGCAGATTGTGATTGCAGCCATGAAATTAAAAGACACTTACTCCTTGGAAGGAAAGTTATGACCAACCTAGAGAGCATATTAAAAAGCAGAGACATTACTTTGCCAACAAAGGTCCGTCTAGTCAAGGCTATGGTTTTTCCAGTGGTCATGTATGGATGTGAGAGTTGGACTGTGAAGAAAGCTGAGTGCCAAAGAATTGATGCTTTTGAACTGTGGTGTTGGAGAAGACTCTTGAGAGTCCCTTGGACTGCAAGGAGATCCAACCAGTCCATCCTGAAGGAGATCAGTCCTGGGTGTTCATTGGAAGGACTGATGCTGAGGCTGAAACTCCAATACTTTGACCACCTGATGTGAAGAGCTGACTCAGTTGAAAAGACCCTGATGCTGGGAGGGATTGGGGGCAGGAGGAGAAGGGGATGACAGAGGATGAGATGGCTGGATGGCATCACCAACTTGATGAACATGAGCTTGAGTAAACTCCGGGAGTTGGTGATGGACAGGGAGGCCTGGCATGCTTCGATTCATGGGGTCGTAAAGAGTCAGACACGACTGAGCGACTGAACTGAACTGAAGTGACTTTCACTTCACAATGGGCATATACCCTGAGAAAACCAAAATTCAAGAAGCCACATGTGCCCCAATGTTCACTGCAGCACCATTCACAACAGTCAGGACAGAGAAGCAACCTAGATGTCCATCAACAGATGAATGGATAAAGAAGTTGCGGTACATAAATATAATAAAATATTGCCCAGCCACAAAAGGAGATGAATTTGAGTCAGTTGAACAGAGCTGGATGAACCTAGAGCCTCTTACAGAGTGAAGTCAGAAAAAGCAAAACAAATACTGTTTATTAATGCATATATATAGAATCTAGAAAAATGGTATTGATGAGCCTATTTACAGGGCTCCATACTGTTCTCCATTGTGGCTGTATCAATTTACATTCCCACCAACAGTGTAGAAAGATTCCCTTTTCCACACACCCTCTCCAGCATTTACTGTCTATAGATTTTTGACGATGGCCATTCTGACTGGTGTGAGGTGATACCTCACTGTAGTTTTGATTTGCATTTCTCTAATAATTAGTGACACTGAACATCTTTTTATATGCTTTTTGGTCATTTACATGTCTTCTTTGGGGAAATGTCTATTTAGATACACCACTCATTTTTTGATTAGGTTGTTTGTTTATTCATTATTGAGTTGCATGAACTGTTTGTATATTTTGCAGATTTTTCTTCTATTTGCTAATATGGGTGAAAAGGATGGTTTATTTTAGAATAAACCCAAATCTTTATGTATTGCTTAATTTTTTAAAAAATTAGCTCATGAGCAACATCAACCTTAAATTTTTTTCCCTATAATGTCTTTGTTATAAACCAGCTTATCTTGGCCTCAAAAGAGAATGATACAGAAAAATCATATGGTCATCTCAATAGATGCAGAGAAAATACAGAAGTTCATTAATCATAAAAGGCAGAATGGTATTTTAAAAACTAAGATAGAATCTGAAGCAAAAATCATACTTAACGGTGATCTGCTGAGAAATTTTACTCTGAGATTAGAAATAACGAAAGCAAGCACCACTACTTTCACTCAGTGTTGTGCAGGATGTCTTAACCCATGTAATAAGGCAAGATTTGAAAATACTAAAAGAGTATTAAAAAGAATCTGCCATTACTTACAGATGAATTGCTTGTGCTGAAAATCCAAAAGAACCTATAAGTGAATCCTTAGAATTAATGCATTTACAGTCACTAAATACAATGTGCCCAATTCAATTCAAAAATTGTAATCTTATATAGTGGCAACAAACAATTAGAAAAGAAAAAAGAAATTAAATTTTAGTACTCAATAAAAGGAATAAAACTAATATACACAGAAACATGAATGAGCCTCAAAAAAAAATTAAGCCACATAAAAGAAGTCAGACTCAAAAAGAGTATGTATCATTATGATTTCATTTATTTGGAATCCTGGAAGAAAAAAGTAAAGGCAAATGGCCCACATCAAGATATATCTTGTTGTCATTTAAGAACACTGAAGTTTCGAACCAGGTTACCTACAAAGAAAGAACAGTCAGAATTTCATCACACTTCTCAGCAGCACTGGATGCTGGAAGACAATGAAGCAATTACTTCAAAGTTCAAAGGAAAAAACTGATTTTGAACCTATATGTTATGCCCAAGCAACTACATTTCAAATTAATCAAAATAACAGACATTTTCAAATATTAAGGGACTAGGAAAATGTATCACCCTTTTGATTCTCTCAGAAATAATCACTATAGGATTAACTGCAATAAAACTTTTAATATGTGCAAGAAAGTGAGTGATATAGAATACAATAATGCTGAGGAAAAAACTATAGCTTTTTTTCCTAGTTTAAAAATTATTAGTACAAAATATAATAATATGGATTAGTGTAACGTATTATTCTACAGAGGCAGCAGAGGAGAAAGGCAAGGATCAGAAAACACACCAAAGTAGATTACAAATCCCATTCCTTCCAGGAAAAGTAGAGATATTCTGATTAAATATAGATATTGATAGAAAAGTTATAAGACTAAACACATATTCAAAAATGTAAGGATGAGAAGAATAAGAAATGTTTATAGCTTTCAAACAACATAATGAACAGAGGGAATAGAACAAAGAAAGTTTCATAGACAAAAGGCAGAGGGATTAAAAAAACACTATTATAAAATATTTTAAGTGACACTATAGTGGATGTTGCAGTATACACTCCAAGGATGCCTCACTCAATTTAGCCCCCTCCCTGGGGGCGACTTATACCCAATTACTCATCTTAGACTTCCTGCTGAAATCCAGGGAAACACTGAAGGCCCATCCTACCTTCAGAGTCCCTGTGGGACAAACCCATCATAGTTCAACCTCTCCTTCTGCACAATCGTTCCCTTCTTATTCCCTTGCAGGCATTATTTTGATTACTCCCCAATAAACTGTGCATGCATATCACTTGGCATTTCTGTCTCAACAAATGTTTCTAAGGGGACCTGATCTCAGACAGTTGGAGACAAGTGGTCCAAAGAAGCAAACTTTAAGAATAGAATTTTGGAGCCAGATCACTCACCAGCTGGCTAATGATGAAGATCTCACTATTGGCAGTGAATGGAGTACAGCAGCTCCTGGCACACCATGACACCATATCATGATTATAAACTATTTCATAGCAAGTAACCCAAAAGCTTAGTGGTTTAAAGTAACTATTTCATTATTTCTCATGATTGTGTGCTCAACTGGGCAGTTCTTCAGCTTCGAAGAGGTCAACTGAAGTTGAAATCAACCAGGAAGTCAACCGGGCTCATTCTCAGGGGCTAATGCTGGCTTCAACTGCAAAGTCACCTGGGACTGTGACCAGAATGCCTACAAGTAGAATTTTCACAGAATGGCAAGCAGGATCATTCCAAGACCAAGTGTTCCAAAATGGCAAAGTGTTCCAAAGTGTTCCAAAATGGCAAGAGGGAACATTCCAAGACCAAGTGTTCCAAAAAAGCAGATGTGAAAACTTCCAGTTAACTAAAATCCAGGTCAAGAGTATACCATATATCCTATTTTATTGATCAAAGAAATCTCAGCTCTGGCCAGATCCAAGGGGAGAGAAAATAAGATATATGATGTTTACATACTATAAAATCAGGACCATCTTAGGAAACTAGTTATCACAGACCACAGTTGTTAAAAATTCACTAGTGATGAACTGAGGTGGGATCACAATAGAAGGAAAAGCCTTGATGGGTGCAATGTCTCAAATGTTTGAAAGGTTTGAGAGAAATCATAATTATAACAACAATGACAGAAGATGGATTTTGTTGAGTGCAGCTAGCCACTGGGAAAAGAAAAATCCAATGATGATTAGTCTCCGGTTTAAAGCAAAGTGAAACAACAAGTGGGCCTCCTTGATAGCTGTTGAAGAGACTCATGCCTCTGCAGCAAGACAGCAGAAAGAGCTGTCAATCAGGACTTAATTATAAAGCTATCTAGTTGCATAAAAAAGTGAATTCTCAATCCAGGAAAGCCTGGTATACCAAGGTAGAGCCTTTGTCAGAAGGAATGGGACTGCAGGTCTTGCGATGGAACCATCTCGGTTGATACACTGGAGAAACCTGAAACCCCAGATTGCCCTAACCATACGGAGTGACCCACCCCTCCTATTAAAGGCTGTTACACCTCCATTGATGGAGATGATAGTGAGGCTTCAGCTTTGCAAGACAATATGCATCTCATTCAGCGTCTATCTCCCCATCATTCCTCTTGACCCAATAAGTAGGGTCAAGTCACAACATAATGAAACACAACAGAGAAGTGCTGGGCATGCTATGCAAGGAAAGGAACTAAACTCTGAAGGAGCTACTAGGACCTAAACAACATGTACTGGCACGAATTTGAATCCTGAGGTTACTGGATCAAGAGAATCTGAACAAGGAATTGAATAAGGGAGATTTTATGAGTGTGGAAACTGCTTCCCTGATGCTGCATTGAAGACCTTAAATAAAAATTTTTGTGTTGAGTCACAAAGATCTCCAGTATTCATAAAAGAAATCACAGAGGACAAATTTTCTTATCAAATTGCAGTAAGATCAGAGATTAACAACAAAAAATAGCAAAAGAAGTCACGCATGTGGAAATTTTTTAAACACCCCCTCAGATAAAACTAAAATTCAAATTATAAATTATAATTTATATCCTTTATAAAGAATGAAAATGAAAGCACTAATTACAATAATCTGTCAAATATGGCCAACATAATATTCAGAGAAATATTCGTCATTTTAAATGTAAGTATTAGTAAACAAGGTTTGAAAATATATAAGTTAAAAGACTATATAACTGGTATGCTGAACTAGCAAAAGTTGACACGGTGCAAACAATAAGACTTCCCCGGTGGCTCAGACAGTAAAGCGTCTGCCTACAAGGCGGGAGACCCAGGTTCGATCCCTGGGTCGGGAAGATCCTCTGGAGAAGGAAATGGCAGCCCACTCCAGTACTCTTGCCTGGAAAATCCCATGCGCAGAGAGCGTGGTAGGCTACAGTCCATGGGGTTGCAAAGAGTCGGACACGGCTGAGCGACTTCACTTAACTAAACATAAAGAAAATTCATTTTCAAATTCATTTCACTATCTTTTAAAATCCATTCTACAGTCTCAAATAAAAAGTGAAAAAAAAATAAAATCCATTCTACAGTCTCATTCTTCCCTTCTCCTTGGATAAAAAACTGAGAAACAGTTATAGCTTTTCTGACCACTCTTAGATGGGAATAAGAATCCTCCAGTCACTTCTAGCAATGGTTATGAGCTTATTAACTAAGAGGCCCATTTCAGTGGAACCGTCTACGCTGGCATTTGATGCGATGCTTCACTTCCCTTTCCCAACTCAGTCCACCTCAGTCGGGACTCTGCGGGGGGCAGGGCGGCGCCGTGTGCGGCTCCGTCCGCCCTGGGGGCCCCTGGTCACTCAGGCCCGCACGCCCAGCTGCCACCTCAGGGCCCTGCAGGGTGGGGCTGGGCGGTAAAGGGCGGGATGAGGAGACCTTGTGATTCATGGGGACGCAAAGAGTCGGACACGACTGAGCGACTGAACTGAACAACACGGAGGGGGAGGGCGGTTGTGATGCAGTGATATGCTCTCTGGGTTTGCGACTCTTCACGGCGGACTTCGTGAGAGTATTCAGTAGGCTTTCTGGAAATGTCTTTTCTAGAAACATCAAGCTGTCGCTCTCTGGATGTGAGCAGAGAGCTGTCTCTGGCCTGGCCACTAAGACTCCGCGCGTGGAGTCAGCCTCTAGGGCTCCTCTCTCGGTCTGTTCAGGCCTGGGAGTCTCCATAACGTCTGGGCCGCAGCACAGGCCCCCGCGGCCCTCTGTCGGGGAGGCGTCCTCCGCGCCTCGTCAGGCGGGCGGCTCTGGCCGCGCGCTGCCTGCCTTCCCCTTTCGCATTCTGCCTCTGGGCCCCTCAGACACTAGGGGCAGAGGAGGGCGGGGATGTGTACCGTAAGGGAGCGGTCCTCTAAGTCCGTCCAGCGAGTCTTGGGGTCGGGAAACCTCCCCGCGCTGCGGAGGGCAAGCTCGGAGGAACGACCCCGCCAGCAGCACCAGCGCCTCAGGGCGCCTGCGCCCCCGTCCCCCACCTCCACGCCTCCACGTCCTCCCGCTGGCGTAGGACCGAGGGTTCCAAGGCGGCTTCTCAGCGCTCCCTTCTGGCCCTGTACACAGACGAGACCGCTGCCTTCAAGTGTACGGGTCCTCCTTGCCTATTATGTCGGCCTTTGGGTTTCAGACAAGACCGAGACAGCAAATACTGATTATTCATCCTGCCACACACATAAACCGAAGGGGCCAGAAAATATCGACAAAATAATACAAAACCAACTTAAAAGAATTAATAAATACAAAAGCAGAAACTGATTAAATAAAATAAACTTCAAGCACAATAAGTAAAATCAAAAGTTTGTTCTTAGAAAATCCCATTAAACTGAACTTCTGGCAATTATAAGAAAAGAAAGTTGGACAGACACAGGTAAACAAAATTATAGATGGGAAAGGAATATAAGATTACGTTAAACAACCTAAGAATTATAAGAAAATATTATAGTTATTCTTATATTTAGAAAACTATATGAAGTATATCACTTCATAGAAAAGTATATATTACCATTAATGATTCAAGAAATAAACATAGGAATAGAAGTTTTATTAGCAAAGAACTGGTCACGGCAATTAAAAGCTTCTCTTTAAAAGACTAGGCCCAGGTAATTTCACAGACAGATTCTATAGAACTTCAAATAGCAGATATTTTCCACATTATATATAAACTGTCCCAGAACATAGATTTTAAAAAGAAGTTTGGTATGTAATTCTTTGATAACAGCAAAACTCTACTATTAAAAAAGAACTAAAAGTGTACAAAGAGAGAAATATAACGCATTTTCTTCTCATGAGCATGACCATTATAACCTTAAAGTAAATACAGCTGACCCTTGAACAATGTGGGGGTTTAGGGGTGCCATCTCTTTGCACAGTAGAAAATCCATGTGGAGCTTAGAGTTGGCCCTCCCATGTATATTCACGGGCAGTTCTTCTGAATCCGAGGTTTCGCACTCTTGGATTCAACCAACCTCAGATCATGTAGTACCATAATATTTACTATTTTAAAAATCCACATCTAAGTGGAGCCATGCAGTTCAAACCTATGCTGTTCAAGGATCAACTGTTATTAACATTCTAAACCCAGCAGATGGGAGCGGGGAGGGAAGCTCAAGAGGGAGGGAATATACATAAAATTATGGCTGATTTGTGTTGTTGTACAGCAGAAAACAACACAGCATTGTAAAGCAATTATCCTCCGATTAAAAAACAGCAGAATTTAAAGAATACCATAATCAAGTAGAAGTTATCTCTGTGCTGACATCTGGAAAAATTAGAAAATTTGCTTCTCTGGGTATACACACACAATAAAGAGTACATTAAGAAATTCAGGAAATGGAGTGTTACTCTATTGCCCACTGAGTCTATAGCCAATATAATATTACACAATATTCAGATATTGTTACATTGGTCTCAGCCTTCTGTTGATGAGAAACTTTTTTCTTTCATGTATCTGAACTAATACTTAACCCTTTCTTCCCCACTCTATGTGAAGCAGTCTGATCTCAGGGTTTCTTTCCTTGAATATTATTTCTGGGTAAGTATCAGAAAATAAGTATATACATCACTATTAGAAGACTAAGGAAAATATATATTTGGTCATATTTAATGCTTTTTAGTGACTCAAAAAATCAGCAAGCATAAACTAAAGAGAAATATCCTCAATCTAAGGGATGCTTATATGAAGTTTACAGAAAATGCCACAGTTACATGGCAAAATATGAGAAGCACTGACTAGAGACACAAGAAAAAGGCATCTTCTACAGCAACACACAGTGTAATGAGCACATGAAGAGAAAGAAATCGGAGGGATCAGTATGAGAAGCCCGGCGATAAAGCTCGCATTTCTTTTTATGAGCACTATCCAGTAAGAAAAATAGGTCTTATTAAAAATATAAAATACTTAGAAAATATCCTTCATTCTGAAATGTAGGAGTCCTTGTCATGTATTATTTTGCTTTTGGCCCTTGGGTTTCAGACAAAACCAAGATAGCAAATATCTAATTCACTTAATAAGAGTAAATTTGATTTAATCAAAAAGACTATCTATCTTTCTCTGAAGATGACCCAGAAGAGCCAAATATATCTGAAAAAGAATGTCAGTGAGACAGGACTTCTAAAATATGTGTGACTACATACTAAAGGGCCTATGCTAATTGAGCCTAGAGAGTTTAGGAACAGGGAAACAAGGTTGAACAGGGTACCTAAGCAGACTCAAGTATATGTAAGACTTCAACTTACTGTTTACTTGGCCTTTTAGTCAATAGGAAACATCATGTGTTTATTAAATTGTAGGAAAGTAGCTCTCATATGGAAAAAGTGAAGCAAGATACTATCTGTGCCTCATATTATTTACTAAAATTCCATATGGCTTAAAGTACCAAACATTAAGCAAAAATATAAATGTGTTAGAGGAAAATACAGAAAACTTTCAAAGCCCTGGGGTAGCAAAGGTCTTCTCAAGTGAGACCTCCAACCCAGAAACTATCAAGTGTATGTCACAGATTTCTCCTAAAAAACTCAAACGATTTTGTATAATTGGGGAAAGAAACATAAACCAGTCGAAGAGATAAATTACTGCAACACATTTAGCAGACAAGGTATTGATAACCAGAATGTATAAAGACTGCTATAAATAATTTAGGAAAAGGCAAACAACTCAACACTAAAATGAGTAAAGGAGGCCAGATAGCAATTCTTACAAAGAGAAATAAAATGGCCAGTAAACACAGAGGACTGACTGCATTCTCACTGGCAACTGTGTGTGTGCGTTTTCATGTATCAGATAGCACAAACGGCAAATGTGGGAAAGGTGTATAGAAAACCTGGTAGATTTGTATACAGTAGATAGAAGTTTTTGGGGAAGGCAATTAGGAAGTATGTTTTTGAAATCTTATATTCCTTTGGGCTAACAATTCTTCTTCTAGCAATACCATTTTAAGAAATAGTTTCTCAAGTGTGCAATGATATATTCAAGACTATTCATAACTTTATGTATTAGTGTAAAACTGGAAGTACAGAAATGTCTATGAATAGGGAAGTTGTGAGTGTTATTTGATTTACGATGTGTAAAAAGAATGAGTTATACATATATATACATATGCATTTACATATAGCACAAAAATTTTCCAACCATGTTTTTTCAAGTTCAAGTACTAAGATATGACCACTCTGTTCAACATTAAGAAGCATATATGTAAATGCATGGGAAGGGTAGAAAATTCATATTAGACACATGACAGTGGTACCAACTCAGAAGTCGGAGCTCTGAAGCATACTGCAGAGGTCATCTCAGGGCTTGCTCTTAATAGCTCTGTATTTATAAAATCTTTCTTAATGAGAATATATTCATGCATTAGTGCAATAATTAAAAAGACAAAACAACTAGAGAAATGAAGAGCAAAGAATTTCCTTTTTGATCCCTGGCCACTTCTGTTTGTAATGGACAAATTCACCCCCAAATTTGGCCATTCCATTCATTCTGGCCATTTATCACTCATGCTTTGAGATAGGGCTAAATTTTCAATGGGTGCCCAGCAAAAGAAGTAGCAAATTATTCACCAAAACAATCATCTCAAAGGACTTCCCTTTAGATACACATTTCCTTACCTTCCACACTTTTTACAACTGGAATTTAGAATTTTCCTGTTGAAACTTCTAGTTGCTAAGCAGCATTTCCTCCTTCCTCTCTGACAAGCTTGGTTGCCATAATAACTTTTCATCAGCTTGATCTTCCTCTTCCTTTCCTCCTAATCACCACCACCACCACCACCACCACCACACACACACACACACGATTTTCCAGAGCTATTCCGTACACTAGGTATTTATTCATTTGCTTTGTAAGAAAGTAAAGTCTTGTCTTTTTATTGTTGCAAACTCCTAACCAAAAGGATGTTTGTTTCTTCTTCTAGGAAGACAGCCACCCCAGAAATGGGTTTTCAAAAAATTAAGAAGAGAACTGGTTTGAGGGTTAGTTCTGAGGACAGACGCTTAGGTTTACAGGTTACTTTAGGGTGATGGCTTTCAGATGGCTAAGTCCTATTACAATTTCATTCAATAAATATTTATTACCATAATCCCTATAATTTACTGGATATTGAGAATGCAATGGTCAGTGAAAACAGTCACCACTCTAAAACAAGTTACATTCAGAGGATGGTGCTATATGAACACAATGTCCCCGCCTTCAGCCCACTCAAACTCTGTTCCAGCTTCCAAATACTCCTTCCTCTGAGCTTAAAAATGGTTGTCAGGTGCAAAGCCTTCGACCTACCTGGGTTCTAAAGTGGGTACACGATGGGTCCTCCTTTGGCCAACAGAGTCTACAGACTGGCAGTGGAAAGGCCCCAGGCAAGAATCTGAGCCCTGGAATTACTGGTGAGACTTTGGCCTTTGGAGAGCCTTGTCCTCCCGCAGGAACGCCTGGTCTGCTTGGTCCTGGAATAGCCATTATGGATACACACACGAGGGATGCGCCTGTGGGCAGAAGAGCGTGTCCTCTTGCTGTGGGCAAAGACCACCTGGATTTAAGTCCTGACTCCATTGCTTCATAATTGTAAAAGCTTGGGCAAGTTTCTTAACACCTTTTTTATACAATGGAGATAACAGTGTATAAATCAAAGAGCTATTATAATAGGAATCTTTGATTTTTACAAATTGCTTAGACCAGTACCTGAAACAATATGATCAAAAATGCTGACTTTCTATCTCTTCAGCCTGACTCGAATTCTGTAGCTAAGAATGGAAAGGAAAGAGGCTTTCTTAGAAAGAAGCCAGGCTGATGTAGCCTCAGCTCACAAGAGTGTATGACGTCGTGTCTCCCACCACAGTACCCCCGTCAGCCTGCGCCCTGAAGGCAAGAAAAGACAGGGCCCAGAGAGACCCGTCACCAGAGGGAGCATGGTCTGTGCTCCCCAACAAAAAGGTCATTCCCAGGGATAAGGACTTCTCGTGGGGACAGGCCACATATTTATCACCATTAACAACATAGCAGGGCTTCCCCTGTGTCTAGGGTTTAACAATCCACCTGCCAATGCAGGGGACAGGGGTTCAGTTTCTGATCTGGAAAGATCCCACGGCCGTGGAGCAACTGAGCCTGTGCGCCACAAGTACTGAGCCAATGCTACAGAGACCACAAGCCACAGCTACTGAGCACACACACCGCAGCTACTGAGCACACACACCACAGCTACTGAGCACACACACCGCAGCGCACACACCGCAGCTACTGAGCACACACACCGCAGCTACTGAGCACACACCACAACTACTGAGCATACACACCACAGCTACTGAGCACACACCACAACTACTGAGCATACACACCACAGCTACTGAGCACACACCACAACTACTGAGCATACACACCACACAACTGAACACACACACAGCTACTGAGCACACACCACACAACTGAACACACACACAACTACTGAGCACACACCACACAACTGAACACACACACACAGCTACTGAGCACACACACAACAGCTACTGAGCACACACACCACAACTACTGAGCACACACACCACACAACTGAACACACACACACACAACTACTGAGCACACACACCACAACTACTGAGCATACACACCACACAACTGAACACACACACAGCTACTGAGCACACACCACACAACTGAACACACACACACAGCTACTGAGCACACACACCACCGCTGCTGCGCATATACACAACTGCACACACACAACTACTGAGCCTACACACCACAGCTACTGAGCACACACACCCGGAAGCAGAGCAGCCCCTGCTCGCTGCAGCCAGAGAAAGCCCACACACAGCAGCGGGCACACAACACAGCCAGAAACAAACAAATTGTTAAAACAACAAAACAGTGACAAGAGCACTTAAGGATACTAAAATATGCTTTATGGAAATTAGAGGTATGACTTTTAATCTTTTGAAAAATGCAATGCATTAGATGAAACAAAGAACACAGTGATCACTGCCGAGAACTGAATCGTTGTCTTGGAAAATCAAAGTATGGAAATTCTTCAAAAATGGAGCAAAAATCAAAACAGATGTAAATCCTGAGGGAGGAAAAAATGATTTGGAGAACACATGAAAGTTTCAAAAAGCAAATGATAGATGACCCAGGACAGATAGAAGCAAAGAAGGAGAAGCAATAATTAAGTACAAGAGAGAAATTCCCTGGCTTTAAGAGAGATTTGATTCTGCAGGTGAAAAGAGCTCACTGAATTTGAACAAGATTGACTTATAAAGACAATATGTCTGTATATAAATCCCAAAGATAAAACAAAACAGAAGAAAACAAAACATTATAACCTTCTAGACAGAAAGAATTGATTACAAAGAAAAAAAGAACAGACTGACATCAGATTTCCTGTCTGTGATTGTGGAGTTTAGGTGGCAAGTAACATCCACAGCTAGTAAGAGAAGAGAACTGTGAACCGATAAACAAGAATTCACAGAAGTTGTCAGCACAGGCCTCATCTGAGGAGAATGTGTAATAAAGAGCTTTAGCCAAATGAACGAACTCAGAACACAAATCTTAACATTAGCAAAGGTGAAGGAGAACAAAAATGGTTATTGAAGGAGTCCTTTGGGCCTAGAAAAGAAAACAACAGTCTCAAAGGCCCTTGCTGAATCATCTATCTTCGGAGAAAACAAAACAGAACTTTAGGTCCCGCCCTGATGCTCCAGGCCGGTTGCATCTATCTGGGACTTATCACCCCCTGTCCGGAAACCTTCCACCCCCTACACTTGCCCAGAAGACTTATCATGCCCTGTCCAACTACAAATGCCATCTCAACTAAAGAATACCCAAAACATCCCACCTGATTAACATTTCCCTTATGGCTTCCACAAACCTCCCTATAAATATGGAGCCTCCCTGAACCCTCTCACTCAGCCTGGTCGTTAAGCAGACAGTCATCCCTCCTTGCCTGAATAAAGGTAACCTACTTCGGTTGAGGTCGTCTTTCCTTTCTCTGCCTTGGCCCAAGCTATACCTTAGAGTTATGATTTTTGCAATATACAGGAAAGTGATTCAAAATAATTTAGGGCTCTGAAATAAAATAATGCTCTCTAAAATAACACAAAATAAGTTCAGAATTATAACAAAAAATAATTTCACCAAAACTTGTGTTGCAAATGAGAAGAAAGGGAGAGAACTAGCAGAAATCCTGTCCTAACCTGGGGAGAGCAGGGCCCGGGAGCACTCACCCACCTGAAACTGGAGGAGCAGGGAGCAATCGGACGTGCCCTGGTCAGGGGACCGTCTCCTTTCAGACTGCACTCAGCTATGCAAAGGGAATCAGACTAAACGGGCCTTGAGTTTCTCCTGTGACAGGAACGGGGAACAGGCAGTCCAGGCACAGCTCCCAGGGCCACAGCGGCCTGACTCCTGCGTTCACTCTGCCCCCATTCTTGTGGCTGCCGGCATTATGACAGGAGGTGACTGTTCCACCTTCAGGCATGATGTCTGCATTTTAGGCTTAAAGAAAAGGGTGGGCAAAGGGCAAAAGTAAAAGCCAGCTGAGTATATACACTAGCGTTCTCCCTAAAGTCCCATGCGGTAGATTTCCACATATATATAAAGAGCCAGGAAATGGTCCCTGGCCACTGCCAATTAGAGAAATCTAGTTTGCAGCACTCCTTTTCCCCCAAAGAAGTTTGCATTCTGATTAGTTCAGAAGAGAGTGTGTTACAGGTGGGTAGGTAACTACCACTGTCCACTAAAGGGACAGTCCTGGGTGTTCATTGGAAGGACTGATGCCGAGGCTGAAACTCCAATACTTTGGCCACCTGATGTGAAGAGCTGACTCATTGGAAAAGACCCTGATGCTGGGAGGGATTGGGGGCAGGAGGAGAAGGGGATGACAGAAGATGAGATGGCTGGATGGCATCACCGACTTGATGGACATGGGTTTGAGTAAACTCCAGGAATTGGTGATGGACAGGGAGGCCTGGTGTGCTGCAGTTCATGGGGTTGCAAAGAGTTGGACATGACTGAATGACTGAACTGAACTGAACATTTTGCTTTTATATCACAAGTGAGAATTTGTATTTGAAATGGGACAGTAACCCTTGGTGCAATGGAAACAGAAAGCTGAACTTCCAAATTAACAAGAGAAAAAAAAAGAGAATGAAGTGTAGTTTATCATACCATAAGAAATGAGGGAAAGTAAAGACAGAAATTATGAAATAAATAGTAAATTAATACTGCAAGAAGTACATAAGTTCTTCTTTTACATGTAAGAGAGCCAAAATGCTCTCATTTTGTTTAAAAAACAAACCCCAACCTTGAGGGCATTATGGTAAGTGAAATAAGTTAGACAGCAAAAGACCGACACCAGAGGATCTTATTTACATATGTAATCTAAACAACACCAACCAACCAACCAAACCCCAGAATGGAACTCATAGACACAGAGAGCAGACTGGTGGTTGGTAGGGGCAGGGCGTGAAAGGGTAACCCGGGTTTAAAGGTACAAACTCCAGTGATTGCATAAATTCTGGGGCTGCCACGTACAGCACTGTGACTACAGTTAACAATCCTGCATTGTACGTGTGAAAGTTGCTAAAAGAATAGACATCACAGTTCACATCACACAAAAAAGAATCTGTCACTATGTGGAGTAATGGGTGTTCATTAGACTTACCATGATGGAGGAAACAGAACAGGCTTCATCTTGAGAGCAGGGCTCCATCTGGGGCTGGACTGTGGACTTTCAGCTACTTGCCCAGTATCTATGGAAATGACAACCAACTGGAAAACCAGGCCCGCAGAAGGAAGAGCCCAGGGCTCTCCATCGCCTAAAAGAATAGCCTGATTGTCTGTGTAACCGAATAGAATAATACATTCTGTTATGCTTATTGGAGTATGACCCCAGGCTTATTGATAATTGTCCACTGTTAACTACCTAGGCTTAAGGCATATGATCCTTGGTTAACTTGATTCTATCTTTCTTTTTCCTCAGTTCAGACTAGTATCAGGGAACCTTATACACTTAGGGTATATAAGGTTTTCACAAAAACTGGTCGGGTCCTCGGCTAAGAGGAGACTCTGCCTTGGGCCCACCTGGGTAATGAACTGCGCTCCGCTGTCTGCATTATCCTTCTGAGTGAGTTTGTTTCCTGGAACACGTGGCTACAACAACTGCAGTGATCATTCTGCAGTGTATACAAATATCAAATCATTACGTTGTACACCTGAAACTAATATACTGTTATATGTTAATCATAACTCAATAAAAAAGAAAAAACATGCAACTAAATGTTAGTTGTAAGATATATACCTAAAATGATACATTTTAAAATGATAATAAAATGACAGAGAAATAATTACTGGCAAATATAAATAAGAAGAATAAAAATATAAATAAAAAGAATACATATATAGGAGTACATGTATGCATATACCTACACATATAAAATAAGGTACAATTTAAAAATACAATCACTAGTTAGCCACAAGGGTCACTATATAAATGAGAAAAGGCAAAATTTTTTTAACACAATGTAAGAGGCTACTTATGGGTCAAACAACACAGTGAATAAAAACACATGGTGACCACTGTTACAACTATAAAATCAAACATTATAGAGGGAGATTTTAATATGTCACTTAAAAATTATGCCAATCTAATAGAAAAGCTTATTTTCCAGCAGAATTATTGGGAACAAGGGAATGAAACAGACAAGCAGACAGGCAGTTATAACACGGAAATAAGTGCTGTGATAGAAATGAATACAGGCTGTGACTAACCCAGTTTCTTCTCTAGTAGATGCTACACACACAAAGTAGGTTAAACAAGAATGGTGTCTGCCTTCTAGGAGTTCATGATTAGGTAAGTCCGTTCTGGAACACACTTCAAGGTCAACTTTTTCTCTTTATAAAGTTTTCCCTGGTTTAAAAGTGATGATTTAACAAGTACATTATCAAAATAGCTTATGATAACTATATATGACTTTACTAAATAAAACATTTTAAAAAAGAAAGTGTGATTTCTTTTTCAGACCACTGATACCATTGATTAAATATTTTTAATGAACTAAATGCCTGGGAACACTCTTCATCTCTCACTTATATATGAGTGCATGAGAAAACAGGCGTCCACAAGTCGTTTAAGATAGCCACTGTTCAGGATGACAGCTGGTATGTGGCCTTCACTGTTATGCACCTCGGTCTGACTGAGAGGAGTCCTGAGGGGCTCCCAAGGCTGTGACCTCATCACAGGGATCACCTGCCCCTCCTTTCCTACCACGCACTTCTGATCATCCCTTCCTCCTCCAAATGTAACCACTTTCCGTTTCTCCTGAACTACTCAGATGCATTTACTATTATAGTTCTGAACAGTACTCAGTCCTGACTTGAATACCTAATAGTTAGTGGAGCATATTGAGACCCTGACTACTACAGAAAAGAGAACTGTGAACAATATAATCCAGTTTCTTTGACAAAATGCCAATTCAGAAAGATGCTTATGAAATACATACACAAAATTACTTACAAATCCTATGTGTACAACAATTAGATGCAAAACTTTAAAAATATGTGTCATGTCACACAAGACTGTAATTTCATCTCTGTGTCTCAGATTCCGCATTAATTCCCTCCTGACTGCCTCACTGTGATGGCTGAGTGAACGCTGATCATTTAGCTATCTTTCAGATTACTGCTTAAAGTTTTTAGTCTCTGAGTCTGACTCAGGCAAGCTGACAATTAACATCTCTGACAGTGACTTTCAGGGAAGGCTGTACCCCGTCCTCGGGAGAATTCTCTAGATCTGAGGTGCTGCTTTGGGTCATTGCAGTGACTGAGGAGACCTAATTGAGTTTAGTGGACAGGACAAGAGAGGTTAGGCATTCTGCAACACGTAACGCTGAGAGATGCCTCATAAGAGCACAACTGTCCGACATCCCACCAGATCCTTAAGCAATTGAAAGGCCAATTTAAAACCAACTGCGCTTAAAATATTTGACATATAAACACATATAAAAATTTTTAATATAATCACAAAGTATTTTCTCCTGGTCTTAATATTCTTCAAGAACATAAGCAGAATGTTGACCATCATTTTAGGAAATTATTTTATGGAGCAATGCTGTTTATGGTTTTAAGCTGAGAATATAATACACCACCACTGGACTACATACTTATCCTTAGTTTATAGGCAAATATATATCAGAAGAGACTGATTCCCATTCTAACAGATTTACAGCTAAATATTTGACACGTAGGAATCTTATGAATTTATTAATAAAAGTTTTTACATTTTTCATATTAATAAGCTCCTATGTAATTTCAAATTACAGTACAGGATAAATCTAGGTAAGTTGCATATTAAAATTACTTCTTTGGGAGTTGGTCCTCTCTTTCCATGTCCCCAGTGTCAGCCACACCACCTCTCTGTGGCCCCTGGGGTTTCCTACTGTTTCAGCCCAAGAATCCAAGCCAGAAGATAATTGCCTACAACTGTCTGAAATGCTATTCCCATAGCAATTTAGTTTAGTTCATTTTATTGTATATGAATGAGTTTTGGCTACTATTACCTATCCCAATGCTGGGTTTTATTTCATGTCCACTGTGCCTCTCCTCTATGCTTTTCCTGTGTTCCCATACTGAAAGTGTCAGATCAGCTTCTCATAAACCCAAATTGATTATGAATAAAAGGAAGCAAATATTTGGCTTCATCATGTCTTCTACTATTGTAATCTTATTCAGTATTTACATATTGAAAGATATATATTTTAAATTTTTTGGGGGGTATACCACGCGGCATACAGGGTCCTAGTTTTCTGATCAGGGATGGAACCCACATCTCCTGCAATGGAAGCACACAGTCTTAACTGCTGGACTGCCAGGGAAGTCCCTCCGGTATATAATTTTATGAACTATTTTCCATTTTAAATAGATTTAGGACATTATGGTGGTCTTTCAAAAGTATATTTGTTAGATTTCAGTGTCTTTAAAGATAATTAAAGGACGAGGAATGGGGAATCCTATTTGACAGAACTGGGAGCCATAGACCTATGTAATTCCCAAAGATTCAGAGGATATGGGTATGGACATGATTATGGTTATGGATTTAGAAAAGGCAGAGGAAGCAGAGATCAAATTGCTAACATCTATTGAATCATTGAGAAAGAAAGCGAGTTCCAGAAAAACATCTAATTCTGCTTTATTGACTATACCAAAGCCTTTGACTGTGCAAAGTTTATTTTTTCACAATAAACTGTGGAAAATTTTTAAAGAGATGGGAATACCAGACCACCTGATCTGCCTCTTGAGAAATCTGTATGCAGGTCAAGAAGCAACAGTTAGAACTGGAAATGGAACAACAGACTGGTTCCAAATAGGAAAAGGAGTACGTCAAGGCTGTATATTGTCACCCTCTTATTTAACGTACACGCAGAGTACATCATGAAAAATGCCAGGCTGGATGATGCACAAGCTGGAATCAAGATTGCTGGGAAAAACATCAATAACCTCAGATATGCAGATGACACCACCCTTATGGCAGAAAGTGAAGAAGAAGTAAGGAGCCTCTTGATGAAAGTGAAAGAGGAGAGTGAAAAAGTTGGCTTAAAGCTCAACATTCATAAAACTAAGATCATGGCATCTGGTCCCATCACTTCATGACAAATAGATGGGGAAACAGTGGCTGACTTTATTTTTTTGGGCTCCAAAATCACTGCAGATGGTGACTGAAGCCATGAAATTAAAACACGCTTGCTTCTTGGAAGAAAAGCTAGACAGAATATTAAAAAGCAGAATCATTACTTTGTCAACAAAGGTTCATCTAGTCAAGGCTATGGTTTTTCCAGTAGTCATGTATGGATGTGAGAGTTGGGCTATAAAGAAAGCTGAGTGCAGAAGAATTGATGCTTTTGAACTGTGGTGTTGGAGAAGACTCTTGAGAGTCCCTTGGACTGTGAGGAGATCCAACCAGTCCATCTTAAAGGAAATCAGTCCTGGGTGTTCATTGGAAGGACTGATGTTGAAGCTGAAACCCCAATACTTTGGTCACCTGATGCAAAGAGCTGACTCATTGGAAAAGACCCTGATGCTGGGAAAGATTGAGGGCAGGAGGAGAAGGGGACGACAGAGGATGAGATGGTTGGACAGCATCACCGACTCAATGGACATGGGTTTGGGTGGACTCCAAGAGTTGGTGATGGACAGGGAGGCCTGACATGCTGCGATTCATGGGGTCGCAAAGAGTCAGACTGATGGTTATGGTTGTGGTTAACAGCTACTGTAAAGGTTATGATTACCTTAGCGTTATATTCCAACATTAAACCAGAATAACAGCTAAGTACTAATCTACAACCCTTGAACAAATTATTTTGTGAATTTATTCTTCATTTCACATTCTCTATCCTCTTTATTTAACTATATCAGATTACATGTTTCTCCCTTCTCCCTTGTAAAATATTTATACTTTCCAATCTTATACCATGCCTTTAGTCAAGTGCTATTCACTTTACCTGGAATATGCTTCCCTCAGACTCACTTTTCCAAGATAAGGTAAAAAATCATACTAATTGAAATCTTTCTCCCATCACCTTTATTGGATGTAATTTTCTTTTGAGTCTGAATTTCCACAGCAATATTCTAAAGCAAATATCTATATATATGTATGTATATGTGTGTGTGTATATATATATGTATACATCTTTGTCATAACCTTTCTACTCTGTATTTTGGCTACATAACTTATCATGGGAGTTCAAAAGTTCCTTGAGGGTAGGATATTTGCTTCTACTATGTGGTTAGCTTGACCAAATAAATAAATAATCTGTAGTCTGCCAGAAACCTAAATTTCTCAGAATTATAAACATAAAATAATTATCATTTTCAATATTACAATCAACTAGTCTTAAATTTAATTTGTCTTAAACTTGATGTACATAACATATGTATACTAAATAAAACTCCAGTACAAAAAGATTGAAATTTAGAGGAAAAATATTAGTGTTTCATGTACAAATATTTATTTAGACCCTTTGATAACATTTCTGCTGAAACTTAAGTATGGTTCAAATTTCTGAAGGATGTTTCCAATAACAAAATGAGGAACAGTTCTATTAATATCACAGTGGAAAGATCATACGGAGCAATAGAGAGAATGGATATTTCACAAAGGAAAATGCTATTTGGATTAACAGGTAGGTGGGAACATCTAGTCCTAGCTCTTTCGTTAGCCAAATGCTGTATGCTGTAACACACTGTACTTGAATGCAGAACATTATTAAGAGTAAATTCTCTGCAGAATATCAATGATTTTGTGTACTTCTAATTCCTTGCTGTCTTGAACTTCTGAGCCTCATAAAATAAAAATTACTTAATAGGGTAAAAGCAATTAAAATCAGACTTACAGGTTATATTTCCCGTAAGTTTATGGTGGACCAGCCTCAGGAGAGTGTAACCAGAGCAACATTGAAGCGGGAACAATTGCAGCTGCAAGCCTCAGGCCTTGCAAAACCCACTCTGAAGTGTTAACACCGTACACAGATTCTGTAAGGTAAGGCATAACCAGTACTAACCACCAAGAGGACTGTCCCCAAACTTTTTACACAGAAAATGTATAGCCTGCCAAAAAGGATGAAAATCAAACAAAGTTTTAGTTATAGGCCTTATGTCTTAATGAAAACTCATACTAAAAAAAGTTAGTCATCTCACATTTTTAATTTTTTATTATATTGTATAATATAATTTATAAAGTTTTTATTATATTGTACATAATTTAAAATTTACATTTCTCTCCCAATCCCTCCAAAACAGGATTGCAGTTTAAATTTTTTTTCTATTTTGGATATTTTACTGCTATCTACATTAATAAACTTTTAAAATTTGTATACCTTTTCCTTGATTTAATAAATAATGAATGTATCAGTCAGGATTCATTTATGGAGACAGTCATTTTTTTTTTTTCATTTATTTTTATTAGTTGGAGGCTAATTACTTTACAATATTGTAGTGGGTTTTGTCATACATTGACATGAATCAGCCATGGATTTACATGTATTCCCCATCCCGATCCCCTCTCCCACCTCCCTCTCTACCTGATCCCTCTGGGTCTTCCCAGTGCACCAGGCCCGAGCACTTGTCTCATGCATCCAGCCTGGGCTGGTGATCTGTTTAAAAATATGGAACACTTCATGAATTTGCGTGTCATCTCTGCGCAGGGGCCATGCTAATCTTCTCTGTATCGTTCCAATTTTAGTATATGTGCTGCCGAAGCGAGCACAGAGACAGTCATTTTAACAGAGTAAATTTAATGTAAGGAATTGGTTAAAGAGTTATTAAACAACTGAAAGTAAAAGGAACTAAAGTAACATATAGAAACTCAAGAAAGCAGCTCCTACTATTAAACTTGGAGGAACAAAGAGAAAGGATAAGATTATTAGAACTGATCAGCTGGTGTTAGTATCCCAGGAGCTTTAGAAGAGAGACCAACACAGCTGGGACTCAGGAATCTAAGAGAAGGCCGCTGCAGGGCAGCTGTAAGCTGGTACCAGTACCTCTGAGCAGGCAACAAGCTGTTCTGGGAGCACGGGAGCCAAACTGCTGTGGTCAGGATGAAACACCACTCTGTCAGGACCCTGGCAGGGACAGGAAGCAGAATCAGAAGCAGCAAGTCCCCTTTGCTACCTCCAGTTCTGCCTTCCGCCTCTTGGGCCCCAATTTGACAGGGAACCAGACTGCAAACAAAAATGTGGCTTGCCAAGTTCTAGCACGCGCACACACACACACACACACACACACACATATACACACACACACACACCCCATATTTTAAATAAATGATTGAGGTGCTCTAATCTTTTCTGAGGCCCACCACTTTCGATAAAAGGAAAGTTCTCCTTCATGTAAGGAAAACCTGACAGTATTCCTGAGAAATGATAATCAGCATCATGTAACTGATTAACCTTTTAAACCAATGACCAGACTCAAAACTACTTAAGAGATTCAAGACTCAAGCTTTATCCCTAAAAGTGTGAAGCAGAAACTGTGGGGAGTGGGGAAAGTTCCCTCTACCCTTTTGGAGTTCTTTTGGTGGGTCTAATAATTGAATTGACACAAGAAAGATTAACAGGAAAAAAACTGAATTTGTATATAAAGGTGTTTAATAGAAATACGGCCTAAAGAAATGACCAAAGCAGGCAGCTTTAATAGTTTTTAGGTGAATAAACAATAAATTTGTGAAGAATTGACAGAAAAAAAAGAAAAGAAAAGAAAAGAAAAGTTGGGTTTGGGCACTAATTAGCAAAGAATCGAAGCAGTTTGTTTAGTCTGTTTACAAAGCCTCCTCTGCCCTGCATTCCCTACCTTTGGGTGTTTCTCCACCTCCTGCTTCCAAGGAGACAGAATAGGGTCCAAGTGTTCTTGCACTGGCTATTTCCTAGGTCACTTTAGTTCAAAATAATCAACATGCCTGTTTGACATCTTTTGGGCCAGTCTGCCCTGAGCCTCAACAGAGCTCAATAACTCTGTTCATGCATGCTTACAATGTCTCCAGATTTTTTTGATCCATCTATAAATCTTAAATATCTTAAATTTCACCAGTGGGCTTACATACCTAATCTTCATCATGTTAGTGAACATGCAACAATTTTCAATAGAATAAAAGAAAAGAAAACCAATTTCTGACATTCAATATGCTAATTAGAAAAGCATGATTCGGTGGTGATGGTTCTAACAGAAGAGCTTGTAGTTGCTTCTCGGGAGTACAGGCTTTTCTGATACAACACCGGCTAACCTGCATTTTAGCTCAACCTAAGTAATACGCAGAAATACGCTACGTGCTCAGCGGCTAAGTCATCTCCGACTCTGTGTGACCTCACAGGACTGTAGCCCAACAGGCTCAGACTCCGTCCATGTGATTTCCTAGGCAAGAATACGGGAGTGGGTTGCCATTTCCTTCTCCAAACATAAACACCACCATATAAATACTAAAGAATTTTCAAAGTAAACTGTAGATGAAGGAGGAAACAGAACAGGCTCTATCTTGAAAGCAGGACTCCACCTTGGGCAGGACTGTGGACTTTGAGCTCTATGCCCGGTATCTATGGAAACGACAAAGCAACTGGAAAACCAGGCCCCCGGAAGGAAGAGCCCCAGAGCTCTCCATTGCCTAAAAGAATACCCTAGTTAATACCCCGATTATCTGTGTAACTGAATAGAATCATACATTCTATTATGCTTATTGAGGTATGTCCACAGGCCTACTGATAATTGTCCACTGTTAACTACCTACGCTTAAGGCATATGATCACGGCTAACTTTGATTGTATCTTTCTTTTTCCTTTGTTCAGACTAGATTCAGGGAACCTTATACACTTAGGGTATATAAGGTTTTCACAAAACTGGCCAGGGTCCTTGGCTAAGAGGAGACTCTGCCCGGGGCCGGCTGGTGTAACAAGCTGCACTCTACTATCTGCGTTGCCCTTCTGAGTGAGTTTGTTTCTCAGAACACATGGTTACAACATAGACACTGTGACACTTGGATTCATATATCACTATTTATACCAAACTATATGCCATATAGAGAATTTTTAAATGTAAGATAAGGCAAATGAGGGTACAAAGAGAAAATCTGAGACATTTGGAATTCTCCCTCTCTTTCTCTTTCAGCAATCAAACAAAACCCAGAAGCAATTAAGATAGATTTTCAAATCCCTAAAAATAAAACATACTGCATAAACAAGTTCCAGTGACAAACAAAAATAAGAAAAGACTATATGCAAAAAAGATTACAAGAATTAACACTTTATATATAATAAACTTGTGTAAGTCAACCATTTAATAGAAAAATGAAAAGAAAAATCACAGTAAAATTTCAACAACACATGAAAAGATGTTGAAACTTATTTATAATAAAGAAACATAAACTAGTACTAAGTGATATTTCAGTTTTCCATTAGGTTAAAAATTCGAATGTGGGTTACAAGAAAATCAAAGAATCTACACATTGCCAGTGGGACTACAGCTGGCAAATTGGAAATGTCTCTCAACGTTAGATATACACACCTTATTGTTTCAGCCAGTACACATTTGAGATTTTTTCCTACAAATATTTACTACTTATATACAAATAATTATGTACTAGTATATATATTACTACATTGTAATAACAAAATGAAAACAACTTCAGCATTTTTATGCACAACATAGGGATTTCTATACATTACAAATGATCACTATGGTATCTAGCTACCATGTGACACCATACAAAGATATTACAATATAACTGACCTCATTTCCCATGCTATGTATCTCGCCCGGTGACTCGTTTTTAAAGCGGAAGTCTGTACCTCATAATCTCTCTCATCTATTCATTCATCCTTCAATCCCCCTTCCCCTCTGGTGACCACCTGGTCCTGTATCTACGAGTCTGTTATGTTTGTTCATTTGTTTTGCTTCTTAGATTCCACATATAAGTGAAAACATACAGCATGTGTCTTTCTCTGTCTGACTTATTTCAGTTAGCATAATGCCCTCTGAGGCATCCATGTTGTCACAAATGACAAGAAACTCTAATGACAAAAAGACAAAAAAAACCTCTCTTTTTAAACTAATATTCCATTGTTTGTGTGTGTGTGGTGTCTATATACATACACACACATATATATACACACCACACACACACATATATATATACACACCACATATATATATACATATACCATATATGTTTATATACCACATCTTTCTTACCCATTCATCTGTTAAGGGACAAAGATTGTTTCCGTATCTCGGCTACTATAAATAATACTTCAGTGAACACAGGGGTGGGTGCATGTATCTTTTCAAATAATATTTTTTTGTTTGTTTTCTTTGAAAAAAATACCCAGAAATGGAATTGCTGGCTCATACGGTAGACCTGCTTTTAATCTTTTAAGGACCCTCCACACTGTTTTCCTTAGTGTGCACCCATTTACACTCCCACCAACAGTCCCCTCCTCTCCACACCCTCCCCAGCCCACGTTATTTGCTGTGTTTTGATCACAGCCGTTCTGACAAGCGTGGGTCATACTTCACTGCGCTTTGCTTTGTGTTTCCCTGATGATTACTGATGTTGAGCATGTTTTCATGTGTCTTTTGGCCCATCTGTGTGTCTTTAGAAAAAATATCTATTAAGGTCCTCTACTGTACTGTTTGAACGTAAAAGTGGAAAACACTGAAACTTTCATCAATAGGGCATATGTTAAAAGCTGCTACACCAGTTACAGCTGTAAAATAATCTAAGTATTTCTAAATATTCACTCTTCTCTGTACATTATTAAGTAAAATGGAAGACTCAAAAATATGTACAATATTCAAACATTTGAGAAAAACTTAAAACTTAATTTCTGCATACATATACTGGCAAAGGATACAACATATTTGGAATGATTCACAATATATTGGCTTTGCCCCATTGCTTGCATTTGAAGAGAGGAACAAGAGGTGAGTGATGGGCACAGACTTACTTTTATTGTGTACTTCTGTCCTTAGAATTTTTTTTGCTTATTAAGAAATACCCTCTCAAAGGAGGGGAGGGGGTGGGGAAAGAAAGAAGGGAAGGAAAGATGAATGGAAGGGTGCTGGTTTTAGATTTTTATCAGGAGTCAACACTAAGATTCTTTTAAAATTTTGTGACAGCTGGAATAGTCACTCTTCCAGCACTGCTCACAGCATCATTTTTGTATTGAGTAGTAAAAAGTGAGAATATGATCAGCTCTTTTATTCTTAAAGTCAAATGGGACTCTTCTCTGTGAGTCAATAAATTCAATCACAAAAGTGTACAATCATAAGTATGAATGGTCCGTTTATGACCATCTGGTTCTCTTGCTTTCTGTGTTGAATGGAGATCAATGTACAGTCCATTGCAATGAACAGACATAGGACTTCTATAAGCAAAGTGCAACAATCCATTGATTTCGAGTAAAGGAAAAGCTAATCATTTCATGAACAACGTCTTATGGGTAGAAAGTAGTTCCTGGAATGGAATGTTCACACTAACTTTCAGGAAACACAGGTAGTGAAGAGTGTTGGGAACCTAGGACCATGTGCCACATACCGTCATGAAATGACATTTACTTTCCTTGAAATAAAACAACAGCAATTTTCTCTGTTGCCATGTTCTGGCTTTTTTCTGAATAAGATTTAATCTTATTTCAAATCTAAGCAAGATGCTTAAAATGAAAATAACTGGGTTAAATTAGATAATGAGAACTGAATAGAAAAACTTGCACCTCCCATCAGATCCAAACAGTTCTATTAGCACAGAACATAGTCAGATGGAAGATTCTCTGTCAACGGAGTTCTTTTTTAAAAAGTTCCTTCCCTCATTGTGCCTATATTTTGAAATGTATAGATTAATTAAAATAATAACTATCTAATGAAAGCTTGTGATGGTTTGCCATGGGCTGGAGCTCTGATTATATAAAAATGCATAAGTCATAGGTATTCCCTCAGGGGATGTTCAAAGTAGTCATGCAGTAGATGAGTAAAATGGTAACACTATGGGAAGTTTCTAGCTGAAAAAGTTTCAAAATATATGCATTTATCTTCACTCCCAATTAAAACCCTAATAAAATTACAGTAAAGGATAAAGGAAAATTTAATTTAAAAAATTGAAAGGTATAAACCTACATGGAAAGTATAACAGAAGAAGAAATTATGGCAATAAAATTTATAAAGATGAAACACAGACAGATGAGTAATGAATAATTCTGCAAACCTAAAGTATCATAAATTAAAGATTACTCCAAAAGTTACCATGTTGTTGAACAGTTTCAGAACTCCCTGTTCAATCTGTCAAGGCTGCAATGTTGAAAGCTGACAAGACACACGCCGCTCAATACTTGAAGGAGTCTTTTGGGCCTAGAAAAGAGAACAACAGTCTCAAAGGCCCCTTGCTGAATCATCTAACTTAGGAGAAAACAAAGCATAACTTTAGTTCCATCCTGATGCTCCAGGCCAGCTGCATCTATCTGGGACTTATCACCCCCTGTCCGGAAACCTACCACCCCCTACACCCGCCCAGAAGACTTATCACCCCCTGCCCAACTACAAGTGTCATCTCAACAAAAGAATACTCAAAATATCCCGCCTGATTGACGTTTCCCTTATCGCTTCCACAAACCTCCCTATAAGTATGAAGCTTCCCTGATCCCTTTCGGCGCTCAGCCTGGTCGTTAGGCCGACTGTCGCCCCTCCTTACCTGAATAAAGGTAACCTACTTCTGTTGAGGTCGTCTTTCCTTTTCTGCCTCGCCGGAACCATGCCTTACAATACTCCTTTTTAGAGATACTTCTTTTGACATTTAACTTAATTTTTTCAATTGAGAAGTATTTTTCACTAAAATATTTTAATGTCTGCATACACCTTTTCTGGTTGAGTAGGTGCATATTTAGGAGTGAAGACTAGCATAATAATTGACAGCAAGAGACATTTAGAGTCTTCATTCTTAGGTTTGTAATATCTTTGCCTCCTACCAGAATCAGGGCATGTATTTCATAAACTGTATTTTATATGCACCTTGAAAAATTCCAAAGATTCAACAATATCTCATCTGCCCACATCTCTCAGAACTATTGGTGGAAATAGGTCAAAATATGATTGTGAAAAGTGAACTCATTACGACTATATAGAAACCAGACATAATGCCTGTGGCTCATATGAGCATGAAATTATCTCTCAGAAAAAAATGTTCATGAACAGGCCCATGAAACTCTGTTTATATAAAATGATGAGCCTGGTTGGAATTAGCCCATGCCATGAACAGATGGACAGGAAATGGTACAGAGAAGAAAAAGTTCCTACATTTTAAGTTTGACTGTTCCTTGTCTGTAGTCTGCATCTGTAAATAATTAATCACAAATCTGGTTTAAACAAGCTGCAGCCAATCAATCAATCACACATCTGGTTTGGTACTCCCACTCTGAAAATCAGCCAATCACTAAACTCCACACTAAACATCATCCAATTCTTAAGAAAATATCACTTCTGAAAATAAGCCAACCCCTACCCTTCATGTTGTCCCAAATTCTTTAAAGTTCCTTTTTTGTTTTGTTCAGAAAGACAATGGCCTAAAAACATATCTCTATCTTCTTCAGCAAGTAATAAATTTAACCTAGTTTCAGATATATTAGTGATCTTTGCTGTTGAAAGAACAGAGTAGAAAGTTCAAAAACAGAGCAAAATTCACACTTAGACTTAATATGTCATAAAAGTTGTATATCAAAAGCCCCAAATTGGACTTTTTAATATGTGATGTTTGAATAATTAGAACCCTATAGGAAAAAATAAAACTAGATCTATCCCATCAACTAAACATGAGTAAATTCTAAATGACTCAAATATATAAATATAAAACATGAAAAGCACAAGAAAGAATTCCTTTATAACCCTGGACTTGGAAAGGCCTTTCTAAGACAACATTTAGAAGCCATAAAAGAACAACTAAGTTAAGAAGAAACAATCTCCTCACTGGCAAATATATACCACAAGGAAAACTTAAGCAAATGACAAACACTGAGAAAAATAAATATTTGCACCTCATAGCACAAGATCCAATCTCTCTGATTATAAACATTTATCAAATATAAATTTAAAAATTAAATAAATTTATAGAAAAATAGGTAAAAGGCAACAAGAGTTCACAAAAATTAACAATTATAATACATGAGAAATTGTTAAACTGACTCATAAATGAAAAACTATACATGAAACTGCACTAAACTATCACTTTATTATAGTGTCAAAAATCCAAATTTTCAAACACATGTAAAATTGTGCTGTAAAAAACACTTGTGGCAAAGCTAGAGGCAAAAGCATTCTATTTCTTAGGAGGAAGAAATTGTACAATCTATCTTGAAATAAATCTGATGATATCTGTCAAAATTACAAATGCATTTACCCTTTGACCTATTAGTTACACTTCTGGGAACTTATACTGCAACTAAACCAATATGTATACCAAGTAAAGGATCTATAAGTTTCTTCATTGGAACACCATTATAATAACAAAAGATGTGAAATAACCCAAGTATTCATCAAGAGGTGACTGGTTAAATAAACTATGACATATTCATATAAAGAAATACTACTTAATACTATATCAATGTTCAGGTGAAAAGATCTCAAGGCTATATTATTAGGGTTTGTTTACTTTTTTAAAAAGCAAAACGAAGGGCATTCTACACATTGTGCTAACATTTACATTAAAAAGGAGGGAGTAAAAATCACATTTACAGATTTGCTTTTGTTTACCTTATAAAAAGCACTTGAAAGATTACACAGGAAACTAGGAGAGGGGAAGAGTGAACATGAGTGTTGGCTGAGAAGAGAGCAATTATTGCAATCATTTTCTTTTCTTTTTTTTTTCATTTTCAACATATACTTTTTGTATCATTTTGATGTTGAACTATGATAATATTCAAAAATTATTCAGTGTTTAAAAAATTCAGAAAACTATGGGCCTGTGCCTAGTTTTATTACTATGCCTCCTTTTCTTGGTTCTTTACACTGCAACAAAACTAAACAAATCATTCTCTGAGCTATCAAAAAAAATGTGTAAAACGCTTACATTTCAAAAGTTAAGTGACATACATCTTAGAACACTGATGAAAAGCCCCTATGACGTTAAGGCTTCACAGCTGAGAAAATACTCGGAAGAGCTGGAGGCCCTTGCTGTAGAGGCCTCATAGGACTGACTTTTCCCTTCACGTCAGTGAGGCAAGCACAGAGAGGCCTGTCTTCTCTCAGCAGCTGGCGTGCTTGGACTAAGGCTCTGTGTCAGCAGTGGCACTCTGTCCCTAAAGCAAGCACAAATTCCTTCGCCCATGCTAAAACTGTGAACTTTGTAGGTCCTAAAGCCACTTTGATTCTGAGAAAACTTACAGTTTTAGAAAAAGAAAATACGACACCCACAGGAACCCTTTTTATTTGCAGAACCCATGCACAGCCATGACTGCCTTGAGATGGACTGGGCTTCTGCTACTTGAATTATCTGCCCCCACTGTGTCATATTCCCTAAATGAAAGCACTGCTGCATTTGGAATTGAAGCACATTAACATGGAGGATATAATGATCCCTACACGCGTGGTTGAAAGCCCTTCGAGATAAAGAATCTTAAGAACACGACTGTTTCCCCAAACCTGCCCATAGCTGCGATTGCGGTCATCAGCTTGCTAAAAAGTTGCACTAGAATTTCCAGGAAGAGTTTACACTCTTAACAGCAAAGATTTCTGTGCCTACATACCTGAAAAGTCAGACTCTTTCCCTGATTTACTGAATTATACACAAAAGAAAATAAAAATATTGGACCTATTTACATGGACAGATAGCCTTTCAAGGAATTAAAGAAGAAAAATTATATATTTACTAATTTGGAGAAGAGTTATTTATTTAGTTAGGATGAAAATACATATAAAAGTATAAAGTTGTAACCTTAAATAAGCATACCACGAGCCTTTTCACCTGAGGCATGGAGTGCATACTTTGTGTGGTATTTAGGAGAAGTCTGAGAAATGAAGTCTGAAGGATAAGAAGTAAGGAATCCTATGCTGGAAAGCATTTCCAGCGTGCCACGCAGAGAGGGAAATCAGTGACTTCAGCAGTCTTGTTGAGTTGAGGGGATGGGGTTGGAAATTCAAAGGCCGAGGCAGCTAGAATTTGGGTTGGGGGAGGGACAGAAAGGAGCTTCATAGAGAGAGACCTCAAGATCTCCCAAGGGGTTCCCTTGGGTCTTTGGATGAGTATTGATTAATGCATGCATGTGAAGAAGCCACCTAAGTCTGAAGAAAAGGGCTGGAATTTCTACCAATCAGGATGAAAAGATTTCCTAATACATGGGTCAGCTGAATAGAATCATCAGAAATTTATCACTTTAGTAGTGAGGCTAAATTAGCCCTAGACTAATCTTGCTCTGGACTCAGCTTAACCAAGCTTTAAAGCAAGCCTCAAAACAAGCCAACTCTTTCCAAATAACCTAACTGGCCCAGGTTAAAGTTCAAACATATTTAAAGATATAATTTTTTAAAACTTCATCAACCAACAATGTAAAATTAAAATGCCTGGTATCCAATCTAAAATTGTCAGGCATGAAAAGAGGGAAGAAAATAATGTCCCAGAAAAAGGAGTGAGCTTAGTAGTAAAAACAGGCACATAAACTAAAAAGATGATAAAATTAGGAGAAAAGTACATTAAAATAGCTACTATATATAATACATGCTTGAAAGATATAAGAAAACATAAACATTATACAGAGAGAAGTGAAAGATTTTTTTAAAAAATAAAATAAATAATATAAAAATAAAATAAAAAATAAAAATTTTTACTGAAAAACAAAATACCTGAAATAAAAATTTCACTGGATAGGATTAATAACAGAGTAGACACAGAAGAATAAAAATACTGCTAAAATACATCAATTTACCAAGAGGCCATAATCCTGAATATGTGTACCTAATACAAGAGGCAAAAAACAGATGAAGGTGGAAAAAGAAATAGACAAACCCACAATAGTTAGAGACTTTAACACCCTCTTTTCAATAATTTATGGACAAGAAGAAAACATCAGTACATATATATTTTAAAAACATTATCAAGCAACATCAGCTAACTAAAACAATAAAACACCTAAAATCAAGAGTGGAACAGGGTTTTCCTGGTGAGTCAGTGGTAAAGAACTCACCTTCCAACACGGGAGGGACTTCCCTGATAGCTCAGTGGGGGAGACACAGGTTTGATTCTTGCTCCAGGAAGATCCCACATGCTGCGGAGCAACACAGCCTGAGTGTCAAGAGAAGCCACTGCTAGGAGAAACGTGTGAACTGCAACTAGAGAGAAGCCTCCACTTGCCACAGCTAAAGAAAAGCCTGCACAGCAACAAAGATCCAGCAGAGCCTCCCAGAAAATAAATAAACAAAAATTTTTAAAAATTAGTTACTTAAAAAATATTTTAGGAGTGGAACAAAACAAACGGGAAGGGCATAATCAAATTTAAAAGCCTTCGCACAGTGAAGGAAGTCATCAACAAAACAAAAAGGTAATCTGGATGGGAGAAAATATTTGCAATGTCCAATAAGGGGCTAAATCCAAAATATATAAAGAACTCAGAAAATCAATATCAAAAAACACAGCTCCATTAAAAATGGGCAGAGGACATGAATAGGCATTTTTCCAGAGAAGACAAACAGATGGCCAGCAGGCTCATGAAAGGATGCTCTAATCAGTAATTATCAGGGAAATGCCAATCAAAACAGCAATATTATTACCTCATAGCTGCAAGAATGGAGAAAAGGAAACCTTAGCTCATTGTTGGTAGAAATGTAGATTAGTACAGCCACCAAGGAAAACAGTATGTAGATTCCTCAAAAAATTAAAAAAAAACTACCATTCAGTTCAGTTCACTCAGTAGCTCAGTTCTGTTTGACCCTTTGTGACCCCATAGACGGCAGCTCACCAGCCCCTCCTGTCCCTCACCAACTCCTGGAGTTTACTCAAACTCATGTCCATTGAGTCAGTGATGCCATCCAACCATCTCATCCTCTGTCATCCCCTTTTCCTCCTGCCTTCAGTCTTTCCCACCATCAGGGTCTTTTCCAATGAGTCAGCCCTTCGCATCAGGTGGCCAAAGTATTGGAGTTTCAGCTTCAACATCAGACCTTCCAGTAAATATTCAGGGCTGATCTCCTTTAGGATGGACTGGTTGGATCTCCTTGCAGTCCAAGGGACTCTCAAGAGTCTTCTCCAACACCACAGTTCAAAACCATCAATTCTTTGGCGCTCAGCTTTCTTTATAGTCCAACTCTCACATGACTCATGACTACTGGAAAAACCATAGCTTTGACTAGATGGACCTTTGTCAGCAAAGCAATGTCTCTGCTTTTTAATATGCTGTCTAGGTTGGTCATAACTTCTCTTCCAAGGACCAAGCATCTTTTAATTTCATGGCTGCAGTCACCATCTGCAGTCATTTTGGAGCCCAAGCAAATAAAGTCAGCCACTGTTTCCCCATCTATTTGCCATGAAGTGATGGGACCAGATGCCATGATCTTAGTTTTCTGAATGTTGAGCTTTAAGCCAGCTTTTTCACTTTCATCCAGAGGCTCTTTAGTTCCTCTTTCCTTTCTGCCATTAGGGTGGTTTCATCTGCTGATCTGAGGCTATTGATATTTCTCCTGGCAATCTTGATTCCAGCTTGTGCTTCCTCCAGCCCAGCGTTTCTCATGATGTACTCTTCGTGTACGTTAAATAAGCAGGGTGACAAAATACAGCCTTTATGTACTTCTCTTCCTATTTGGAACCAGCCTGTTGTTCCATGTCCAGTTCTAACTGTTGCTTCCTGACCTGCATGCAGGTTTCTCAGGATGTAGGTCAGGTGGTCTGGTATTCCCATCTCTTTCATAATTTTCCATAGTTTATTGTGATCCACACAGTCAAAGGCTTTGGCATAATCAATAAAGCAGAAATAGATGTTTTTCTGGAACTCTCTTGCTTTTTCTATGATCCAACGGATGTTGGCAATTTGATCTCTGGTTTCTCTGCCTTTTCTAAAACCAACTTGAACATCTAGAAGTTCACAGTTCATGTATTGCTAAAGCCTGGCTTGGAGAAATTTTGAACATTACTTTACTAGCATGTGAGATGAGTGCAATTGTGTGGTAGTATATATATACACACACACACACATACATACATATACATACATAATGAAATATTAACCATAAAAAGAATGAAATTTTGCCAGTTGCAACAATATGAATGGACCTAGAGGATATTATGCTTATTGAAATAATTCAGAGAAATATTGTATGTTTTTACTCCTATTTAGACTCTAAAAAACAAGACAAATGAACAAACATAACAAAACAGCAACAGACTCACAGATACAAACAAGTGGTCACCAGAGGAGATGCGGGTGGAGAGAAGAGCAGAATAGGTGAAGGGGATCGAGCAGCACAGAGCACAGGCAGAAAACACACTAGATGGATGCAACATACAGCAGAGGGGCAAGGGCAATATCTACACTCGCTCTGTGCGATACGTTAAGTCGCTTCAGTTGTGTGCAACTCTTTGGGACCCTCTAGACTCTGCAGCCCTTCAGGCTCCTGGTCCATGGGATTCTCCAGGCAAGAACACTTGGGTGAGTCACTGTTTCCTTCTCCAGGGGATCGAACCTGTGGTTCTTATGTCTCCTCCAAGCACCACCTGGGAAGCCAACTTTATATAGAGGAGTATAATCTATGAAAAATATCAAATCATTATGTTGTACACTTGAAAGTAATATAATATTGTAAGTCAACTACACAAATAAAAATTTGTTTTTCTAAAAAAGGCATGGAAAAAAAAATCATCAGGAGGAAAGGGCCTGGCAATTCCAAATATTCCAATATTTGTGGAGATTTTCCTTCTCATTCTAAATATTCACTTTTATTCTTTAAAAAAAGATGTGAATAAAAACATTTTCAGACTTTCAAGGTCTCACATGAATCTCTCCATACTCACCCTTTCTTAGGAAGCTTTGAAAGGAGATGTTCATTACCAGAAAATAAACTAAGAAAGGAGAAAACATAGGACACGTAAAATACAGAATCCAACACAATGAGAGAGATGGGAATCCACAGAACCTAGAACAGCAGCTGAGCTCCTGACAGAGAGAATCACTTAAGAGCCCAGTGGGCTCCAGGAGAGGGGAATAAACAGAGATGAAATTCACTGAAATGTCTATTGTTTAAATAACGGACAGAAATTTTTTAAGGTAGGTAGAGAGTGTACAGACAATTTAGTAATAGCTACACAGAAAAACTAAGACAAGAAAATAAAACATTTATTATCTTCTCCAAGAAAAACAGAAGATTATACAAGAAAAGAAATGCAATCATAGTGTATTATGTGCTCAGTTGTGAGACACTGTGTCATATTTGTATCAGAAGGATTGTGGAAGATATGTGCGTGTGTGTGTCTTTATTTGGTGGGCTGTGGAGAGAGCAAGAAAAAGAAAAAAAAAATTAAATTCTTATTTTCCACAGAGAGAGAGGTGAAAAATTAAGAAATGGCAGTATGAGCAATAAAATCTTGTCATGTGGATATATGGAGTTAGAACCAAAAGACGAAGTCGTAAGGTTTGAAAGTAGTTGATTTAGACAGTGGGACATTATTTTTCATAATAAAACTTGTGAAACTTTTTGTTTAAATCATATGCATGTATAACCTTGATGAAATTTTAATAATTTTACATAATAAATAGACCTTATTTGAGACGTTCTATAAGAAAGAGCAACACTGTAGTTCAGCAAAGAGTTGGGGCAGAGTTCAGGGAAATCTTTTCAGAGAAAATAATTCTTTATATTCTTTACCTCATTATAAACTGGAGTTAATGACCAGTTGAGGGACAGAAAGTCCTGTTGGGCAGAGGAACACTCCTGGGCAGCAGCCTGTGAGGCTGCCAGGGTTAATACCATGACGGGCGGCCTGGACCTAAGTTTTAGCTTCCCCCGAAATGGTAAGATTCCCTACCCCCATCAGGTAACCTGGAGCCAGCCAATCAATATGCGCCCAGTAAGAACAAAGGGAGAGCTGAAAAGCCCGCGAAAGTCTGTACCGATAGAATTACTTTGCAAACATGTAACCAATCCGCTTAAGCCAGCTACTAACCGCTTTTGCATATCTTATAAATTTGTGTACCAAGCTTGAGCTCGGCGCTTTCTGACCCTGCACCACTGTGATGTTTGTGGCAGAAAGCCCTGGCTCGAGACAGTAATAAACTTCCCTTTTTGCGAGTTGCATTGTCTTGGAAGCCTTCTCTCTTCCCGCTCGGGGATTCGGACATCGGGCATAACATTTGGGGGCTCGTCCGGGATCCCTTGACAGGGAGAAGAGAACGCTTACAGGACAAAGGGGAAGGATAAATAATAACACCGGTGCTCAGGAAGCAGGGGGAGCAAGCCGGCGTAAGGCCGGGGCCAGCGGACGCGCTGGGCAGCAGCCGACTCCGCGAGAAGGCTTTTTATAAAGGGGGAGCCAAGCCGGCGTAAGGCCGGGGCCAGCGGACGCGCTGGGCGGCAGCCGACTCCGCGAGAAGGCTTTTTATAAAGGGGGAGCAAGCCGGCGTAAGGCCGGGGCCAGCGGACGCGCTGGGCGGCAGCCGACTCCGGGGGAAGGAAAGTTCCTCTCCCGACCCCGAGCCTGGTGAACAGCAGACGTCATTCGGTAAAGTGAATCTGCTACCGGGAGGCAAGAAAATTCAGGGGGCCCGAAAACCCAGCGCTGTGTCGTCGGCCGACGTTTGTTTGTCCGTGTGTTTGTCTTTGGCTCTCCGTGTTTTTGTGTGTGTGTGCCGGCATTGTCTCTAGTCTCGTTCTCTTCTGGTGCATCGTTCTTTCTCACTTCTGACTTATTCTCTCTCTTCCTTACCGTTTATTCTTTGACCATGGGGCAGGGAGAATCTACCCCACTTTCTCTCATGACTGACCATTTTTCGGATGTCAGGGCCAGGGCCCATGACTTGTCTTTGCTAGTCAAAAAAGGTAAATTAATAACTCTTTGTTCTGCAGAGTGGCCCGCCTTTCAGGTTGGATGGCCTCCGGAAGGCACCTTTCAACCGTCCATCATACAGGCTGTGAAGGAGAAGATTATGGCTCCTGATCCCTGGGGCCATCCGAGTCAAGTCCCCTATGTCATGGTCTGGCAGGATCTAGTGGAAAATCCGCCTAAATGGTTAAAACCTTTTGTTTACAAACTTCCTAGTTCCTCCAGTTCACAGGTCCTGGTGATGGAGACCCCCCCGGAGGAAACCAAAAAGAAAGAGGACCCAAAACCAGTCCTTCAGGAATCATCTTATCCAAACCTGATAGATCTAGAAACGGAGATAAGGCCTCCGCCATATGTGCCCTCCTTGCAATCCCCTCCGAGGAGAGAAGCTCCCACAGGTGAACCAAGAGGATTAAGAGGGCCAACAGGAACCGACCATGAGGGGGGACCGGCATTGGGGACCCGGGGGAAAACTAAGGGAGATAAGGGTAAGCAAGACCCTGGGGACCCAGAGTTACCTTCATCCACTGTTCAGGCGCTCCCCGTCCGAGTGGGACCAACTAACCCGGACGGAGAGCGAACCTATCAGTACTGGCCCTTTTCCACGAGTGACCTCTACAATTGGAAGACCCAAAACCCTCCTTTCTCAGAGAAGCCCCAAGGCCTCATTGACCTCTTAGATTCCATTTTGTTTACTCATAATCCCACCTGGGATGATTGTCAGCAGCTGTTGCAGGTGCTCTTCACCACGGAAGAACGGGAGCGAATTCTGGCAGAGGCGCGGAAACGGGTACCAGGGGTCGACGGGAGGCCAACCGCCCAGCCTCATCTTGTGGACGAGGGGTTTCCTCTGTTGCGGCCTAACTGGGATTTTGAGCGGGTGGAAGGTAGGGAGCGTCTCCGAGTGTACCGCCAGACTCTAATGGCTGGCCTGCGGGCTGCAGCAAGAAAGCCGACAAATCTGGCAAAGGTAAATTTAGTAAGGCAAGAGCCCACTGAAAGCCTGGCAGCCTTCCTAGAGAGGCTGATGGAAGCTTTCAGGCAATATACACCTATGGACCCCCAGGCTGAGGAGTCACGCGCTGCAGTTTTGTTAGCGTTTGTGAATCAGGCAGCCCCAGATATTAGGAAGAAATTACAAAAGGTAGAGGGATTAGGAGAACAGACAATACAGGATTTACTGAAAGTAGCTGAAAAGGTATTTAATAATAGGGAGACCCCAGAGGAAAGGGAAGAGCGAATTCGGCGGGAGGAAAGGGAATTAGCGGAAAAGATCAGGAAAGAAGAGAGGGAACATAGGGCGAGGGAAAACCGGAAGAACCAGAAGGAGCTAGCCCAGATTCTTTTTGCGGGGTTAAAGGCCGGAACAGAATTGAGGGAACCTCGAGACCCCCGGACGGGAGAAAAAGAAAAACCAAAAAGGCAGGCCCTAAAGAAGGATCAGTGCGCCTACTGCAAAGAACAGGGGCACTGGAAAAACGAGTGCCCTAAGAGGGACTCAAGGAGAGGAATGACCCAGAGAGAGAAAACCCCCCCTGGAACTCGAGTTCTGTGTGCGGGGGAAGACAGTGACTAGGGGAGTCGAGACTCGGCACCCCTCCCCGAGTCCTGGGTAACCATACATGTGGAGGGGAAACCCGTTGGCTTCATGGTAGATACTGGCGCCCAACACTCTGTTTTAAATCAAAAACTGGGACCAATGTCTAAGAAAGCCAGCTTAGTGCAAGGAGCCACGGGGACAAAAAGATATTGTTGGACCACAGAACGGAAAGTAAATCTAGGGACCCACCAGGTGTCCCATTCGTTTTTGGTGATACCAGAATGCCCAGCCCCTCTACTTGGAAGAGACTTGTTGACTAAAGTTAATGCTCAGATCCATTTTGACCCCGGGGGAATGTCAGTCACGGATGGACTTGGACAACCGATACATGTCTTGTCCCTAGCCTTAAGGGATGAATACAGACTTTTTGCGCCTAAGCCCTCAGAGACCATAGCACTAGATGTACAACCGTGGGTCCATAAATATCCATTGGCCTGGGCAGAAACAGCAGGAGTGGGACTAGCTAAACAGAGACATCCGGTCGTCATCGAGCTAAAGGCCGAGGCAGTTCCTGTGAGGGTGAGACAGTACCCTATGAGCCAAGAAGCTCGGCGGGGGATCACTCCCCACATTCGATGGCTCATGGAGGCCGGAATTCTCAGGCGATGCCGATCCCCTTGGAACACCCCCTTACTGCCGGTGAAGAAGCTAGGGGGGACAGATTACAGACCTGTCCAAGACCTGCGAGAAGTCAACAAACGGGTGAGTGACATACACCCAACTGTCCCTAACCCGTATACCCTCCTGAGCAGTTTACTGCCTGAGTACACTTGGTACACTGTGCTGGACTTGAAGGATGCCTTTTTCAGCCTACCCCTGGCAGTCCAGAGCCAAGAGATATTTGCCTTTGAGTGGACTGAGGAGGAGGGCCAACCAGTAGTACAATTAACTTGGACCCGCCTCCCACAGGGGTTCAAGAACTCCCCTACCTTGTTTAATGAAGCTCTGAGTGAGGACCTCTACGAATATCGGGCTTGCCACCCAGAGGTCATTCTGCTACAATATGTAGATGACCTTATGTTGGCTGGAACCACAGAGGAAGCTTGCAGCCGTGCCACTGGGGACCTATTACAGACCCTAGGCATCTTGGGGTATCACGCTAGCGCAAAGAAGGCACAAATAGCCCGGCAAGAGGTCACCTATTTGGGGTATAAGATCAGGCAGGGGCAAAGGTGGCTAACCCAGGCCATGAAAGAAACAATATTGCAGATACCAGAGCCCAAAAACCCCCGCCAGGTGGGAGAGTTTCTAGGGACTGTTGGATATTGCAGGCTGTGGATTATGGGGTTTGCTGAGAAGGCCCGGCCTTTATATGAGGGAAGTAAAGAGACCCCAAAGTGGACTTGGACTGAGCCAATGAAACAGGCTTTCCAGACACTCAGACGGGCCCTACTAGAAGCCCCAGCCCTTGCCCTGCCTAACCCAAATAAGCCATTCCAGCTGTTTGTAGATGAAAAGCAAGGAATAGGAAAGGGGGTCTTGACTCAACAATGGGGACCATGGAAGCGGCCGGTAGCATACCTTTCGAAGCGATTAGACCCGGTGGCCGCTGGGTGGCCCCCTTGCCTTCGCATCATTGCAGCTACAGCCCTCCTCGTCCGCGACGCTGACAAGTTGACGTATGGACAGCAACTCTCGGTTTACACCCCCCACGCCGTGGAAGGGGTTTTAAAGCAGCCGCCGGGTAAGTGGATCTCCAATGCCCGCTTGACACACTACCAGGCCTTGCTGCTCGATGCCCCACGGGTGCGTTTTCAGACCCCTTGCTTCCTAAATCCGGCCACACTCCTACCCAACCCAGAGAAGGACAGCCCTCTCCATGATTGCAGTGAGATACTGGCTGAGGCCCTGGCGGCACGAAAAGACTTAACTGATGTACCCCTAAGCAACAGTGAGCTAGTATGGTTCACCGATGGGAGCAGTTATGTAAAAGATGGGCAAAGGAAGGCGGGAGCAGCCATAGTTGATGATTCAGAGCAGACGATATGGGCTGAGACACTACCCCCAAACACTTCTGCACAAAAAGCAGAATTGATTGCCCTAATACAGGCTCTGGAGCAAGCCAAAGGGAAGAGAGTCACCATTTTTACTGACAGCCGATATGCTTTCAGCACTGCCCATATTCAAGGTCCCGTATACCAAGAAAGGGGATTTCGGACAGCTGAGGGAAAAGAGGTCAAAAATCTGCCTGAGATTCGCAGGCTCTTGGAAGCTGTCCAGCTGCCCCGGGCAGTAGCTATAGTACATGTCCCCGGTCACCAGAAGGGAGAAGACCCTAAGGCGCGGGGCAATCATGCCGCTGATGCGGCCGCTTGAGAAGCGGCTAGCTGGGACTACGCCGCCCCCATATTAGCCGTGGGACTTCCACCCCCTGGTATGGGGACCTTGCCACCAGTTCCCGAATATTCCCTCCCTGATCTCGCCTGGATCAACAAGGATACCACCCTCCAGAAAGATGACCAAGATGGATGGTACCGAGACCAAAACAACAACCTGATCTTGCCTGCCACCCTGGGTCGTCACCTGTGTGAACACCTGCACACAACTACACACTTGGGAGAAAAAAAGACCCTAACACTTCTCCAGACGGCCTGCCTGAGGTTCCCTCGACAAAATGCAACTGTACGAGAGATAATTCAAGCCTGCGAAGCGTGCCAGCTGATGAGGGCAGAGAAGAAGCAGCACTCGGGAACGAGGTACCGAGGGGAAAAGCCAGGGCAACATTGGGAGATAGATTTCACCGAGGTAAGGCCAGGCAAGTATGGGTACCGCTATCTGTTGGTACTGGTAGATACCTTCTCGGGGTGGGTGGAAGCTTTCCCCACTAAGGGAGAGACAGCAATAGTGGTTGCTAAAAAGATCTTAGAGGAGATAGTGCCTAGGTATGGGCTGCCAGTGACTATGGGCTCTGATAATGGACCTGCCTTTGTGAGCCAGATTGTACAAGGGCTGGCCCAAGCTCTGGGGACGAAATGGAAGTTACATTGCGAATATAATCCCCAGAGCTCAGGACAGGTTGAGAGAATGAATCAGACCCTAAAAGAAACTTTGGCAAAGTTGGCAATAGAGACTGGCGGGGACTGGGTGACCCTCCTTCCCTTTGCACTCTTTCGGGCACGTAACACCCCTTATAAGCTGAATCTTACTCCTTTTGAGATTCTGTATGGAAGACCCCCTCCTGTGTATCCTATTTTCGAAGGAAAATATCTGCCACCCCCTACTTTGGGACAATTCCAGCAAACTCTGATAGCATTAAGTAAGGTGCATAACCATGTTTGGAAATTGATTCGAGAGATACATGAGGGCCAAAACAAGAGGGCCCTCCCCTCACATAATATTGGCCCAGGTGATTGGGTTTGGGTAAAACGACACCAATCTAAAGTATTAGAACCTAGATGGAAAGGCCCTTATGTTGTTCTTCTTACCACTCCTACCGCTGTCAAGGTCGAAGGGATTGGACCCTGGGTTCATTGCAATCACGTGCGGCAAGCCACATCGGAAGAACAGGAAAAAGCGCGAGCAGAATGGAAGGCGAGTCCTCACCCGTCAAATCCTTTGAAACTGAAACTCGTCCGCTGGGAGACCTCCTAATTCTCCTGCTGATGGCAGCTCTCATTGACCCAGGAGCGACCAGTCATAACCCCCATCAACCTGCTAAGATCACATGGAAACTCAACGACGGGCAAACTCATGAGCTGCTCAATGAGACCTCAGGAATCCACCCTCCAAACACCTGGTGGCCGGACCTGAACTTCGACCTCTCAAGCCTCTTCGCAAAGCAGGACGGTCTCTATGATAAGTACTATAGGGATGGGATAAAAAACCATAGGTTGGGGTTTTGGGCTTGCCCGGGCTATGTAAAAAATAACTGGAAAACCTGTGGTGGCATAGAAAGCTATTATTGCAGGAGCTGGAGTTGTGTGACCTCTTGTGATGGACCCCAGAGGTGGGATGTTGGAAACAGAGATCTAGTTAGCTTCACCTTCAAGGACCGTAGACACCAGGGGCCTCAGGTACGAGTACGATTTAACCAGGAACGGGCGAAGAAAGAAAACCGCTGGACCTCAGGACTGACTTGGGGTTTTCAGCTCCACGTAAATTGGCCCGGCCCCTACCCAGGCGAGCTTTTAATCATTAAACAGGTTATTGAGCCGGTGCAGGTACATAGTTTAGGTCCCAATCTGGTCAAAGCATTACAGGGGCACAAGGCGACCCCCAAGCCAACCCCCTTCAGACCAAGCTTTCCAGGAACATTTAACATCTCCTCTACCCCGAGCCTCAGAGGCAAACTGACAGAAACCCCTGGCCCTCTGGCTGTTACCATTAGCTCAGCAATTCAGGACCCCCTATGGGCCTTAGTGAATGCAGCCTTTACGGTCTTAAACCATACCAACCCTAATGCAACCCAGTCCTGTTGGCTTTGTTATAATCTTCACCCCCCCTTCTATGAGGCCATAGGCCTCAATGTCTCTTACCACTTATCTTCAGGCCAGAACCCACCCCCATGCCGATGGGAAGAACGCAAGGTTGGCCTCACAATGAATGAAGTTTGGGGACAGGGACTCTGTTTGGGCACAGTGCCACGTGATAAAACTTCCCTCTGTGCCCGGACTATTAGTAACCTACGCTTATATGGCAAAAATTGGATTGTGCCAGAGGTTGGGGGCTGGTGGATTTGTTCACATACTGGGCTAACCCCATGTTTAAATGTGAAGGTTTTTAACCAGAGTCAAGAATTCTGTGTTCTGGTTGCTGTAATGCCAAAAATCTTATACCACTCTGAAGAGGTTATGTACTCACATTGGGACCGAGAATTGCCAAGACAAAAGAGAGAGCCAATCAGTGCAATCACCATGGCAGCCTTGTTCAGTCTTGGGCTGGCAGGAGCAGGGACAGGAATAGCTTCACTATCTCTGCAAGGCCAAGGGTTTTCTTCCCTACGAGCCGCCATAGATGAAGATATAACTCGCATAGAAGAATCAATCAGCCACTTAGAGAAGTCTCTGACTTCCTTGTCTGAGGTGGTCTTGCAGAATAGGAGAGGATTGGACTTGATTTTTCTCCAACAGGGTGGGGTCTGCGCGGCTCTGGGAGAAGAATGTTGTTTCTATGCAGACCATACAGGAGTGGTAAGAGAATCTATGGCAAAAGTGAGAGAAGGGCTGGCGCAACGAAAGAGGGAACGGGAGGCCCAACAGGGATGGTTTGAGTCTTGGTTTCAACGCTCCCCCTGGCTGACCACCTTAGTTTCCACCCTCCTGGGCCCGCTTATAGTGCTATTATTAACACTCACGTTTGGCCCTTGCATTTTAAACCGGCTAATGTCATTTATTAAAGAACGTCTAAATACCATTCAGATTATGGTATTGAGGCAGCAATATCAGATGGTAGCCCAGGATGAAGAGAAGGATTCCTCTACAGGAACAAGAAGACGGGGGGGAATGTGAGGCTGCCAGGGTTAATACCATGACGGGCGGCCTGGACCTAAGTTTTAGCTTCCCCCGAAATGGTAAGATTCCCTACCCCCATCAGGTAACCTGGAGCCAGCCAATCAATATGCGCCCAGTAAGAACAAAGGGAGAGCTGAAAAGCCCGCGAAAGTCTGTACCGATAGAATTACTTTGCAAACATGTAACCAATCCGCTTAAGCCAGCTACTAACCGCTTTTGCATATCTTATAAATTTGTGTACCAAGCTTGAGCTCGGCGCTTTCTGACCCTGCACCACTGTGATGTTTGTGGCAGAAAGCCCTGGCTCGAGACAGTAATAAACTTCCCTTTTTGCGAGTTGCATTGTCTTGGAAGCCTTCTCTCTTCCCGCTCGGGGATTCGGACATCAGGCATAACACAGCCCAGCGGGATCCGCAGAGACGCTCCCCCGGGGACCCCGGCGGTCAGCGGGAGGATCCCCGCGGTCAGCGGGAGGACCCCGGCGGTCAGCGGGAGCGCCGCGGAGCGCGGCGGGAGGGGCTGGAGGCACGCACCCGCCCGGCTCAGACGAGGCTGGGAAGCGGACTGACAGGGCCGGTTTGCGTTCCTGAGGCAGGAATGATCTTTCGAAGGGGCCGTGTGCTGGGAACTGAAAGCACTGTGGACACACAGGTCTCTTCTGAGGCTGGTGCGCTACCTCAGTGCCGAGGGCGGAGCGGAGGGGCGGCCCGCGGGGCTGGAGGAACCCGGGAGAGCGGCGTCTCAGAAATCCGAGGAGTACGTTCAAGACACAGGAAGCAGCAGACTGTGAGAAACGCCACAAAAATAAGACGAGGACAAAAAATCTGTTTCTTGGCTTTCACAGGAATAAAATAAAGGCCGACTTCGGCGAGGACAGCCACTGCCTCTCAGCAACGACAGTGGAACCTCCGCTACAGAGAACTGGAGGGAGGAGGTGGATGGAGTAAGGGCGCTCTTCTTCTGACTGGACACAGCCCACGGAGACCCAGGTGATGCTGGCCCTTCTGACAGCCCACTGTATGTTCTTAATACTCAAAGATTAATAGAAAGATTAAACTATGGACAGAGGTTCCTGACATTGTACAGGAGGCAGTGATAAAGACTATCTCAAAGAAGAAGTGAATTCACTCAGTCGTGTCTGACTCTTTGCGACCCCATGGACTGTAGCCTACCAGGCTCCTCAGTCCATGGAATTTTTCAGGCAAGAGTACTGGAGTGGGTTGCCATTTCCTTCTCCAGGGGATCTTCCCGACCCAGGGATCGAACCCAGGTCTCCTGCATTGTAGGCAGACGCTTTACAATCTGAGCCACCAGGGAACTCATCTCAAAGAAAAGGAAATGCAAAAGGCAAAATGGCTGTCTGAGGAGGCCTTACAAATAGCTGAGAGAAGAGAGGCAAAAAGCAAAGGAGAAAAGGAAAGATATTCCCGTTGGAATGCAGAGTTCCAAAGAATAGCAAGGAGAGATAAGAAAGCCTTCCTCAGAGATCAATGCAAAGAAATAGAGGAAAACAACAGAATGGGAAAGACTAGAAATCTCTTCAAGAAAATTAGAGATACCAAGGAAACATTTCATGCAAAAATGGGCTCAATAAAGGACAGAAATGGTATGGACCTAACAGAAGCAGAAGATATTAAGAAGAGGTGGCAAGAATACACAGAAGAACTGTACAAAAGACATCTTCATGACCCAGATAATCACAATGGTGTGATCACTCACCTAGAGTCAGACATCCTGGAATGTGAAGTCAAGTGGGCCTTAGGAAGCATCACTATAAACAAAGCTAGTGAAGGTGATGGAATTTCAGTTGAGCCACTTCAAATCCTGAAAGATGATGCTGTGAAGGTGCTGCACTCAATATGCCAGCAAATTTGGAAAACTCAGCAGTGGCCACAGGACTGGAAAAGGTCAATTTTCATTCCAATCTCAAAGAAAGGCAATGCCAAAGAATGCTCAAACTACCACACAACTGCACTCATCTCACACTCTAGTAAAGTAATGCTCAAAATTCTCCAAGCCAGGCTTCAGCAATACGTGAACCGAGAACTTACAGATGTTCAACCTGGTTTTAGAAAGGCGGAGGAACCAGAGATCAAATTGCCAACATCTGCTGGATCATAAAAAAGTGAGAGAGTTCCAGGAAAACATCTATTTCTGCTTTATTGACTATGCCAAAGCCTTTGACTGTGTGGATCACAACAAACTATGGAAAATTCTTTAAGAGATGGGAATACCAGGCCACCGACCTGCCTCTTGAGAAGTCTGTATGCAGGTCCGTAAGCAACAGTTAGAACTGGACATGGAACAACAGACTCGTCCCAAATAGGAAAAGAAGTACATCAAGGCTGTATATTGTCACCCTGCTTACTTAACTTATATGCAGAGTACATCATGAGAAACACTGGGCTGGAGGAAGCACAAGCTGGAATCAAGATTGCCAGGAGAAATGACAATAACCTCAGATATGCAGATGACAGCACACTTATGGCAGGAAGTGAAGAACTAAAGAGCCTCTTGAAGAAAGTGAAAGAGGAGAGTGAAAAAGCTGGCTTAAAGCTCAACGTTCAGAAAATTAAGATCATGGCATCTGGTCCCATCACTTCATGGCAAATAGCTGAGGGGAACTAATTCAGTTAGTATACACTCTCAGTTGAACCAAGAAGGTTAGGTGAGTTGCCCAAAGCCACAGAACTACTAAACTTGAGGCCTGAGTGTGCAAGTCCTACTCCTTGCCTCTCAGTCAGTTCAACATACTTCTTAAGCAACGATATTCAAAACAGTCCAATGCATAGAACACACAGCTTTTCTTGTCTGAAAGAGCCAGAGCATTCCAACTAATCAGATGTATTATCCAACCTTGTTTTAATACAACATACTCCCAAAGTTAAAAAATTAAATTACTTTGATCTGAAATAACTTCTTGGACCATACACATCTCCAAATCAGATTCTCCTAGGAAGAATGACAAAGATCCTAATATACTATGCCAATTTCCCTTGTTTAAAGCTGGAAAGGCTAGCCAAGGATAGAGCTGGGGATTATATTATAAAATAGTCCAATTCTTTCTATTCTGGAAATTATATAAGGCAGCCTAGGCTAACGAGCAGACAAACCTGCATGTGGAACTGGGTGAGAATACAGTTCTCACCTCTGGACGTTCTTCCTTCTCCCCCCATTTCCCCCTCCTGCTCCTGCCTGTCTCATCCTCTCTCTCCCCTCCTGCTCCTCCCTCTCCCCCCTCCTCTGAGCTCTCCTCCTGCTCCTCCCTCTCTCTCCTCCTCTGAGCTCTCCTCCTGCTCTCCTTCCTTCTCTCCTCCTCTGAGCTCCCCTCCTGCTCCTCCCTCTCTCTCCTCCTCTGAGCTCCCCTCCTGCTCCTCCCTCTCTCTCCTCCTCTGAGCTCCCCTCCTGCTCCTCCCTCTCTCTCCTCCTCTGAGCTCTCCTCCTGCTCTCCTTCCTTCTCTCCTCCTCTGAGCTCCCCTCCTGCTCCTCCCTCTCTCTCCTCCTCTGCGCTCCCCTCCTGCTCCTCCCTCTCTCTCCTCCTCTGAGCTCCCCTCCTGCTCCTCCCTCTCTCTCCTCCTCTGAGCTCTCCTCCTGCTCTCCTTCCTTCTCTCCTCCTCTGAGCTCTCCTCCTGCTCTCCTTCCTTCTCTCCTCCTCTGAGCTCCCCTCCTGCTCCTCCCTCTCTCTCCTCCTCTGAGCTCCCCTCCTGCTCCTCCCTCTCTCTCCTCCTCTGAGCTCCCCTCCTGCTCCTCCCTCTCTCTCCTCCTCTGAGCTCCCCTCCTGCTCCTCCCTCTCTCTCTCCTCCTCTGAGTCTCCTTCTATTTTCAGTCTTTTCTTCTTCTCACCCTCCCTCCCTTTAATTTGTCTTTCCTTTCCTTCTATTTCTCATTATCTTCTTAATTCTTATCAAAAATAACATGGTGTTTTAACAACACTGAATTATGATCCTGAATGTCATCAGCAATGGCACAATCTAGAAAAAACAAAAACAAAATACCCAGCCCATCAGTCCTATCTGGAGATTCCAGCTCTGAGATAGGAAGCTTAAAGTCCCTGTTGGTATTGTCAGGCGAGTGTATGCTCCTCGGTTCTGTCTCGTCACAACAAAGATTTGGAGTGAGGGACATTCAAGCCCTTGGCATGTCACAGCTCTCGGGTCTTGGATAGACTGTGTTATAGCTCTCAGGTCTAGAACGGACCCTGTTATAGCTCTTAGACAAATCAGTGCTACAGCTCTGTGTTACAGCTCTATTTTATTTAGATAATAGCAGGAAAATCCATCCTCAAGGCGTGAGGGCTTGTTGACCCAAAGACTTGAAGAGAAGAGAGCACCAGGGTGCGGGAGAGAGGGAGAGATCCCCAGCCCTTTGGCTCCTCTGTTTATATGTTTTTCCTCCCCCCGGGCCTGCCCTATGTAAATGGGGCTAGCCAGGAGTGCTGTTTGTTCTACCTGAGATCCTCACTCTGGTCCTCGGACCTTCCTTTGTTCTATTTCCACAGGCTTTTCCCTTCCTTGTCTTTTAGCCACTGCCATTCTGGACTCCTGTTTCCTATTCTAACTACCTAACAGTATCAACTTATTTCCCTAGGCAGTCCACCTGTATACTGGCTTTTAAATAAGTTCACATTATTTATAAGATTATTATTATTATAAGATTTTTTTTTTTTTGCCTACTGTGTTGATGAGTTTTACAGAGTCTATGCTTTGATTCTGCCAGCAAGTTCACCAGATAAACGTAATAAGTTCTTTAACAGGATGGAGACAAACCACCAGGTGCCTGTCTCTATTTTCAAAAGCTCTTTTCTGTTGTCTTTAGATAATGAAAATAAACACTAGAAAGAACTGCATAGACCATAAAGTTTTAGGGATAGCCAATAATAAAACACATTTTTCTTTCCAGTAAAACTTCAAGACACAGAAATGTTTAACAAAAAAAAAAAAAAAGAACTAAAGTGTGAACTAAAGACTCAAAACAGCAATATAGTTCTAAGTACCATTCATGGAGGCTGCCACATGTTCGAACTCCACTCCAAGGCTCAGAGAACAGAACCAATGTGTGGGGTGGAAAGGTGGGGGAGTACTAAAAGCTATGTGACTCATCAAAATGCATAAAAGACCTAAATGTAAGGCCAGAAACTATAAAACTCTTAGTGGGGGACACAGGCAGAACACTCTGACATAAATGGCAGCAAGATTCTCTTTGACACACCTCCTAGAGTAAGGGAAATAAAAACAAAAATAACACATGGGGCCCAATTAAACTTAAAAGTTTTTGCACAGCAAAGGAAACTATAAACAAGGTGAAAAGACAACCCTCAGAATAGGAGAAAATAATGGCAAATGAAGCAAATGACAAAGGATTAATCTCCAAAATATACAAGCACCACATGCAACTCAACATCAGAAAAACAAGCAACCCAATCAAAAAATGGGCACAAGACCTAAACAGACAGTTCTCCAAAGAAGACGTAGTGGTCATTTAGTCGCTAAGTTGTGTTTGACTTTGCGGCCCCGTGGACCGCAGCCTGCAGGGCTCCTCTGTCCATGGGATTCTCCAGGCAAGAATGCTGGAGTGGGTTGCCAACTCTTTCTCCAAGAGATCTTCCCGACCCAGGGATCAAACTCGGTCTCCTGCAATGCAGGCAGATTCTGTACCGACTGAACTACAAGGGAAGCCCAGAAAGAAGACGTACAGATGGCCGATAAACACCGGAAAAATTCTCAACATCACTTATTCTTAGACAAATGCAACTCAAAACCACAAAGAGATAACACCTCACACCAGTCAGAATGGCCATCATTAAAAAATCTACAAACAATGAATGCATGCTGGAGAGGATGTGGAGAAAGGGGAATGTAAACTGATACAGCCATTATGGAGAACAGTATAGAGGTTCCTTAAAAAAACTAGGAATAAAAAAAAAAAACAAAAAAAAAAACTAGGAATAAAACTACCATATGACTCAGCAATCCCACTACTGGGCATATACCCTGAGAAAACCATAATTCAGAAAGATACCTGTACCCCAGTGTTCACTGCAGCACTACTTACAATAGCCAGGACAGAGAAGCAACCTAGATGTCCATCAACAGATGAATGGATAAAGAAGTTGTGGTATACACACACACACACACACACACACACACACACACACATCTATAACATGGAATACTGCTGCTGTTGAGTTGCTAAGTTGTGTCTTACTCTTTGCAACCCGTGGCAGGCTCCTCTGTCCATGGGATTCTCCAGCTAAGAACACTGGAGTGGGCTGCCAATACTGGAGTGGTTGCCGGGGCACCTCGGGACTGAAACCCTGCCCCTTGTGGCTCTTGCACTGCAGGTGGGTTCTTTACCACGAGCGCCACCTGGGAGTCTCCCAGAGTTTGCGCAAATGCATGTCCATTGAGTCGGTAATGCCATCTAACCATCCCATCCTCTGCTGCCCTCGTCCTGCTCTGCCCTCAATCTTTCCCAGCATCAGGGTCTTTTCCAATGAGTCAACTCTTCGCATCAGGTGGCCAAAGTATGGGAGTTTCAGCTTCAGCATCAGTCCTTCCAATGAACACCCAGGACTGATTTTCTTCAGGATCCATTAGATTTGTGCTCCTTGCAGTCCAAGGGACTCTCAAGAGTCTTCTCCAACACCACAGTTCAAAAGCATCCATTCTTCGGCACTTAGCCTTCTTTATGGCCCAACTCTCATATCCATACATGACTACTGGGAAAACCATAGCTTTGCCTAGATGGACCTTTGTCAGAAAAGCAATGTCTTTGCTTTTTAATATGCTGTCTACATTTGTCATAGGTTTTCTTTCAGGGAGCAAGCGTCTTCTACTTTTGTGGCTGCAGTCACTGTCCACAGTGATTTTGGAGCCCAAGAAAATAAAGTCTGCCACTGTTTCTACTTTTTCCCCTTCTATTTGCCATGAAGTGATGGGACCAGATGCCATGATCTTTGTTTTCTGAATGCTGAGTTTTAAGCCAACTTTTCCACTCTCCTCTTTCACACTCATCAAAAGGCTTTTTAGTTCCTTTCACTTCTGCCACTGGAGTGGTATCATCTGCATATGTGATGCTGTTGGTACTTCTTCTGGCAATCTTGATTCTAGCTTGAGATTCACCCAGCCCAGCGTTTCGCATCATGTACTCTGCATAGAAGTTAAGTAATCAGGGTGACAACATACAACCTTGTTGTACTCCTTTCCAATTTTGAAACAGTCAGTAGCTCCATGTAAAGTTCTAACTGTTGCTTCTTGACTTGCATACAATTTTCTCAGGAGACAGGTAAGATGGTCTAGTATTCCCATCTATTTAAGAATTTTCCACGGTTTGTTGTGATCCATACAATCAAAGGGTTTCACAGAGTCAATGAAGCAGAAGTAGATGCTTTTCGGGAATTCCCTTGCTTTCTCTATGATCCAATGAATGTTGGTAATTTGATCTCTGATTCCTCTGCCTTTTCTAAACCCAGCTTGCCAGCTTGTGCATCTGCAAGTTCTTGGTTCATGTACTGCTGAAGCCTACCTTGAAGAATTTTGAGCACAACCTTACTAGTCAAAGAAAGTACAACTGGCTGGTAGCTTGAACACTCTTTGGCATTGCCTTTCTTTGGGATTGGATTGAAAACTGACATTTTCCAGTCCTGTGGCCACTGCAGAGGTTTCCAAATTAGCTGACGTATTGAGTGCAGCACTTTATGGAATACAACCCAGCCATAAATGGAACAAATGTGATTCAGTTCTAGTGAGATGGATGAACCTAGAGCCTGTTACACAGAGTGAAGTAAGTCAAAAAGAGAAAAATAAACATTGTAAGTTAATGAAAATACATGGAATCTAGAAAAACGGTACTGATGAGCCTATTTGCAGGGCATGAATAGAGACTCGGACACAGAGAAGAGGCTTGTGGACACACTTGGGGAAGGAGTGAAAGTGAAAGTGAAGTCGCTCAGTCGTGTCCCACTCTTTGGGACCCCATGGACTGTAGCCCACCAGGCTCCTCTATCCATGGGATTTTCCAGGCAAGAGTACTAGAGTGGGGTGCCATTGCCTTCTCCAGGGGATCTTCCTGACCCAGGGATTGAACCTGGGTCTTCCGCCTTACAGGCAGACGCTTTACCGTCTGAGCCACCAGGGAAGTTCGGGCACAAACTGAGAGAGGAGCATTGAAACATACACGTGACCGCGAGTAGGACAGCCAGCCGGCGGAGAGCGGCCCACAGTGCCGCGCTCAGCCAGGTAACAGCTCGGAGGGGAGGAGGGGGAGCGGGGCTGAGGGCTGGGGGTTCACGGGGCAAAGGCCATATGTGCACCCATGGCTGGTTCCTGCTGCCGCGTGGCAGAAACCAACACAACGTCGTAAAGCAATTATCCTCCAATTAAAAACAAATGAAAACAGAAAGGCTGTGAGACTGGTGTGCAGCAGGGACTCTTTCAGTAAGCATTACATCCCAAAAATAATATTCTCATTTCCACATAAGAGAAGCAATAATTAGGTAAATTCAGCCCAGAAATTCATAGACACAGGGTAGCAATGGCTGAAACAAAAGATTAAAAAAAAAAATTCTGTCTAGTTGCAGTGTTAGCCACTCATTCCAGGAAACAAACTCACTCAGAAGGACAATGGAGATAGTGGAGTGCAGTTTATTATTACACCAGCGGGCCCCAGGCAGAGTCTCCTCTTAGCCAAGGACCCCGACCAGTTTTTGTGAAAACCTTATACACCCTAAGTGTACGTGCACAAACCCACCTCCCCAAATTCCCTGACAATCAAAGTTAACCCGTGATTCACATGCCTTAAGCCTGGGTAGTTAACAGTGGACAGTTATCAATAAGCATAATAGAACTTATGATTCTGTTTGGTTACGCAGATAATCAGGGTATTCTTTTAGCCACAGAGAGCCCTGGGGCTCTTCCATCCGGGGACCTGGTTTTCCCGTTGATATGTCGTTTCCATAGATACTGGGCATAGAGCTCGAAGTCCACAGTCCAGCCCAAGATGGAGTCCTGCTTTCAAGATGGAGCCTGTTCTGTTTCTTCCTTCAGCAGGATCGTATACTTGGACCTCATCCATGTCTTATGGTTGTCTAGTTCACCTAGCCAATCAGTCATTCAAAACCAAAGCTTATTAAAGAACGGCTAGACTCACAACAAAGACTGCCTTGTAGAGTAAATAAACATATACATAACCCCCCCCCACACACACACACACATGATTCTGGTTTTTTAAGTGAAAATGGAAGAGGATGGCTGGATAACTTAGAAAGGACCAGTAATGGGAATGAGAAATAGAGAAGTCATTGTCCACTTAAGAAGTTCTCAGTAAAAGGAGAAAGAAAAGAGACTTAAAACAAAGAAAGGAATGGGACAACATAAAGAATAGACTTTTAGGGGCTTCCCTGGTGGCTCAGTGGTAAAGCATCTGCCTGCCAGTGCAGGAGACACAGGTTCGATCCCTGGTCCAGGAAGATCCCATGGGCCGCAGGGCCCAGGAGCCACAACTGCCGGGCCTGGGCTCTGGAGCCTGGAGCCACAGCCGCAAGCCTCTCGCCGCAGCTCCTAATCCTGTGTGCCCTGGAGCCCACACTCACAATGAGAAGAGCCAACGCCATGAGAAGCCGAGGACCACAACTGGAGAAAAGCCCCTGCAGCAACAAAGTCCAGCAGACCAATAAACAAAGAAGTACTGTTAAAAATTATAAAACAAGAATAGATTTTTAAAAAATAATCATGATGCCTCAATAGTGCTGTAAGACTTCTTGTTTTGATGGAATAATCAGCAACCTTACATCTCCATTTAAATCTGTGTCTGTCTAATCAGAAAAAATAGTTTATCTTAAGAGATAACCCAGAGGTGGATTAAAAAAATACAGAATCTGAAGTTATAAAATATATGACTTATTCCCATAAGGCATAATTAACTTATAGAACCTTCAACTGACAGGGAAAATAAATTTTAAATCATGTTTGAAGTTTGCTTCATGAGGTAACCTGTAACAGTAGCAGCCTAGCCTCCCTTCTGCACGTCCCGTCACTCACTACTGAAAGTACACGCCCCGCTTCCCTTGTGATCTAAATCAATGTTCATGCAGTTTCATAAAACTACCAGTCTTATATTACTCAAAAAAAATCCTAGAACCTTTTCTAAGTCATAATGATTCCTGAGTTTGTCTGCCCAAACAGGACAAGGCTTTCTGTAACCAACCACAGTCTACATCTCAAGACCTACATTATGCAGATGCATGCTTTTCTAGAGAAATTTAGATCCTAAATTTTTTTGAAAAATGCTTTCCTTTTTAGATAATTTTCTGAAATGTATTCACTTTTAAGAACAAATCACAAATATACATTAAAAAAATGTATGGCCATAGCTCTTAATTATGAGCAAGGGATTCTCTTTTAAGGAAAGAAAAAGGAACTTACTGTAGTGAGATTTCATCGATCTAAGAATCTCAGAATTGGATGGAGAAGGTGGATATAGGCCATGCAGATGGGACCAATACTTAGAATCACTCACAGAAGCACTGCTGAAGCTGCTAACGCCGTCAGTGCTCTGGCAGACACCGAGCCTGCAGCTCCCGCCGCCAGCATCGCGGGCCCTGGGGCCCCGACGGCCTCTCGCTGCACCACCTCTGCTGCCCGCGCTACCAGCCAGAGCGGGCAGACGGGTCGGGTGCATCTGACTGGCAGAGCTGGGCCGCACGTTCACGTTCTTGCTACAGGGAGGCTGGGAGGGAAATACATGGTACCTTCAACCTCTGTATTTGAAGGTCAGTTCTCCTCATAGCAAAATTCATCAGGTAGGAAGTTCCTCAATCATAGAAAGAGGGCTGAGATACTTGGTAGGCTGAAGAATGATAAATGCCTATCCCTGTAGTTATGAACGTACTCCTATATTCATGCCAAGTTATTCCCGACCTCCTTCACAGGCCCCTGTTCCAAACGCTGGCATTTCCTTCTCTGCATGTTTTCATCTGCACACATTCTCCTGAGATTTCACCTGTGTCATAGTTTTATGGCTCCTAAATGTACCTCTTTAGCCTCATTCACATCATCACTGTGGTCAAGTCTGCTTAAGGTTTGCCAAAATCCATTACCCTTTTCTTCTGGAGAAAGATAATTTTAGCTTGGCATGAAGCTTTCCGAACATACAAAATTTCCTAGTCTTTCTTGAAGTTAGTTCTGACTACACTGCTAATTCCTCTTTAAAGGAATGTGAACAAATGCGATGAGTACCACTTCCAGCTCTGAGACTTCAGATGTTCACATCTGTTTACTCCATGTTTCATCTCCCTTCCCTTTTGCAAACTCTGCAGTCTGTGGAAAGCCCACCTCAGCCATGCAAGTGACAACAAAAGGCAGCCGAGGAACCTGGATCACTGAGGAGCAGAGCTGCCCACAGTTTGAAGCGCTGAGATTGAACTGATAAATGAGACAGAAATAAAGGTTTATATTTTGTAAGCCACAAAAATTTTGGGAGGTGCGTAGCTTTTTTAATAGCTTCTGAGCCTTTTGCTAACTTAGACACACACACACACACACACACACACACACACACACACACTCCCAAGTTTCCCAACTTGCATTAGAAATCTTGGGGCTGGCTTAGATTTCTCCTTCTCCCTTATTCCCCCAATTCAGGAGATCACTAAATTATTTATAGTTCATTTATTTGTCTCTTTCTCTAAACCCAAAGTGACCACCTCAGTTTGGGTTCTTGGTTTCTCTCTTGATGTGAGTTCATTGCTATATGAGCTCAGGCTACCAAAACAAAACACCATAGACTGGGTGGCTTAAACAACAGAAATTTATTTTCTTACAGTTTTGGGGGCTATAAGTCCCACTTTCTCCTCCTCATCTCTTCTTGACCTAACCGTCTGCAGCTAATGCCCCCATAAGTTTCAACAGAAACCATGACATTTAAAACAGAACAACTAAGTTTCCTCAAGGAGAGTTTCCTGAGTATTGAAGCTAGTCCCCTGGGGAAAATGCTAATGGAAAAGATCCTGGTTACAGCAAAGATATCTGTGGACTTCACACAAGACAATCACTCCTAGAAATGGCCCTACAGTTGGGATTAAAAAGTAAGAGGAAAACAAAATTTAGATCAATTTTCTTGAGTTTTCCATGTCTGCCCTCAATTAAAATTTGTCAGATAGCCAGGTGACGGAAGACTTTAGTATGTGGCTTCCTTGCTTTTGGTATACACGTTTAAAGCCCTGGCCCAGCACATAGAAACAATAGAAAATTCCCATACGATGCTTCTGACTGGAAGGAATCAGCCTTGTAAATACTAAGTAATGCAGCTCCTAGAGGACTGACTGATTTTTGTGATCTTTCCAGGTTATCACCATTGACCATGGCTAAACTTTTTCATGGAAGTCATGGTGGTTATCAAATTATAGAAAATAACAGACAATAATGTCTCCTGTGGCCACACTGACCCAACTGTCTCATTTTACTTAAATTTTAACTTCCGGTCTTTTTTAAATGTGTGTCGACTTCAACCTAATATAAAAAAAGAAAACTAAAGTCTATCAAAAATTGAGCAATTTCTCCATAATCACCCTATTTAGTTGGATAGTGGCAGGATTTACTAGAACCGAGATTTCACTTACCAATCTCTATGACTCCCTTTCAATTCTGTTTCCTTTTACCATTAACCAACATTTTACAGTAGTTAGCTAAAAAAAGCAGAAAGTTTGAAGTTCAGGGTAAGTTTAGAACATGGTATTTCAAGTCATTTAAGCTCAGTTTTTTACCTGTAGAATGGAATAATAAATCTGAATCCATAAGGATGTTGTGTGTAAGCATCTAGATTACTGCTGCTGCTGCTGCTGAGTCGCTTCAGTCGTGTCCGACTCTGTGCGACCCCATAGACGGCAGCCCACCAGGCTCCCCCATCCCTGGGATTCTCCAGGCAAGAACGCTGGAGTGGGTTGCCATTTCCTGCTCCAATGCATGAAAATGAAAGGTGAAAGTGAAGTCCCTCAGTCATGTCCGACTCTTAGCGGCCCCATGGACTGCAGCCCACCAGGCTCCTCCGTCCATGGGATTTTCCAGGCAAGAGTGCTGGAGTGGGTTGCCATTGCCTTTTCCGATCTAGATTACAGCAGGTACTAAATAAATATAAATCATCTTTACACCAATCAAACAGTTATGGTTTCTATTTAGCCAACAATTTACTGGCCAATTGTTAATAAAATATTTTGGAGTAACAAACAAGAAAATTAAAAAAAATCTGATTTCCTTTCTACTCTTTCCCTCCTAATCTGCACACACACACACAGACACACACACATGAGTACTTGCAAACACACTAATCCCTTCCTCTGAAAAACATCTGTGAAGCAACTCTACAGTCATTCTTCCAACACGAATATGATTACTCATGCAGAGGCTACGTCTAGGTAGGGTGGTGGCTACAAACATAGAGTATTCTTTGGCATCCCAGGAGGAAATCTCCCAAATACACCATTAAGTGCTCTCCACCCCACATCCATTACCTCCCCAGCCTGCTTGCTTACTTCTGGGATATAAAACATTGTATATTGTGATTTCTTGCTTGTTAAAGTAGCCTTACTTGGGAGGGGTTTTGCATTTGCCCATTTTGGTTGGTACCAAAGTAACTGCAGTTTCAGACCATGAATTTTAAATCATATAACTAGGCTCAAACACATCTTTATTAACCAAAATAGGAACCATTACAATCAACACATTTTTGCCAATGAGAAATAAGTTTGCTTATTCCCATAGAGTAAAAATCCGTGTTTTAGCATTCGAAGAACTCTTGGAAAGCATTTTCTGCTTCCTGCTGGTTGTGAAAGTGTTTTGCCTACAAAAAGTTGTAGAGATGCTTGAACAAGTGGTAGTTGGTTCACCAGAGGTCAGGTGAACGTGGCAAATGAGGCACAACCTGTCCAACTTTTGAAGTGCTGGCTGCGTGACGTCAGCTGGGGGTCTTCAGGCAGAAGGCCTGGGCCCCCTCTGTGGTCCAGCGCTGGCCACAGGCGCTGCAGTTTTCCATGACCTGCATCACTCTGCTGAACACACTTCCCAGATGCAACGCTTTCGCTGGGATCCAGAAAGCTATAGTGCATCAGACCAGGAGCAGACCACCAACAGTGATGATGACCTTTTTTTGGTGCAAGTTTGGCTCTGGGAAGTGTTTTGGAACTTCTTCTCCGTTCAACCACTGAGCTGGTCATCGCCGGCTGTCGTATAAAATCCACTTTCTGTCGCGCATCACACTCTGATGGAGAAACGGCTGGTTGTTGTAGCAAGCAGTGAGAGAAGACAACACTTCAAAATGACGATTTTTTTTTTTTTTTTGGTCCGCTCAGGAGGCACTCATTTATTGAGCTTTTTCATCTTCCAATTTGCATCAAATGCCGAATGGGCTGTAAAACGTCGAGTGAAGAATGGCCGACACTTCAGTTCTTCAGCAGCTTCTCGCGTCGCCGTAAGCGGATCAGCTGTGACGGCTGCTCTCCTTCTGTCACGGTCACCTTCCGACGGCTGGTCACTGTGCTCCTCGTCCTCAAGGCTCTCGTCTCCTTTGCAAAACTTCTTGAACCACCACTGCACTGTACCTTCGTTAGCAGCTCCTAGGCCAAATGCGTTGCTGATGTCTCGAGTTATCCCCACTGCTTTACGACCCATCTGACTCAAATTAAAAAATCACTCAAATTTTCTTTTTGTCTAACATCATTTCTATAGTCTAAAATATAAAATAAACAGCAAGCAATGTTATCAGCAAAAAAATAAAGAGAGAAATGTGTATTAAAATGATGTATAACATAACCACATTTATTTAAAAATGTATTCCAAAGGTTATGACAAAGGTCAACAATGCAAAACCACAATTACTTTTGGACCAACCTAATAGTTCAATCTATTGGCTCACTCAGCAATCAACTCGGTCAGAAAGTTGGTCCAGGTGTACTAGAGTCTTAAAGGAAAAATGGGAGAGCTAATAATGACTATTGGTTAGTACAGTTATCAACTTAGTAGCGTATGTCATAGAGTTCAAATAATAAAGAAATTAAGTAAGTGACCAAAGTCTTAAAAGATACCAACTCACACAAATATACAAATGGTGAAATGCAGTAAGACTTCAGAGATGTATGAGAATATGTTTATCAGTTACAATTTGCAAATAACAGAGAACAACTGTGCTTCCTTAAGCAGGAAGAGAGTGTATTGAAGGAATAACAAGTGGTTAGGGAAGAGACAAGACGCTGGAGAACCTAGTCTGGGTGTGAGAGGGACGAGGCAGGGCTGAGAGCGCTCCGGCCTGCAGACGCAGCTGTCCTTTCCGTCTGCACGCCTCCCTGCGTAAGTCCAGGGAGAAATTAACCCACTGGCCTAGTTTGGAGCAAGTGCACAAAGAATAAAATGCCTAATTTACAGCCCCACCAAAGCTACAGAGGCTAAATGACTCTTCCACAGGAAGTGAGGTGGTTCCCAGGAAGATGGAGTGCTCAACAGTGTGCTTCTGCTAGAGCAGAACACAGGGCCAGCTGGTCTGGTGGGAAGGGAAAGAGACTAATTTAGGGAAGACTTTCTTTATCAGGTACTGTGCGGTTTCACACACTGTGTCATTTAATTCTTATACCAATCTTGTAAATCAAATACTATTTTCGCCACTTTCTATCTGAGAAAACTATAGCCAGGTTAAGGAGACGGCTCCAGATCAAAAACCAACAAGCATGTGGGCCAGGACCTGAATTCATGTCTGCAAGCTCTACAGCTGTCCTGTTTTGAGTTGGAAGATAAGACAAGACGTGGGCGCCGCTAGCCTCCGGGAAGAGCAGGCCGTTTAGATGACACTCAGGGGGCCCGGCAGGATGGTGGTCCTCCGAAACGAGAGCAGGAGAGCAAATAGGCGCCACGACGGAACTGGCTCCTGCAGGGAAGCCCCTTCCGGGGGGTCTCAGAGGAAGGGCAGCAGCTACAGAAACCTCCTGCTCTGCGGGGCGGTGATTAGCCTTTGGTTTGTTTTTAAAAATAAATAATAAACACACAAAAATATACCTGACCTCCAGTTTGGCAGGATAAAAGGAGGGCAAACGGTGGATATAAAGGTGGAAAGGGGTCCCAGAGCATGAGCACAGTTGAGGGTCTGACTTCGCCCAGTGTCTGCGGTCTCGATACTTCTTGTGGATAGGCAGACACTTTGTCTTCTAATAACTTGCCACTGAAAAATGCTTACAGACTATATGCTCTACAAACTACAGTGATAAAGACTGCTGTAAATTGAGGTTTGAGAAACAGGCAGGAAATCAAATGGGCCTGGTATAACATGGCAAGGAGATGGAGACTACTGAAGGACTTCAAACAGGGGAGTGACATGATCCCATTTTATCAAAATTACCCTGGCTGCTGGGTGGCCAATAGAACTAAACAGGGAAAAAATGACAGCAGAATATTTCGTTATTCTCACTTAGTCACTTCCTGAGTGAAAGAGAAAGGCTTCCTTAATGGAACTCTGTCCTTTTGCTGTGTTCAGGGCAAAATTGTGTAATGGGCTTTCTGGCCCTAGTACCCTGCTCTCTGTTAATGTCCTTCTTCCCTCTTCAGTCCCCATTTATATCTACAAATCAGGGGCTGCCACTTTCTTTATTTCTGCTCCCCACTCAACCACCGGACTAGGAAGGCACTGCTATACCAAAGGCTGCCGACGTTTCAAGGTGATGCTTCACTTCTGGGACTGATGTTCACATTTTAATCAGTGCTGTTCATTGAACCAACAAGAGCATTAATGCTAAAGCTTCAGTAAACGAATGGGCCTATTAAAATATCTGGATTGGGAATTTCTCTTAGCACTCAAATCCATCACCAAGTATGAAAGTTCTATGATGGTGTCTGGCCTCCAGTGAAAGGTTATTTTTGATGTTGAAAAGCACCTTTTCATGAAGAGAAGTGAAAGGCAAAGCAGAAAAGGAAAGATATACCCATTTGAATGCAGACTTCCAAAGAATATCAAGGAGATATAAGAAAGCCTTCCTCAGTGATCAGTGCAAAGAAATAGAGGAAAATAGAACGGGAAAGACTAGAGTCTCTGCAAGAAAATTAGAGATACCAAGGGAACATTTCATGCAAAGACGGGCTCAGTAAAGGACAGAAATGGTATGGACCTAACAGAAGCAGAAGATATTAAGAAGAGGTGACAAGAATACACAGAAGAACTATACAAAACAGATCTTCACAACCCAGATAATCATGAAGGTGTGATCACTCACACTCACCTAGAGCCAGACATCCTGGAATGTGAAGTTAAGTGGGCCTTAGGAAGCATCACTATGAACAAAGCTAGAGAAGGTGGTGGAATTCCAGCTGAGCTCTTTCAAATCCTCAAAGATGATGCTGTGGAAGTGCTGCACTCAATATGCCAGCAAATTGGGAAACCTCAGCAGTGGCCACAGGACTGGAAAAGGTCAGTTTTCATTCCAATCCCAAAGAAAGGCAATGCCAAAGGATGCTCAAACTACCACACAACTGCACTCATCTCACACGCTAGCAAAGTAATGCTCAAAATTTTCCAAGCCAGGTTTCAACAGTATGTGAACCGTGCACTTCCAGATGTTCAAGCTGGATTTAGAAAAGGCAGAGAAACCAGAGATCAACTTGCCAACATCCGTTGGATCATAGAAAAAGCAAGGAAATTCCAGAAAAACACCTAGTTCTGCTTAATTGACTACAATAAAAGCTTTGACTCTGTGGATCACAACAAACTGTGGAAAATTCTTAAAGAGATGGGAATATCAGACCACCTTAGCTGCCTCCTAAGAAATCTGTATGTAGGTCAAGAAGCAATGATTAGAACCAGATATGGAACAATGAACTGGTTCCAAATTGGGAAAGGAATACATTGAGGCTGTATATTGTCACCCTGCTTATTTAACTTAGATGCAGAGTACATCATGAGAAATGCCGGACAGGATGAAGCACAAGCTGGAATCAAGATTGCCGGGAGAAATATCAATAACCTCAGATATGCAGATGACACCACTCTTATGGCAGAAAGCAAAGAGAAACTAAAGAGACTCTTGATGAAAGCGAAAGAGTTGGCTTAAAGCTCAACATTCAGCAAACTAAGATCATGGCATCTGGTTCCATCACTTCATGGCAAATAGATGGGGAAACAATGGAAACAGTGACAGACTTTATTTTCTTGGACTCCAAAATGACTGCAAATTGTGACTGCAGCCATGAAATTAAAAGATGCTTGGTCCTTGGAAGAAAAGCTATGACCAGCCTAGACAGTTTGTTAAAAAGCAGAGACATTACTTTACCAACAAAGGTCCATCTAGTCAAAACTATGGTTTTTCCAGGAGTCATGCATGGATGTGAGAGTTAGACCATAAAGAAAGCTGAGTACTAAAGAACTGATGCTTTTGAACTGTGGTGCTGGAGAAGACTCTTGAGAGTACCTTGGACTGCAAGAAGATCAAACCAGTCATTCCTAAAGGAAATCAGTCCTGAATATTCATTGGAAGGACTGATACTGAAGCCGAAGCTCCAATACTTTGGCCACCTGATGCGAAGAACTGATTCACTGGAAAAGACCCTGATGCTGGGAAAGACTGAAGGCGGGAGGAGAAAGGGACGACAGAAGATGAGATGGTTGGATGGCATCACCAACTCAATGGACATGAGTTTGAGCAAGTTTCAGGACTTGGTGATGGACAGGGAGGCCTGGTGTGCTGCAGTCCACAGGGTCACAGAGTTTGACACGACTGAGCAACTGGACTGGACTGAACTGAATTCATGACCTTTATGATCTGGTGCATAAATGACGCACCATCTAAGCTGCATGTTTTGAAGCATGAAGGGGCTCCCCAGGCTGCAGCATTCCTTTTTGCCATTGATCACATGTGGATGAAGAGAGATCAGTGCAAGTGAAATAGTGAGATCCAGTATTCATGTTACACAGTGTCAATACACAAGTGTTGGAGGGGTCTAGGCGTGAGAATGGGCGTTTATTTCAGGCCGCGTCCTTTATGAACCTCACAACGTGCCCTCTCAGTCTTCCTTAGATGCGTGTCTTCAGGTTCTGGAATCAGACTGTCTGAGTCCAGACCTTGGTTCTTCCTTTATGGGATGTGAGACCTTGAGCAAGCTATGTCACTTTTCTGGGCCTTAGTTTCCTCATCTACACATGGATATATTACTAACACCTACCTCATATGTACCTCCTAAGGAATTTTTAAGGATTAATTCAAAGTCAAAAAGCACTGAGCACAAAAGCAAGCACAGAGCGCTCAGCAGACATGAGGGACTGTGAGTTATATTACTGGCATAGCAGAGGAGTTACTGTTTTACACCACTGTTCTGCAGCCATGACGCAGGTCTTTGGGCTCCTTCAAAGTGTGATTCATGGCTCATTTAACTTGACATCCTCAGTGGAATAGCTGGCACTTGGTAATTGGTCAGCAAATAACTGCTCAGGGAATGAATGGATTTTTTTTGGACTTTGTGCTTGTACATGTCTCTGTTTAAAAGTCATATTATCAAAGTGGTTTGAAATTTTTGGAGGCTTCGTGGGACTAAAGAGGCAGACTAAGTGTCAGAACGATCATTAGAGTGTATCCGACAGCGGGGTCTGGATTGTGCAGGCTTCCGCGCTGCGCTGTCAGGCTTCTGAGAGCTCTCTCCTACAGTCTATCCTGTACTCCTCAGTACAGCCCTAAGAGAGAACACTTCCAGATAATGCACAAGAATACAGACGTGGAGCCAGCTAAGTTGCTGAAGGCATTGCACTCCTAAGGGGAATAGATATAAACGAGAAGGGAAGTGCAGTAGTCACAGCGCAAATAGTTCGGTCCCACGCCTCATCGGCCGGGTAACCTTGGGGAGTCACTGAAGCACAGCGCTCAGCTGCCTCGCGTGCAGAATGACAACGCGAGCGCTCTCTCACTGGCTGTTGTGAACACTAACTGAGGAAAAGCCCGTTCAGCCTCCCTGTCTGCACCCAGCATAACTCACCTCCACACCGCAGGCCGCTGGGGCCCCGACCCCGAGCTCACGGCCACGGCGCCCAAGGCCACAGCCCTTGGTCACTCCGTCCCCGATATGCGCGAAGCCCAAAACTTTCGTGTCCCTCTTACACAAAGAATACTTACCGGAAAATGACTAACATAACAAACAGCAAAGTTGAATCAAGCGTCAAGTCTGATTTTTGTGAGTTTATTGTTTAAAATATTTCTCTCTGCAGTGGTGAAATGTGTCCGTCACGGAGACACGCACACGCAGAAGCTTCTCTGCAGCGCAGAGCCGCAGCCCGCCTGGTTCCACGGACACCGCCCAGCGGGTGACCGCGCGCTCGGCACCGGGGCAGCCCGGTCCGCTCAGGCGGCTGACCGCGGCCCGAACTAGTGACGGCCACAGGCCGGCGGGGCGCCCTCACGCTGGCTGCCGACAGAATCGCCCGTGAAACTTAAAATAGCTGATGCTTAGGTTACACCTCAGACTAATTAAATCAGAAGCTCCTGGATAAGGCTAAGGCATCAGTAATTTTTTTAACTGCCTTAACGATTACTACGTACAGCCAAGATTGGAAACTTGGCTGAAAGTTTTGTGGCCACAGCAGCTAAACTCACCTAATCAGTTTTCCACTGGTTCCTCTACAAGATACCTTGTTTATCTGGGAAATTTTTCTCATTTATAATTTTTATGTATATTCTTAACTCATATATATAAATCATTCGCATTGTCTTTAATATTTTCTTGCAATATTAATTACCACTAATGAAAAATTGAGTATATGCAACTAAACACTGATGCTTGTATTACTATTCAAACATGTATATCTCACTGTAAGTAAAATCAACTAGTAAAGGGTCCAAATAACAATTGATGACAGAAAATACTGATTCCTATTCCATTCGCAAACTTCAGGGATTTCTGGTCAGGAATCCCCACCGGCTAGACAGGTGTCGCCATCTACTGGCAGTGTGTGATATCGCGCCTGATTCCCTGCATCCAGAGGAGACTGCCTCCGTCTGTAACAGGCAGTGTTACCTCCACAAGGAACCAATGCAGAGGAAGGAACCTTATTATCAGCCTGGAAGGACACTGTAAGAAACACTGAGTCCCGCCTTCACCATTTCTATTCGCCTTTTCTCACTGTAGAACTCCAGCTTTGTTCCAAGCTACAAAACTCAACGTCTAGCACTTCCCCTCAGCTGGGGTCTCCACACGACACGATTCCCACCAACAGGGTGTAAGGAACACTGTCTAGTTTTCTACTCAATAACCTCACTCCTTACCACCAGAAGCCAGTTCTGTTCACACTAGCAGTATGCCCAAGAGCTGGGAATACTGGTCAGTTTCCCCATTCACGTTAACTTCTAGGAGACTGAGCCACGTGTGTGGCTCTTCTCTAATGAGGAGGGCTCTGCAGAGTGCAGTATTTCTACTTTGACTTTCTACCTCCACCCGAGATTTCCATTTATCTTTTTCACCTACTTTCACACATACTATCTTGTTGCCCTTCTCCCATGAAACCACCCTAAAATCTTTCTAAAGTAAACCATGTAGAAGCCGCAGCAAGGACAGTCAAGAGAAGCAGAAAAAGAAGAGAGGGAAAGAGAAAGAGAAGAAGGGACAGGCCAGGAAACAGGAAAGAAAGGGAGGGGAGGGGGAAGATGAAAAGGGAGGAGGGAAGGGAAGGTGGGAAGGAGAAAGGGCAGATCATGCAGACAGCGAGAAAGGCAGAGGAAAGCCAGGGAAGAGGAGAGACGGCGGGGCGGAGCGGAGCGAGCAGGACAAACACGACGGGTGAAGCGGAGCCGTGCCGGCCCAGACGGGTGAAGGGACAGTGGCCGCCACGACCATCGGTGACTCCCTGTGAGTCAGACAGGCTGATCAAAGGTGGGGGCTGATAACGGGATACCAACAGAAAACCAGCTGCCTGTGGGGTGTGAGTCTAGTCCCAAGCTTCTGAAACGTGTTTCTCTCCATTCCTGTTGTCAGGTGAGCAGTTAGCTCGATACAAAGGTTCCCGTGTGTTCACTACCCAGGGGCAAGTGCCTCGGCCGCAGTGTAGCGCGACAGTCGGCTTGATGAGCAGCGCTGGGTTCTTATCCGGCACTCATGAGCAGCTGGTCTCGGCTCTCACAAACACTGAGCTTCCCAGGCTCAGCTGTGCCGTGTGTACGCAGTCGCTCAGTCGTGTCCGACTCTGCGATCCCACGGACGGCAGCCCACCAGGCTCCCCTGGCCATGGGGATTCTCCAGGCAGGAATGCTGGAGTGGGTTGCCATGCCCTCCTCCAGGGGATTTTCCTGACCCAGGGACTGAACCCAGGTCTCCCACATTGCAGGCAGATTCTTTACCAGCTAAGCTACCAGGGAAGCCCAAGAATACTGGAGTGGGAAGCCTTTCTCTTCTCCAGGGGATCTTTCCAACCCAGAAATCGAACTGGGGTCTCTGGCATTGTGGGCAGATTCTTTACCAGCTAAGCTACCAGGGCAGGCCGTGTACAGCTAGCACATGATAAATATTTAGAGACTATTTGTTCCTTCCCTTTCTGTGTTGACACACAATCTTTCTACTTCCTTTATTTGTCTAACATATCTCTTGGGTCACCAACCTACTTATTGCTTAACAAAGACAAGCTTCTTCCATCAGTTTTTTAATCTCATTCTCTACGGCAAAATTTAATATCCTCAAATAAAGGGTAAAACTCGTATTATATCTGGCATTTTTTTTTAATCTTAACAATGCTCCTTTCTACATTCTGATGTCAAAAGAGGGAAATGTCTAGCTTTGAATTTAGCTTAATGTAGGTCACTAAAATAACTACATAAAACAATTTTAACAGAAGCCTAGCACACATAATACATATAAATGTCCCTCTAAACCTTTATTTGGGGCTTTCCTGGTGGCTCAGTGGTAAAGAATCCGCCTGCAGGAGATGTGTGTTACATCAGTGGGTCGGGAAGATCCTCGGGAGAAAGAAATGCCAACTCACTCCAGTGTTCTCGGCCTGGGAAATCCCACGGACAGAGGAGCCTGGCGGGCTACAGTCTATGGGGTTGCAAAGAGTTGGACATCACTTAGCAACTAAACAATAACAACAATACTTTATTTGGCTTCTCGACCTATTTTGCTATGCAATAATTCTCTTTTTTCAAAGAGGAAGCACTGAATTTCTCTAGGTAGCTCCTTGTAAATCTATACCAATTTTATACACAAATGGCTATAGTTCAACTTTCTCAACTGAGTATTTTGTGAAAGTACAAGATGATCTTGGATGAAAAAAACTGAACTTTTACAATTCAGTAAATTCTTAAGAATTATTTAAGTCTTTCTTCACTGTTTTGAATCATAATACAGTTTCTGATCATATCCCTGCTATCAATTTCTGATCCTATAAAAAGAAACAATGGGATAGACAACCTATTTCATCTATAAATAGATATCAGATTATTTCTGCTCCCTCAGAATTTCTGTTTTCCAACAGATAATTGTAATTCTCAGTTACTAGGGCTAGGCAGGTGACAGAGCACATTCCACTACAAAACAGCGTGGAATGGTTTTATGTCCTAGTTCCATTTTTCTGTGGTCAAAATGATAATATATTTTTTAGAAGAACTAGCTTCTTAGCTTCCAGCCATGGCTAAGTAGACAAATGCTCTGTTCTATGTTTATGTCATAGAAACCAAGTGTGGTTTCAAGAAGAAACAAACTTTCCAGTCAATTGTTGTTGGAAGAGATAACTATCAATAATTCACAATAAAACCATGGCTGATATCAGACACTTAGGATTCACATGGGCAATAAAAGTAAAGGTTAACACTATGTAAACTGCATGCTATGCTCCAGGCAGTAAATTCAGTTCAGTTCAGTTCAGTTCAGTCGCTCAGTCGTGTCTGACTCTTTGCGACTCCATGAATAGCAGCACACCAGGCCTCCCTGTCCATCACCAGCTCCTGGAGTCTACCCAAACCCATGTCCACCGAGTCGGTGATGCCATCCAACCATCTCATCCTCTGTAGTCCCCTTCTGCTCCTGCCCCCAATCCCTCCCAGCATCAGGGTGTTTTCCAATGAGTCAACTCTTTGCATGAGGTGGCCAAAGTATTGGAGTTTCAGCTTCAGCATCAGTCCTTCCAACGAACATTCAGGACTGATCTCCTTTAGGATGGACTGGTTGAATTTCCTTGCAGTCCAAGGGACTCTCAAGAGTCTTCTCCAACACCACAGTTCAAAAGCATCAATTCTTTGGCACTCAGCTTTCTTCACAGTCCAACTCTCACATCCAGACATGACCACTGGAAAAACCATAGCCTTGACTAGATGAACCTTTGTTGGCAAAGTTATGTCTCTGCTTTTTAATATGCTATCTAGGTTGTACATAACTTTCCTTCCAAGGAGTAAGCATCTTTTAATTTCATGGCTGAAATCACCATCTGCAGTGATTTTGGAGCCCCCCCAAAATAAACTCAGCCACTGTTTCCACTGTTTCCCCATCTATTTGCCATGAAGTGATGGGACCAGATGCCATGATCTTAGTTTTCTGAATGTTGAGCTTTAAGCCAACTTTTTCACTCTCCTCTTTCACTTTCATCAAGAGGCTTTCTAGTTCCTCTTCACTTTCTGCCATAAGGGTGGTGTCATCTGCATATTTGAGGTTATTGATATTTCTCCCAGCAATCTTGATTCCAGCTTGTGTTTCCTCCAGCCCAGCATTTCTCATGATGTACTCTGCATATAAGTTAAATAAGAACTCTATTAAACAGGTCAAATGTGAAGGCACATTTGACAATTTACTCATCTGAAGGTAAAGATTTCTGTCCAAAATCGATCACTATATAGATACTGTCTTAATCTGGGTTGCTATTAATAGAATATCATAGATGGGGTGGCTTAATAATAGACATTTATTCCTCACAGTGCTTTAGGCTGGAAGTCCAAGGTAGAGCAAGCAGATCTGGTATCTGGTGAAGACTCTCTTCCTTTTTCACAGGTGGCTGTCTTCCCTTGTATCCACCATGGCAGAGAGTAAAGAGAGAGGAAACTAGCTCTCTCTTGTCTCTTCTTAGAGACTAACCCCATTAAGAAGGCCCAGTGATCAGTGCAAAGAAATAGAGGAAAACAACAGAATGGGAAAGACTAGAGTCTCTTCAAGAAAATTAGAGATACCAAGGGAACATTTCATGCAAAGATGGGCCCAATAAAGGACAGAAATGGTATGAACCTAACAGAAGCAGAAGATATTAAGAAGAGGTGGCAAGAATACACAGAAGAACTGTACAAAAAAGATCTTCATGACACAGATAATCATGAAGGTGTGATCACTCACACTCACCTAGAGCCAGACATCCTGGAATGTGAAGTCAAGTGGGCCTTAGGAAGCATCACTATGAACAAAGCTAGTGGAGGTGATGAAATTCTAGTTGAGCTATTTCAAATTCTAAAAGATGACGCTGTGAAAGTGCTGCACTCAATATGCCAGCAAATTGGGAAAACTCAGCAGTGGCCACAGGACTGGAAAAGGTCAGTTTTCATTCCAATCCCAAAGCAAGGCAATCCCAAAGAATGCTCAAACTACTGCACAACTGCACTCATCTCACACACTAGCAAAGTAATGCCCAAGATTCTCCAAGCCAGGCTTCAGCAATACATGAACTGTGTGTGAACTTCCAGATGTTCAAGCTGGCTTTAGAAAAGGCAGAGGAACCAGAGATCAAATTGCCAACATCCACTGGATCATTGAAAAAACAAGAGAGTTCCAGAAAAACATCTATTTCTGCTTTATTGACTATGCCAAAGCCTTTGACTGGGTGGATCACAATAAACTGTGGAAAATTCTGAAAGAGACGGGAATACCAGACCACCTGACCTGCCTCTTGAGAAATCTGTATGCAGGTCAGGAAGCAACAGTTAAAACTGGACATAGAACAACAGACTGGTTCCAAATAGGAAAAGGAGTACGTCAAGGCTGTACATTGTCACCCTGCTTATTTAACTTATATGCAGAGTACATCATGAGAAACACTGGGCTGGATGAAGCACAAGCTGCAATCACGATTGCCGGGAGAAATATCAATAACCTCGGATATGCAGATGACACCACCCTTATGGCAGAAAGTGAAGAGGAACTAAAGAGCCTCTTGATGAAAGTGAAAGAGGAGAGTGAAAACATTGGCTTAAAGCTCAACATTCAGAAAACTAAGATCGTGGCATCTGGTCCCATCACTTCATGGGAAATAGATGGGGAGACAGTGTCAGACTTTATTTTTTTGGTCTCCAAAATCACTGCAGATGGTGATTTCAGCCATGAAATTAAAAGATGCTTACTCCTTGGAAGGAAAGTTATGTACAACCTAGAGAGCATATTAAAAACCAGAGACATTAGTTTGCCAACAAAGGTCCATCTAGTCAAGGCTATGGTTTTTCCAGTGGTCATGCATGGATGTGAGAGTTGGACCATAAAGAAAGCTAAGTACTGAAGAATTGATGCTTTTGAACTGTGGTGTTGGAGAAGACTCTTGAGAGTCCCTTGGACTGCAAGGAGATCCAACCAGTCCATCCTAAAGGAGATCAGTCCTGGGTGTTCATTGGAAGGACTGATGCTGAAGCTGAAACTCCAATACTTTGGCCACCTGATGTGAAGAGCTGACTCAGTTGAAAAGACCCTGATGCTGGGAGGGATTGGGGGCAGGAGGAGAAGGGGACGACAGAGGATGAGATGGTTGGATGGCATCACTGACTCAATGGACATGAGTTTGAGTAAACTCCGGGAGTTGGTGATGGACAGGGAGGCCCGGCGTGCTGTGGTCCATTGGGTTGCAAAGAGTCGGACACAACTGAGCGACTGAACTGAACTGAATCATTTAAGGCTCCATCCCTTGACACCATCACACTGGCGGAGGTGTTGGGGGGTGGTTTAGGATTTCATCACATGTATTTGGGGGAAACACAACTATTCAGTCCATAACAGTTGCTCTAGGGCATGGATTGGCTTCAGGAATGTTATTTGTGGTGTCACGTGAAGGTGCCCAGTTAGTGACAACTGACTTCAGCTGGCCATATTCCAGGCCTGAGTGTTTTCTTTTCTATTGCATGGATGCTTGTTTTTTTTAGGATTTTTGGTGTCCTGATAAACAATAACTGTTAAGAAGAGTACCCACACTTGCAAATAGAGCAAAAAAAAAAAAAAAAAAAATCACTTCATGCCTTTTGAAAGCTTTCTGTCTAAGAAGCTATGATATCTAACAAGGGTAATCTGATATATGGAAAGATGACTTGGACATGTTATCTACTTTTGATTAATGCCCTGATTCTGTAAAGCTATTTATTTACTTGGAAAAGATAAGTTACATTTTTTTTTTTGTCCTGTAGAGATGCAAGTAATTTCTTTTCAGAAGAAATGATATCCCAAAGTTTGAAATTTATTGCTCTATAGAACATTGGCTAGTTTTGTATCTAGCTGAGAAACTGGTCTTAGCTGTCTTTTACTTTCTTCAGTCTCTTACATCCTCTTTGAACCAGCTTTACTTTCCTGGTATTTCCATCATTAATTAGTGAACTGTATCTTTCCTGTGTATTCATCACATATTTGTATGAATTACATATATTTTAAAATTATATTTTATCATACCTCTCTTCCCCACCCTACTGCAAATTAGGAAACATAAAAGTTTAGCAAAACTGATATGCTTAAAGATAATACACTCAAAATATCTACTTTCTTTACTGGAAAATTTGACTGTATAACATAGCTTTAGAGCGGAAGCCAAACAGTCTTGTCATTATTTCACTGGTGAATTTAACTCACTTATTCATGCACTTCCTGGCAGAACTGGACAGCTTCAGCCCTCTGTCTCACCTCTCCAAAGGCAGGTCACTTTTACTATGTGGCAGACTGTAGATAGTAACACCCTCTAAAGGCTGAGGAATGGAAAGAAAAGCTGAGCTGAATATGCACAACATCTCCTCCCATATCCATCAACCAAGTAAGTCGTTCATCCTTCCCTGGGGAGGAGTTAAAGAACAGAAGTTCGATGCATGAGACAGGGTGCTCGGGGTTGGTGCACTGGGATGACCCAGAGGGATGGGATGGGGAGGGAGGTCGGGGCGGGGATTGGGATGGGGAACACATGTACACCCATGGCGGATTCAAGTCAATGTATGGCAAAACCAATACAATATTGTAAAGTAAAACAATAAATAAATAAATAAATAAAAAAGAACAGGAGAGAAGAGGCCAGAAATGAGGACAGAAAGTTAAATCACTGCTGCCACAGTTCAGTGCCTCTGATTACCCTATTCCTCTGGGGAAATAGAGTGACCCTCCAGTTTGGAAAAAGCACAACCGGGTCTTTGCCGTAACGAATCAAGTGACTGCTACCTGCATGTTTAGCATCTTAACTCTAAACCAAGCAATAACAGAGAATACTTTCTATTGGGCCCTTGTAAGAGACATCAACCAATTCATATAATATCAAAAGAAGTAAGTTTTATTCAACTTTAACTTCAAGCAAAGTTGGTACACAAGACTGTGTTAAATGAACAAATAACTGAATAATGAGGCATAGGGTGCTATTTCAGCATATCAAGGGAAGCCAAAGTTTTTCTTAAAAGTAAAGTAGAGAGTCTAGTCGAAGAGCAGAGCACATGTCCGCACCATGGCAGCTAAGGAAGTAGTTTTTTGAAAGAATGGTGGCGAAATCAGCGTGGGGCTAAAAATTACGTCTGAAATATACTGATTTGATCCTTCCCTGCGCCTCTGAATTTCATCTAAATTATCCCAAATCAATCAGAATGAGTATCATTAAGGTCCTTCAGTAAAGGAGATGCCGCATGATCTCTTGGAATACAATTCCGTGTTCCCCAGATCTTACAGCTGAGAATATTTAGAAGTCCATGTGAAATCCTCTCTGCTCCAAAACAAATGCAATTTTATTTTCTCTTCAGAAAAGGAAAGAAGCTTTGTTAGAGAAATCTCCTCTTTATAAAATATATTCTTCTCTTTTACAATTTTGCATGAAATCTACCCCAGATAATCTGAATCGTTTTAAAAAAGAAAATCTAAACAAGCCCAAACTAGAAACAACCATAAAGTCTATAAGTGGAAAAATAGTAGAATCATATGAAGGAATATCAGGTAGCAATACAAAGAAAAAACTACCGATATACACAAAAACACAGATAAATCTCAACACATTAGTTTAGTGAAAGACAGACATAAAGCAGCACACAATGCCTGATTTTATGTCCATGAAATCTAAGAACAAGTAACAGTGACCTGTAGTTACAGAAATCAAGACAGTAATTGTTTCTGAGATGAGTGTGTATTGGAGAAGGGAACTGACTGCAAAGGGACAAAAGATACCGTTTCTGGGGTGATGGAAGTGTTCTGTATTTCATTTTGTTTAGTAGTTTTGTGAATTTGTATAATTGTCAAAATTTACTGAACTGAGTACTTAATATCTGTGCATTTGAATTTATGTAAATTAAAACCCACAAAAGGAAATATAGGCTGTCACAGATATTGCCAACAGTCTTGCCAGCACTTTCCGTAAACCCAAGGGCCCTGAAGTTTCAACTGCATTCTTGAAAGTGGAGATTATAGCTGAACAAAAACCATTTTCTGGCTGGCTGTGCTTTTTCTCCTCTGTAAATAGTGAGCTTTACCCGTATAGGTAAAGTCAGGAAGTCAGTTTCCAGATAATTCCATATTCCAGGGTGTGCTAGGCTCTGAAGGGGACCAAAGCCAGTAATTAATGAAGTCTTCTCTTTATTAGCCAGGGTGCCTTTCTGATCTACTTCCCAAACAAACAGATCTAGAGGGCTGTTGGGTATGAAGTTTTCACATCTGTTCAGGTACCAGATAAGTAAAATGGTTCTGTGTTGATAATAAAACAAATAGATCATTTTTTAAAATATCTGCACAGGCACAGTTCTTTCCCCAAGGTGAAGAGGAGGAGGTTGCCAGCGCTAATTAATCCCAGCCAGGACACCCCAGGATTTACAGGATGTGCAAAAAGACTATTCAATCTAAATGACACTGCACCAGTTTCCTTAAACGGAATAGGCTGTAGAGACTGGGACTGGTTTTCTAACTATAGAGTGATCTTGGCCAAACGACTCCAAATGAGCAGGTACCAGGAGGATGAAACAGGGTGATTTATTTGGATGATCAAATGAGGTCAACAATTATAAACTGAGATGAGAGTCCTTCTCAGCCTCCTCTCAGAAATCTGCATGACACATATGTAACTTGATTTCCTTTTGAGAAAAACACTTCCTCAGAAACAGTCTTTAATAAGCTAGTCCATCATTTTATTAGGCCACTTGCTTCTGGGGTACTATAACTGCTATAGAAAATATCAAAATATTTGTAAGCATTAGGGAAGAATAAGGAAGTCAATCATGTGGATGATTCTTAATTACTACTGAGGTTCCCCTCCACCCTTTTTAGAAGTTTATGCCTCTTGACCAATGGCAGTAATGACATATAGCCCTTTTGAAGTACTGAGGAGGGTAAGGGGAGGTGGGTGGAGAGGGGTTGCATACCAAAGGGGTCCTTGGGCTACAAGGGTAGAGACACAGATCATGACATTAGGTGACTGGTGGACAAGGAAGTTGGACATGTTAGCAGATCTGAGATACCTTTAGCATGATAGTTTCCTAGACTGCATTATCTATTAGCTCCTGTCAAGGATTTTATACATGTGAAAGCTGAGGTCTCTGATAGAATATGATGATCCGAGCTTCCTCCATGCTGGTATCAGTCGATAAAACCCATAAAAAATCATGATGCATCACTCTGGAAGAATAAAATAGCTAAAGTAATGCTCAAGGGCTACTGCATCTACTCCCAAACAAGAACTCCCCTGGGTTTAATCCATTTGGCTAATTAGTATGTTGGGCTCTTCTATCCAGACAACATATGTCAATTTTAGCCACCTGCACAACTTGAGAGCAATGACTCTCAGACTGGGTAAAAGTAAAGGTATTTTGTGTCCTATATGAATATCACCAAAGGGCATCTACTACAGAGGGAGCTTTCAATAATCCAGCAGACAAGAAGACACATTCTGTGGATATCAGTGTGCCTCCTTCCCCAGCTACCCTAGTGCCTGTTTAAAGTGCCCGTGGGCAATGGCCATGGTGGCAGGGATGAAGGCAGTGCCCGGCTTCCAAGAGCACACAGGCTGAGGCAATTGCTGCTGCTGCGTGCCGGGGCTGTGCCCAGCAGAGATGTGCGCTGAGCTCCCGTACATGTGCTTCCTGAGATCCAGCCAGTCACCCAGTGGCAGGTTAGTTATACTGGACTTCTTCCATCACGGAGGAGACAGCAATTTGTCCTCATGCATTTGTGTTCCTTGCTTTCAATACCTCTGCCAGCACCACCATGCATGAACTTAAGGAGTGCCTTACTCACCACCACGGCATTCCCACAACACTATTTCAGATCAAGAAACTCCTGCCATGGCAAAAGGAGTACACCAAAGCGCTCGAACTTATGAAATTCACTGGTCTTTCCATGACCCTGAAACTGCAGAAGGCCGTGACCTGAGAGATGAGTAAGGCAGCTTACTGAAGGCTGCATTATGACGACAGTTCAGAGATAATGCCTTCAAAGGACAGGCATATCGGGCAAAAGGCAGTGCATGTTTTGATTCAACAACGAACACATGGTACTGATTCTCTCATAATCAGAATGCCTGAATCTGAATTACGTGGTGGAAGTGGCAGTAACCTATTACACTGAATAACCCTCTCTCAGACTGCTTGGTTCCCTTCCCCTCAACTCTGGGTATTTCTGGTTTGGAAATCTTGGTTCTTAAGGGAAGAATGCTTCCACCAGGGAAAAAAGCAAATTGAATTGGAAAGTGAGGAACAACCAGGCAAAAGGAGAGAAAGGAGAGCCTCTACAGTCTGGGTGACTTCTCCTGATTATCACAGGAAAATTGCTGCTGCTGCTGCTAAGTTGCTTCCGTCGTGTCTGACTCTGTGCAACCCCATACATGGCAGCCCACCAGGCTCCTGTCCCTGGGATTCTCCAGGCAAGAATACTGGAGTGGGTTGCCATTTCCTTCTCCAATGCATGAAAGTGAAAAGTGAGAGTGAAGTCACTCAGTCGTGTCCGACTCTTAGCGACCCCATGGACTACAGCCTACCAGGCTCCTCCGTCCATGGGATTTTCCAGGCAAGAGTACTGGAGTGGGTTGCCATTGACTTCTCCGCACAGGGAAATGGCATTGCTGCTAATTTCTAGGGAGTAGGAAGAACTGAGATCCTCTCCCGAGTCCTGTCAGGGTCCACTAGTGACAGGCCGCTGCAGGACAATGAGCTGCAGCGCAAGAGGAGACACGCTCTTGCTGCCTCCTGCTCTAGTCAGCAGTCCTCCAGCAACCCCACTCTGATCCAGCAATTTACTCTAAAAGCAAGGGTGATTCCAGCTGGCAGTTTTTCCAGACCACTAGGACCTCAGCACCTCGTAGTACTCACTCAGAGGTGCCAGCAACAGTTGGCCAACGCAGCTTCCTTAGAGATCTGTTTTATCTCCGTTTAGCAATCCTCCAAGGTCCTGAGGCATGAGCAGCAGTGAAGCTGCACCACTGTCCTGAGCTCTGAATTCCGGGTCCAGGGCGCCAGCAGTGTTTGGACAGGAAGCACGCCTCAGAGCTCTACGAATCCTCTGCTTCAGGCTTCTCAGTTTTAATAATTTCAGTCTTTCTTCCCTGTTTCTCTGCTCCTATATGTGGAGAGACTCAGGCTGAATTGCTTGTCCGTAGTTGCTAAGGAAGCCTCTAATAATGAACAGTATTTTCTAAAATCTGTTTCCATCAAAACCTTTCAGATATTAAGGGCCGACCTTTGCATCAGATCCCGATGCTATATGCTATTTCAGACTTTTCACACAAAATTTTCATTGCTGGGGGAAAAAATTAATTAAATTAGCTGAAAATACTTGTTCATGTGTTCAAATTAAGCAGTAGTTTTAGAAATAAGTAGACAACCTGAGGATAAAGTCCTGCACAAAACAAATAAACAATGAAAAAACGTCAAGGACTGACAAAATACAGGCAGATAAACTGGTGTTGATGACTGTTGTCTGTATCTAGGGCATAATGGAAGGAAAATCTCTGGTTCTTTGTATGTGACAAAAAAGTAATGTGGTTGGTCTATAGTGAATAGAGTATCAAGAATAAGTAAAGATAACTCCAAGGAAAGACAGTGCAGGTGCAACAAAGACTAAGAACCAGACTCCCCTATACATTACAAAGACAGATGCACACAGAGGCAGACGCACAGAGTGTGCACAAAAGGGGCAGATGCACACAGCTCACTGGGTACTCTGGTGGAAAGACCGCCTCGAGGGAGGCATTAGGTAGGCACCTGGGTGAAATAAGAACCAAAGGAAGAGGGGGTTTACAACTGTGAGAAATTCTGTAAATCCAGTCTTGTATGTTCGGTAACTTTTGGGGCACTGCAGACTTGCTATTTCTCTCTCTCTGAAGAAAGGGGAAGGCTCACTCAGTGATGCCAGTGTGGCTCAGTCAGCAATTGAGATCACCTGTTTCTCAGATTGCTCCCCAATCCAGGAGGATTAGGCCTCTCAGAGCCCAGAACTGCACATGGAATAAACTCTCAAAATAACCTTACGAGGCAGAATTACTTTTATCCTCACTCTGCAGATGAGGAAATTGAGACTCAAAGAAACTAAGATTTCCTAGCTGGCAAGTGGCAGAGCTAGAAGCCAGGTGCTTCCATCTCCAAAGTCTCCTAATGCCATGCTTTGTGCCCAGCTGTAAGTTCAGAGTGGAGAGAGTTTAGTCACTGAAGCATGGCCCAGTTATGCTATTTGGGTATCAGGATTATTTTGAGCTAAAGACTTGACAGCAGGTATAAGAAAGCTTTTCACCTTGAAAGTAGGCAGTAAAACTCCCACATGAACTATGTCCTTCTTATTCTGGAGGAAAGAAATGCTATCACCATCTGGGAGTCAAGGCTGAGAGAATTCTGCACAAGCAAACCTTGTTAAAATACTTCTCATCTTCCTTAGCCTCCCCATATATTTAGTTATTCTCCCACAATTGCCTCTCTTTGTTCAACCTAATATAAAAGCATTTAGGTTTTGCCACTTCTTTGGGTTTTCATTTTCTTATGAGGATTCCCATGACACATAAAAAGTTCCATGGAATAAATCTGAATGCTTTTCTTCTGGTTTTATGTCAATTTAATTCTCAGGCCAGCCAGAAACCCTACGAGTGGAGTACTAACTACAATTGGCAATCCAGTTTTCACAGACAATTATTTTCTTGCCACTGAAAAGTGCCAAATGATGTGAATTTTTAAGCAGGTAGTTTTCTGGTTTTTGAAGGATGGAGAAGGAAGAGATAAATTTGTAAGTTGCTATGATAAGTTTAATGAAGCATGGAACACTCTATGTTATTTACATTTGTTTTCTTTAGAATTGACTTAAAAATGTAGCATCAGTTGTTCCTGGAAAGTAACAGGGCATGTTTTTATCCCCTTAAAACATGTCATTTCCCTTTTTGTCACTTCTTCTTAATGGAAAGTAAAATTCATAGTAATAGAAATGTCTTTATTTTTAAAAGTAAACATTCTTTTTTCTGAATACAGCATATTGTCACACAGTTGCTATTGAGATGATTTTGAATTCAATATAAACCCCTGGAAAATGTTCTAAAATCTTCCCTAGTATCTTCTTTCTGATATTGTTACCTAACATTTTTAGATGAGATAGAACCAGCTCTATTTCCCATACCTTGACTGAAATGTCCTTTCAATCATTAATTTTCACAAGGTGTTCCTGCTTACAGATGAGGTGCTGAGAAGACTGACTCATCAGTGTTTTGCCTGCACACACTGGACTAGACCTGCCTCAGTTAGTGCTGACTGAGCAAGAGACTCCAGGCATCAGCAGAGGGCACTCTGATCCAGCCAAGGTATGGTGATGCCATCACAGCTCTCTGGGTGTGCACCAAACTCATCAAAATATATACATTACAATTTTTTATATCAATTATTGTTGCTGTTGTTGAGTAACTAAGTAGTGTCTGACTCTTTAGTAACTCCATGGACTGTAGCCCTCTAGGCTCCTCTGTCCATGGGATTTCCCAGGCAAGAATGCTGGAGTGAGTTGCCATTTCCTTCTCCAGGGGATCTTCCTGACCCAGGGATCGAACCCGCATCTCCTGCATTGCAGGTGGATTCTTTACCACTGAGCCACCTGGGAAGCCCATATCAATTAAACTTCAGTAAAAAATAATCATGTGAGCAGCTACTCTACTCATAATGACCTAGCGGAGTGAGGACATGAGGGGGATGGGGAAACTGAGAACGATGACATCACCTGACACCAGACCGTAATGTGAAGGAGTCTGGAATTGAGGCTTGCTTAAACGCAAATTTATACAGAACATGGTCAGGTCTTGGCACAAGTGTCACCTTTGGCTTTAAATCTCCCCTTCTAGACTGTTTCCTAAGAGCCATTCTGCTGCCAATTCTAGAAATGCTGTGTTCATCACTCATAGCTACTCAGAAATGGTGAGTCAAGCTCACAAGGGAGAATAAGTGGGACTTATTTGGACCATTTTCATCTCTTAACATCCATTCACTTTGATTTCATACTGAAATATTTGATCACTGTTAAATTATACATCAAACATCTTTCATTGAAATCATATTTAACCCATTGTTGATGTTCAGTCGCTCAGTCACATCCAACTCTTTGTGACCCCAAGCACTGCAGCACACCAGGCTTCCCTGTCCTTCATTATTTCCCGGAGTCTCATGTCCACTGAGACTATGATGCCATCCAACCATCTCAGCCTCTGTCATTCTCTTTTCCTCCTGCTCTCAATCTTTCCCAGCATCAGGGTCTTTTCCAACAAGTCAGCTCTTCACATCCAGTGGCAAAATTATTGGAGCTTAAGCTTCCTCATTAGTCCTTCCAATGAATATTCAGGATTGATTTCCTTTAGGACTGACTGGTTTGATCGCCTTGCAGTCCAAGGGACTATCAAGAGTCTTTTCCAACACCACAGTTCAAAACCATCAATTCTTTGGCATTCAGCTTTCTTTATACTACAACTCTCACATCCATACATGACAACTGGAAAAACCATAGCTTTGACTAGACAGACCTTTGTCAGCAAAGTAATGTCTCTGCTTTTTAATATGCTGTCTAGGTTTGTCATAGCTTTTCTTCCAAGGAGCAAGTGTCTTTTAATTTCATGGCTTTAGTCACTGTCCACAGTGATTCTGGAGCCCAAGAAAATAAAGTCTGTCACTGTTTCCACTGCTTCCCCATCCATTTGCCATGAAGTGATTGGACTGGAAGCCATGATCTTTATTTTCTGAATGTTGAGTTTTAAGCCAATCTTTTCATCCTCCTTTCACCTTCATCAAGAGGCTCTTTAGTTACTCTTCACTTTCTGCCATAAGGGTGGTGTCATCTTCGTACCTGAATATCCTACAAATCAATAAAAACAATCTCCAGTAGAAAAGGATGTAGCTTTTGTTTGTTTTTGGTATTATAAACCAAAGATGGTATCTATTGCCAATATAACAGCAATGCCTGCCATTTCTTCCCTTCTAATAGCATCCCAATTTCATGTTTGTATAGTGCTCACTGCTCTCTTTCCCAGCCCTTGGGGATGAATCATGTTTGTGTGCTGCACGCATGCTAAGTCACTTCAGTCATGTCCAACTCTTTGAGACCTTATGGACTGTAGCCTCCTAGGCTCCTCTGTCCATGAGATTCTTCAGGCAAGAATACAGGAGTGGGTTGTCAAGCCCTCCTCCAGAATATCTTCCTGATTCAGGGATCTAACCCATGACTCCTGCATTGCAGGTAGATTTTTTACCACTGAGCAACCGGGGAAGCCCAAATCATGTTCAGTCTAAGTTAATAATTTCTCTATCAGTGATGGGCCAAGTGGTAGTTATGTAAGCCAGTTCTATCCAGTGATACTTAGGGAGAATCTGTTTGAGTGGTGTGATTGGGGTCTTTCCTATTAAAAGAACAAAACCTCAACAGGATAAATAATTTTGCTTATCTTCCTTCTTTCATGCTTGGTAAGGTCTGATGTCTACAGTTGTTGGCAGCCACCTTGAAACCACAAAATGAAGACATGAGGAATTTTAAAATGAAACAGGGAAAGCAGCGGGGGAGAATCCCTTTGTCCTTGGGGTTTTTTTAAGTATGTTAAATATTAATTTCTCATTTAAATACTTTCTTCTCTGCAATCACTCTCGGTGTTTTGTTTTGTTTTACCTGTCTTCTAGCTTTATTGAGGCTTTCAATGGCTTAGTCAAATATTTCTCTTGGTAAATGTCACACTGCACTTGAAAATATGTCTTTTGATATTGATTTTTAACATAATTCCATAGTGATAAGAAAATAGACACCATATGATTTCAATACTTTAAGGTCATGAATTTTTGCAACTTATTTTATGTCCCTGGCTATACTCCAGTGTCTCCTGGTTTATAGTCTATGGGAACTTAGAATAGAATTTGTTTCCTACTGTTCTGTGAAAATTGTATGAACCTTAATTATGTTGAATTGGTCCAAGGTGCCTTTCACTTCTACTGTGTGCTGTGCTTAGTCACTCAGTTGTGTCTGACTGTGCAACCTCATGGACTGTAGCCCACCAGGCTCCTCTGTCTATGAGGATTCTCCAGGCAGGAATACTGAAGGGGGTTGCCATGCCCTCCTCCAGGGTATCTTCCCAACCCAGGAATTGAAACCAGGTCTCCAGCATTGCAGGCAAATTCTTTACTGCCTGAACCACCAGGGAAGCCCTCAATTCTGTGTATTCATTCTATTAAATTTTGAGAGCTTGATATTGGGGGAAAAAACACATTATATCCTTTACAGCATCACTGAATAATTGAACCAATGTGGAAAAACTGTCTATCTCTAGACATCTTGATGTATGAGAAAAGTCCCCATTTATTCCTAATCATGGTTAGTTGGGATTTTCTGTTGCTTAATCCTAAAGTCATTTTTAACTGATAGATAATTATTTCTCTACTTAGGGGAAAGGATGAGTGTGTTTTTATCTGCATGAAAGACAGTATTTTGTTATTGTTGCTAGGAGTAAGGGTGTGTGTTGGACAGCCAAGGGAAGAACTATGGGAATATCATTCCTACTTTTCACTCCAATTATTGCCTGAAAACTCTATGTTTGGAAGATTTCCCACTTAAAATTCTCTGCATTCTCAACACAGACTCCAAAACCTCACTCTCTTGGCCTCTCTTGTGACTTGGGTACAGGCATGAGCCTTAGACTGTTCCAACTGGATGTGCCCACATAGTATGTGCCTACAATATGAATTGTAAGTCACTGCTGTGGAGGAGGTACTGTACAGAAGCCGTTCCAGTAAGAGTGGTGGCCAAGATCCATAGTCTTCAGTGGTGTCAGAGAAACCCAACGCCCAGGGCTGGCCATGCAAGTGACTTGGGGTGATCTGGACATCTTCTTAACCACACAGGCCACATAAGATTTGTAAAGATTGTTTTTTTCTATTGAAAATAGCTGAAACTGATTCTAAACACCTGGACTGATACATTTCATTATCTTAACAGTTTAAGCATTCTTGATTTATCACTTCATCATCTTAGCTTAAAGTCTACCATCTAGTCCTCACTGAATTCAACAGACCACCAATTCCAACTAAATCTGACATTGAACGGGCCCTCAAAATGTGAGTGCCGCCCTGGCCCCACTGGCCCTCTCAGAGAATCTAAGAATAGTATTGACTTATATTCCGTATCTTGGAAAATCAGGTTTTAAGGTATTTTCAGATATGAGCATAGTTTATTGCATAGTATATGCTACCATCTCTTGGTGAGATTATGTATTTCTTTAGTCAATTAATTAGGGCAGTAATTTTCAGCATTTTTGGTCTCGGGACTTCCTCACTCTGAAAAATTTTTAGCCCCACCCCAAGATTTGGTTATATAGATCATATCTATTAATATTTCCTGTATTTGAAATGCTGAGATCAAAAAGAGTCAATTAACTTCTGAGTCTTATTATGAAAATAGTTTTTCATAATATTTTGCTGATCCTTCTGAAAGGATTTCAGGAACCCCCAGGCAACTGTATCACTCTATGAAAAGCATGGAGTTAGGTGTTTACTGTACACCTGCTGTGTGCACAACACTGAAAGAGACTTTATACCCAATCTGGAAGTTCAGCTGAAGGCAACAGCACGGAGGCAGAGCCACGAGAACGGGACTGGCCTGTGAGCAGAAGAGGAGGAAACCAACCAGGGGAACACTCCAAAGATAAGGGAAAACAATGAGAGACATTTTCCCATATTATCTAAATTTACCCTAAGTGTCTCTGGGTAATGTTATTTGTTCAGTGGTCTTAATACTTAAGAACTGTTAAAAAAAAAAACAAAACAGCTTTTGTTTCAAAAAAGAGTAATCTTTTTAGGCTCAGTATCTTTTGAAGATAAAATTAGTTTCAAATTAGTTATTGAAACTAATTAGTTTCAATTAGTTTAAAATTAGTTTGTTGTTCAGTCGCTAAGTCGTGGCCAACTCTTTGCAACCCCATGAACTGCAGCACACTGGGCTTCCCTGTCCTTCACTATCTCCCTGAGTTTGCTCAAACGAAATTCCACTCAGTCAGCGATGCCATCCAACCATTTCATCCTCTGTCGCCCCCTTCTCCCCTTGCCGTCAATTTTTCCCAGCATCAGGGTCTTTTCCAATGACTAGGTATGGCATATTTGTTGAGAGATTGTTATTTCCCAGCAGGAAAGGTAATGGTAATTTCCTTGTGGGCTCTGGTAAAGGGCAAAGAGATAAGCTAATATGATACTGTCTTTTTTGCTATTTAGTTCATGAGGAATCAAGTGAGTTGTTTCTGCTTATCACTGAAAGAGAGTGAAACTCTCCACGCCAATACTCCTCAAGCTTCCTGGGAAATTTGAGGCACACACTATACCACTTATTTAGGTGAGGACCTTTGTGTTAGTTGCCCTTCCCACCACTTCCTGAAAAAGCTCCAGGCTCAGCCCAGTGCCAGGTGAGTCACGGCCATTTCCACGGGTCTACTACATCCCAGCTCTTCTTAGCCAAGTGTAGAAGGAAACGAGACTTGGTGAGTATCACTTCCTATTAAAGAGCCAATACTAGAGACCTGCATTCCTCAAGCGAGTGTCATCAGTCAAGTTTGGAGGTTTAGGGGAAGGTCCAGTGCTTGGGCAGAAAGCACAGTTGTAGCTACAGGGGTCGTTTCCAGAATGAAATGCAATTCTGGCCAGTCACATAGGATATATGAACATAATAGGGTGTTTGGACGGATGGATGACAAGCTATCTATCTACATGTATGTGTGTATATATGTGTGTGTATATATATAAATTTTATTTGAAAAACTAAATGAAAAATAAAAAAGTAAAAAAAAAAAACTAAATATAAAGAATACTGAAATGCAAACCAACACACAGAATCAAGTTAATTTTTTACCCAGTTTTGTCTAGTTTTAAGTTAAATACATAAAACATCACAAAAAACTTCGCTTCCTTTACACCCAGATCAAGGACCAGTGGCCTCCACACTCGCCGGAGGTAACAGATAGTATGCATTCAGTCATCCCTGACTTTCCCCTGCCTTTTTCTCTGCCCCGGGTTCCCGAATTCTTGCCTCTCTCTACCCACCACCCTCCTGGCCACCCACCTGTCTCCTGAGCTCTCCTGACAGCTGTTCTCTCCACGCAGTCTCTCCTGGCTCCACAGAGGCAGAGGCGCTCCTCCTGTGTTGGCTCATCTCGCCAGAGTTTTGGGTTCGGGCACCTTGTCTCATTTGCGTCGGTATCCCCAACACTCTGTCGAACCCCACACAGGATTCTGTAAGAACCACTGAGGAGAGGGAACAGGGCGGACTGAGGGAAGCACATGTGCCCACGTACGTCTGTCTTCTCACTGGTTACAGCCCCGGCTGTCGCAGCAACCTTCACCTCACTTCAGGCCCCGCAGCAGCGGGCATCCTGTCCCCGCCTCTACCTTCCCGTCGGCCAGAACGTGTCCACTGTGCCAGGAGCTAGCACGGGCACCCCATCCCCCGGAGCCCGGCCCTCAGATCCAGGAGCCCCACCGGGCGTCTGACGCCTTGCTTCTGCTCCCCCAAAGGTGGTCATCTAGCACCAACCCGTTGCCTCCCTTCAGAGAACCTACAGGTGGGGCTTTCTGAGGAAAAAAGTGTTTTTTTTTTTTCTTTCACTTGTCTTGCTTTTCTAAGTTATAACCAAATTCTCTCAGAAAAGAATGGCAGGCAAACAACAAGCACGCGATTCCTCACACCGTACTTCCTCTCACGCGGGCACGGCGCACGTTTAGAAGGTACTAGAGACCTCCTGTCGGCAGGCACGTACGCAGTGTACGCAGGCACGCACCCAGGGACATATGCAGCGTGCACGCACGCACATGCGCATTCAAAACAAATCCGTTGGTACTGGTTTTGTGAAGTGTGAGGGTGTGGAAATGGTCTCGTGTGTGTTTGCACTAAAGAAGAGCATAAGAAAATGGCCACTAACAGAGTATGAAAGGATGAGTTTTAAAACAGCTCCACAAGAGTCCATGTATGTTTTGTTTTCTATAGTATTTCAAGAGCATAAAACGGCACCTCAGAGCGTAGGCGCTAAGGAGCATTCGATGAAGCAGGATGAGTAAGTCAATGACCGGAGAAAGGACTGAAACACTGCTGAATGGGAGACTGTCACCTTTTCGTGTATTATACTGTTTAGAGACTCAGTTCAGACAGTGAACTCAATTCAGGCTGGAAAATGCTCTCAGCTTCCACTAATTTGGCCGCTGTGCTTGCATATTTGCTCTACAGAGCAGGGTGTGGTCGCAAATGAGGAAACAAAGCCAGAGTTAAGGCATAGAGGCCAGACTTGGAAAGTTCAGATAGGGAAAAAGAGCCAAAATAAATGAGTTGTAAAGACTGGTTAGTCAGAGACAGTGGAAAAAATTAAAACAGTAACAAAACCTTTTGATTTGAAATATACATTCCTGGCTGCAATTGCAAATAGATGCTATTGCTAACAATTATTTGTCTAGGATTTGTACCGTTATTTTTTCCCTTGAACACTAAATCAGCTATCTGCATGTCTTTGGTGTAGATGAAAACTAAATACTGAATATTCTGTGTACTTCTTTAGAGATATTTAGTAGAATTTAGCTGGAATTGGAAATTAGCATAATTGGAATTGGAAATTCAGCCTACAGTACACACACACACACACACACACACACACACACACACAAATCCCTACAGAATTTTTTATATAAGTGACTGCTGCTGCTGCTGCTCTTGCTGCTGCTGCTAAGTCACCTCAGTCATGTCCGACTCTACGTGACCCCATAGACGGTAGCCCGCCAGGCTCCCCCATCCCTGGGATTCTCCAGGAAAGAACAATGGAGTGGTTGCCATTTCCTTCTCCAATGCATGAAAGTGAAAAGTGAAAGTGAAGTCGCTCAGTCATGTCCAACTCTTCCTGACCCCATGGACTGCGGCCCACCAGGCTCCTCCACCCATGGGATTTTCCAGGCAAGAGTAGTGGAGTGGGGTGCCATTGCCTTCTCCAATGTAACGGACTAATTCATCCTAAACCCTCATGCCACTGATTTGGGGGATGGGGGAAACAAATTTTTCAAATAAAAAGTATCTCTGTCTCTTCTGCATTCAGTTCAGTTCAGTCACTCAGTTGTGTCTGACTCTTTGCAATCCCATGAATTGCAGCATGCCAGGCCTCCCTGTCCATCACTAACTTCCGGAGTTTACTCAAACGCATGTCCATTGAGTCGGTGATGCCATCCAACCATCTCATCCTCTTTTGTCCCCTTCTCCTCCTGCCCCCAGTCCCTCCCAGCATCAGGGTCTTTTCCAATGAGTCAACTCTTCGCATGAGGTGGCCAAAGTATTGGAGTTTTAGCTTCAGCGTCAGTCCTTCCAGTGAACACCCAGTACTGATCTCCTTTAGGATGGACTGGCTGGATCTCCTTGCAGTCCAAGGGACTCTCAAGAGTCTTCTCCAACACCACAGTTCAAAAGCATCAATTCTTCGGTGCTCAGTTTTCTTCACAGCCCAACTCACATCCATACATGACCACTAGAAAAACCATAGCCTTGACTAGATGGACCTTTGTTGGCAAAGTTATGTCTCTGCTTTTTAATATGCTATCTAGGTTGGTCATAACTTTCCTTCCAAGGAGTAAGCTTTTAATTTCATGGCTGCAATCACCATGTGCAGTGATTTTGGAGCCTCAAAAAATGAAGTCTGACACTGTTTCCCCATCTAGTTCCCATGAAGTGGTGGGACCAGATGCCATGATCTTAGTTTTCTGAATGTTGAGCTTTAAGTCAACTTTTTCACTCTCCTCTTTCACTTTCATCAGGAGACATTTTAGTTCTCCTTCACTTTCTGTCATAAGGGTGGTTTCATCTGCATATCTGAGGTTATTGATATTTCTCCTGGGAATCTTTGATTCAAGCTTGTGCTTCTTCCAGCCCAGCGTTTCTCATGATGTATTCTGCATATAAGTTAAATAAGCAGGGTGACAATATACAGCCTTGACGTACTCCTTTTCCTATTTGGAACCAATCTGTTGTTCCATGTCCAGTTCAAACTGTTGCTTCCTGACCTGCATATAGGTTTCTCAAGATAGATGTTCAGTGGAATTAAATGTTCAAATTTTCTACCAAGTCTATTTCTTTCTTAGTGGTTCAGTCCACTCCCTTCTTTCCAAGATTGCATATGGATAAGAGAAAGCCTTCTGTGTTGCCAGTTCCTTCTCTCCTCCTCCCCCCACCCACCACCACTATTCCATTTGGCACCTGCCTCAGTTAGCCTTCCAACTGAGCTGTGGGCTAGGATGGTGCAGCCACACACTGCTGTGGGGTCATGGCTCACTTTGTCACAGTGGCTTGGCAGCCAGCCTTTGAATAGTATACACTCAGCTCTCCCTAGTTGCCCTAATGAAGCCGGTGGAAAATTCAGCTCTCCAGATGTCACCCACAGCTGTGGAAAACTGAGCTGTCACAGGCCTCTCCCTCTGCCAAAATATATCACCAAACTGTGACCCTCACTATTATTCAGTTTCTGTGGAAAATACATAAATTCAGAGATTTTTTTCAAGTTTTGATCACTTAGACTCCCAAAACAAATAAGATGCTGGCACATAGTAAGTTCTCAATAAATATCTGACAACTCAGAGAATGAAGAGATATCGTGACTGAACAGTTAACTAAAAATGAGAACAACAGAAAGGAGATGGAGAAAAGGACTAATTCTTGTGGAATCCATGGATCTAGCAGTAGGTAAAGCCAATTTTTATTCCTGGACATTGTACATACTCATGTATTTGGGTTAGGTTTTGGTCACTTATAACCTAGCAATTAAAAAAAGGCATAATCCTAATATAATATTTCAAAATCTAGATTTACAAAGTCATAATTTGTAAGGAAAACATAGTAATCCAGCACTGGACTGAGAAGAGACAGAAAGTCCAATTACTTTAGTAACAATAGAAAAAATTAAGTAGTTAAAAATCACCATGTAATAAAGACTTTATGTAAGCCTTTTCTCCCCTTGAGTAGACAAGTTCAAAAAATGTATCAACAATAAATGAATTTCATGAAACAAATATATGTCAATTTCACCTCACAAAAAGTTCTACTACAGAAGTGAAACTGACTCAGTGTTAGAAATCTTTGACTAAAATTCACCAATTACACCAAAATATTGATTTTCTAATATATGCTGAAAACAATCACTTGACAAAATTCTTTTTTCTTTGAAAAACAACTTTTATTGAAATATGCAATAGAAACCCATGTAACCAACACCCATAATTTTTTCCAAAAAACAAGGGAAAGACCATTCCAGCATCCAAGAAACCCCGTATTTGCTCCACTCCAGTCCCTACTCCCCAAGGAGTATCTTGACTTCTAAAAGCACAGATTAATTTTACTTGGTTTTGCACTCCGACAAAATTCTATCAGTTCGGTTCAGTCTCTCAGTCATGTCCAACTCTTTTCAACCCCATGGACTGCAGCACACTGGGCTTCCCTGTCCATCAACAACTCCCAAAGCTTGCTCAAACTCATGTGCATTGAGCCAGTGAAGCCATCCAACAATCTCATCCTCTGTTGTCCCCTTCTCCTCCTGCCTTCAATCCTTCCCAGCATCAGGGTCTTTACCAATGAGTTAGTTCTTCAGATCAGGTGGCCAAAACATTGGAGCTTCAGCTTCAGCCTCAGTCCTCCCAGTGAAAATTTAGGACTGATTTCCATTAAAATTGACTGGTTTGATGTCCTTGCAGCCCAAAGGACTGTCAAGAATCTTCTCCAACACCACAGTTCAAAAGCACCAATTCTTCAGCGCTCAGCTTTCTTTGTGGTCCTACTCTCACATCCACACATGACTACTGAATAAACCATAGCTTTGACTAGACACACCTTTGTCAGTAAAGTAACGTATGTGCTTTTTAATATGCTGTCTAGGTTGGTCATAACTTTTCTTCCAAGGAGCAAGCATCTTTTAATTTCATGGCTGCCTCACCATCTGCAGTGATTTTGAAGCCCAAACAAATAAAGTCTGTCGCTGTTTCCACTATTTCTCCATCTATTTGTCATGAAGTGATGGGACCAGATGCCATGATCTTAGTTTTTTGAATGTTGAGTTTTAAGCAAGCTTTTTCACTCTCTTCTTTCACCCTCATCAAGCAGCTCTTTGGTTCCTCTTCATTTTCTGCCATAAGGATGGTGTCATCTGCTTGTCTGAGGTTATTGATATTTCTCCTGGCAATCTTGATTCCAGCTTGTGCTTCATCTGGCTCAGAATTTTGCATGATATACTCTGCATATAAGTTAAATAAGCAGGATGACAATATACAGTCTTGATGTACTCCTTTCCCAATTTGGAACCAGTCTGCTGTTCCATGTCCAAATCTAACAGTTGCTTCTTGACCTGAATACAGATTTCTCATGAAGCAGGTAAGATGGTCTAGTATTTCCATCTCTTGAAAAATTTTCCACACTTTGTTGTGGTCCACACAAAGGCTTTAGAATACAAGTCAATAAAGCAGAAGTAGATGTTTTTCTGAACTCTCTTCCTTTTTCTATGATCCAACTGATGTTGGCTTTTCGACCTCTGGTTTCTCTGCCTTTTCTAAATCCATCTTGAACATCTGGAAGTTCTTAGTTCATATACTGTTGAAGCTTGGCTTGGGCAATTTTGAGCGTTACTTTGCTAGCATGTGAGATGAGTGCAATGGTGCAGTAGTTTGAACATTTTTTGGCATTTCACTGCTTTGGGATTGTAATCAAAACTGACCTTTTCAGTGGTCCTGGGCCACTGCCGAGTTTTCCAAATTTGCCAGTATCTTGAGTGCAGCACTTTAACAGCATCATCTTTTACGATTTGAATCACTCAACTGGAATTCCATCACCTCCATTAGCTTTGCTCGTAGTGATGCCTCCCTCCTAAGGACCACTTGACTTCACACTCCAGTCTGTCTTTTTCTAGGTGAGTGATCACAACATTGTGGTTATCTGGGTCGTAAAAATCTTTTTTGTATAAGTTCAGGTCAGTCGCTCAGTTGTGTCCGAATCTCTGCAACCCCATGGACTGCAGCACACCAAGCCTCCCTGTGCATCACCAACTCCCTGAGTTTACCCAAACTCATGTCCACTGAGTCAGTAATGCCATTCAACCATCTCATCCTCTGTGGTCCCCATCTTCTCCTGCCTTCAATCTTCCCCAGCATCAGGGACTTTTCAAATGAGCCAGCTCTTCGCATCAGGTGGCCAAAGTTTTGGAATTTCAGCTTCAACATCAGTCTTTCCAGTAAACACCCAGGACTGATCTCCTTTAGGAAGGACTGATTGGATCTCCTTGCAGTCCAAGGGGCTCTCAAGAGTCTTCTCCAACACCACAGTTCAAAAGCATCAATTCTTCGGTGCTCAGCCTTCTTCAAAGTCCTACTCTCACATCCATACATGACCACTGGAAAAACCATAGCCTTGACTAGACAGACCTTTGTTGACAAAGTAATGTCTATGCTTTTTAACAAGCTGTCTAGGTTGGTAATAACTTTCCTTCCAAGAGCAAGCATCTTAATTTCATGGCTGCTGTCACCATCTGCAGTCATTTTGGAGCCCCCCAAAATAAAGTCAGTCACTGTTTCCCCATCTATTTCCCACGAAGTGATGGGAGTGGATGCCAATCTTAGTTATCTGAATGTTGAGCTTTAAGTCAACATTTTCACTCTCCTCTTTCACTTTCATCAAGAGGCTCTTTAGTTCATCTTCACTTTCTGCCATAAGGGTGGCATCAACTGCATGCCTGAGGTTATTGATATTTCTCCCAGCAATCTTGATTCCAGCTTGTGCTTCTTCCAGCCCAGCGTTTCTCATGATGTACTCTGCATATAAGTTAAATAAGCAAGGTGACAATATACAGCCTTGACGTACTCCTTTTCCTATTTGGAACCAGTCTGTTGCTCCATGTCCAGGTCTAACTGTTGCTTCCTGACATGCATACAGATTTCTCTGGAGGCAGGTCAGGTGGTCTGGTTATTCCCACAGCTTTCAGAATTTTCCACAGTTTGTTGTAGTCCACACAGTCAAAGGCTTTGGCATAGTCAATAAAGCAGAAAGAGATGTTTTTCTGGAACTCTCTTGCTTTTTCGATGATCCAGCAGATGTTGGCAATTTGATCTCTGGTTCCTCTGCCTTTTCTAAAACCATCTTGAACATCTGGAAGTTCGTGGTTCACATATTGTTGAAGCCTGTCTTGGAGAATTTTGAGCATTACTTTGCTAGCATGTGAGATGAGTGCAATTGTGTGGTAGTTTGAGCATTCTTTGACATTGCCTTTCTTTGGGATTACAACAAAAACCAACCTTTTCCAGTTCTGTGGCCACTGCTGAGTTTTCCAAATTTGCTGGCATATTGAGTGCATCACTTTCACAGCATCAGCTTTTAGGATTTGAAATAGCTCAAGTGGAATTCAATCACCTCCATTAGCTTTGTTTGTAGTGATGCTTTCTAAGGCCCACTTGACTTCACATTCCAGGATGTCTGGCTCTGGGTGAGTGATCACACCATCATGATTACCTGGGTCATGAAGATCTTTTTTGTACAGTTCTTCTGTGTATTCTTGCCACGTCTTCTTAATATCTTCTTAAATGTTAGGTCCATACCATTTCTGTCCTTTATTGTGCCCATCTTTGCATGAAATGTTCCCTTGGTATCTCTAATTTTCTTGAAGAGATCTCTAGTCTTTCCCATTCTAGTATTTTCCTCTATTTCTTTGCATTGACCACTGAAGAAGGCTTTCTATCTCTCCTTGCTATTCTTTGGAACTCTGCATTTAATGAGTATATCTTTCCTTTTCTCCTTTGCCTTTAGCTTCTTAGCTTCTCTTCTTTTCTCAGCTATTTGTAAGGCCTCCTCAGACAACCATTTTGCCTTTTTGTACTTCTTTTGCTTGGGGATGGTCTTGATCACTGCCTTGGGTACAATGTCATGAACCTCCGTCCATCGTTCTTGAGGCACTCTGTCTATCGTATCTAATCCCTTGAATCTATCTGTCATTTCTACTGTATATTCATATAATATTTACCTCTAGTCTAAATATTTTTAAGTAGCAGAACTTAACCAAGGCTATCTACCAGAAATTCAGAGCATACATTATCCTTAATGGTGGAACATAAAAGCATTTCCACTTGTCAACAACCACACAAACGCAAACATCTCTAAGCACTGCTAGTCTCCAACATTCTGTGCTGGATTGCTAAAGCAATTCTAACTAAACACAACTACGTGAAATAGGAATGTTTGTGTGTGCTCAGTCATGTCGAACTCTTCGTGATCCCACGGACTGCAGCCCATCAGGCTCCTCTGCCTGTGAATTTTCCAGGCAAGAATACTGGAGTAGGTTACCATTTCCGACACCAGGGTATCTTCCTGACACAGGGATGGAACCCATGTCTCTTGCACCTCCTGCACTGGCAAGCAAATTCTTCACTACTGTACTATCTGGCAAGACCTGAAATATGAATACTGGATTAAAAAACAAAGGCTCATCAATTGCAGAAGATGGGATTCTCTTGGATTTCCTAAATCTATACTGACAAACTTTTAAGAGTTCTGCAGTGTCATAAAAGATCACCTTGTAAAAAGCAAATTGCTTTTACCAGGACAGCAATAATCAATTATAAGATACAGTAGAAAAAAGACATATTTCACTATAGCAATGAAAATAAAATCCCCAGAATTAAATCTGTCAAAAAGTGTATAATTATATAAAGAAATCTTATTAAATTAAGAGAATACCACTCCTGGTTTAATGAAAATACAGATTGTTTTCAAGTGAAAACTGAAAGTTGCTCAGTCGTGTCCGACTCTTTGTGACCCCATGGACTATACAATCCATGTAATTCTCCAGGTCAGAATACTGGAGTAGGTAGCCTTTCCCTTCTCCAGGGGATTTTCCCAACCCAGAGATCGAACCCAGATCTCCCACATTGCAGGCGGATTCTTTACCAGTTGAGCCACAATGGAAGCCCAAGAATAAGTGGACCACACAGTTCAAACCTGTGTTTTTTAAGGGCCACCTCTGCAACAGTAGAGAAATAGTAGAGAAATACTATTGCAGGGTTGACCCTTACACAACACAACAGAGGTTTGAACTGTGTGGTCCACTTATACATTTTTTTCCCCAAGTATGTACAGTTAGTTGAATTCAGATCATATAGTACAGATGCAGAACCACAGATATGGAGGAACCACAAGTATGGAGAGCCAACCATAAATTATACTCAGATTTGACTACATGAAAGGTGGCACCCCTAACTTCTTGCTTAGGGTCAACTGTAATTCTCTTCAAATCAATACTATAAATGTACTGTGACTAAAATCAAAACCTCAAAAATATGCTCACCAACAGCCAAGAAACTTCTGAAAAACATTAGGAATGTATCACTCCCACCATTTCTGAAAACATACCAGAAAACTGTAATTTAAACAATGCATTATTAGGAAAATTAAATGCCTTAATTAGAGAATTTAACACATAATAAAACAGCACCCCAAATCAGGAAGAATGGATTTCAACAAATAGTTTTTGGACTTTTGAATAAAAGTAGCTCTGTACCTTGCACTCTTCACAGAAATTAATTCCAAATGGAGATCTGGATGCATACATAATTAACTTAGAAGAAAATACAGAACATGCTCTATCTATATTTTGAAATAAAAGTCATAAAAATATTTATCAATTTGACTATATATAAATATAAAACATCTGTTTAAAAAAGATACCAAAAGTAAAACTAAAAGACAAGTGACCAGCTGGGAGAAAATACTGAAACAGATGTAAAAGAGTAATATCTATATGCAAACTACATGAAAAACTCCTAACTAATCCATGAGATAAAAAGACAAATCATTCACAGAAAAATGAGCAGTGTTGGCAAAAGGCAATTCACATGTCGAAAGCAAATATATGAAAAGATGTCCATCAATATTTGAAGATGTCCATCTTTACCTTTACCTACTAGTAAAGGTTTTTCCTAAATAATAAAAATGACAATTTTTCACCTATAAATTAAAAAAAAATTTAATAAAAAATCAAATGTCCTTAATTATATGGAAATCAGGTACTCATTCACTGTTGAGGAGAAACTTTAAACAGCTAACAGCCATTCTGGAAGCCAAATGAAGTATCTCTTTAAAACTGCCTAACTCTGGCTCAGCAAGTCAAAGCTTAAGCATACAATAGAGAAACCCTTACATGCCCATACAGTCATACAGGATGATACTCTTTTAGCATTGTTTGAAAATAGAAAAAAAAAGCAGTAAACTACCCTAGTGTCCATTATAGGCTAAGTAGGTTGTGGAACACTATACAAAAATCAACAGGTAAGATTAGGTGTGATTATACTCAGAGACCACATAGAAAAGTTGCAGAATGATATACATATATCTATGTAAAAACTGAAGCTATACATTTCTTGTAGCAATTACATATATACACATTCACAGAAAACATGGAAGTGACTAAATGGAAAGTTAACAATTGTTACTTCTAGGGAAGGTATTGGGATTGAATGTTAATCAAAAGTAGATTGATGTTTTTACAAGTAAAATGCAGTCATACGCTACATTTGCAATTTAAACGGTAAAGAAAAAACAGCATGAAAAAAAAAAAAAAAAAAAACAGCATGCACAAACTGATACATTTTAAGAAAAAATATACCCCAAAAATTTTCCTTTGATGGCAAACATACAGGAAAAATTCTGGAAGATTACCTACCAAAATGATGCTTTAATATTATCTAAAACTATCTCCAATAAAAACAATATACTGAACTCCTGTATTTTCATTTGAAAAAGAAAGTTCAAGATTTGTCATAGTAATACAATTGCAGTTTAGAACTCTTATTATTGTTTAAGATATTTACAATCTTCACATTGTACGTAGCTGTATACTGAAATTTTTTCATATCTTTAGAATATAGTATTTGGGGCAAGGGGAAACAGTTTTTAAAGTTAGAACTTAAGTGATAATTAGGGCTTCCTGGTAGCTCAGCTGGTAATGAATCTGCCTGCAATGCAGGAGACCCCAGTTCAATCCTTGGATCAGGAAGATTCCCTGGAGAAGGGATAGGCTATCCATTCCAGTATTCTTGGGCTTCCCTAGTAGCTCAGACAATAAAGAATCCGCCTGCAATGCAGGAGACCTGTACAATCTTCACATTGTACATAACTGTACACTGAAATTTTGCCATATCTTTAGAATATAGTATTTGGGGCAAGGGGAAATAGAGTTTTTAAAGTTAGAACTTAAGTCATTATTAACATTTAAGTCAATGGCTTTATTAAGTTTATATACATTTCTAAAAGAACAAAGTACAAAACAATACTGGCTTATTTCTTTAGCAGTTTACTATTAATAATTCTACCTTTAAAACACTTCACCATTAAACAAAAAAACTTTGATAATTAAAGTTATCATTGATCAGCTTCTTGTGAGGACTATTCCTTCAGAGATTATTCTGTGAATGGTACTGGCATTCAGATACAACCAGCTGAATTTTATGAATGACACTACTTTTGACTATAAAAAGTTTGAACTTTTTATATTCTTATTTTATTCTTTTTTTTAAAATTTTTTATAAACAGGGCCTCTGACCCTTTCATTTTATTAAAATGGCACGTAAATATTAGAACAGCATACTGATCCCTTCCTACATCCCTGCGCCCCCGGCGTGTTGATCTGGAGCCCCTCCTGGGCCCCCTCCCAGACGGTGGCAGCAGACTCATGCACTGAGCGATTCATGTTCTTTATCGGTTTTCCCAATAGCATCGGGATTTGATAATGGGTCGAGATCAGCAAAAAGGCTGAACCAGGCAGTCAGGTCGGAGGCCTTGGCAGGCTCTTCCAGCGAGGCCTGTAAGTCTTTTATGTTTTGGTCTAGAAGCTGTGAAGGAAGGAATCCTGAGCCTGCCTGGGGCCTGGGGTCCGGCTCTCCTGGGGCCACAGCGGGCGCTGGCTCCTTCAGCCGACCGTCTCCAAACACAGCGGCCCGCTCTTTGCTGAACTCGCTCTCCTCCAGGGAGAAAGCGTTGAAGATTTCACTCAACAGCAGCAGGTTGTCTTCAGGTTCTGGGGTCCCTGCCACTGGGCCCAGGCAAGCACCTTCCTCGGGTTTCATGTCTAAAAGTTCATCTGAGCATGCATTATGTGTAGAGCTTTTGTCTAAGGCAGATAAAACACTTTTTCTATCTTCGGTTTTAAAATAGAGGATTCCTTGTGCTGGTTTTCATCCTCTAGTGAAATTAACTGACTTGGCCGCCATGGCCTCTGCACTTTCCTGCTGGGCGATCCTCTTCTTTTCTTCTTTCTCCACCAGTTTTCTCATAGGGTCTTGTAAGCTCTTTAATGTGGTAAATTCATATGGCTGATAACCCCTGAAGCTCTCATGGATGGCTGCCATAGTGTGAGAAGTTTCCTCCGAAAAATGAAGCAGAGCGGTCTGGTATGTTGCTAGCATATGAGACAAAAGATTGCATCTGCTCGCTCCAAGAAGATCCACTTTTTGACACACATTCATCTTCAATTTGTCAAAGCTTTTTTTGGCAAGGCGAACTTGTGTTTGCACCTTCCTGAACTTCTCCATTTGCTTGATGAGGTCTGGATCAAGCGCCTGGGACACATCCTTCATCCACAGTAACGCCCCTCGGTATTCAGTCCGGCACTGCTCCATGCGGTTCACCGTCAGCCAAGTGTCGGAGATGGCCCTATGCCGGAAAGTCTCCACTTCTTGGTGAAAGCAGCACAGAGGGTTTCTCAGAGCCAACCTTTGCTGGGAAGAAAAGCAGAGGGCCTTTCCTGTCGCTTGCATCATTTTTCCTGCTCTGGTTTTATCTTGGAAGCCTTGGGACCGGAGAAATTTTCCCAGTTCGTTTTCTTCTTGAAACAAGAAACATATTTTCTTTTGATAGAGTACAATTGCTTTAGACAAGTCCAGACAGGTTCTCTGAATTGAGTGAAACAGCTCTAGCTGGGCATCCAGGTCTGCATCCGAGGCAACGACGTGCTCTTCTTTCTTCCCCGTGGCTTTAATAAAGGCCTGCTTCGTTTCCCAATACTTCTGCTGCATCTTATTTACAACTTACTTGTCTTGGGGATATCGACTGTTTAAGTCCCACGGATAACTGCATTTTGTGTCCTGACATGGTTCCTCCTTCTTTTTTCTACTCGGAGCCCTGGCCCCCGGAAGCCCCCCGGCCGCGTCTGCTCCCTCATCCGAGCTCAGCGTCAGCAGAAGGTGAGGGAAGGCGGCGGAGGGAGCACAGGAACCGCTCCTTCCCGCCACGGTCGCCGCAGGAAGAGCAGCCGGCGGAGCCGTGCGCACCGCAGCGCAGCGCAGCGGTGGGGGGAGCGGGCGCCCTCGCCTCCCCGCGAGCTCCTGGGCTGCGACCCCGCCGTCGCCTCCCCTCTGTTTCTCCTCCTCTGAGGACGCCCAGCGGGCGACCCCTCTCAGCAGGACCCCGGGACCCAGAGGAGGGCAGGCCGATGGCCTCACCTCACTTGGGGCGGGCCCGGGATGGGGGGAGTGAGTCTCCTTCTCTCTACTCCCTCGGGTCCTTCCTCGACCCCCATCTCCTGGGGTGCCCCCTGCTCGGATCTACAGCCCCTTATTTTATTCTTAAAATAAGCTTTTAAGAATTGCTTATTATTAATTGACATACTGCTGAAGCCTTGAACCACAGAAACAACAATGATGGGAAAAGGGAAACGTGCCAGAGCTGTCTGGTTTCACAATGGTTATGACAGAAAAATGTAGTCAGCATTCTTTCCAAATAAAAAGGTCATCAGTGGGGAAGAGAGACCTTTCAAGGCTATCTTCAATGGAATTTGGAATTTCCCTCACCCATTCCAGGTATCTATTCAACTGCCTCCTACAGCAAGCTTGTGAAAGCACCTCTCATAGTAAAAAAAAAAAAAAAAAAGTTCCTGTAGAAAGGGTACAATGGAGAGAGGACTAGGCCAGTGCTAGAAAAATCCGGATCTGTCAGAGATCCTGGGTGGAACTCAGCAGTTTCCTCTTCTGCAATGCAAGAGGGTGGCACCGACACGCCTTCCAGCTCTAACTGTGTTTTCATCCAAGGCCACCAAGGAAAGACACATGCCTTTTTACCTCATAACATGAAGGTATTTTAAACTATGTATCACTTTTAACTTCAGTTTAACTTGGCAATATTTTATATGAGAGACCCAGCGTACCTCAGCATGTTACAAACATTCAAAAAACACAAGCTTGGTGACGACAATTCAAAAGAAGTCATATCCAAGTAGCTGATGAAGAAACTAAAAAAATGTATCATTTGAGAAGACGCTTTACATCTTTAAAACAAAAGATAGGTATAATTTTATTTCAAGAAAATATTCAGCATTTAAAGTGGAGTCACAGTGACTGACTAGCCAGTAGTGCTGGCATTTATCTTCCTTTCACATTGAAACTTGGAAAACAAGGGAATGAGTTAAATTGAACCTCTTTAATATAAAAGTCTTTGATTTAGTTACATAACTATTTTTATAACAAAGCACTTTTAATATAATTTAAAACACACATGCTTTGATTAAAGAGTGACTGTAAATGGATCCAGCTTTCTTCCAACTGTGATGACAACTTTGTCATTTCTTCCAGAAGTACTGGCTCTGAAGGAAGCATTTTCAGGTGCAACTGAAAAGAAAAATGATAGCTGAACCTTTAAGAAATCTAAAATTTTGTTTATTCTGGATTTAACTGTTTTACAAGGAACCTCAGACGACACTATTCTTGATTTTTTTCCTTAAAGGCTGGTTTATTACAATCTCACATCTTCCTCTCCTCTATTATAAGTCTTCATGGTTCTGTCACTCTCTCAGTAAAATTGAAGTAATGACTCTCCTCTATGTAAGGAGAGTCCTGATACACATCAAGAAGCAAGGTCCTAGTTCTAAATTTACAACTGTGGTAAATTTGGGAAAAAATACAGGAACAATTTGCAGCATTTCTAATTTTTTATCCTACATACTACCATCTGTAAATCTACTTTTTAAATAATTTCAAATAATTAAGTCAAGTGAAAACTTTTTTAGATATTTATGAGATAAATAATCCATCTGCTATTACTGAAAATCTACCACCTTCAATATGTCAGAGCAGTGAGATAACATGAGTTCTCCATTATATTTGTCATAAAAGCAACTCTGTTATTATCAAATCGTTTGAAACTCCTTCAATCAGGACAGAAGTAAACCTTAATTTTTTCATGACCATTAAAAAAAATCCCTGCCAAAATGTAACTAAATACAAATGTTAATAGGTTAATATACTGATCAAATGGATGACACAGAAGTCAGGAGGTTGAGTCAAAATTGTGCTGAGCTAAAAAACAGGAGTCAACAAAGAACATTTACAAGCTGTTGCCCCATCCAGCTATCCAGTACGGTAGTCACTAGGCACAGAAAGCTGTTGAAATTAATTAATTTCTATAAAATGAAAAACTCAGGTTCTCAGTCACATCAGCCATGATTTAAGTGTTCAGCAGCCACATGCAGTGAAGTGTGGATTAGAATGTTTGCATCTCTGCAGACACTTCCATCAGACAACACTACTCTGGAGGAGGGCAAGCTGTGAAGTGCTATCTCACATCTTAGACTTACCTTCAGAAACAGGGCGAGGTATGCCTGGGCCAACTCAAAATCACGCTTTCTGTCCAACATCATCCCAATCATCTTCAAGAAGCTTTTCATAACGTCTATTGAACCACCACAATCAGGAGACAAACTTCGAAGCTCTGTTTCAATTCCTGACGGGCCTAATTCTTTCAGAAGGTTAACAGCAGCTTCATCTACATTGTTTTAATAAGAATCTAGTTATTACCGACAATCATTTCATTTAAGAAACTAGTTTTCATTTCAAACCCAACATATATTTAAATTTGCATTTTTAGCAATTTCTTTCTATTAAGGCTGTTAAAATCTAATTAACACTTAGCACCAGACATTTTAACATGCTTATAAATCAGTCAGAACAAATCCAATATAAGAAGGCTACTAAGTTATTAATATACACCATTATTAATAGTATTTGCTAGTGAGAATAAGATGAGGTGAGGGAATTTATTTTTGTATTGTTTATAAAAATTATAAAAGTATCACTTGTTAATTAACAAACATTAATACTACAGAAATATACGTGGGGAAAGACTCCACCTTATTCACCACAAATCTACTTTTCCCTAGAAGTAAGCACTCTTGTTTCATATACATCCCATGAAAACATATTCTATACTTATATAAGGCATTTGATATTACAATGGCAATGCCTATGCTTTTAGCTTTTTGCAAAAGAACAATACCATTGACAAGAGCCTAATACATTTTATTTTGTTTTTCAGTGGATATTAAATAATAGTGCCTCTCTTCTTTGTTCCCTCATAAATATAACAAGTTACTCCTTTTATAATCCTGCTACTCTTTAGCTATCAGTACAAGTACCATTCTTTGACTTTTGCCAATGTGCACTCGAGTGATACTGGCATGAAAACACAAAGCAACTGGGTCAGAAGACAAGAGGGTAAGTCAAACAGGAGAATGACTGTAATTCTGTTAATTGCTTACAGCTCTCATTATCATTATTAGCTACGGATTCTAGCTTTCAAATTTAAAACACTCAATTTTTTAAAAAAGCCTTTTTGTGTGATAATTTGGTAATATCTGCAATTACCGAAAACAAAAGTCTATTGCAAAGTACACTGCAAATTGCACTTGTAAATAAAAAGAAGAGCAAAAAAGAAAAAAATTCCAATTTTCCATACAGAAAGAGAGGTTCTCAAAAGATTATTATAATCTTAACATCTGAGTGTAGTGTCACTCATCTACTGTAAACAAAGCAAAAATTACTTCAGATTAAAACCAAGATTTCAATCCTTTTGGCTTTTACTTTCAACTACTGAGAAATCTGCTAATATTTCACTCAATTCTCTTCATAAAAAGTAACATAATAAGCTGAAATACTTGGTAAAATATTTTATAATTTAACTTACATTTATTATTTACCAGTCCTTCCTCAAGCTTCAAGCAGAAATCTGATTTTTGAGCCAAAATCCCAAGATTTACCACTTTAGACTTAAACAAAAACAAATATACATTATTCAAAAACCACAAATATAACAAAAAATGTAAAGTTTATAATTAAACACTAGCATTAATTTACTCTGTATCTGTAAAGCTGGGTCTTGGTTAAAACTACAAACACACAACATACAACACACACCCCGTGTCCCTAGAATGCCCCCTCTAGCCTGGCTCTCACCTGCTGAGGGTCACTGTTCTGCTCAGGAGCAGCGTATCTGGGCACAAGGCCAGGAACAGTTGGAATGAAAAATGGTGCTGATCTGGGCACTGTGGGTGGCTCCTTTGGTTTGTTCTTTTTCTAAGAAAAATGAGAAAAGCAAAAAAAGACTAGTAATTATCTTGCCAACAGTTTCTAACATTTAATTCCCACTTAATTTTTAAAAAGCCCCAAAGGTAAAAAAATAAAAAGAATGAAATTTAGATTAGGATACTGAAATGAAATCCCAAACAACCAATATACCACAGATATCCTTAAACTGGGCTTCCCAATGCAAACCTCTAGTACTCTTGCTAATAACGCAAAAGGAAAATGACAGGGTTCAGAAGAAGCTCTGAGGCAAAAACAGCTCATTTTCCTGAAACATGAATATTTAGGTGAAGAAGTACAAGCAATTTTGAACTTCTTTTATACTGAAATACAAGATGGGCTAGAAAGCAAAATTTACATAAATGCTCAACAGTTTTTCAAATGTCTCTTCTCCAAAAGAAATCTAGAGCCAGAGGGAGTCTCTGCCATTAAAAGTAATTTAGTAAATTTTGTGTGTAGGTGTGAAGCATGGCCCTAATTCTTCTATTTTATTGGAATTTTTATTTTTCCTTAGTACTCTGTGTTTTTAAAAAGCAAAAGAATACTATCGCTCCTTCATAAACTATTTCAAGTGTCAGCAAAATTCTATCACAAAAATTCCATTGGAATTCCCACTGACAGAATTCAGTTTTGGTGACTACATTGTTACGTTATCACTATCTCAAGAGAATTTGATGGACTCTTAAGAAGTCTCACAATTTTACCTTATACTACTAGTCTTCCATTCTTTAGGAACCGTGGGGAGATTTGCTTTTTGAAAGAAAGTCAGGGATATCTGTGGCCTCTTGGAGCCACAGCATAAAACAAAGTCGAACAAAGTACAGCCCATAGCAATGTAAGCACAACCTTCTCTGTGACGGGGAAACTGCAGTTAGAGTCAGTCACCCTTCCTAACTCACTGTTCTTGAATTAGAAGGCAATCACTGAGTTGTAAATAAAAACAAAAGGCTTTGGAGAAGTTCCACAGGGCTCTGGAAATTACCTAATTTCATAAAGGAAACCATAAATATAAAAGTTAACCACAGGACAAAAATAAAAATTCTAATTTCTTTCACTCAGAAGGAAATTAAAATATTGGAGGTGTTATAAAGAGCATCCATTCACATTTTTCTATATTTTTATGCAGAACAAACTGTATCTTGGCAAGAAGAGTGCCCACCAAATTTAGCTCAATTAACTGGGCATTATTCTAATTGCTCCCCTCACACTCATCTACTTGTAATTTTTAAAGTCATTCCATAAACTACTTCCTTTACAGTTGACAGACTAGACAATATAACTATGTACCTAAACAACATACCTTTATGCTGAAGCCCAATCTTTCAAAAGGTGAGCAACTAAATAAGAGCACTTTTTTTTTTTTTTAAAGGAGCACTTTCAAATTTTGAGTCAAACGAACATGTGAAAACTTCTCTTTTCTTACCCAAGACATGTATGTCTTTTCTGGTGCTAATTTACTAGCTACAAAAATAGTTAGGACAGCGCGTCATAGTTATCTCTGTCAGTGTTCCTTACACGTTTTTTATGCCAGCCCATAATGTGCCTTAGTCCACACACAACCTCTAGTGACTGTATGTATGCTCAGTGCTGTGCTAAGTCACTCAGTGGTGTCCAACTCTGCAACCCTATGGACTGCAGCCCGCCAGGCTCCTCTGTCCATGAGATTCTCCAGGAAAGAATACTCAAGTGGGTTGCCATGCCCTCCCCCAGGGGATCTTCCCAGCCTAGTGATTGAACCCAGGTCTCCGGCACTGCAGGCAGATTCTTTACCATCTGAACCATCAGAGAAGACCATGATTACCCAAGTGGGTAGCCTATCTCTCATCCAGGGGATCTTCCCAAGCCAAGAATTGCACCAGACTGCAGGGAGCTTCTTTACCAGCTGAGCTACCAGGAATGCCTGACTGTATGTATACATCTAACCAAGTTGAGTTGCATAAAACAAAACTCACCCTAATTCTCAGAAGATAATCTCTGAAATTTTCTAGTCTGTACCTTTCAGTTGCTTTTGATACTCACAAATAGGGGTCATGAAACATGCTTTGAAACACATTAATTCATACCATAACTGTCCATGTCTCATGTAAAACTATAAACTCCTCAAGGACAAAGGGCTAAGTTATTTTCCACTGCTATTATCTCAGGATGCTATATACTACCTAGTTCATATTAATTTATGTGTCTGAACCCAAAAGCAAACCTTCCTGTAGCAGACAGAGCAGGGTGTGGTATGATAAAGTGTGACTGAAGTTTAATTTTAAAAAGACCAGTGAAAATATTCTAGTTGAATGTCTAGAAACAGAAACATCACACATTATGACAACTTTTTTCCCACCTCATTTCAGAAATTAAGTGAGATTAGGCTAGGCTTAAAACACCCAATTTCCAATAGCTCAGTAGTTGCAGTCTATACTATTGCTATATTTGAAGGTCCCTGAGTGCTCTCAAAGTAGATATATATACATGGAAAAGGTCTTGTAATAATACTAGACTAAATAGTATTCAGCTAAATGGTATTTGCTTTACTATCTTAGGCATTAACTACTCCACCTAAAGACCTCCAAGAAAGGGAAGCTATCTTTATTAAAGAAAATACTTTTGGAATATGTCTTCAGGGGCCAATATTAAGTGTACTATAGTATTACCTTAATAACATCAAGATTAAGAAGGTTTTTCCACCGGGATTCAGGAAGGAGTGACAGAGTTACCAACTGCTCATTCAGCTGTTCTGGGGAGTCATACTCTATCATTTCATCACTCGGTTCCACGGTTTCTTCTGATAATTCTACATCTTAAAAAATTTTCAGGTAAGACAAATTAATGCTGAATGAAATTTTTATCATATAAAAGTAACTTAATTAACTTCAAGTCCATTAGTATTTCATAACATGTTCACTCAATATAACCTTGTAAACTCTTTTTCTCATATTAAGTACAATTTCCATCGCTAGACTCAAAACATTTCTCTACTGTTTCAAATGAATACTCCATCAATTATGTCTTTGTTTATACAAAGATTCATGAAGTCATTCAAAATACTACATTAAGATAAAAAAATATTGTGACTGAATGCATTAAACTTTGCCTTCAGTGGCAATATCCTGCAGGTTAGGTTTATTATATTACGCTTCAAAAATTACTTTTGATTACCTTGGGTTTGACAAGTACCAGGAAGCATCACTACCGAAGGAACATAATCTGTGGGAAGTGGCCGTAATGAAACAACTGAATACAGGGAAATATTGGACCTGAGACATAAAAAACATAAGCAATATTGTAAAATTTATAAAAAATATTTTCAGAGAAGCTTTGATTACTGGTAACAATCTCCATGATCTTGAATTTGGCTACAAATTCCAATCACCTGTTAAAAAAAGCAAACTCAAAAATAGATAGTATTAATTTCAAAATGCTTTGACTCATGTCACAGATGTCATCACAAGAAAGTTGTCCATAATTATTATGAACAGAGACTTTATTTTTAATGTAGCACAAAAAAGTACTTGAGAGATCAGTAGTGCATGCTATTTTTATAAGGTAACATAACATCCATTTATTTATACTGCTTTGACAAATGGCAACCTTCATCTAAGGAGACTACAATTGAAGGAAAGACGGACTCAGAGCAATAAGTCAGACGGTGATTACATGGATCGGATCTTTGGGGGTGCTGAACAGTCATGGGTTCCCCTGTCTCTAGAAAGGTCCTTTAAGTGCTACTTGACCCTGCGTCATGATTTTGGATCTGACTGACTAATCTGATCCACATCTGACTAATCAAGATGTGGATATCTGTCCCAAAGTGGGCTAATCATATTATTTCCTGTACATAATGAATTGGAATGGAAAATAAAAACTGGAAATACCAGGTTCTGAGTTATATTAACAGCTGCACTATATACTTTGTTGCTGAGGTACCACATCACTGTTCTTCTCTTATCCTGACTGTTCAAGACTCAAAGATTCCAGGAGATACTCCATTCTGCTTATTAAGGTGACCAGAGTCTATTTCTACTATATATTAAATTTATTTTCACATCCTAAAAAACTCAATTAGAAAATCTTGTAAGTAGAAAAGGAATTCATTTTTTTCTCTTCCTCAATAATAAGAGTTAAATTTTAAACTCACTTATCCTTTCTGCAAATAGAAGTCAAGTAGGGTAACAAATAAATATCAGACATGGCCAACTCTTTGCAACCCCATGAACTATACACATACAGTCCATGGAATTCTCCAGGCCAGAATACTGGAGTGGGTAGCCTTTCCCTTCTCCAAGTGATCTTCCCAACACAGGGATCAAACCCAGGTCTCTCGCACTGCAGGCAGATTCTTTATCAGCTCAGCCAGCAGGGAAGCCCAAGAATACTGGAGTGGGTCAGTTCAGTTCAGTCGCTCAGTCGTGTCCAATTCTTTGTGACCCCATGAGCAGCAGCACGCCAGGCCTCCCTGTCCATCACAAACTCCCGGAATTTACTCAAACTCATGCCCATCGAGTCGGTGATGTCATCCAGCCATCTCATCCTCTGTCGCCCCCTTCTCTTCCTGCATCAGGGTCTTTTCCAATGAGTCAACTCTTCACATGAGGTGGCCAAAGTATTGGAGTTTCAGCTTCAGCATCAGTCCTTCCAATGAACACCCAGGACTGATCTCCTTCAGGATGGACTGGTTGGATCTCCTTGCAGTCCAAGGGACTCTCAAGAGTCTTCTCCAACACCACAGTTCAAAAGCATCAATTTTTCAGCGCTCAGCTTTCTTCACAGTCCAACTCTCACATCAACACATGACCACTGGAAAAACCATAGCCTTGACCAGACGGACCTTTGTTGGCAAAGTAATGTCTCTGCTTTTCAATATGCTGTCTAGGTTGGTCATAACTTTCCTTCCAAGGAGTAAGCGTCTTTTACTTTCATGGCTGCAATCACCATCTGCAGTGATTTTGGAGCCCAGAAAAATAAAGTCAGCCACTGTTTCCCCACCTATTTCCATGAGGTGACGGGACCAGATGCCATGATCTTAGTTTTCTGAATGTTAAGCTTTAAGTAAACTTTTTCAAACTCTCCTCTTTCACTTTCATCAAGAGGCTCTTTAGTTCCTCTTCACTTTCTGCCATGCGGGTCGTGTCATCTGCATATCTGAGGTTATTGATATTTCTCCTGGCAATCTTAATTCCAGCTTGTGCTTCTTCCAGCCTAGCATTTCTCATGATGTACTCTGCATATAAGTTAGAATAAGCAGAATGACAATATATAGCCTTGATGTACTCCTTTTCCTATTTGGAACCAGTCTGTTGTTCCATGTCCAGTTCTAATTGTTGCTTCCTGACCTGCATACAGGTTTCTCAAGAGGCAGGTTAGGTGGTCTGGTATTCCCATCTCCTTCAGAATTTTCCACAGTTTATTGTGATCCACACAGTCGAAGGCTTTGGCATAGTCAATAAAGCAGAAATCGACGTTTTTCTGGAACTTTCTTGCTTTTTCTATGATCCAGCGGATACTGGCAATTTGATCTCTGGTTCCTCTGCCTTTTCTAAAACCAGCTTGAACATCTGGACGTTCTCAGTTCACGTATTGCTGAAGCCTGGCTTGGAGAATTTTGAGCATTATGTTACTGGCGTGTGAGATAAGTGCAGTTGTGCGGTAGTTTGAGCATTCTTTGGCATTGCCTTTCTTAGGGATCGGAATGAAAACTGACCTTTTCCAGTCCTGTGGCCACTGCTGAGTTTTCCAAATTTGCTGGCATATTGTGTGCAGCACTTTCACAGCATCATCTTTCAGGATTTGAAGTGGCTCAACTGGAATTCCATCACATCCACTAGCTTTGTTCATAGTGATGCTTTCTAAGGCCCACTTGACTTCACATTCCAGGATGTCTGGCTCTAGGTGAATGATCACACCATTGTGATTATCTGGGTCATGAAGATCTTTTTTGTACAGTTCTTCTGTGTATTCTTGCCACCTCTTCTTAATATCTTCTGCTTCTGTTAGGTTCATACCATTTCTGTCCTTTATTGAGCCCATTTTTGCATGAAATGTTTCCTTGGTATCTCTAATTTTCTTGAAGAGATCTCTAGTCTTTCCCATTCTGTTGTTTTCCTCTATTTCTTTCCATTGATCGCTGAGGAAGGCTTTCTTCTCTCTCCTGGCTATTCTTTGGAACTCTGCATTCAAATGGGAATATCTTCCCTTTTCTCCTTTGCTTTTCGCTTCTCTTCTTTTCACAGCTATTTGTAAGGCCTCCTCAGACAAACATTTTGCCTTTTTGAATTTTTTTTCCATGGGGATGGTCTTGATCCCTTCTTCTGTACAATGTCATGAACCTCCATCCATAGTTTATCAGGCACTCTGTCTATCAGATCTAGTCCCTTAAATCTATTTCTCACTTCCCCTGTATAGTCATAAGGGATTTGATTTAGGTCATACCTGAATGGTCTAGTGGTTTTCCCTACTCTCTTCAGTTTAAGTCTGAATTTGGCAATAAGGAGTTCATGATCTGAGCCATAGTCAGCTCCTGGTCTTGTTTTTGCTGACTGTATAGAGCTTCTCCATCTTTGGCTGCAAAGAATATAATCAATCTGATTTCAGTGTTGGCCATCTGGTGATGTCCATGTGTTGAGTCTTCTCTTGTGTTGTTGGAACAGAGTGTTTGCTATGACCAGTGCGTTCTCCTGGCAAAACTCTATTAGCCTTTGCCCTGCTTCATTCCGTACTCCAAGGCCAAATCTGCCTGTTACTTCAGGTGTTTCTTGACTTCCTACTTTTGCATTCCAGTCCCCTATAATGAAAAGGACATCTTTTTTGGGTGTTAGTTCTAAAAGGTCTTGTAGGTCTTCATAGAAGCGTTCAACTTCGGCTTCTTCAGCGTTACTGCTTGGGGCATAGGCTTGGATTACCGTGATATGAATGGTTTGCCTTGGAAACGAACAGAGATCATTCTGTCGTTTTTGAGATTGCATCCAAGTACTGCATTTCAGACTCTTTTGTTGACTATGATGGCTACTCCGTTTCTTCTTAGGGATTCCTGCCCACAGGAGTAGATATAATGGTCAGCCTATCCCTTCTCCAGGGGATCTTCCCAACCCAGGAATCACACCAGGGTCTCCTGCACTGCAGGCAGATTCTTTACCGACTGAGCTACAGGAAAGCCCTACTGCTATCCTTTCTGCAAATAAAAGTCAGATAAAAATCAAACATGTAGCTTAGAACATACACTTGAGCAAAGCTACCTAAATTATCAAGCAGAAGTTGAATCAACTGTAGACTTAAGGTGAACGATGTGACACTTCCATTTTTTGTTAAAAAATCCCCAAAACCTGATGGGCAATCTTAGCAACTATGATTGTCTGACAATATCATCTTCCTTTTTCTTCTTACCCCAGAAAGAACTGTATGAGAGAACTTACCACAGATAAATTCCAAGGTGGTCGACATGGGAAGTGGCCAGAAAGTCTCCAGTTGGGGACATAGTAACATTAAGAGGAGCCGAGTCCAACAAAAAGCTGTCTATAAGACTAGAAACAGAATCAAGATGTTAAAGTACTTCAACTCTATTAAAAAGGACATAATTCACAAAATATCATTTTGCTAAAAGAACAAAGGGTAAGAGATGCAGAAAATTTTTGCTTTTCACTTTTAAATCACCAACAGCAAAAAGTCATCACTAACAAAGAGCATTGTCAACTAAGTTACGATGGGAAAATAATCTCCTCAATGAGAAAGACCCAGAACACTAAAGAGATCAATTAATTGGAGAGAGAGTTTCAATAACAGGGAGAATACAGGAGACAATGCTGTTTTTCCGGAATGCCATTTTGTTAGGTTCAGAAACAATTCTAAAGATGTCACACATTTAAGATAAATTATCAGCACTCTCCTGTATTTGTTATGCCAGTGAAAATAACAAAAGGGGTAGGCAACAGAAGAAAGTAATAAAATGGCCATGGGAGAATGGTAGTGGCGAGAAAAAGTTTGAGCAATTCTGTTTTTCAAATAGGTAACTGTATGCTATACAGCAAACAGGAACTTCAGTCTATACAGCATCACCATAAGGCACTAGTCCACATGGATCCTTCAGAAAGCTGGGAGCAGGGGCTGTGAAAAGTTGGGGAGGAAAAGGGAGCGATGGCACCCCAGAAGAAGACACACAGCAGGCTCCTCAGAGAGCAGTGTGTGCGATGAACGTGAACCTCACAGTGGGCAGGAATTCAACGACGCTGATGGCCAAGGAAGCACCTCTGCGAGAAGGGCTGCGGAAGGCAAGGCAGGCGGAACTGTGTCCAGTGAGGAATGCAGTTTGGTCGTGAATACCACACATCTGAGTGTGTTTTATCTTTTAACCAATGGAAAGCCACTACGGGCTTTTGAGCAGATGGCAGTATAATCTCTACTCTGATAAGAAAATCTGGCAGCAGAATGTAGAATATATTTGAACAGGAAGAACAGTGAGATTATAGTCATCTAACAAGCAGGGAAGACCTGAACTAGGATGGTGGCAGCAGGAAGCGAAATGAGGCGAATTGAAGGAGCGAACAGAAAGGCCTAACACGCAGGCCCGTTGGAGACGAGGCTTCCTGGGCTGGCTGAGAGTGCGAGTGCTCTGTGCACTGAAGAGGAGCACGCTGGCTTTAGTAAGAGCTGCTTTAAAAACTGCTTTGTTCACTGACGCCATTACGTTATCCACGGGAAGGCATGGCAAAATGACTGAGGTTCAGAATCTTCAGTAATTACATTATTTCAGTAAAGAAATTAACAGGAGTTAACACTTTTTTCAGTGTTCCATGCTAGGACATATTCCAAGCACTTGTGACTACTAATTAAATCCTCACAACCCCATGAGGCAGATCCATCCTTACCATATCCATTAGAAAAAATGAGGCCCAGTCATACTTGCTCAAGGTAGAAAGTAACAGAGACATACCTGTCACCAAGCAGTCTGTACACTTAATCACCAAAAGCTCAGTAACACCACTACTGAAACTCCAGGTGCAGCAGTCTGACAGAGCACACACACCCAGAAGATGACTACCGCGGTGACTCAGATGTAACATGGAGGCAGTGACTAAAGGACCTGTCCATAACGAAATCTCTCTCAATTTGTTCACAGAGTGAGTAACAATTATAAACTTTAACTAATGAATACAAAATACTACGACACGACTAAAATAAGCAGCACTACAAACAAACTAAAGTGGGCTCAGGATAATGACTGATGTTTAAATTCTCGCTTATGGGAAAAAAATCTGATTAATAATCTGTCTGATTTCTGTTCAACCATTCCTTGGAAACTCACAAGAATAGCTGCTTGGGGGATCAAACGAATTGGGGAAAAGGACGTTTGCTAAACACTTATTATATACCAGAGACTGTCAAATTATTTAATTCATTTAATGCAAACAACCCAGAGAAGAACCACTATCTCAATGTACACTGATAACTAAGCCTAAACTCAGGAATTTTAGATCTCACCATCTATTCCTTGTCTTAATACTTGCTCACTAAAGTGTGTGTGAGGGATCAAACTCCCTGACACGTTCAGAATCTATCTGTTAAAGAGGAATCTACTGCTTGAGCAAATTTATTTTATTTGATATTATAATTATTTTGGCAAATTCACTGTGCAACGTGGTTTCCACAGCTGTTGTGTGTGGGTAGACTGGCTTTCCATTATGTAAAAGCATCAAATTGAGGAAGTGGTTTCTACATACACAGCATGTTTTACATGGCCACATTAGCTCATAAAGCCTAAGTGTACAGGTTTAATCCCAGACCTAACTACCATACTGTCACCTGCTAATCCTACAAAATGAAAAGTTCCAGGTAAATTATAAGCTTTTTGAGAGAATCTTAAAAAATCCTCATTGTAAGGGGTCAGATTTTTAAGCACTGAGTTCTATGCATACAGGTAACATTAACTCACTTCTGATTATATTCTAAACCAATGTGGACAATGTCTAGATGTTCAATCTCCAAAGTGATGGAATCCTCAATGAATAGAACGAATAGTTTTGCCTCAGTAGGAAATGCAAAGCAAAATTCTATTCCAATTATTCTCACATAATGCCCCTCAGAAAGCAGGGGTTGGGTGGATGAGACAGAACAAAATGCAAAATTCTATTAAAACTATTTAATTCTTTATTTTTCTCACCCTGAAAAGCATTTAATCTAAACTTTTAGGAGATTAAAAGTAACCATAAATAAAAGGTGGTAGCAGATGACAGATAATTTCAAGGTCAAAAATTTCAACCCTACTTCTGAGAACCCTACAAACAGAAGAAAATTTTCTGCACTTAAAAAAACTACTTTACAGGAAACAGTTCAGTACCTATGCAATTTGTTTTATATAGGCACAATTAATTCCAGATGGCTCCATCTGCATGTTAGCACACCAAAGGTCTACTTATACACGGCTTCACATTTTAGCCTTTGAAATGACTGTATTCATTCTTTACATATTTAACATGTTATGTAAATGATAAAACTGCTTACTGAAGAAAAAACTAGGAATCCCCAAAGCTTGTCATACTAATTATGTTTAAGAAAAGAAGTGAAATAAAAAAAGCCCATGATTACCTACAGCTGTATGGTCCTTACTATATCTTCTACATCAAGAAAACCAAATCATCCTTAGAACATACCCAAGCAAGGCTGGCACCACAACTGCTGGGGAATCTTCCTTTCTCTTATGCTCACTACAGCGAAATCTCACTGACAAACTATGCTGCCATGGGCAAATCACTTAACTTCTGAGCCTCCATTTCCTCATTTGTGAAACGGGACTAAATCCAGTACCTCCCTAACAGAATATGAGACAAGATGAAAACTAGAGGCACTCAAAATGCTCAGAAGTCCACGGAAAAAGTCAACTGCAACTAGGCAGCAGCAGTTGCCTAGGAGAAGGGAGACTTCTCATTTGCTCCACTTCAAATCTTAACCAAAGAGGTAGTTATTTGTGTCTTTATTAAAAACATACTTTAGTCCAATCAGTGTACATATTATTATCTTTTCTATGTGACTCATCTCTTGCTCTTGTGTTCCCCCAGCTTAGTTTCTTTGTATTCACTTAAAACTGCCTGTGTTCACTGAAAAATAAGATACTAGAGGTGAAAGCATGTCAGATTTAAATGTGTTCATCTTTTTACTAAAATAAGAAATTCAGCAAAAAGCCTTATGCTGAGTCAAAGATTGGTGGCTCTGAATGCTACTTTCAGATCCTAATTTTTCCATTCCCAAAAAACCTTGCACTTTTAAAAAACATTCTGACTATTTAGTACTATTGAACATTAACCTCCCTCTCTCATCTGATGTGAACTAAAACTACTACAAAGGAAAATGAAAAGGGCAAAGTGTCAACTCTATTTCCTACACAACTTTCCTACTACAAAGCAATTCAAATTATAATGTTTACTTTTATAAAACAGAAATCCAAGAAGCAAAAGACTAATCAAAATTTCTAATGATACCTTAAAAAAAGGTTTGTCTTTTTTTTGTTTTTTTTGTTTTGTTTTGTTTTAATTAAGGAAGTACTGACTTGAGTGAACTTTTTGAAGCTGCAGGACAGTCAACTAATTATTTATTTTGCTTGACTTGACTTTAAGTGAAAAAGAGACACACCTGTGGACAAAACTGCCTAGTTATTAGAGATGGACCATCATCTATCTAGTTATTACGGATGGCACTTCTGCTGTGCATATTCCAAATCCTGTACATAAGCTGTATAGACAGCTGTATCTCATTCCTGAATCAAACTTGAAGGGAAGTAAGGACATAAGGGTTTTTCCTTTCTAAAGGTCAAACTGCTTTCAGGTATGAGCTTATCTAATTCCTGAGAAACAAGAGGAGCAGAACTGGACAGATCTTAACTTAGCAATATTCCTGAAGACTGAACTACTTTCCCACTCATCTTTCTCACCTCTCTCTTTCCTCATAGGTATGTTCCGTTCCCATCACTCCTTTCACACTCCACCTAAGCAATTCTTTGGTGAGTGATATGACTGCAAATTGTGTCTACTCCTACGTAATTTTTAGTAACAAATTACTCTCTGTAGGTTTCTACTGTTCAAATTATTTAAAAGAATTAATGTTTTCTCTTCAAGTGCTGATTTAGTAGCAAGTTTTAACCTATGACAGGTTTCTTAACACTGTTGGGTTTTATCCAAATCTTAAGACACACATTTCCATTATGTTAAGGTACCTAAATGTCTTCTTTCAAGAATTATGTTAGAGACAGAAAATATATATTATACACAAAGTTAAGGGTTCTGACCTCTTAATTCAGTATCAACAACAACAACAAAATATAAAAAAATGCTCAGAATAAAAGTTTGCAGTTCTAAAGTATGATCTCTACTCTGGAGTATCAAAAAGGCCAAATGAGCTTTCTTAAGTGAGTTTATGCAACTCACTTCTACTTCTCAATTTTGCAGGAATAGCAAACCTAAGAGATTGCAATTTCCTCACTATTATCTCTTTCAGTACTAATCTCTGTGTTTGAGATCAAACACACTTCAAGGATAAAATATAAGTCAGGTTAGAAAAATCCCCAAATACAGTCACAGTCAAAAAGTACGTCATTTATTAACAACAGGTAAAAGTCACATGTGAAGACAATGACTGAGAAAACTTCTGATAAGGTTAGGGATTTAAAAACTCACCATCCAGATGGAAGGTCCCAAGTTCTAATAGAGCAATCCATTGAAGCAGTTATTAACCAACGACCATCAGGACTGAAAGTCTTTAAATTAAAAGAAAAACATAAATAATACAGGTGTGTATACATGTATGTATGTATGTATATCTGTATCTGTATATTTAACAGTCAAAGAATGTAAGAAATGAAAAGATAATGCACATTTCATTAAAAAATGTTTGATGCATAAAATGTAGACAGCCTCATCTTATATAAAAGAAAATACCATTTCTTATATACCCCTGAGGATACTGCTAAGGATTAGGCTTTTACATGAATTATAAAACTTTTAAAAATGAATAGCAGTACATAATTTTTAATTTTTACTCCATAATCTATTTATAGACAATTAACAAATGTTTGACTACTGTTTTTAACATAAACCTGTGCTGACAACATTCAATTAGAAATATTTTATTAGCCTAATTTCATTTATAAAGTATCTATGAAGCTTTGAACAAAGCTACATTTCCAAGAGTCTATTCCAAAATGATTTTAAAGAATGCAAATTCTCTTAATGTAGGTAAGTTACTGAAAAAGTCCTTCTTACTTGTAGATTCAGTTAAAAATCTTTTCTTCCTTAATGATGTTTTAAATATAATTTAAAACCACAATAATCATATTTTCAAAATAAATTTAAACAGTAAACTACTTGTGTCACCATAAAGAAGTTGTATCTTCTCTATAGATAAAAATGGAAAAGTAACATGAGGTTTAAACCAGGTCAGAGGTGAAGGAAGACCTACAAGGAAAAACTCTGAAGTTCACGTTGAAGTCGAGTGTTCACCCAGGAGACTAAACGCCACAGGGGTGACGACCCCGGTTTACGGGCCGTCACCACTCATCTAGCGAGGACAGTCGGAGTGAGCGGCTCTACCCTGGCCATCGGGCTGCAGTGACACTATGGAAACTTAAACCTTAAAGTAGAGAGAACTCAATTTGCAGAAGGACAGTGTAGACAATGAGGAACGGGAAAACGACTCTGACAGCTAAAGTCATGTTATAAAGGCTCATAGATTTAATTGAACAGGAGTACTTTATTCTTGACTAGGAGAAACTCCACACACAACTCAAAAGGAAACAAACAGGAAGAACAAGTTGGCCCTGACAGATGTTTTCAAAAATGAAACTTCATCAAAATTACTTCACTTCCACCCTCATTGCTATAGATGCTGTCACAACAAATTCTGTTGATGAGTAGTTATGCCAATTTCTTATCTACAGAACAACATAATCTCTTGGCCATTTCACCCCTATTTTTAAGGAAATGGGTACACATTGCAAATTCAGATTTTTGGTGTGAGAAATGATAAGTAAATGCAGCTTGTGGGGGTGCCACTAAATAGCTAGGAATTTTATTTCTGTTTCAAGTAAATCAAGATATCTGCAACTGATGTAAAGTCTTCAACATACACTGTTTAAACTGAGTACTTCTTACCATATTTCCCACCATAAGAACATAACAGTAAGATAAAATACATATTCACTAAACTCTTTTGAAATTAAGATAAACATTAGAAATAACACTAAACTAGAATAAACCAAGTATCAGATATGCCAGGTCTCCTACTATTAATTCATTATGCATGCAGAAAACAGAAATGAGTTCTCTCAGCTTAGTTTAATACTATGTCAAAAATGATTTACTTATGTTTCAATGAATCATTCTGGCCTTGTTTAGAGTTACAGAGAAAAAGATGAACTCTTGGATGAATGCTTTAATCTAATGGCATTATCCTGAGAAATAGTAAAACTTCTTTTCATTCTAAATTTTCCTTAAAAAAACCTGCTTTGAAAGTTAGTCTCCAAATTATTTACTTTGAACATCTCGTATGATGAGTTTCATGCTATTAAAAGATAGCAGTTTCAATTCTTATGACATTTTTAAGCTAAACAGAAATAGAAATGAATCAAGTTCTATTTAAACATCTAAAGTCTGTTTTACCATGTCATTTATTTGGCCTTGGTGTCCAGAAAACTCTCTGACAATCTTCCTAGTTTCTATGTCCAAAACACTAATGGAGAAGTCGTCCAAGGCAAGTCCCAGAATGCCACTAGCAAGACAAATGCATTAGCTTTAATAAACGAACAAAAACAACCTCTTGAAATTAAAATCTCACAGTTATTTAAGTTTTGTTAATCAAGTATACCTTTGGGGGAAGTTAAGCTAAGTGTTCTTTCACATGAAAAGTTTGGTTTTTGTTAAATTACATGCAGCTGACCGCTTTACAAGAGCGTTTCGGCACTAACCCTCCACAGTCACAAGTCTGCATGTAAGTTTACAGTTGGCCCTCCACCTCCACGTTCTGCATCTGGGACTCAACCAACAGTGGATTATGTAGTGCTATCCTGAAGTATTAAGTGAAAGAAAGTTGTGCCTAGGTGGACCCGCACAGTCCAAACTTGTGACGTTCAAGGGACTACTGTACTTTACTTAAATTAAAAACTTTTTCTAAAAACATCAAGAAGAAAGTCCATCACCATTAAACGAAAAACTTTACCTGTCTCTATGTAGCAGCATCGAATTTGGAGATGAATCGAGGCTCATAGAATGAATTAAAACTTTGTTTTTAAAGTTCCAGAACTTGAGTACTCCTTCACTACCAGCTGTAATTGTCAACTGGTTTAATCCATCCACTGCAACACCTCTAACAGATCCTTTATGGGCTTTAAAGCATATGTTAAAAGAAAAAAGAAATAAGAATTGCAATGGCCTCTCTGAACACTACACAAAGAGTGATTACTTTATTTAAACATCTAAGTTCCCACTATTCAACTTCCCTAAAATCTTTAACATGGCTTTTAGGGAACAGAGGGAAAATTATTCTATTACGTGATTAATAACAAAATCCACCATCAGGCTGATGCCATGGAAGGTTTCAAAAAATAGTTAAGATATTCAGTTTAAAGCAAGGAGAAGGAACCAAAAACTTTAATTTCTATAATATCCACTTTCCCTTAATAAAACTATGACTTTATTCTCTTTGAGTATTTCAATATGGTGTTCTGCCACAAAGGGCTGACAATACCTCATATGCAACTTTAGCAAAATGCCTGGAACTCAAGAATTTAATAAATGCCAGTGACAGTCATTAGCCTTTTATCTATCTATAATACTTTTTTAAAAAAATAAGAAAAAGAAAAAAACGGCCAATACCTTGATCCCTGCCGAAACTTCCTCGGTGTATACCTGACTGCATGTTATACACATCAACAGCTCCCGATGAGAGACCAATTACAGCAAAGTTTCCACAGGAAGTTATATCTACTGCCTTAGGAAAAAAAAATTAACACAGAAGACAAAGAAAGTAACTAATATTTTTATTGTACTTTATGGTTTCCAAAGTATTTATCAATTGTATCATTTTTTAAAAAAGATAATAAATGCATCACTTGATTAATTTTCTTAAACATGATTATTTTGGGGTATATTAAAAATATCTGTTTGATTCTGCCTCCATCCTCTAAGTATGGAGAAATCCATACTTCCAAGACGGCAAAACATAACCAAAATTAACTCGACTGAAATTTATAAAGTCAGAAGAATGGTATATCAACTGGTATTTGATTTTTAATTTACTCACAACAGTGCTAAAGTCAAAGCATTCCACTGCCTAATTTCTTATTACCTTACTTTACTTTTGTAATTGCTTCTACAGCAGATACAAAACGGAAACCATATTAGCTTCAGTTCAAGGGAAAAGTCCCAAGTATTTTAATTACAACTTTTTTTTTAGGAAGGAAATATACAGTAACTGGAGAAGGAAATGGCAATCCACTCCAGTATTCTTGCCTGGAACATTCCATGGATGGGGAGCCTGGTGGGCTTCAGTCCATGGGGTCGCAAAGAGTCGGACACGACTAAGCACACAGTACATACAAGATAATGCATGGAAAACATTTAGTTTATAAAGTTTCTGTAAAATAAACTCCTATTTCAACACTTAGAGCAGCAATATTATATTAAAAAGATGACTTTTTTTTCTGTTAAAAACATGAGACTGGCCACATGGTGGGTCATGGCCAGAGAAATCCTTGCCTGCCACTGTGTGTTAGTCAGACGCCACCCACCCGGAAGTTCATTCAAGACTGCTGAGTTTATGCCTAAAGAAAGAGATGACTTCTAAGACCTAAAAGAAAATACTTACTATAGGATATCTGCTCAAAACAGTAAGACTGATACACCACTGAGTCAAGACATATTTACATAGCATCCACATTTGACTGTGCTCAACTTATATATATTTTTCTGGATAATTATAGCTTATTTCTTAAAAAATGTTTTTAGGTGGGAAATCATGCACTAATCTTAAAAAAGTATTCTGTCTTCCTAAACAGAACACTAACATAATTTTTCCTATTTTGAATAATTCAAAAATTTATGCTACGTTGTCTAGTTATGGTCTTAGGAACTAATGAAGATACTAGGCTATATTGTTGTAGTTGTTTAGTCGCTAAGTCGTGTCTGACTCTGCAACCCCACAGACAGTAGTCCACCAGGCTCCTCAGTCCATGGGATTCTCTAGGCAAGAACACTGGGATGGGTTGCCATTTCCTTCTCCAAGGGGATCTTCTTGACCCAGGGATCGAATTCACGTCTCTTGCATTAGGCAGGCAGATTCATTACCATTCAGTCACAGCCTGTAAGTAATGATGGTCCTGAAGGCACTACTATACATTAGTCCCCCATATCCACAGAGAATACGTTACAAGACCCTCAGTGGATGCCTTTAGTAGTGGATAGCACCAAGTCCTAGATATACATGCTTTTTCCTATACTAATGGGCAGGCAGTGTATAGAGCATGGACATGTTAGATAAAAAGATGATATTAGAGTGGGACAGTGCTGCTCAGATGGCATACAATTTAAAATTTATAAATTGTGTAATTCTGGAATTTTCTATTCAGTATTTTCAGACTAATGTTGAATAACTGAAACCATGGATGGGGGGACTGCTATACTTTTTGGAACTTGAGTTTATTTTAATAGGCTTTATTGTTGTTAACAGGATGGCTTCTAACCTATTTTTTTAAGGCAGCACAACAGGGAAAATGAATAAGGTGAGAGGGTTACCTGTGAGTGACAAATTGTACTCTGGTGCATTGGCTATCTAGTAAACACTGGTTTATTGTATACTGGTTACCACCTTTGCTCCAGACAGCTAACTCTGCCAGACAATTGATGCAGCACCAGCTAAGTATCACTGTGTTTGTGTCTGTGTATATATATATTGTGTGTACACACACACACACACACATACACACACACATACACAATGTTCTAGGGGTGATCACTATAGGCTAAGAATTAAAAATACAGGTTCTAGAAGGAGTGGTCTGAGGTTCAAATCCCAGCTTTCCACTCAGTACTAGTTTTACTAATCTTGGGCATATTACTTATTATATTAAACCTCAACCTCAGTTTTACTGTCTATAAAAAGAGGCTAACAATATTCCATATCATAAGACTGTTGTGAGAATAATATAAAATAGCATGTGCCAGGCAGAGAGCCTGAACAAAGTAAGCACACAAAAAATGTTAGCTGTAATTGTTAATTATACTACTATTATTATAATAGCTACTCAACTGTTCAGGTAAACTTGAGAAGTTTAAGACAGAATCTCTATGGCTTAGAAATAAAAGTTTAAGAGTGGAGTTTTGTACTATGGAGAACAGAGTATACACACTGACAAAAAAAACGTACAAAATAGGATCAAATCAATTATATTTCCATACACTAGCAAAAAACAATCCAAAATGAAATTAAGAAATCTATTTACAATAGTATTGAAAAGAACAAAATACTAGGAAAAATTTAACCGAAAAAGTATGAGACTTGAATACTGACAACTATAAAAAATTGGTAACGGAAATTTAAAATCTAATTAAATGGAAAGCCATCTTATGTTTATGGATCAGAAGTAATATTAAGACGGTAATACTCCTCAAATTGAGGTGTGTAACCAGTAAGATCTCCATCAAAAACTCAGCTGCCTTCTTTGCAAAAACTGACAAGCTGATCATACTGAAATGCAATAGACCAGAAGAGCCAAAACAATCTTGAAGAAGAACAAACTTGGAAGATTCAATCATCCTGATTTTAAAAAACTTTACTACAGAGTGACCATACTCAAGACAGTGTCATACTGGCATTAAAAAAGACACAGACTCACTGAACAGAAAAATCAAAGAGAACTGTGAATCAGAAAAAAGCCCTCATTCATATCAAACAAATTTTGGCAAAGGTACCAAGACCATTCAATGGGGAAAGAACAGTGTTTTGGGCAAATAACACTGACATAACTAGACATCCAAATGCAAAAGAATGAATTTGGACCCCTATATAATATTGTACACAAAAATTAACCTTAGAAGGGTTACAGATCTAAATTTAAGAGCTAAAATTATGAAACTCTCAGAAGAAATTACAGGAGTAAATCTTCATGACCTTGGGCTAGGCAATGTTTTTCGGAAAATCGCAAAAATGGCTGGACTTCAAAATTAAAACCCCTTTATGCTGAAATGACACCAACAAGAAAAGGAAATGAGAGCCCATAGAATGTGTATGCTTAGTCGCTCAGTCGTGTCCGACTTTTTGCGGCCCTTTGGACTGTAGCCTGCCAGGCTCCTCTGTCCATGGGATTTTCCAGGCAAGAATACTGGAGTGTGTTGCCATTTCCTTCTCCAGGGGATCTTTCCGACCCAGGGATCAAACCTGCATCTCCTCCATCCCCTGCACTGCAGGTGGATTCTCCACCCACTGAGCATCAGCCCACAGAACAGGAAAAACTATTTGTAAATCATATATCTGATAAGGGACCTGTATCCAAAATATATAAGGAGCTATTACAATTCAAGAGTAAAAAAATAAGTAACTCCATTAGACAATGGGCAAGTCCTATGAACAGATATTTCTCCAAAGACACAGAAGTGGCCACTGAGCCACCGTGAAAGAGAAGACCCTGATGCCAGGAATGACTGAGGTGGGAGGGGAAGGGCGGCAGAGGAGGACACGGCGGGATGGCACCACCGACTCGACGTGTGTGCAAAGATGCCCAACACTGTCAGATTGCCGGGAAAACATGGAACAGAAGACACAGGGATAAACTACTCTATACCTACTAGGACAACTCCAAAATCACCGCAGATGGTGACTGCAGCCATGAAATTAAAAGACACTTGCTCCTTGGAAGAGAAGCTATGACCAACCTAGACAGCATATTACAAAGCAGAGACATCACTTTGCCAACAAAGGTATGTATAGTCAAAGCTATAGTTTTCCAGCAGTCACATATGGATGTGAGAGTTGGACCATAAAAAGGCTGAGCATGGAAGAATTGATGGTTTTGAACTGTGGTGTTGGAGAAGACTCTTGAGAGCTCCTTGGACTGCAAGGAGATCCAACCAGTCCATCCTAAAGGAAATCGTCGGAAGGTCTGATGCCAAAACTGAAGCTCCAATAACTTTTGCCACCAGTGTGAAGAGCCAACTCACTGGAAAAGCCCCTGATGCTGGGAGAGACGGAAGGCAGGAGGAGAAGGGGACAGCAGAGGATGTGATGGTTGGATGGCATCACCGACTTGATGGACATGCGTTCGAGTAAACTCTGGGAGATGGTGATAAACAGGGGAAGCCTGGCGTGCTGCAGTCCATGGGGTTGCAAAGAGTTGGACATGACTGAAGTGACTGAACAAGGACAGCAACGATCAAAAGGAACAGACAAACACAGTGTTGCCGAGGACACACAGAAACGGAACTCTTACACACTACTGGTGGGGATATAAGACTGTGCAGCCACTTTGGAAAACAGGTTGTCAGTTCCTCAAAAACACTAAACAGTTACATTATGTTAGGTGATCTAACAAGGTATAAACACAGAGACTACAAAAACACATGTCCACACAAAAGCGTGTCAGGAGCGTTATTTATAACACCCCAAACTAGAAACAAGACAAATGTCTATCAACTATCAATGGCTAAACAAAATGTGGTTTTATCCATGAAATATTATTCATAAAAGGAATAAAGTACGGATACATCCTACAACATGGATGAATCTTAAAACATGCTAACTGAAAGAAGCCAGTCATGGAGGCTGTGTATTATATGATTCTGTCCGTGTGAAATGCCCAGAGCAGGCATTGAGGTTGCCTGGGTTGGGGAGATGGAGGGAAAAGTGAGAGAATGACCATTATTGTTAGTGGGTATAGGGTTTCTTTTTTAGTGATGAGAATGTTCTAAAATTAGACTGATTAGATTTTGTGATAACAGCAAAATTCTATGAATACACTAAAACCCACTAAAGTAAACATTTTAAATGAGTGAATTTCATGGTAAATAAATTTTATATCAGTAAAACTTATTTTGAAAAAGCAGAGGCAACAACTCTGCAAACCAAATTTGACAGTTTCTGTATACCCTAAAACCTGAACTCAGTGGAAGTGAAGTCGCTCAGTTGTGTCCAACTCTTTGTGACCCCATGGACTGTAGCCCTACCAGGCTTCTCTGTCCATGGGATTTTCCAGGCAAGAATACTGGAGTGGGTTGCCATTTCCTTCTCCAGGAGAACTCAATAGAAGACTTATGTTGTTATCAAAAGAAAACAAAATAAAATATTAATAGAGTAAGAAGTTACAAGTTAACAGTGGCATTTAGAAAACTATATTTAAAAAAGGCTTAGACAGTACTCAATCAGACAAATATAAGAAATAAAGAATTTAAATAACTCCTACATCTTTAACTCACTAAAGATTTAGCTGAATCTTACTCCTACATTCAAAGAGAAAAGGAAGGCAGAAACCTTAAGATTCACGTTCACTGAATATAATACTATATACGCAACATAGTTCAGGTAACAAAGTATATTAATAAATGCTGAAATCCCCCTCAAAGGGTATTCTGAGTAATCCTATATTAAACAGAAAATTTAAGTAACCAATATACTACATTTAGTTTAGCAAAGCTTAACTTAAACCTTTAATAAGGTAAAATCTTACAGATTTTAAAATTTTACAATAAGTTTTAAATATTTACTTTAAAATAAATAAGTTAAAATCTTAAAGATTTTAATAAAATTACAATAAAATTTTATTGAAATTCTAATAATTTTAAATCTTAAAATCTGTAATAAAATTATATATAAATCTATATATATATAATTTCCAGCTTCTTTCCAAGCTGGAAAACTTTAACACTAGTAGGGAATAATTTCAAAATGTTAAACTATGTTCCTTGTTCTTTCAACGAATATTGCCAGCAATACACCTGAGTATAACCAGACCACCACAGGGCAGTCTCACAGGAGGACACGCCCTCGCAAACACGCCGCTTACTGTTGCAGTGGTGTTGTCTGTCTTCAGCCCTTCTGGTCTGAGAAAGTGAGCGCCTATGGTGGATCTCTGGTAGTTCCAGGTGGAGCACGAGAGCTTACCCTGATGGCAGGCAATGATCCCATCCCAGTCACTTTCACGAGCTTCCTCTAAAACATAATTAAAATCACTCATTCATTCACCTGTTTTATTTAATAAGCATTTAATACTCTATGTTATAATTCAGCACTAAGATATAGTATGGTAAACAGGTAATTCCTGCTAACAATGAGTTTCCAATTGAACAAGAGATTTTGATTGGAAGAAATTACAGTAAGATTAAGTGTCTTCTAAGAGCATTCAGGAGTTTACTAAGAAATCTGGGGAGAGTAATAAATGGCTCCTTGAAAGAAGTAAAACAGGTAGAAATGAATGGAGTGGGGGGTGTGGAGAGGAGAGGGACTGAGACACACACACACGGGCCCAAGTGTAACTTGAACAAAATTAAGCACAACAAGTAAATGCAGTTATTTTCCCGAGAGGGGTGGGAGGAGGGCAAAGCCACTGGGCCACATTACCAACAGTCTTAAAAGCCATGTTAAGGAGAGAAGACTCCACCCAAAAAGGTAATTAAGGGGTCACTGAAAGATTTTTGAGCATATGACATGAGGGTACTTAAAGTAAAAAAAAAAAAAAAAAATATATATATATATATATATATAATTACTCAGGTTGTTATAAATGGAAATGGTGCATAAACAATTATTTCTATGATAGTTTTCACTCAACAATCTTATCATCTATCTACATTTTTCTTAAAATTATTTCTTGGAATGATGCACTGCTCAAATGACACAGTTCACTAAGACCTCAGTGTGTTTAGATCTTAATTAAATTAGCCAAAGCTCTATGTTATCAGTTCTCACCTTTTTACATTAGTGACTTTCTTATACCAGGCTTATAATAGAATAAATTAAAAGAGTTACAAAATAAAATAGCAAATATTGTTTATTATAGTTTAGAGAGAACAAAGCCTAGAACAGAAAATTTCCAATTATAAGTAAGTCACTTTCAGTCTCCACACAAGACGTGCATGCATTTGGGATGCATCCTGGATTCAATTGTTTGCTAAAACATTTATTAAAATGGAATAAATAAAGAGATTAATATTAGATGGGCCCTCCAGATGCTTATTAGTATTTGTAAAAACATTTACTAAAATGGAGAAAATAAAGAAACACACAGAAGGAAATAAATGACAGGGCAGAATTCGAAACACAGCACAAAGCTTCTTACCAGCTGCAAACTCAGTGACAGGTGGAAGTCTCACTGACATGGTATTCTGAAGTCCTTTACGTTTGACTCGCTTTTTATTTATTAATCCTGGGTTTAGGTGAGAGGGGAATATAGCTATGAATTCTTCTTAATGAAAAATGTATATAAAAGAAAAGCTAATTCATTGAACTTTATATGTAAAGTTCAAGACATTCCCATTTAATTGAGGTACAAAATAAATATGATGTTATTACTATCTTAGTGGTATTAAAAACTGCATTAGAATATAAATGAAGAGACTTGCATTTACAATATTAGCAAAAAAAATTAGCAAATTATATTAAAATATATAAAATACCACTGAGTAATTGTAAATATGCAGGACCAATAAGAGAAAAACTAAAAGCCTTCACTGAGGAACATTAAAGACAACTTGAATGCTGGGGATATATCATATTCCTAGATGAGACAATTCTTAAAGATATCAAAATTCTCCAATTTGATTCTAAGAATTATAATTGTGGATATTGATTTAAAATTGATTCTGAAATTCATCTGGAAGTATATACATGTATGAATAGCCAGGATATTAACTTACAAAGAAGTTTAATTAAAAATAAGCCTGAATATTTTTGTTTAACAAACAAAATCTTTCAAATGATAAAAACCATGAGCATGAATAGAGAATTAAAAAATCCCTTCTGGTAGAAAGATGGGACTCTTCTTTGATGCTTTCTGTAAGCTCCTTTCCATCTTTAGATTCTGCATTCCACAGATGACACCACCCTTATGGCAGAAAGTGAACAAGAACTAAATAGCCTCTTGATGAAAGTGAAAGAGGAGAGTGAAAAAGTCGGCTTAAACCTCAATGTTCAGAAAACTAAGATCATGGCATGCGGTCCATGCCATGCCAAAACTAAGTTCATGGCAAATAGATAGGGAAACAGTGGAAACAGTGGCTGACTATTTTTGGGGGCTCCAAAATCACTGCAGATGGTGATTGCAGCCATGAAATTAAAAGACACTTACTCCTTGGAAGGAAAGTTATGACCAACCTATACAGCATATTAAAAAGCAAGAGACATTACTTTGCCAACAAAGGTCTGTCTAGTCAAGGCTATGGTTTTTCCAGTGGTCACGTATGGATGTGAGCTGGACCAAGAATTGATGCTTTTGAACTGCGGTTGGAGAAGACTCTTGAGAGTCCCCTGGACTGCGAGGAGATCCAACCAGTCCATCCTAAAGGAGGTCAGTCCTGAGTGTTCATTGGAAGGACTGATGTTGAAGCTGAAACTCTGATACTTTGGCCACCTGATGGGAAGAACTGACTCATTGGAAAAGACTCTGATGCTGGGAAAGATTGAAGGTGAGAGAAGGGGACAACAGAGGATAAGATGGTTGGATGGCATCACCAACTCAATGGACATGAGTTTGGGTGAACTCTGGGAGTTGGTGATGGACAGGGAGGCCTGGCGTGCTGCTGTCCATGGGGTGGCAAAGAGTCGGATACAACTGAGCGGCAGGACTGAACTGAGCAGATGGCCCCCGTTGCGTTATCAATGTCTTCTGGGTGGTAGCGTTATGTTCTTACCACCTAAGACACCTAACTCGTCAATCTCACAGCAGCACTTCAACCACTTCTACAGCAATACTGACTTACAATCTTACTACTGCTCTTTCATAGAAGGGAATTTTATTTTATCCTACGAAAGAGGAAATTTAATAATGAAACCTCCTCTGGTTATCTCCCAGACTCTTTGAGATGATTTTTTTTTTAGACCAATAGCTTTTTTTCCATTTTGCAAAAGACCTACCATGTCCCAAGCTCTTGTTAAATTTTTCATGTACCGTGGAAAATGACTGAAGTGTTCCATCCTGACCTGTTGATATACACAGAATATGTCTAATCAAGCTTCATCAAAACAATGGACCACTTGAATCATGACGTTTATAAAATTAGATTCTATAAAAAGCTTGAAGTTAGTTGGCAGCACTTTAATAGGAAGCTGATTGTAACTACCTCATTTATAATATTCAACTGCCCATGGAATGCCATTTAGTAAAAACAAAGGATAAAATGAGGTGCTAATAAATGCCAGCAGATTATCTGAAGAGGCAAGGGCCACATTTCTGGAATCTGTCCATTCTGACTCCAACGATTACTAAATAGAATGACATTCCAAATAAAAGTAATATCAGCTAGTGTTTCCTGAAGTATTCAAAAACAATCACCTCATTTTACTCAGATTTTCAAGTCACTCAAAGGGACATCTGAATCTAAAAATGTATAAATACCAAAACTAATAAATATCAAACACTTTGTTCTCATTACTTGCTGAATTAAACTAACAGCACAAAGCAGAAACTTACTTGCACTAAGAATTTGTTGTCCATTTTGTCCATAATATCTTATTTTGGTAAGAGGAGCACTATGCCCCATTCTGAATCTCAAAAGCCGGCCTTCACCTGCGGGACCATCAAATATCCATATCTGCCAAGAAATTAAAAAAAGGTAAGGTTTTTCCCACAATGTGTCAAGTGATCTGCAAGCAGTCAAACCATCTTCTACATAAATCTAGTGGCACTGGGTAATGCCTGCAGACCACTGATCCTGGAGTGCAGGTTAGGGAAAAGATAAGCTGTCCAACTCTCTCCAACTCCAATAATCTTGCCTGGAAAATCCCATGGACAGAGCCTGGTGAGTGACAGTTCATGGGGTCACAAAGAGTCGGACATGACTGAGCGACTGAGCACAGCACAACTCTCTCACTTCGTGAAAATCCGGCAATCTGCTACGCCTTCTATTTCAGCTGTATCCATGTCTTATCCCATGTTCCTTTCACCCTCTAGGTTTCAGGCTGGTACATCAGAGCAGGCTTATAATAACCCAAAGTAAGGTGGTAATAACCACAGTACCCTGAGAGCGTTGTCAGCACCATTTGTGACCAGAAGCGGCTCTCTGTGGAGAAACGTCAGTCCGGCAATCGCTGTAGAATGTGCGTTTCTCATTTGATTGATTAACTTTTTGTCTTCTAGATCCCAGAGTCCAATATGGCCACATGGGCTTCCAGCTGCCATCACTGGGTGACCATCTGTTGTTAAAATAGAATAAACTAATAAAAACATGCACCATCAAACAATTAAACTTAATAATTCTTCTCTCCACTCTTTTAATCCATAAATATAAATTTAAAATAAAAGACTATATACCAATAATCTACTAATATTCCTTTGGCTCTTTATATTCCAGTATTTCATTCATTTCTATTAGATTAAATTATAAGCAAATATTAAGAAAATTTCTATGAACTTAAAAGTAATACATCTGAAGTGTTCTTAATTTTCATCCATAAACAAGTTGAGAGTTACCTGTGCGAAATGAAATTGAAGTAATAGGTCCCCAGTCTTGACGAAATTTCATTAAAGTTTCATCAAATTTAATGTTGTGAATGATAATCTGACCCGACATGAGACCAACAGCCACAACATCCACAGCCGGGGCCTGAAAATTAAATGACTCAACTTTTCATTTTTTTAATCAAATAGCTTTAATAATACTGATGATCGCATCATTATTTGTTACCAAAATAAGTATTGATAATGGAATATCTTTCCGGAGATGGCAAAAACAATGAATATTGGCATTCTGGCATACTTTAATTGATATCTGGCATGGAAGTATTTAGGAATGATTTTTCCAAATTACTTCCCAGCTTCAGTCTGGTAGTCATCATCACTTCCCCACCCACAGACATAGTTAACTTGCTAAGAAAACAGCCGTAATACATAGGAGCTGATATGTGAAATCAATACAGATCATTATTGCCTGAACGGAAACAAAGAAGAGACAACTCTTAGACAACATATAAAGGTTCACCGTATGCATGGCAACATAAAACGCCAACTACAAAGGAAGTGAAGAATGGTCTATCCAAAGAATACAAGGAAAACCTATAACCCATGTTAAAAGGCAAATAGGTTATACAATTAGTCTGTTCCAGCTCTAATAGTCTATGATTTTAATCTTCATTTTATACAACAGTATTACATACAGACTCTATACTACGTTTCTGTATTTAAGAACAGAAAATCAATGTCCAGTACCATTACAAAATGGAATCAGGCTAAACATGTAATTAATTTGCCATCAAGTAACTAGTATGCATGAGACCCTGTGTAGAAGCTGGTGATACTAAAACAAATATGATGGCTAGCCCTCAAAGAACCTAATCATCCACCTTTGGGATTTTCTGGGTAGGTAAAAGCAGAGCAAGGTGATGGAAGTGAGAGAATGAGAAATGTGTATAAACTGAGCAGGTATAGGCAATGGATATTTGGAAAGATAAAGTACATGGCCTGTATGCATGTCCAACATGTAAGGTTCTTTGCAGCAATACAGCCATTCGGAAATACAGTTCTACAAACTCATAAAGACAAAAACAGTTATTTCTGGAAGAGTCCAGCATCTAATAAACAATTAATACTGGGCACTGATTGAAGGTAGGAGGAGAAGGGGATGACAGAGGATGAGATGGTTGGATGGCATCACTGACTCAATGGAGATGAGTTTGAATAAACTCCAGGAGTTGGTGATGGACAGGGAGGCCTGGCGTACTGTGGTCCATGAGGTCACGAAGAGTCAGACACGACTGAGTGACTCAACTGAACTGAACCGACCGATTAACTCAAGCTACAAATCTCAACACACTGACAAAGTTCTCTGTATGACCTACAAACTCCCTTGCTTCACTGAAAAACCTTATCTCCACTCTGACCAAGGCACTGGACTCTATATGCTTACAAAATGATTGGTAAACATGGATTCAGCCAACCACAGAATTAAGAGACTAATTCCAGGCAAACAGGTTTCCACAAATATTTATAGATAAAGGCATTGTTTTCAATTCTATTTCTAAAACATTGTTTTTCAGGGTAATATTTATTAAAAAACTAGACTATACATTATTTTGTCTTTAGGTCCACAAATGTGGTTGGTTGGCCCCTGAAACTGAAAGATCCGACTACTGCCTTCATTTCTTATCTAACTTAACAGAAAAATACTAACCTGCTGAAGCGCTGTCACTCCAACTTTCCATCCCGCAAATGTATATAGAAGTTTACTACAAAAGGAAAAATAGTGAAAGCCATTTTTGGGGGGGGAGAAAAATAAAAATTAACTACATATTTAAAAATGATATAGTAGCTATTAATTAAATTCTTACTCTGCCCCACATTGTTCCAAGTAGGTATATTAATCTATTTAATACTCAAAATAATGCTATGAGGTAAACAGCACCATTTTTCAGATTAAGAAACTAAGAAACTTAATTACATGAAAAAATTAAGTTAAGATTACAAGGCTAATATTGACAGAGCCCAGACTCAGATCCTAAACTGCTAAGAACTATGATACTATGCAGCCTCTTAGAGAAATTAAAAAGAGAAAGAAAAAAAATACATAAAAACTATTTTATATGACAAATACAATTTAAAATAAAATCTTAGAATACAGGCAGATCTCACTTTTTACCACAGTGTGATACCAGAAACGTAATACAAAAAAGGAGTACTACTTGGTGATAGACAGGGAGGCCCGGCATGCTGCAGTTCATGGGGTCACAGAGTGTCGGACATGACTGAGCGACTGAACTGAACTGAACTGACAATACTACTTGTATGTTACATGAAAACAGTGATGCTGCTCTGAATTTCAGAATCAAGCCATGAATGATAGTTTATAGAGCAGAGATACCTGAGATTGTTATAATGACAATAAAATATTTATTCATATTTTAAATTCTTTAGGCACAGATTAGGTCACTCTCACACAAAACCTAAAGAGATAACCCTGGGGCAGAGAATATTCCCATCATTATTTCCCAGCCTATTACAGAATAGGTAGTCAATGAAATTTGTTAAGCTGAACAGAAACACTGATTTAAAACTAATAACTAATAGGATAAACATTAAACCTCTGAAAATCTTATTTTCCCTTTCGAATTTGTAAGGGCTTTGGAAAGGAAAATCTGGATGGTCAAACATTTCTGATTGCTCTTTTAATGATTATACAAAGAAAACTGAGCTACCACTCTTTTCGCTGGATAAGTGTGCAGATAACAGGCAGAGGTGCTCACCGTCATTTATCTAGCCCCCTAACTATACTAACAGTGTTACAAACATTCATCATGTTTATGCTTGAAGATGAATATGCTTTTACCCTGAAAACCATACCTAAATGCTAGCACTAAATAAACACTGATTTGTGTCGCCATCTAATGTTTATTGAGAACTAGAAGCTGTTTAGTGACGATTTCAATGATCTTGTGTACTAAAGCCTTCATTACAGTTTTATTAATTCTTTAGTGACTAAGGTTATTAGTATATAGTTTTTAATGAGCATTTATGAAGCTGCCTACCATGTTCCAGGACCATATCCCAGCTTTCACATATGTGATTCCATGAGTAACAACCCCAGGAACAGGTATATTTACTGAAAACCCTCCAAAAAAGATATAAAGGAAAGGAGAATTGAGAGACTTAAGAATGCTTTAGGAGTAATAGATGAGGATAAGGTAGGAATCACTTATGTTCTAAATACAGAGCTTACTTGGATTTTACATTCCATAACTGGAGGCTTCCTTGTTCACTGCCAAGAAGTATTTTATTCAAGTAGGTACTTGGGTGCAAAATTGCAGAAATTTTAAATACTGATTTATCAAAAGACAACTGCAGGTATTCTTCTACAAAAGTAAAGGTTATAGATAATAAATAAAACAGTTTATTTATAAATATTTTTCATACACCCATGTATTTAGCACTTAAAATCTACCATATCAAAGATTTATGTACTAATATAAATCAAAGACATATACTAACTAATAAACATTCCCTGAGAAATTAAACAAATGTGATGAGGGGTGACTTGCAAATTTACTTAGATTGTTAAGAATTTCCTAAAACTTCTAATATCAATCCTACTTAAAATTTTACTCACTGCCAAACTGGTTTATGGGGTGAAAATGAAAGAGTTAAAAAAAAAAAAAAATGACACTAAGGGATCAGACTTAGTATTTTATAATTTAATCAAGAGGCAGCTAATGTTCCGAATGAAGTGCATGGGAGGGAAGGAGCAAATATCTGAAGAGCTTGATCAGCTCCTCAAATGTAAAAAGTCAGAGGCAAACTTAAATGAAACTAAAAACAGGCCTTCTCACATTTACACAGGAGACCCTCAAACAGAGGAGGGGAAAAGAACTTGCAGCCCTGTTGAGTGGAAAATGGCACAACCTGCTGTCTTTTGCTGCAAGATCAAAACATTTTTTGAAATATCACATGCTTAAAATTCCTACGTGTGAATTTTGTTTTCTACTTCACAGTTCATCTATGATGAAAACACTTTCTCACTTAATTTCCCAATGAACTTGAGTATCAGAGAACAAATACTTCTCTTAAACTTTAGTTTCATTCCATCTGGCTGCTGCACACTCCAGGAGTATGTGTACCGCAATTTAAAGAACATAGATAACAGACGAGAATTACAGAATCTTTTACTTAAATATTATTTTAAAAGACTCTTGCCTCTATATGTAACTAGCAGTCTTACTTAAGATCACTACAAACAGCTCCCTGAAGACACTGTGCTGCTGCAAGAGTCTTTTTATTAAAGCTGGGTATCAGTGTCAACAGAAAGCTGGCTGAACTCCTGTTATTAGAATCTCACTTGTTAGAGTCAGATTCTCTAACTTCATAAAAGGTCTTTTAATATCCATCTGCATGGGGACTATGTTTGAAATTCTGTTCCCTCCACTTAAGCAAAGAAAAAACAAGAGTGGCTAATCTAAGAAGAACATGGAATGACTGCCAGGACGGCAATCCCTAAGACTTTTACTAAAAATAAACATACTACCTTAAAAAAATGAGTTAATCAAGAGGTAACAAATGCTAAAAATGCACACAGACCAAAAAACTTAAAAGCTTTAATTCATGACAGACCCCACAGTCTTTTACCTGATGAAAGCTGGGGTTATTCTGGTGATACATTTCTAAGCTTTGGTGATAACACGGCCCTATAAACATAGCTCAATGACACTGTTTAAGAAAATCACAATTAAAGGACACTGACTCATATTCTTAGAAAAAGGATGTTTATTTTCCTTCAGATGACTGGATCTTCAAGTTTACTATTACAATCTCACTTACAAAAGTTGCAAATACAAGCCAAGTATTACTCAGGTGTAAATATACACCAAAATTCACCCCACAGAGAAAATATCACATGTCATTAAACTTGGAGAACTATAATGCAAAGCATTATAAACAGCTCAACTAGCTAACTAAAACTGCTTAGCAATTTTTTTTACTTAGAACCCTTTTCCTTATACACATTAAAGATTCTTAAAATTTTTTTTACTGCTTACATGTGAAATCTCTGGTATAGAAGTCATCCTTACAGAGATATTTTAGCTACACACATACTGTTCCAAGATAAAGCAATAAATTGGTTAAATCTTACCTTCTGAATATATGTGCCAAATAATAAGAACGCTGTCAGTATCAACAGAGATAACATGATCCCCAAAGGGTTGCAAAAGACAGATTTCCGCCTTATGACCTTTAAAGGTATGTACTACCTGCAATGTCAAAATTCAAAAGAATTTCAAATTATTCATTCATCATGTAATATTATTCATATTAACAACAACAAAAAAAAACCCCACGCAAATTCTGAAGATGCTCACATTAAGAAATGTCCAACTTTCAATTACCCAAGGTTAGATCAACAAATAGCAAGTGTCAGGGAATGTTTGACGGGAGGATTCCTAAGTGCTGTCTCTCATGAGTCCTTTGTCCCTCTTCAAGTGGAACAGCACGCCGCTCCCAGGGACTGAGGTCATTGTGTGAGGCAGGCTTGGGTCTCCTTTAGTAAACATTCTCTTTAGGACAAAACTGCTTAGTCTCGTTCCCCTTTCTTGAGATATGGATTGTGTCCTGACCTTGTGACTAACATTACCCCTTGTTCCCTTGGTAACGGTTGCTGTATGTTTGGTTTTCTGATCTCTATCATTCCCGAAAGAAGTTTCTTGTACCACAGCCTATATATACTCATAGGAAAATCATTAAAGCACCTTTGCTCCACCAGAGCTTAGGTCCCCGGGTCTTTTTTGTCTCTTTCTCTCTCTCTCTTTCTCTCTTTCACTTTCTTATCGTCAACTCCGTACCACAAGGTTCTGGTCCATTAAAGGACCCCAACAAATGGCGCCCGAACAGGGACACTGGTATACATGGCATATTGGGTGGAGTGACTCAGGGACCTATTGAGGTCGGTAAGTACTAAGGCATGGGTTAAACGGCTGGCCAGCCCCATTATTTTTCTACTTTACTTCACCATTTGTTTAAATTTCAGGGACTTCTGGCTTCACGGCAATGAATAGAGGCTTGCCTTCAAACAGTAGTTGAACATAATCCTTAGTTTCCTGATAAATGCAGTTTTGATTTAAAAATTTGGCTCCAGGTCAAAGAAAATGTTAAATGAACAAGGAAAAAATATTCCAATTGATCTCTAGCCCCTATGGGCTCTTAAAGCTGTAATTCTGCCATTTCAAGGTACATTCTAGCCCTTCCAATATTCAGCAACAGATAGAACACTTATTACATAAATATAAATTAAATGATTAAACTTTACAAAAGGCCTAATTAAAACAATACAAAATATCTCAAAATTTTCTTACTAGCCCCGCCCCGGCTGCTCCAAATGCTTCTCCTCTGCCAACAGTCGCAACTCCAAAAGTCTCTCATTTGTTGGAACCTAATGAAAAGTTATGCTAATTTTTAAACTAGATTAGAAGCTGCTATTTCCCATACTGTAATCGGAGAAGAAACCAAAAAACAGCTAGAGAAATTACTTGCTTATGAGAATGCAAATCAGAAATGTCAAAGAGCTATAGCTGCAATTTCTGAGACTAAAATTATTATTGATTATTTAAAAGCTTATCACAATCTAAGATCAGAAACTCAAAAGATGCAAATACTGATTGAGGCAATGGCTACTACCTTTAAAAAGGGAAATGAAGGATGCTTTAATTGTGGAAATAAAAATCATTTAAAAAGGGACTGCCCTAAAAAGGCTAATACCAAAAAATTTGCCCTCGCTGCCGTAGAAGAATGCACTGGGCCAAAAGCTGTAAATTTAAATTTGATATTGATGGAAAACCTATTCCAGGAAACTCCAAACAGGAACAAATTCTATCTTTTCCCTCAAACCCTCAACATCCGGCAGTGCTGCCGTCAATATACCAGCCCTAAATGATTTTTTCCTATACCCTCAAACAGTCCCTACTAGAGTGCCTACTGGACCTTTTAGACCCCTGCCCCCACAAACTTTTGGTCTTTTGCTTGGCTGATCTAGTCTGACTTCTAAAGGAATTACTGTTCACCCTAGAATAATTGATTCAGATTATAAAGGAGAGATTCAAATTCTGATGTCATCTCAGATTCTATGGCAATTCATAAAGGGGGACAAAATTGCTCAATTACTTCTTTTACCTTACATTTCTATTAATTCCTCTAATAATGTACGGACAGATGGGTTTGACAGTACAGATCAAAAACAATCTTTGTGGACATCATTAGTATCTGAGTATGCCTGACCAAATATAAATATCAAAATTAATAGTAAAAGATTTTCTGGTCTCCTTGACACTGGATCTGATATTACTATTATTTCCAAACATTTATGGCCCAAATCCTGGCCTGTACAAAAGGTCTCCTGCCAAATTGCAAGAATTTCTCAAACTAAAGTACAAGAAGTTTATCAGAGTGTTCAAATATACTCATGTGAGGGACCAGAAGGCCAACCTGCAACATTAAAACCTTATGTGATAAATGTACCCTTTAATCTAATAGGAAGGGACTTATTTATACAATGGCAAACTCAGATATACATTCCACATTTTTCCTAGGGGCCACTGCTCATTTAACAAACAAAACAATTATTAAAATAACTAAGAAAAATTATGAGCCTATTTAGACAAAGCAATGGCCCCTTACGAAAGAAAAATTACAAGCTACTAAAGAACTTATAAACACACAATTAAAATTGAAACATATTGAAGAATCTTGCTCTTTTTGGAACTCTATTTTTGTTATAAAAAAGAAACATAACAAATGGTGTCTCTTAACAGAGTTTAGAAAAGTTAATTCTTTTATGAAACCTATGGGTACATTGCAACCAGAGATCCCATCACCTATTACTATTCCTCAAAATTGGCACATTATTACTACTGATTCACAAGATTGCTTTTTAAATATACCTTTACACCCTTTAGACCGGGAGAGATTCACTTTCTCTCTCCCTTATCCTAATCATATCGGGCCTCATAAAAGATTTCAGTAGACTATGTTACCTCAAGGTATGCTTAAAAGTCCTGCTACTGCTGCTGCTAAGTCACTTCGGTCGTGTCCTACTCCATGCGACCCCATAGATGTCAGCCTGCCAGGCTCCCCCGTCCTTGGGATTCTCCAGACAAGAGTACTGAAATAGGGTGCCATTGCCGTCTCCATAACAGTCCTAGTATTTGTCAAAATTTTGTAGCCAAGGCTTTACTTCCTATGTGACAGCAATTCCCTCATGAATATATCATTAATAATATACTATAGCTACAAAAAGGAGAAATGATATTTTTGACACTGAATGGCTATGATATTCTTTAGACTCCGGAGAAAACTGATTAAAATAAAATCTTTTTTGAAATTGCAAAACCGGTTCTTCTTGCACGTGCAGTTAGGAAAAGGTTAACTTGTTAAAATATTTTTTTTTTTTTTTTGAGCTCCAGTTCTGCCTGGGAAACAAAAATAGGCCTAAAAAAAACCTTAAGTTAACTCTTATCATGTCCTTGGGATACACAGCCCACTCTATCTAGGACTCCAGCCATTAACAAATTGGTGGAGCTCAAAACAAATAAATAAAACAAAAAGATATTTTAAATTTCAAACAGAAAACTATGCCTATGTATCTAAAATTATCTATGTCTCAATGTATGTCTTTGTTTTTGGATAGTGTGGAATTAATGAGCTCTATTTGGATTCAGCTTTACATGAACTGAAGGGTGTTCAATGTTGGGTATAATGTTTATTTAAATGTGAATGTGATTTAAATATAATTATTTGTTAATCTAGTTGGGACATGTCTTGAGTCATCAACATTATATAATACTTTTATTATGCCTTGGTTTAAGGTAAACTAAGTTTGTCAACAAAAAGGTAACTCTTTATATATATATATACACAAATATATAGATGAGATAAAAACTTTTAGATAAGTTCTATTAGAAATAATTGTATTTTTGATAGAATGATCTATTATCTATAATCTGGAGCCATCTCTTGAGATTGGAGTGACTTAGGTTTCTAGAGTTGTGCTGAACTAAGTAGTAGAAGTTTGTTAAATGGCTGGGTCATTTCCAAATGAAGTAGGATTTTGAAGCGTTAATTGCTGAACATTGGCTTACTCTTACAAGGGGTTTTTCTTGCAGAAGAGCTGAAGAGATTTTGAGCTGTTAATGAATATAAATATATATTTATATAGAAATGGATATATATATAATATGATTTGAGAAATATGTTCATCGGTCTATAAAATGCTAACATAAAAGACATTTCATGGTTGCTATGGAAAGTAAAATATATGCTTTTAATAGAAAGATATAAGAAATGGCAAATAAAATGATGAATACAAAAATATTTTTTTAATTCTTGAAACATTTATTATAGAATAAAGTGGTATTTACATAAACTTTACTAGACTAGTTTTTCATTGTCGTTCTAGCTACAGCAAATGTTCTTTCTCCAAAGTAAACCAAATTAGAAACAAGAGAAAAATTCTGGAAAAACAATATTTAACAGAATTAACTTTGGTCAGCAGATACATTCAGACTGCAAATATATTAGAAAATGCAGTTGAAATGCTTGGGTGGATCACAATGAAAACCACAAAGTATGGTATGTTTATTTGAAATAAACATTGCATTTGTTTATTATGCTATCATACTTTGTTTTGGCCTTTTAACTTTTAAAGATATTTAGTGCTAGAATTTTTAAAAGGCTTATGACAAATGAAGGAAAATTTTATGGCAAATTGATGTAACTCACTGTCCTGAACTTTCTTCCTCTTCCTTCTTCCATGTCTCAATCAATACAAATTCTTCTTTTCTAGGGGCAACACCTCTCTAAGGTAAGACTACACAACATGTTATAACCCACCTATCAACTTACTTCACGATAATGAGAACACCTAATTCTATAAAAACAGACAATGACTCTGCCTATATTTCTAAGCAGTTCAAACAATTTTTACATTCATTCTCTATTAAACAGATTGTAGACATTCCTTATAGTCCACAAACACAAAACATGATTGGACAAACACATTACACACTGTAACTGCAAATAAAAAATTAAATAAGAGGAAATACACAGGAACACTTTTGTCTTCCTTGTCCAGAGCAAACTTTACTAGATTCTGATGTAGTGTAGTCTTTAAGCCTATAACTATTGTTGGTGTGACTATTTCTGTTCCCAATGTGTAGGATTCTTAAAGCAGGGCGAAAATGGCATAAAAAAAAAGACACCATTTCCCGAATGGATTATTTGTTCCTAAGAATATCAGAAATGTGGAATGTTTGCCTTCTTTTCAGGTCTGTCTTGGAAGTGTAGTCATCCTCTTTAACACACTGAACAGTGAGATTCAACAGTTGCTAAGCTGCATTTCTTTCTCAAGGACAAGGTCAAATATATTTGGATGTGAGCAACATTTCATTTGTCAAGTTGTTCTGCATCACCTTTTCAATAATTTCACTTAGGAAAAAATATTTGAATGGTTACTCCTAATCCTTTGCCCCAAATAACATAAACCACAGCCCAGTCCCAAACAGATTTCTGAATGATTTTTTTCTTTTGGACTAAAATATTTCCTAAGAATGTTTTCATCATTATTGCTTTCCTCTCTTTTTATAACTATTGTTAATATAGCCTTATTTGTTTTAAAGTTTTTAAACTTACCACAAAGAGATGTTTTGACAAAAACAAAAAACAAACAAAAAAAGAAGTCTTAAAACATTATAGGACACCTCCTTTCCTTTGCCCATTTGATATCAAGACGGGTTAACTAATCAATAGAAATCTAAGAAACTAATCTTACAGGAAAAGGATATGCTTCTATTTCTCCAGATAGATCCAACAAGCTCACATGACTTCCTCTTCAGAAGATTCAACCTAAGGGGGCCCCCAGCATTCAGACTAGAGATGAAACAACAAAAAACCCAGGAAAAAAAAATTCCAATATAAGCCATGGCAACATTAAAAATTTCCAAAAAACGCCGCACTTGACGTTATCAACCTTATGATCTCCCTACTTGGGGACAGATAAAAACCCTTACTAATTAAACTGAAAACCTGATTTCTCAACAGGGAATGCCTCGAAATCCTAAAAATATTTTTCTTCGCTATGCTTGCTTTGCTTGCTTTTGCTTCCCCCGCTCAGGCTGACTTGATTGATCACACTTACTGGGCTTATATACCTAACCCCCCTTTTTTATTGTAGGTTGTAAAATGGACAGATATAGAACCAATCACATCCACTAATGAGTCAACACATATGCCCCCTCCTTGGAACTGGAGGGGCCCTCTCATCCTGAAGAAAAAGAAAGACTAATTAATATCGTTCTAGGTTATGAAGTCCTTCCTTTATGTATGGGCCCAGCAGAATTATGTATAAACGTTAGTCGACAAACTTGGGCTTTTGTCCTGCCTCCAGAAAAGGATTTTCGGACACTACTTAGATTATTTACTGCCCTTTCTTTGTCAGTGAGCCATGTTTATACTACTAAAACTTTAGAGAAAGAATTAAGAAAAGAACAAAGAACAACATGCAAAGGGTTTACTAATAAGAACTTTAAATATATTCCCGTTCATTAGGACAAATGTCAGGCCAAACCAGGAAAATTAATGTTTATAGCTAATCATACAATTGTCAATTGGGGACCCCACAGTATGTGGTTATTGAACTGCTCAGATGATATTAACAATACTATGTATGATTATATTACTCAAGTAACATGGAAGGTTACTAATACTACAATGGAACATTACCATGACAGAGGACTTCTTGGCTAGCTTGATGATGGAATGGCCCCCACCTCGTCCTCGAATCATCTTTGATAAACAGATTGGGCCTAAACAATGGGACATCTAAAAACTTGCTGCAAACACCGAAGAACTTGGGACCTGGACTAGACATTCCACAGGGACCAATCATAGCTATAGCAATTATTTCTTTCACTATAATCAATCATATTTTATACAAGCCTATGTTCCACTTCCTTTTGTTGTAGCTATAAGAAATTTACAATTCAATAAGACTTTACATTCTGTAACTTGCATAAATTGTAAATTATATACTTGTCTTAACTCCTCTATTTCCTTAAAAAATGACTCCCTTTTGATTCTTCGATCTCGACATAATCTATGGCTACCAATAAATCTCCAATGACCCTGGAAAGGTCCCAAGGCTAGACTTGCTTCCCAGTTATTTACTAAATTGCTCTAATGATCTAAACGATTCATTAGATGGCTGATTTTTGACATTATAGGATTAATAGCTATTTGCACCATTGCTGTCATCACTAGCGTTACTTTACAAACCTCAATTCAAACACATAATTTTATCCAAAACTAGACTAAAGATGCTCATACTATGTGGGCCACTCAGGCTCAAATAGATGAGGATATTCAAAAAGAAATACAGGAACTGAGAACAGCCATCAAATGGGTTGGAGATCAATGAACAGATGTACAAAAACAGATGATGCTAAAATATGATTAAAATTCTACTCAATTTCATGTTACTCCTGTTCATTTCTATAATAGTGGCTACAACTGGAAACAAATCAAGTTTCATTTTTAAAAAACATATATGATAATGCCTTTCTGAATGTACAGTTATTACAAAAAAGAAATATGTGAAACCTTTTCTAATAATCTGCCCTCTTCTACTAGTATGGGAACTTTAGCTAAACAATTGGCTGATCAATTATCTGGGCTAGACCCACATAGATGGTTTCAAAGCCTTAATCATAACATTGGGTCTAGAACTATAATTTTGGTGATTGTCTTAACAATTATATTTGCTGTCTACTGTTGCCTTCATGCAAAGATTGTCAAAACTGAACAAACTCTGATGGTCAGAACTCTTCTTGCAAATATTATAAATAAATAAGGGGGAATTGTCAGGGAATGTTTGACGGGAGGATTCCTAAGTGCTGTCTCTCATGAGTCCTTTGTCCCTCTTCAAGTGGAACAGCACGCTGCTCCCAGGGACTGAGGTCATTGTGTGAGGCAGGCTTGGGTCTCCTTTAGTAAACATTCTCTTTAGGACAAAACTGCTTAGTCTTGTTCCCCTTTCTTGAGATATGGATTGTGTCCTGACCTTGTGACTAACATTACCCCTTGTTCCCTTGGTAACGGTTGCTGTATGTTTGGTTTTCTGATCTCTATCATTCCCGAAAGAAGTTTCTTGTACCACAGCCTATATATACTCATAGGAAAATCATTAAAGCACCTTTGCTCCACCAGAGCTTAGGTCCCCGGGTCTTTTTTGTCTCTTTCTCTCTCTCTCTCTCTTTCACTTTCTTATCGTCGACTCCGTACCACAAGGTTCTGGTCCATTAAAGCACCCCAACAAGCAAGGAATCACACGTTTTCACCTGCTCCCCCAGCAAGTCCAATTACGAAACATGGGTTAAGAACACAGAAATGAGATCTTTGAGGCTCAGCTTTTCAACCAAGCTTAGGGAGAAGGCATGCAAAGAGCTGGGTCCCTCAGCCAACCCAACCAGCACAACTCCATGCATTCTAGAAACGCGGGATGTTCTAGAAGGCTGACCTCTACAGCCACCACCAGCTGGCTTCCACAGAAGACAAGGGAGGGCGATATACGATACTTCTTCCCTACAGCTTTCTGTCTGGACACAGATATTTTTACCCTGACAGCAGTAGCTGCACCCTCACTAATTACAGTCTCTTCCCCCATGGTTTCAGTTCTCACCAGGCTCCAGGAACGCTATTTCTTCTCCTCCTCCCTCTGGCCCTAGGGATGGTAACAGTTTCCTACAGTTCATAGTCTCTGATACCTTTCTACTCCTAATTTGTACATTTATCTCCCAGGAAAACCTACAAACTGCAATATTTTGAACAAAAAAAGGACCCAGACTCTGTAAAAAGAAAAAAACTTTTACTGACTGTCAAAACAAAAATTCCCATTAAAGAACTTTAAGTTGCCTTCCTCTGCCATGGGTAGAGATGATGGAAAACACTGGGAACAAACATCATTAGCCTGAGTCAGACTTTGAGAAGTACAGTAATTCCATCACCTGGCTATCTAGCCATCCCCATGGCCACATTCCCTTTCACTCTGGACCACTAGCACCAGGTCATCTCTCAAATTAGTCATCCCAGGACAAACTTAGAAACCAATGAGTAGATTAAGACAAAAAGATCCTCCCTTAGTAGAGACAGCAGAGGATCTAGCCTGTTCTGTAGGCAACAAGCACCTGGGTCTTAGAAAATGAGTCATGGGCTATGATGTTCATAACGAAAAAATCAATCCACATAAAGCAATGGTACAGATGTGAATCTCTTAGGAAAATATTTTCAAAATACTCTTGACTGAATCCTACCCCAACCAAATAAACAAAGTGGACAACTCCAGAGATGGGACCTGGTTGGAAACAAAAAAGCTGTAGTAGTTAGCTGCCCAAATGATTCTAAGGTTGATCCCAGGCAAAGAAAACTGAACTAAAGCATCACTTTTAACTGATTATGAAAATTTGATGAAATCAACTTTCTCTTCCTCCAGCAGAGTGAATATACATTAAAAAATTTAAAAAAATACGTCGAGAGTGTCTCAGACGAAGAAGAGCAACATTAAAGTTCCCTCCCACTACCATGACAATCGATCACTGACTGCAAAAGACAAAATAGTTCAAAGATACAAACCTCTTTATTACGGGCGAATGCAGAGAAAACATTCCCATAAGCAGCAAAGACTAACCTCCCATCAGCTGCCATACAGCAGATGTCCTGTGGGACAGAGTTACCTGGAAAAAAAGAAATATAAAATGAAAAAATTAAACATATTTTTTAAGAAATAATGATATTTAAGATTGTGGAACAAATACAAACTTTAATTATGCCATGTAACATCTTTCATTTCTTATAATTTAAAAATATATAAGTATGACAATCAGAGCATAAAATTTAGACTTCAGTGTTATTTTAGACATCTAATAACAACAATCACATTGAAAATATGACATCACCTTGACTTTCCCTAAGAGAATTAATGTCCAGTATCTGCAGACACAAGAACATAATCCTAAAGAATTGAGAAGCTTTTTGAGGTTATTTGGGGGAAAAAAATCCTCGCTAAATACACAAAACTCTGGCAGATGGTCATCTAATCTCCATGTGAATGCCTTCAGAAACATCAAGCTCCTAACAACTTCAGAATATTTTAATAGTAGGTCAAAACTGAGAACTCTTAACTCCACCGTTTGGAGTAACTTAAAAAAAAATCCCATATGATATTCTACCTTTCATGAATAATATGGTTTCCACTTAATCTTCTCCAAGGTAAACATGCCTATCACCTCCAGCCATTTCTCATGACAGGATTTCTTGATTCCTCTCTCACTACCATGGTCACATGGGCTTTTACTTTTTATTTCCCATTTTGGGGGCAGGACCGTTAAAATATAGAGAATTGTTTTAAGTATCTTTCCTGCTGTTATTCTATTTTTATAGGTTTATCATTCACTTTAATATTGCCCTTCTACAGCCTTCTATAATCTTTTTAAAAAATTAAATTTATTGGACATACACTCTAAATCCATATAGCTCTGTTTTTCTTACAAAGATCACATTTGATGGTGAAACTAGAATCTCTCAGTCCTGGCAAGCTCTTCATTCTATAAAAGAGTTAAAAAAAAAATATTCTTCCATTGCAAAAAAACATCAAAATGTAGGAAAAAGGAAAACTCTTTCTTACAATGGAATGATAGAATCAGAAAATCACTATTTGATAATCATCCTAATAACTCAGGTGAGAATCACCACTAAATGATAGTCAGCAGTACATGAAACTTTGAACAGTAAAGACTAGTTAAAGTGAAAGTGAAGTTGTTCAGTCATGTCTGACTCTTTGCGACCCCATGAACTGCAGCACGCCAGGCCTCCCTGTCCATCACCAACTCCCTGAGTTTACTCAAACTCATGTCCATTGAGTTGGTGATGCCACCCAACCATCTCATCCTCTGTGGTCCCTTTCTCATCCTGCCCTCAATCTTTCCCACCACCAGGGTCTTTTCCAATGAGTCAGCTCTTCGCATCAGGTGGCCAAAGTATTGGAGCTTCAGCTTCAACATCAGTCCTTCTAATGAACACCCAGGACTGATTTCCTTTAGGATGGACTGGTTGGATCTCCTTGCAGTCCAAGGGACTCTCAAGAGTCTTCTCCAACACCACAGTTCAAAAGCATCAATTCTTCGGTACTCAGCTTTCTTTATAGTCCGATTCTCACATCCATACATGACCACTGGAAAACCCACAGCCTTGACTAGACGGACCTTTGTTGGCAAAGTAATGTCTCTGTTTTTTAATATACTGTCTAGGTTGGTCATAACTTTCCTTCCAAGGAGTAAACATTGTAGGCAGATGCTTTACTGTCTGAGACATCTGAGACTGAGACAACTGAGACGGTAAAGCGTCTACCTACAATGAGGAAGACCCGGGTTTGATCCCTGGGTCATGCAGATCCTCTGGAGAAGGAAATGGCAATCCACTCCAGCATCCTTCTTTGGGAAATCCCATGGACGGAGGAGCAAGGTAGGCTACAATCCATGGGGTCGCAAAGAGTCGGACATGACTGAGTGACTTCACTTTCACTTTCAATGTATCTTACCACATGTACTTACTACATTTATTAGCTACAAAGGGCAAGTCTTTAAAAGGAGCTGCTTGATAAATGTCACCTTAACCAAATGATCAAAGTTTTCACTGCCAGGAAAAAGACTAACCAATAGCATGTGCCTCCTGATATGGTTCACTGAGAATTTAGCATCATTTCTTTGTTACACTTGCAACACTGCAGAACCTGAATCTAATCATAAGCATCAGAAAAAGTTAAATTGAAGAATATTCTTTTAAAAAGACTAGCCTACACTACTCTAAAAATATCAATGTTGTAAACCACAAAGAAAGCAATGAACTAGTTTAAAGAAGACCTAAGAGAAATGACAACTGTAAGTGACAAACAATCCTGTCCTGGACGTTTTTGTTAGCTATGTACGTTTACCATAAATACATGCCTAAGTCTTTATATGTTTCACAATTCTTAAATTTAAGTCAAAATTTTAAAAGAATGTTAAAATATACTAAACACGCACAAATTCAGGATAAAGACTATACTTACTTACTGCAACCAGACTAAGTTTCTGAACCTGTTTTTAAAAAAGAGAACAAATGATTAAATTGCTACTAACAAAAAAATTATTATAATAATCTAGCACTTAAAGATAAAGCTCTAACCTCATACATAAATTTGCTATGTGGTCCTTCCTTAAAAAGACACTTACTGATGATACTAATTTTCATTATTAGCCAATTTTCGCTCAGTTCAGTCGCTCAATCGTGTCCAACTGTTTGAGGCCCCATAGACTGTAGCCCGCCAGGCTCCTCTGTCCATGGAATTCTCCAGGTAAGAATACTGGAGTGGGTAGCCATGCCCTTCTCCAAGGGATCTTCCTGACCCAGGGCTCAAACTTGGGTCTCCTGCATTGCAGGCAGATTCTTTTACAGTCTGAGCCACCAGGGAAGCCCATTCTCATTATTAGGAAAGCTTATATTTTCTACTATTTCATCAGTGATGGAAGAGTAGGCATCGTGTATAGTTTTGTATATGGGTCATGTAATACATATTTTAGGAGAAGGCAATGGCAACCCACTCTAGTACTCTTGCCTGGAAAATCCCATGGACAAGAGGAGCCTGGTATGCTGCAGTCCATGGGGTCGGGAAGAGTCGGACACAACTGAGGGGCTTCACTTTCACTTTTCACTTTCATGCATTGGAGAAGGAAATGGCAACCCACTCCAGTGTTCTTGCCTAGAGAATCCCAGGGACGGCGGAGCCTGGTAGGCTGCCATCTATGGGGTCGCACAGAGTTGGACATGACTGAAGCGACTTAGCAGCAGCAGCAGCAATACATGTTTTAAGGCTTTGCAATCTGTGTGGTCTTTGTTGCAATCACTCAACTGATAATATATCACAGAAGCAGCCACATATGGTAAAAAAAAAAATGTTCATGACTGTATTCCAATAAATTTATGGATATATAATTATAATCTTTAAAACTGTCACATGCTGTGAAATATTCTTCTTCGATTATTTCCTGGCCATTTAAAAACATCAAAACCATCTAGCTCAGAAGTATAGAGCACAGAAGGGTATAAGGAGGAATTCAAGAAAGTGACAGCATAAGACTAAAAGTGCCCTTGAAGATGAATTAAATAATCTATGTTTCTTAATTGAGAGTAGAAGGATGTCTCCATCCCACTCAAAATCTGACTGTACTACATCCCACTACTATGCAAATTTTATTTGGAGACTATGCTAATATTAAAATAAACACAGACAGAAAAAAACAAATAAAAATGTCATTGGTCGTACAAAAACAAAATGTTGGCAGAATTGGCTTGCAGGCTGTAATTTGTGGGCCCCAACCTATGGTTACTGATCCAGCCATGAGAAAGTTACTCAACCGCTCGTGCTTCAAATTCCTCACCTATAAATTAAGGATTAAAATAGGTCCCTAATTTTATGGGATTATTGTGAGGATTCAATGAGTAAAATTTGTGTGAAGAGTTAGAATGGAGTCAGTCATACAGTAAATGGTCAATAAGTGTTAGGTGCTGTCACCAACACCGTCTCCATCTTGGAGACGGCCTTCCCTTTCCGTTCCTCACTTGCTCTTCCACTAATTCTACCTGCTACCAACAACCAGTTCTTCTTGCTAACAATCCATCTGATTTTCACAGTCCTTCAAGGAAAGCTTATATTTTCTAGAAGTACAACTTTACATCAGTTCAGTTCAGTCGCTCAGTTGTGTCTGACTCTTTGTGACCCCATGAATCGCAGCACGCCAGGCCTCCCTGTCCATCACCAAGTCCCGGAGTCTACCCAAACCCATGTTCCAGGAAAAGTGCTTAATTAACACCAACTAGTCTTAACCTCCTCCGCAAGTAAGGCCCCACCTTTCACAGAGCATACCTTCATCTGGAGAAGACAAAAGAAACAAGGAAACAGCAACAAAAGGCATTTCAAAGGTTGATAACGTATTTTAGAGGAAAACCCATCAGTTATAAGCAGGAAGGCCTTGGGCAAGTAACAGTTTTTTCTGACATTTAGTCTCCTAGTCCATGTAAGGGTGCTACAAAATAACGAACATTCTTCTTAGAAAGAAATGCTGCAAGGGTTAGAGGATGTGGCACCTCTGAACTTTGTCATGGTGGCAGATGCTCAGGGGAAGTTTAGGGAAATTAGTCTGCTATCCAATGTGGACAGTCGCCTAAACCGTAACTAATCTCACCCTCCCCAGTTATCCCAGTGTATTTTAGCCCGCATCTCTAACGCGGTTCCCGTCAGGAACTGCACAATGAGATGGCTTACAGCTCTTTCTAATTAAAAGGGGGCGGGGGAGCAGTTTCCTTCACCGCATTTATTTCCAACCAACACTCTGCCGCTGAACTCCGATGTTCTCCGGGACCTCCCCCAGCCGGACCGCCGCCGGGGCTCGTCGCAGTCGGACGGCCAGCGCGGAGGGCGGCGCGACCCCGGGTCACTCACGTCGTAGGTGTGGAAGCTCTTGCCCACGCACGTGGTCACGTAGAACCGGCGCTTCAGCGCACTGAACCGCACCACGTGGGGAATGTCGCTGCTGAAGAGCCCCAAGGCCCGGAACCCCGCGAAAAGGGCGCTGGCGGTACGTTCGCCCGGTCCCTGCTCCATCGCGGCCGCCAGTGGCTGCCTCGCGCCTCCAGTCCCTGGGAGACCGCGCGCCCGGGCCGGTCAGAGCGTCTCGCGCGGTACAACCGTCGGCCGGCGCTTCCGGCGCCCTAGCGCTTCCGGTGCTCGTTGCCAATCGAGCGAACGGAGGCTGTCTTCGGTGCAGCTGAAAAGTAGCTCCCTGCGGGACGCGAAGGGGAGTCACCACTTGGGTTCCGCGGCCCCAGTCAAGCGCAATTGAGGGCGTTCCCCGCCGTCCCGGACTCTCACACACTGCTGCAGATTTCCCGCGGGCCTGGAGGGGCGGGGCCGAGGGGAAAGCCCGGCGGGCGGGAGAGTGAGGGGACGTGGAAGTCATAGTCCAGGCTTTCCGGACGGACACGTCTAATCTGACTGCGGCTGGGGCACGTTTCTAAATGCCCGGGGCCTCCCGGTGGCTCGGCGTGAAGAGTCCGCCGGCAGCGCGGGAGACGCGGGCTCGATCCCTAGGTCTGGAAGATCCGCGGGCGGAGGGACCGGCTGCCCCCTCCAGTGTTCTGGAGAACAGGGATTGTGTCGTTCATGCGGTCGCAAAGAGCTGGACACGACTGAGCGACGCTCACTTTTTTAAACGCCTTTATCTTGTGGAGGTAAGTGTTTATGGATAAAATTATACATCTGGCAATTTGCTTTCAAAATAATTGGAGATGCGGTGCAGGATTTATATGACCTGCATGTTTTTTTATACGTTTATATTAAAGACTGATAATTGTTGAATCTGGGGAATGGCTGCTTGCGAGATCATAATGCTGCTCTTATGCTTCCGTATGAAATTGAAATTTGCCATAGTAAAAAATTTTCTTGTTTGTATTCGACAGAGTTAAGGTAAAATATAAATTGGAATATTAATGGATTAATTTTTTACCTATGAGCCATAGAAATATGTACAAATGGTTTTAATTATCAGGTAAACATTAAGAATGTTCTAAATTGTGTACAATGCAGATGCTGTATTTATCATTGCAAAAAAAAATCTTCTGTCCATATTGGCAATTTGGGGGGAAAATGGAAAAAGTTTCCTGGTCAGGACTTTACAGTTCATAAAGCCTTTGATAATACCCATGGCTGATAATTTGAATGCGGAATTGATGCTTGTGAACTGTGGTGTGGGAGAAGACTCTTGAGAATCCCTTGGACTGCCAGGAGATCCAACCAGTTCATCCTAAAAGAAATCAGTCTTGAATATTCATTGGAAGGACTGATGCTGAAGCTGCAATACTCCTGATGCGAAGAGCCGACTCATTGGAAAATATTTCCCTGATAATGGGAAAGAGAGAAGGCAGGAGAAGAAGGGGACAACAGAGGATGAGATGGTTGGATGGCATCATAGACTGGATGGACATGAGTTTGAGCGAGCTCTGGGTAATGGTGATGGACAGGGAAGCCTGGCGTGCTGCAGTCCATGACGTCACAAAGAGTCAGACACAACTGAGCCACTGAACAATGATTATCTTAATGTAATCCTCAAATAAAGACAGTTATGGCAAAAATTATTGTTTTACACCTAAGGAAATCAACTCGTTGAGGATAAATGATTTGTCCAGTTCCCAGTGTATTTAGTGCCAAATCCAGGCTAGAACAAGGTTTAGAAAAGGTTAGGGAAATATCTTTGGTATTGCCTTTCTTTGGGATTGGAATGAAAACTGATCTTTCCAGTCCTGTGGCCACTGCTGAGTTTTCCAAATTTGCCGGCATATTGAGTGCAACACTTTCACAGCATCATCTTTGAGGATTTGAAATAGCTCAACTGGAATTCCATCACCTCCACTAGCTTTGTTCGTAGTGATGGCTCCTAATTGACTTCACATTCCATGATGTCTGGCTCTAGGTGAGTGATCACACCATCGTGATTATCTGGGTTGTGAAGATCTTTTTTTGTACAGTTCTTCTGTGTATTCTTGCCACCTCTTCTTAATATCTTCTGTTTCTGTTGGGTCCATACCATTTTTGTCTTTATTGAGCCCATCTTGGCATGAAATGTTCCCTTCTGATCTCTAATTTTCTTGAAGAGATCTCTAGTCTTTCCCATTCTATTGTTTTCCTCTATTTCTTTGCACTGATCACTGAGGAAGGCTTTCTTGTCTCTCCTTGCTATTCTTGGGAACTCTGCATTCAAATGGGTATATCATTCCTTTTCTCCTTTGCTTTTTGCTTCTCTTCTTTTCGCAGCTATTTGTAAGGCCTCCTCAGACAGCCATTTTGCTTTTTTGCGTCTCTTTTTCTTGGGGATGGTCTTGCTCCTTGTGTCCTGTACAATGTCATGAACCTCTATCCAAAGTGCATCAAGCACTCTGTCTATCAGATCTACTCCATTAATCTATTTCTCACTTTCACTGTATAATCATAAGGGAGTTGATTTAGGTCATACCTGAATGCTCTAGTGGTTTTCCCTACTTTCTTCAATTTAAGTCTGAATTTGGCAATAAGAAGTTCATGATCTGAGCCACAGTCAGGTCCCAGTCTTGTTTTTGCTGACTGTACTGCAAAGAATATAATCAATCTGATTTCAGTGTTGGCCATCTGGTGATATCCTTGTGTAGAGTCTTTTCTTGTGTTGTTGGAAGAGGGTGTTTGCTGTGACCAGTACGTTCTTTTGGCAAAACTCTGTTAGCCTTTGCCCTGCTTCATTCTATACTCCAAGGCCAAATTTGCCTGTTACTTCAGGTGTTTCTTGACTTCCTGCTTTTGCATTCAGTTCCCTATAATGAAAAGGACGTCTCTTTTGGGTGTTAGTTCTAAAAGGTCTTGTAGGTCTTCATACGGTTGTTCAACTTCAGCTTCTTCAGCATTACTGGTCAGGGCATAGACTTTGATTACTGTGATATTGAATGGTTTGCCTTGGAAACGAACACAGATCATTCTGTCGTTTTTGAGATTGCATCCAAGTACTGCATTTTAGTCTCTTATTGACTATGATGGCCACTGCATTTCTTCTAAGGGATTCCTGCCCACAGTAGTAGATGTAATGGTCAATTCAGTTCAGTTCAGTTGCTTAGTCGTGTCCGACTCTTTACAACCCCATGAACCGCAGCACAGCAGGCCTCCCTGTCCATCACCAACTCCCGGAGTTTACCCAAACTAATGTGCACTGAGTCAGTGACGCCATCCAGCCATCTCATCCTCCATCATCCCCTTCTCTTCCTGCCCTCAATCTTTCCCAGCATCAGGGTCTTATTTCTAATGAGTCAGCTCTTTGCATCAGGTGGCCAAAGTATTGGAGTTTCAGCTTCAGCATCAGTCCTTCTAATGAACACCCAGGACTGATCTCCTTTAGGATGGACTGGTTGGATCTCCTTGCAGTCCAAGGGACTCTCAAGAGTCTTCTCCAACACCACAGTTCAAAAGCATCAATTCTTCGGTGCTCAGTTTTCTTTATAGTCCAACTCTCACATCTACACATGACCACTGGAAAACCCATAGCCTTGACTAGACGGACCTTTGTTGGCAAGGTAATGTCTCTGCTTTTTAATATGCTGTCTAGGTTGGTCACAACTTTCCTTCCAAGGAGTAAGCGTCTTTTAATTTCATGGCTGCAATCACCATCTGCAGTGATTTTTTAGCCCCCCAAAATAGATTCAGCCACTGTTGCCCTGTTTCCCCATCTATTTGCCATGAAGTGATGGGACCAGATGCCATGATCTTAGTTTTCTGAATGTTGAGCTTTAAGCCAACTTTTTCCCTCTCCTCTTTCACTTTCATCAAGAGGCTCTTTAGTTCTTCACTTTCTGCCATAAGGATGGTGTCATCTGCGTATCTGAGATTATTGATATTTCTCCCAGCAATCTTCATTCCAGCTTGTGCTTCATCCAGCCCAGTGTTTCTCATGATGTACTCTGCATATAAGTTAAATAAGCAGCGTGGCAATATACAGCCTTGATCAAGTACTCCTTTTCCTATTTGGAACCAGTCTTGTTCGATGTCCAATTCTAACTGTTGCTTCCTGACCTGCATACAGGTTTCTCAAGAGGCAAGTCAGGTGGTCTGGTATTCCCATCTCTCAGAATTGTCCACAGTTTATTGTGATCCACACAGTCAAAGGCTTTGGCATAGTCAGTAAAGCAGAAATAGATGTTTTTCTGGAACTCTCTTGCTTTTTTGATGATCCAGCAGATTTTGGCAATTTGATCTCTGGTTCTTCTGCCTTTTCTAAAACCAGCTTGAACGTTTGGAAGTTCTTGGTTCATGTATTGCTGAAGCCTCGCTTGGAGACTTTTGAGCGTTACTTTACTGGCGTGTGAGATGAGTGCAATTGTGCGGTAGTTTGAGCATTCTTTGGCATTGCCTTTCTTTGGGATTGGAGTGAAAACTGACCTTTTCAGTCGCATGGCCACTGCTGAATTTTCCCAATTTGTTGGCATATTGAGTGCAGCACTTTCACAGCATCATCTCTGAGGATTTGAAATAGCTCAACTGGAGTTCCGTCACCTCCACTAACTGTTTGTAGTGATGCTTCCTAAGGCCCACTTGACTTCACATTCCATGATGTCTGGCTCTAGGTGAGTGATCACACCATCGTGATTATCTGGGTTGTGAAGATCTTTTTTTACCTAACTTTTCAAGTAGTGTAGCAATTTGAATTTAGGTGTATCTGACAATTAGATTTATGTTTTAACCTACATCTGGGCAGTGAGACAAAAATTTAAAACTTAGAACTGTCATGGAAGATTTGGTCTTACGGTATCAATTAGACATGCATTTTAGCTGTTTTACTGTGATCTTGTAAAGGCACTATGTTATGGGCTGATTGTGAATTGCCTAGTTTTAACATCATCAGTGTACATTTCTCCCTATCAGCTGCCTCCCTGAGTTTCTTGCTATTCGATTCATTACATTGGTGCTTCACAAAATTCAGGTAAATTAAAAATAAATGTAGCTATGTCAAATTGTCATTTCTAACTTTTAAAAAAAGGGTTAAATGTGACTTTTTCTGAGTAGTTTATATAATAAAGGCCGTTTCTTTTTTGTTACCAGCTGCATGTGCCGTGTTTACCAGCCTCCAGGATGCCCTCAATGGCGTTCATGCCCTAGTGTAGTCCCCTCTCACACTGAGTAGCGTTGACCTGTAACAAGGCTAGACAACAAAAAAAGCTGAGGATTTTGCCTTGCTCCTCTTGGGTCATTTGCCCTGCAGAAAGTCAATGGCCACATTGGGAAGGTACTCCGGCAGTCCTATGGGGTGTTTCATGTGACAAGGAAAGTGAAAGTGAAAGTTGCTTAGTTGTGTCTGACTTTGCGACTCCATGGACTGTACAGTCCATGGAATTCTCCAGGCCAGAATACTGGAGTGGGTTGCCATGCCCTTCTCCAGGGGATCTTCCTAACCTAGGTCGAACCAGGTCTCCCGCATTGCAGGTGGGTTCTTTACCAGCTAAGCCACAAGGGAAGCCCAAGAATACTGGAGTGATTAGCCTATCCCTTCTCCAGCAGATCTCCCCAACCCAGGAAGCGACTGGGGTCTCCTGCATTGCAGGTGGGTTCTTTACCAGCTGAGCTATCAGGAAGCCCAGACATGTGAGTAAAGCATCTTGAAAGCGCATTCTCCAGCCCTAATAGAGCCTTCAGATGCCTGTGGCCATGCAGACATCTTGACTACAACTTCATCCAAGACCTTCAGCCAGAATCACTCTCCAGCCACCCCTGGATTCTTAAGTCTCAGCTGTTTAACATAATAAATGTTAACTGCTGTTTTAGGCCACTTAGTTTGGGGGTAATTTGTTACACAGTAATACATAACCAGTATCCTTATACTTACCTTACTAATCACATTTAGAAATGGGTATGGTTCATTTCATTGTATTGGCAGAACCATGTCAGAAACCCAAGGAGGTTTCAAGATGGTGCTTGTCCACTCCTTTACTTCACAGATGAGTGAGCTACGAAGCACTACAACTGTGGAATTAGGTGGTAAAAAGGACAAGTAGTGTATATCAATACTCTTTATTCTCAAGCTAAGACTCTCTACCTTGGGGAGCTGTTCATTCTGGCTGCCCCCGTTTTTCCTCTGCTGGTGGAAAACGTATAAGAACATGTCTGTTGCTGGTTGAATAGAACCATGTTGCACTGAGATATTGTTAGCCACGTAGAAATAAGAGATTGGCTGAATATGTCAGGTCTATCTTTTCCACAGGTTAGCGTGTACCTTTCTCTCGAATCTTGTGATGGCAATCCTGATCTAGAGTTTGGAGATGATAGGAAATGTTTGTTTAGTCAGCCTCCTTGAGAAATGTCACTTAAATGTTGCAGCATAGAGAAAACTCTTTAGCAACAAACCCTTTATGTCTACTTTTTTCATGTATATATATATATATATATATTTTTTGTATCAAGTACTACTCTGCTTTCAAGGTAATAAAGAAATTTAGGCTGCATCATAGTTTTGCCTGTGGCCAGATCTGGCTGCTTTTCTCATCGTCTTCTTTGAGAATGCTGCACTAGCCACAGAACTGCAGTGAGTGCAGGAGACCCGAGTTCAGTCCCTGGGTCGGGAAGATCCCCTGGAGGAGGAAATGGCAACCCACTCCAGGATTCTTGCCTGGAAAATCCCATGGACAGGGTAGTCTGGGGGGCTACAGTCCATGGGATCGCAAAGGGTCGGACATGACTGAGCAAATAACATTTTCACTTTTCAGCCACAGAACCAGTCCTGAGAATCCTCAATGTTGCTGCATTTATGAAAGCATACCATGGAAATGGATAGTGGCTCCCTTTCCCAAACTTGGAACAAGCTTTTGCCTAATTAGACAACAACAAATGAAACAGTTCTTTGTTGTACCTGTGCTAGCACTGAGCCTGCAAGAAGAGTCAGCTCTCTGGAAGGAGTATGTTTAGGATTTGGGATCATTATATACACTCATGTAACATTCTCCTCTTCCATAGTTAGGCTGGAGCAGTTCTCTTTATTTTAAATATTCTTCCATTTCATTTTTCAGTCATAGCGGGAACTTGAAGCTGAAGTTCTCCACAGTGATAAGTTAGGATAATAGGATACATGGGCTGTCAGAATCAGGTGACAATTTTGTAGAAACATCCTTCAATGTTCTGCTATTCTCTCCAGGGTGTTTCTAACCTGAGTGCCAGGATTTCAGGCTCCGCAATGACTTCCCAAATGACATTGCCTTTCACATAACAGCTTTTCCTAAGTATTCCATGCAGTCTTTTCCCTGAATAGAATATCTGGTATGAGGCTGGACCCATGCAGGCCCACTCACAGTAAGGTTACTGTCTTTCTTTTAGCTTCATTTTTAAAAAATCCTTTGCTATACTGATAGTAATAGAGACTTTTCTTCTCCATTCTTTACCAGACATTCCTGACCCTGAGGTACTAAGAGAACCAGGGGAAAAAAAAAAAAAATGGAAGAATGAATAGGAGGATTAACCATCAATTAGCACAGAGGTTCTTAGCTTGCGTTAGTTCTTCATACTATAATTATCTTATCCAGAGGGCACTGTGAGCATGTTTTGCTATCTAGTAAATTTGAGCAAATTTTAGGTACATAATAAACACATATCAATAACCTCAGATATGCAGATGACACCACCCTTATGGCAGAAAGTGAGGAAGAACCAAAGAGCCGCTTGATGAAAGTGAAGTAGGACAGTGAAAAAGTTGGCTTAAAGCTCAACATTCAGAAAACTAAGATCATGGCATCCAGTCCTATCACTTCATGGCAAATAGATGGAGAAACAGTAGCAGACTTTATTTTGGGGGGCTCCAAAATCACTGCAGATGGTTACTGCAGCCATGAAATTGAAAGATGCTTACTCCTTGGGAGAAAAGTTATGACCAACCTAAAAAATTATGACCAATTAAAAAGCAGAGACATTACTTTGCCAACAAAGTTCCTTCTGGTCAGGTCTATGGTTTTCCCAGTAGTCAAGTATGGATGTGAGAGTTGGACTATAAAGAAAACTGAGCACCGAAGAATTGATGCTTTTGAACTGTGGTGTTGGAGAAGACTCTTGAGGGTCCCTTGGACTGCAAGGAGATCCAACCAGTCCATCCTGAAGGAGATTAGTCCTGGGTGTTCATTGGAAGGACTGATGTTGAAGCTGAAACTCCAGTACTTTGGCCACCTGATGCAAAGAGCTGACTCATTAGAAAAGACCCTGATGGTGGGAAAGATTGAGGGCAGGAGGAGAAGGGGACGACAGAGGATGAGATGGTTGGATGGCATCACCGACTCAATGGACATGAGTTTGAGTAAACTCTGGGAGTTGGCGATGGACAGGGAGGCCTGGTGTGCTGCAGTCCATGGGATCACAAAGAATCGGACATGACTGAGCGACTGAACTGAAGTGAATAAGCACAAAATGAGGTGTCCACCAACCTAGAGAGTTGTTCAGGAGAATTGTGAGGGAATAATTTCCCATGCTTATCTTATTTTTACAGAATCAGCATCCATGGGTACAAAAATGGCTTCTCCAGAAGCAGCACCGTGCCAACCAAAGACCTCTCCAAAGCTAGAAATTTTGGATTCTTGTGGCCCTGTTCCTTACCTTTTAAATTTTATCCTGCCATAAATCTCAGTAGGCCCATATAGAACTGTATTTATGGGTCAGTTTAGAATTCTAAATAACAGTACGTGGCTGAATGTCTGGCTAAATCATTGTCACTGGTGGTGGGCAGTATACTGAAATATCACTGAGGCCCTACCACTCAATATTCAGATAAGAAGGAGAGGGGTGGACTACAGGAATCTGTATTTAATAAGCTTCCCAGATTCTGATACCAGTCCACAAGTCCCTTGGAAATCTATTGATCATTGAGGAAATGATTGGAGAGAAAGTACTAAGAAAAAGTGATGCTGTTGGATATTGGAAATGGATGAGATCATGGAGTGTGTGCTTCTAATTCTTGTTATCAAGGCTTCAAACTCTCTGGCACCAGTTAAGAAAGGGCTTTACTGAAATTACATGATCTTGCATGATGGAAAACCTTAGTCATATATGATCCTGAAACTGGTTACATTCACCCTGAAGTCTTCAAGGAAGTTCCAGGGAGAGGAATAACTAAATCTCAGTTAAAAATTATCTGCAGCCCTTCAAGAATGATGAGGCTGTTATTCTACTCTTCTAGAGACGAGCTTTTATTTTCTAGAGAAATGAACCCTTAGTAATCCTGATTTGGACAGCAGGCACAGAAGCACATTGCAGCTGAGACTGGCAGGTAAAGCTGAACATCACAGGCTGACCAGGGGGTCTCCCAGTGCCTTCCATACCCAGCTCCCAGAAAGGCAACTTTCAGACCCATGTACGTCTCCACACAGAAGACTGCAGGAAAACCCAGGGAAACTGAATAGTTCCAAAGAAAAGACTTAACAGATGCTTCTGTTTGGTGATCTCATGCCAAAAATGCCTGCCACTTAAATAAGCTACATTTTATTCAGGAAGTATTCAGGAAGTAACAGGTAATAAATGCCAGGCACTTCTAGATGCTTCTGATATCACAATAATCAAAGAGATATACAAAACTTTTTTTCAGACATACATGTAGTCAAAACATGCAGAAGCCTGTTCTCATGAAGTCTGTCTTCTATAAAAGAGAGACAGACAACAAGAAAAGAAATGAATAATAACTTTGAAGTATGTTGATAAAGGTCCTGTGGTGGGGGGGAAGTATAGAGAGCAATAAATAGTGTTAGAGTTGTAATTTTCAATAGAGTTTGCTAGGTAAATTCTCATAGAAAAGGTAATCTCTGAACAACATATCAGAATCACAAAATATATTTTCTGTGTCCTACATACATTATGAATATATAGGACACACACATATATTAAACTCATAACTAAATATGACAATATTATTTAATACTTCATATAACATATCGATTTCAAATAATGTTAATAAACAAATGTCCATGTAACCACCATTCACATAAAGAAAATAAACATTGGAATTCCCTGGTGGTCTAGTGATCCCCAGTGGGGGAACTGAGATCCCACATTCCGTGGAGCAAGTAGGCCCAAGCCCTGCAACTGCTAAGCCTGGGCACCGCGACTGGAGAGTCTCTGTGCTGCAGTGAAAGGTCCTGCGCGACAGCGATGGTCTCGCATGCCACAACTAAGACCTCATGCAGCCAAATTAATTAATCAAAAAAGAAATCAGTGATACTTAGAAGTTTCCCAAGTAACTTTCCAATATTACATACCCAATGCTTTCTATTCATAAATAATTGTTCCTAATTTTTGTGATAAGCGTCTTTGTTTTTTCATTTATTCATATACCATAGTTTATTTAATCAGGTCTTATTATACAACTGGCTTTCCAGGTGGCTCAGTGGTAAGGAATCCACCTGCCAAGCAGGAGATTCGAGTTTGATCTTTGGGTCAGGAAGATCCCCTGGAGAAGGGAATGGCAACCCACTCCAGTACTCCTGCCTGGGATATTCCACGGACAGAGTTGCCAAGTGGGCTACAGTCCATGAAGTCGCAAAAGATTCAGATGCAACTTAGTGACTAAACAACAATTATACAACAACTAATATTTTACTGTTATGAATTGGATCCCTGGATTGTAATTCTAGTTAAGCTACTGTTTCTCTGGGTAACTATTACTCTCCAATTTTCCCATGAATCAGATACTTGCCCATTACATACCAAGAAATTACCAAGAGAGTAATAAATGAATGAATGTATGACTGTGAGTAAATATATTAGTGTGTGTTAATCATTCAAGTGAGTCCAACTCTTTGTGACCCCATGGACTGCAGCCCACCAGGCTCCTCTGTCCATGGGATTCTCCAGGCAAGAATACTGGAGTGGGTAACCATTCCCTTCTCCAGGGGATCTTCCTGACCCAGGGATCGAACCCAGGTCTCCTGCATTGAAGGCAGAGTCTTCACTGGCTGAGCCACCAGAGAAGCCCAGTAAGCAGGTTATATTCTCAAGTAAGTCATCCTTTTAACCTCAAGAAGATGTTGGTTGTGACGTTACATGATATCTGGTCCTTAAGAAACACAACAAAAGTTATCCTGTGGTAAGTCCTCAAACTACCTGAAAAATCTGATTCCGATGAGAGGAGAATGTGATAACCATTCCACTCTCTATGCTCCAAGGGACTGAAAATGAGAGATTCTTATAAACTCCTTTTTAAAAGGGAAATTATAATGATAATAATAGAGAGGTCAGCTCTATTCCAAAAAGCTTGGATGGAGAAGCTAAGGTTAAAAAAAAAAAACAACAGAATACTATAGGAGAGATTATCTTTCAAGATAAAGCTTTTATCAGAGTATTTCAAAAATAAGAAACTTAAAAAAAAAAACCCTCTTGTTTTGCTCTTACCCCTCCCTTAATCCCCCTAATACACTTTATTTCTGTTTTTATTAGACACATCTGTGTTGGATGTACAAAGAAACAAACTGGAAAACAAAATGATCTGCCTAGTTTTGGGGGGGAAAGAATGGGAGCTTCTAGAACTAAAGGAAAAGTTAGAGAATCATGCTTCAAATAGGACAATAGCCAGACCAGTTCCTACCTTTAATTTTTATTTGTCTATTTTTTCTCCCCTTGCCCCTGCCCTTGCATCTGCTCCTTTGGGGTCAGGGAATGAAGCGGACGTGAAGAAAACGTCCTATTCAGATAGTATTCTTGGTCTACTTCTTAAACTTTCCAGTGTCCTCTGTCTCATGCAGGTGGACCGACTCCCAATTCCTCCCAAGATCCTGGTAATTACAGGTTATTCTAATCTCCCTACCTCAGGTTTCTCCCGGGGAAAGGTGGGCATTATTTTCAATACACTCTGCCTCATCTGCAAAGACTCTAAGAGGATCTTCCAAGGATTGGCTTGTATTTCATTCAGGTGAGCATGGAGTTGAGTCTCCAACATTGTGCAGTTCAGCAAACTGATAGTAAATGTTCAGCCATGTGTGTACTTACCCCTAGTCTCCATAATTGGGGTGTTTTGGGGGGAACCACAAACTTAGCTTGAGAATTGAAAGTGTTAGGGAACTCCCCGTCTTCTTGGTGAGATTGGTGGGAAAATCATAGCTCTCTCTACATCTAAAAATTCTCTTTAAAGAATCTTCTAATTACTATCTGGTTTTCTCTTACTTTGGTTGTGATCCAGTTATAGTCTGGCTGGCAATATCTTAAGCAAGTCCTTAAAGAATGTCTTGCAAGTTGTCTTAAGAAGGTTCATGAGGAGAGGAGAGTTGTTTATCATTTACTGTGCTCAGCTTTGACTTTAGACAAAGTTTCATTCTGTAGTAGACTGTTTTCAAAAAATAGTCATGACAATATTGCCCACCCCAAGTTCTTGGCATCGGGTGACCTTGACCTTGCTCCCGTTGAGTCTTGAGATCACTCTCTCCTCCTCTTGAAATTGGCAGGACCTTTGACTGCTTCAGAAAGGAAAGTATGGTGAGCATGGTACTGTGCAATTCTCAAGACAGGATCATAAAAATTACTGGCATTGCCACCTTGCTTTCTGGGAAAGCTAACTGTTGCAGTCAGCCTCCATTCAGAGAGAAGGTCTGGAATAGTTCATGTGGGGAGACCATGGGGAGTGTTTCAGTCTGTCACTCAGTCGTGTTCTCAGTTGTTAGCCAGTATGAACCACCAGGCATGCGAGTAAAAATGCCTCTAGAATATTTCAGCCCACAGCTATTGAGTCACTCCCAGATTTCAATTCTGACAGCTAACACTATCCTAGCTGGGCCCTTCCTGAATCCTAGACCAAGAGAACCCACAGAATAGTACAATGTTTATTTAGGTGACTTAAGTTTTCAGTGATTTATTGCTCAGCAACAGTAACTTCAACAATTAAATATCTTCCTATAATAGTTATGCCATTACTAAAACTCTGTTCTCTGCACTGTGTCCTCTGGCTTCCTTCTGGCTGACAAGCATTCTTCCTTTCACCCTGGCCCGGTCCAAGTTCTCCTGATGCTGCTCTTCAGTTGCTAAGTCACGTGCGACCCTGCGGCTCCATGGATTGCCCCCTCCAGGCTCCTCTGTCCATGAGTCCTCCAGGCAAGAACACTGGAGTGGGTTGCCATTTCCTCCTCCAGGGGATCTTCCTGACCCAGGGATCGAACCCCCGTCTCCTGCATTGGTAAGCAGATTCTCTACCATTGAGCCACCAGGGAAGCCAATTCAAGTTCTATCTCCTCTACAAACCCTTCTCTGACTTTTCCAGTCCACAAGGAACTCTCTCTTTTCTGAATTCCTGAGTATTACTTCACTTACTGGATGTTTCCTGTGGTGCATACACACTCTCTTTTCATTCTTAATTAACAGAATTCCCATTATGTCCACACAGAAGAGGATCTTATGGTTCAGGAGGGATTAATCCTCTCCTGTAGGTGAATATTAATTTGTCTAATATAATTATGATAATTAATATTTTTCTCACCAGAGATTAGGTTAGACAATGGTTTGAGTCCTAATTCTAGCAATGAAATTTGAAGAGAAGTCTTTTGGGAGGTTTTTAGGGAAAGGTATGTCTGTTTAAATAAATAGTGGGGAGGAGACATAATTGAAAATGGCTTTCTTCTGCTTAAAGTTATTGCAACTGCATATAAAACCTAAAACTTCTACAATCACCTTACAACCATGGAGAGAAAATCCTGAGGAAAAGACAACATGATGAAAAAGCAGAGCAGAAGACAAAAAGAATCTGAATCTTTGATGATATGTTTAAACTACTAAGTCACCAAACCCTGAAACCATCTTTTCTCTCATACTATTATATGAGGTAGTATATTTTTTTCTTGTTATTTAAGCCAGCTGAATGGAAACTCTCTTATCAAGGTGGATTCTGTTTTCTCCTGAACATGTTAAAGCACTCAGTTAAATGTGGCTTAAAGAATAAAACTATTTATAATCTCATGTTTCAAGAAATTTACAGGTCCTATGACTCCAAAGTTGGTTCACTAACTCAAGGATCTCATCACTGACCAAGATACTTTTCAACTTCCTACATTGCCATTGTCAGTAAGTCAGTGATATTTTCCCTTCATGGTTACAAGGTGGATACAGTCATTGTAAACATAATAAGTGTTAGCTGCTAAGTCGTGTCTGACTCTGCGACCCCATGGACTGTAGCCCACCAGGCTCCTCTGTCCATGGAATTATCCAGGCCAGAGTACTGGAGTGCATAGCCTTTCCCTTCTCTGGGGGATCTTCCCAACCCAGGGATCGAACCCAGGTCTCCCTCATTGTTGGCCGATTCTTCACCATCTGAGCCACCAGGGAAGCCCTAAGAATAAAGAAGGAAAACTTTTCCAGATGCCCCACAGCAGACTTGCCTTGGGTGCTATTGACTAAAACTACATTTTACACTCAAGTTTTAGTGTCACGGGAGGCTGAGAAAACAACTATTTGGCATTTTTCAACATCTGTCAAAGGAGGCAGTCTCTGCCACCAGCTATAGCAGCAGCCTTGAAGCATAAATAAGATTGTTTTCTTGTATTCTGGCAAATTCAAGTCCAAAGAACCTAAAAATTTCCAACTTAGAGCTGCCATTCATAATAGGTAAACATCAAAGTCGAGCTGTGTATCTTTTACAGGACGAGATCTTAGGGGAAGAATTTTTTTGTTCTGGTTTTTCCTACATTCTCCTCTCAGGAAATTAAAACTAAAATGCCAGATTACAATACTTTAACAATAATTAATTTAAAATCCCCCTAAATTTTTCCATGTCTTGTTCTATCCAAACCTTAATGAATGTTAATTGATTTTCCTTCCTGGTATCTGCCACTCCTCTTTCATCAGAATGGCACCAATCAGAATTACAGGTTACTTGAAGAAATTATAATCATAGAATTGGCAACAGTATCTAAAACCTTACAAGAACCCTCAGACCAAAAAACTGTTCCAAAATCAGAATTTATAAGAAGAGACAAAAAAAGGAATTGATAAAATCTGTGATTATTTAAGTTCAAAGATTTCCTAGGAAAACCAGATTATATTTGTGAAAATTTGCAATGTGATGTTTTATCAAATCACATTCTTTGGAATAGCTTATGACCAAGAGTGATCTCTCTTCCTCTGTGGGTTGCCATTTCCTTCTCCAATGCATGCATGCATGCTAAGTCACTTCAGTTGTGTCTGACTCTTTGCGACCCATGGACAGCAGCCTACCCAGCTCCTCTGTCCACTGGATTCTCCAGGCAAGAACACTGGAGTGGGTTGCCATTTCCTTCTCCAGCATTTTAAGGCTAGACTGTGAGATTTCATGGGTTTCCCAGGTGGCTCACTGGTAAAGAATCTACCTGCCATGAAGGAGACGCAAAAGATGCTGGTTTGATCCTTGGGTTGGAATCCCCCTGGAGATGGGAATGGCAACCCACTCCAGTATTCTTGCCTGGGAAATCCCCTGGACAGAGGGGCCTGGTGAGCTGCAGTGGGTGGGTGAGCTGAAGTTCATGGATTGGTAAAGAGTCAGACATGATTTAGTTACTAAAGAGCTGACAACTGAAATCTCATTGGTCAGCATTAGCAGCACAAAGATATTTTATGCAACTTAATTTCACTTGTAGAAATGGAGAGTTTGATATGATTTATCTTTCCCCTTTCCTCTTTCTAGTAAAAAAAATGTTATATTAATTCTACCTGTGGAAAAGTTAAAAATACTTTCCAGTTGGCCTTCTTTTTCACACCAAAAATTCAATAAAGAATAAGACATTATTTTATTTTGCAGATTTGGGGTTCAGTTCTGACTCACAGTACCAAGAAAGCATCATTACCTATTAAAGAAAAATTATTTGTAACCCCAAATTTCATTGACAATATTAGTCTTCATTCACTAGCACTAATAATCAGTTTAAACTGCAGGCTTGAGATAACTATAAGAAAAATGATAAGCATGGTCAGCTCTGTATCTTAATTTAAATAAAAATGTATCTTTATAGGAACAAGAATTTTGCATTTTTAAAAACTCATCATACCAAGGCCGCTTAAACAACTTTCTGGGTTTTTTCCTTTCTGCCAGTTTAGAAAAAAAATTGAATAACAACATAATAGAAAAATTGAGGATAGGCTTTAGTCTTAATAATTACAATAATCGCTTAAAGTAACTACATTTAAATTTGTAGTACCATAATTTCTCAATTTTAAATTGCTAAGTTTTCTGCATTTTAATTTTTTGGAGCTTGCAATATATTGTACAATTGATTAGGTTAGTGCAGATTTACATTGCTGTGTTTATGATGACAGTATTTTCTTCTCTTTTCTTTCTTAATTTAGTTGAAAAACTGTAAATGCATGTTGTGCCTTGCAAGGAACTGAGCAAAGACAGGTGTCAAATGATAACTATCCAATAAAGTTTGGCACTTATTATTTTGAGTATTCAAAATGACACCCCTATCCTATCCTTTGACTTTATAAGAAGTTTCTAGAAAATGCCTTGGTTCTCAGTCCAGAGATATTTTAGGAGAATTTCTCAGTCAAAGATTAAGATAATGAGATATACTATTTCTTCTCATTTTCTTTTTCTTTGGAATATAGGAATAGGAAAGGATGAAGCATGAATAGATAAGCGTATAGGAAGATATTAGCAGACCAGACATACTTTTATGACAGTTGTCATGAATGTGCTTGACTGTGTAGTTAAAAGGCAGTAATGATTAACGTAATTTGGGTAAAAGGCCAAACCCTAACTTTTTATAATTAACTGTTACAAGTGTTACAATTTAAGGTAGAAACTAACAAACCAAATAAAAAGAGGAATTTAATATTCACTAAAGCTACAGTTTAGAGTGAAGATTTAATCTCCATAAACTTTTCTGTGTTCAGTATAAAACATAAAAATAGATAAAAATAGCATTAAAATAGATAAAAGGGATACATGTTAACGAGGAAACTGATGAGCACAATTATGAAAAATTTTAGCATTGATTTTGAATTCTAAAGAAGAGAAGCAAAAATTTGGAGAATTTTAACAAAAATATTGAGTTTAAGATAGTTATACACAGAATACATATTTGCTAAATGCCTTTGAACATTTACAAAAAATAATTAAACAGAAGTGATAAGAAAAATCATAATATATTTCCAAAGGTTTCAGGAAGTTGTAGCAAAAACAAAAACAAACAAATAAAAAAACTTACATAGATTTCATAATTGAGAGTAAAATCTTTGGAGGAAGGATTATTTTAATTTCCATTTTCCAACCTTTTCCTGTAATGAGCATTGAGGTATATTCATGGATATTATTTTTCTTCTTTCCACATCTAATTAGACATTTGCCTGGATCTCTTGAACATTGAAAAGAACTTGATCATTCCACCATCTCTGTTGGTAATCTTGCAAATAGATCACTTAACCACATAGGCAGGAATCTTGGGTGGCTTCCTACAGTACTCCTTGACTGGGAGAGGGCAGTGGGGTTGGTAAGGAAATTTCGTTAGTGATTTTTACCAAAACAAGGAAGGGGTGGGAACAACTGAATCCTAAATTTTGAGAGATGGCTTTGGTTCTTATGAATTATTTATCTAAGCTGGCTTATATTATCTAAATTGGCTATCATTTACAAGACATAAACTTGAGTATGGAGTGAAAGCTACATGTTTGATCCTGTGTGGAAATCAATTTCCTGGTCCTGAATAGGGTGTCTCAGGAAAAGTAGAAGAGAATAACACCAAAAACAATGTCCGAACAACATACCTCTGTGTTATGGAATGCTTAGCTAGTTCAAAACACTTGTCTAGAAGAAAGGTCAACAATATATTTCTCAGACACTTCTTAGGAATATGTTAAATATATTTAAACATTCAGTATCAACTCCATTCTATCAATTTCTCTTTTTAAAATAACTTTTTCCTTTTTTTAAAATAATTTTTTCTATCAATTTCTGTTCCTTACCTTTCCCTTTCCAGAAATGTGTTTCTATGTAAAAGCTAATTGCTTTTGTTTTATGAAATGTATACATTAAAGATGCAAAATTATCATAGCTTTTCTTTTTTACTTTACTACATAGACATTCTCGCTTTTTGTTAAAGTCTACTTCTGCATTATGAAAATAGATGTTGCGGTATCATGGTAATTTAAATCTTTCACCTATGGTCTACATTATATAACTGATGACTCTAGTTCTCTAAGATGAATTAGTGTGTGGACACAGGAAACAGAAGCAAACTTGGAGTCCCAGATGCTTCAGTCCTAGTCACTAGGAAAGAGGGTATGTGAGAGGTACAAATAATCTGTTTGCGTGGGGGATGCTCCCACTAACAGCAATGCAGGCCATTACATCATGTAATTCTCACAAACCATCTGATGAATGTAGGGCATACGCAGGGAATAACCTGTGTTGAGTCAAGATCCTCATATTAGAACCTAGACTTCTTGAGGGCAGAGAACCAGGTAGAGGCGTGATCTTCCCTGCAGACACGTGGCAGCCACAGAATGAAGGAAACACTTGACGGCGGGTGTTAACGCGGACCTCACCACGCGCTGCCGCAGCGGCATCGGCGTGGCCTGCCTGTGCCAGCGGTCTTGCTGCCGTGGTGACTCCTCACGGCGGCCACGGGCAGCCCGGCTTTGCCTGTCCCGGCCTGCGTGGGAGAGCCTCAGGTGCACAGACGTGGGCACACACCGTTGGACGGGATGGATCAACACTAAGGTCCTCCTGTGTAGCTACAGGGAACTGTATTCAATAGGCTGTGATAAACCATAACGGAAAAGAAAAGAAGATGGACCTCTGAATCCCAGGAGAAGGGCAGCGCAGGCACCTCTACAAAGGAGACTGAAAAAAGCGTGGCCCTCTATCTGCCATTTGACCCACATCACTTAAATTCTCTACGCCTGGGTTTCCTCTTTAATTGGTGCTCCTGGCTTTGCTTTCTACTGAAGGAGACAGTGAATATCCTTGAAACAGGTTTTCATCATTACAATAAAAAATAGTCTCGAATGGACTGCTGCTAAGTCGCTCAGTCGTGTCCGACTCTGTGCGACCCCATAGACTGCAGCCCACCAGGCTCCCCGGTCCCTGGGATTCTCCAGGCAAGAACACTGGAGTGGGTTGCCGTTTCCTTCTCCAGTGCATGAAAGTGAGAAGTGAGAGGGAAGTCGCTCAGTCGTGTCTGACTCTTAGCGACCGCATGGACTGCAACCCACCAGGCTCCCCCGCCCATGGGATTTTGCAGGCAAGAGTACTGGAGTGGGTTGAATGGACTAGTTGAGCAATGTAGTGGGGAGGCCACTCTGATTGCCCTGGAGGGAAACTGCAAAGGGGTATTTCAGACTCCACAAAGGGGAGCCCTCACAGATTCCTGGTGAGTAGAACTGATGACCTGGGGGAGGAAACTTATTACACTTGGGTATCATCGATGGGTGCAAATGCGTCCTTGGGGAAAAAATAAAGAATCCAAGTTAAATGCTATTAGGCCCCCTAGATTGAAATGGTACTCTCCGAAAGTGAAAGTGAGAGTCACTCAGTCCTGTCCGACTCTTCGAGACCCCATGGACTCTACAGTCCATAGAATTGTCCAGGACAGAATCCTGGAGTGGGTAGCCTTTCCCTTCTCCAGGGGACCTTTTCCAACCCAGGGATCAAACCCAGGTCTCCTGCAATGTGAGTGGATTCTTTACCATCTGAGCCTCCAGGGAAGCTCAAGAATACTGGAGTGGGTAGCCTATCCCTTCCCCAGGGGATCTTCCTGTCCCAGGAATCGAACCGTGTCTCCAGCATCGCAGGCAAATTCTTTACCACCTGAGCTATGAGGGAAGCCCTGAGGTACTCTCTGAGGTCACTGTCAAAAGCAGACACTAAGAGCTCTAAAGAGGATCCCATCACGATGGGAAGGGGAGTCGGGCAAACGATGAGAGCTGAGAAGAACCTGGGAAGGCTGGTGGCGGCGGTTCCGGTGTGGAGAGTCATAGAAACTCCTCCTGGCAGAAGTCAGCTGCCCTAATAAGACACAGGTTTGGGGAACAAGCGCTGAGCATGTGAAGATGAACCAAAACAGGGTCCCAAGATCAGAGTTCAACACACACAAGAACCTCTTGTTCTTATGATTTTATTTCCATATGCATTTCATTTATGAAAAAAGGTGTTGACACTGTAGTAAAATTTGGATCAAGAGACTAATATAACAAGTAAGAATGCTCATGACTGTATTTGTGCTTAACAGTGGTGAAGAGGTCTTACCAATTACGTCCAATGAACCTGGCTCTGAGTAGGTAAGCTCTTAGGTTTCTTCCAGTTCTAGAATATTACTATTTTATCATGAAAATGAGAATAATTTGTCAGCTAATTTGAACATCTGACTCAAACATCCTTGAACAAGAAATTCTTGATTTATAGTACTTGGCACAAAACACTTGGGATATATGGGTAATTAAACAGCAGATGCTAACAGATTGATAGCTGTTATTTGGTTCTAGAACATGTTGTACTTACTCTAACTTTCATTTTCAGCCAAGATTTCTCAACAGCAGTGCCCATTTCTACTCATATTTGAGGTTTGCCTTGACTGTGACCAAGATGTTAATTATATTTAAATATTTATTAAAATTCAAAAATAGAACAGCTTCTTATTATATTATCAGCTTATTTACTTTTATTTTATTTTAAATTTTATTTCATTTTATTTTAAATTTTACTGTGAGAGCTATATAAATTCTGGAGAAATGTGTGAATGTTAGCATATATAGTTAAAGTTTTTTAAAGTATATTACACTTTTCTTTGTGGAAGTATTAAAGCTGCACTGCAGAAGGTGAACAACACAAGGTTCACAAATCATAAATATCCTCTGGTATGATTTTAAGCTTTTCAAATTATTCATGTTTTCAGCTGTGTACCCAGAGATGACAGAGAATAAAGGCTCAATGGATGTTTGATGCTTGAATAGATGCAAGTTTAATTTTTATTTTGCATTTGAGGGGCAGAGTGGGTAGAGGAGTGTTGTTAAGAGAGAAGCCTGTGGTGAATAATAGCAGATTGCAACAACACTGATTAATTTGGGGAGTTGTAATTGTTTTCTTTTTACATACCTACAAATGGAATGCAGGAGAGAAAGCAGGTGGCAGATATCAGACAGCTTATCTGATAGTTGCTGCTGCCAATTTCTGACTCATGATGGTCTTAAAAGAACAGCTTATTCTTGTGAAACATGGATTTAACTTTTAATACATGGATTTAACTTTTAATTTCATTTTAATTCATTTACTCAGAACACTTACTGAGAATGCACTATGTGTTAGATATTAAACTAGGATAAAACATGAGCTGTATTTGTCAGATTGCACCAGGTCTTCCTCAAACTCCACATCCATGTGATCTATTTACCTCAAGCTATTCTGCCAATTTTCATATCGATGACATCTGCTCCAAAATCAGTCTTAACTCACCCTCGATGAAAATACACTTTGCATTTCCTCCCACCCCACCGGCTCCAGCACAGAAGCATATTAGAGGGAGTGAGAGAGGAAGGGGAGGGAGCAAGGTCATCAAAACTGTGCATCCGTGAGCACATGCTTAGACAGGGGCATCTCAGCTGCAATTGCCAAGGCACTAAGATGCTGACAGGAAAGTTATTTAGAGGAAGCAATGTGAACTCTGCCTAAGAGTGGCATCCCTGTTACACACCCAGTTCGTCTATACTCCCACCATCCCAGGTGACAATTTTAGTTTTGTTCCCCATGATAATTAAAACCTGGGTCACTTTACTACCTCCTACCTCCCAACCACACTTCAAATTATTCCTTAAACCTTATCTCCTGTTGGCATTCAGATAAATTGCAGCTTTCAGCAATAAGTAACAACTACTCACACAGAAAAAAATAGAAACAAACAGAACAAAACTTTTACTCAACTAGCTCACAAAAAAGGAACTGAAGAGATGGGTGGGCTTTGAGGGTGGTCGGTCTACCCACTCAGTTACGTCTTTTATTTATTTATTTTTTCATTTATTAATATTAGCTGGAGGCTTATTACTTTACAATATTGTAGTGGTTTTTGCCATACATCAACATGAATCAGCCATGGATCTACATGTGTTCCCCATCCTGAACCCTCCTCCCATCTCCCTCCCCATCCCATCCCACTGGGTCATCCCAGTGCACCAGCCCTGAGCACTTGTCTCATGCATCCAACCTGGGCTGGTGATCTGTTTCACAATTGGTAATATACATGTTTCAATGATCTCTTCTCACAGATCATCCCACCCTCACCTTCTCCCACAGAGTTCAAAAGTCTGTTCTACACATCTGTGTCTCTTTTTCTGTCTTGCATGTAGGGTTATCATTACCATCTTTCTAAATTCCATATATATATGCATTAGTATACTGTATTGGTATTTTTCTTTCTGGATTACTTCACTCTGCATAATAGGCTCCAGTTTCATCCACCTCATTAGAACTGATTCAAATGTATTCTTTTTAATGGCCGAGTAACATTCCATTGTGTATATGTACCACAGCTTTCTTATCCATTTGTCTGCTGATGGACATCTAGGTTGCTTCCATGTCCTGGCTATTATAAACAGTGCTGCGATGAACATTGGGGTACACGTGCCTCTTTCAGTTCTGGTTTCCTCGGTGTGTATGCCCAGAAGTGGGATTGCTGGGTCATATGGCAGGTCTATTTCCAGTTTTTAAAGAAATCTCCACACTGTTCTCCATAGTGGCTGTACTAGTTTGCATTCCCACCAACAGTGTAAGAGGGTTCCCTTTTCTCCACACCCTCTCCAGCATTTATTGCTTGTAGACTTTTGGATAGCAGCCATTCTGACTGGCGTGAAATGGTACCTCATTGAGGTTTTGATTTGCATTTCTCTAATAATGAGTGATGTTGAGCATCTTTTCATGTGTTTGTTAGCCATCTGTATGTCTTCTTTGGAGAAGTGTCTGTTTAGTTCTTTGGCCCATTTTTTGATTGGGTCATTTATTTTTCTGGAATTGAGCTGCAGGAGTTGCTTGTATATTTTTGAGATTAATTCTTTGTCTGTATCTTCATTTGCTATTATTTTCTCCCATTCTGAAGGCTGTCTTTTAACCTTGCTCATAGTTTCCTTTGTTGTGCAAAAGCTTTTAAGTTTCATTAGGTCCCATTTGTTTAATTTTGCTTTTATTTAAAATATTCTGGGAGGCGGGTCATAGAGGATCTTGCTGTGATTTATGTCAGAGAGTGTTTTGCCTATGTTCTCCTCTAGGAGTTTTATAGTTTCTGGTCTTACATTTAGATCTTTAATCCATTTTGAGTTTATTTTTGTGTATGGTGTTAGAAAGTGTTCTAGTTTCATTCTTTTACAAGTGGTTGACCAGTTTTTGCAGCACCACCTGTTAAAGAGATTGTCTTTTCTCCATTGTATATTTTTGCCTCCTTTGTCAAAGATAAGGTGTCCATAGATATGTGGATTTATCTCTGGGCTTTCTATTCTGTTCCATTGATCTATATTTCTGACTTTGTGCCAGTACCATACTGTCTTGATAACTGTGGCTTTGTAGTAGAGCCTGAAGTCAGGCAGGTTGATTCCTCCAGTTCTATTCTTCTTTCTCAAGACTGCTTTGGCTATCCAAGGTTTTTTGTATTTCCATACAAATTGTGAAATTATTTGTTCTAGTTCTGTGAAAAATACCATTGGTAGCTTGATAGGGATTGCATTGAATGTATAGATTACTTTGGGTAGTATACTCATTTTCACAATATAGATTCTTCCAATCCATGAACACGGTATATTTCTCCATCTATTTGTGTCCTCTTTGATTTCTTTCATCAGTGTTTTATAATTTTCTATGTATAGGTCTTTTGTTTCTTTAGGTAGATATATTCCTAAGTATTTTATTCTTTTCGTTGCAATGGTGAATGTTATTGTTTCCTTAATTTCTCTTTCTGTTTTCTCATTGTTAGTGTACAGGAATGCAAGGGATTTCTGTGTGTCAATTTTATATCCTGCAACTTTATTATATTCATTGATTAGCTCTAGTAATTTTCTGGTATAGTCTTTAGGGTTTCCTATGTAGAGGATCATGTCATCTGCAAACAGTGAGAGTTTCACTTCTTCTTTTCCTCTCTGGATTCCTTTTATTTCTTTTCCTGCTCTGATTGCTGGGGCCAAAACTTCCAAAACTATGTTGAATAGTAGTGATGAGAGTGGGCACCCTTGCCTTGTTCCTGACTTTAGGGGAAAGGCTTTCCATTTTTCACCATTGAGGATAATGTTTGCTGTGGGTTTGTCATATATAGCTTTTATTATGTTGAGGTATGTTCCTTCTATTCCTGCTTTCTGGAGAGTTTTTATCATAAATGGATGTTGAATTTTGTCAAAGGCTTTTTCTGCATCTATTGAGATAATCATATGGTTTTTATCTTTCAATTTGTTAATGTGGTGTATTACATTGACTGATTTGTGGATATTAAAGAATCCTTGCATTCCTGGGATAAAGCCCACTTGGTCATGATGTATGATCTTTTTAATATGTTGTTGAATTCTGTTTGCTAGAATTTTGTTAAGGATTTTTTCATATATGTTCATCAGTGGTATTGGCCTGTAGTTTTCTTTTTTTGTGGCATCTTTGTCTGTTTTCAGTATTAGGGTGATGGTGTCCTCATAGAATGAGTTTGGAAGTTTCCCTTCTTCTGAAACTTTCTGGAAGAGTTTGAGTAAGATAGGTGTTAGCTCGTCTCTAAATTTTTGTTAGAATTCAGGTGTGAAGCCATCTTGTCCTAGGCTTTTGTTTGCTGGAAGATTTCTGATTACAGTTTTGATTTCTATGCTTGTGATGGGTCTGTTAAGATCTTCTATTTCTTCCTGGTTCAGTTTTGGAAAGTTATACTTTTCTAAGAATTTTTCCATTTCTTCCAAGTTGTCCATTTTATTGGCATATAGCTGCTGGTGGTAGTCTCTTATGATCCTTTGAATTTCTGTGTTGTCTGTTGAGATCTCTCTATTTTCATTTCTAATTTTGTTGATTTGATTCTTCTCCCTTTGTTTCTTGATGAGTGTGGCTAATGGTTTGTCAATTTTATTTATCCTTTCAAAAAAATCAGCTTTTAGCTTTGTTGATTTTTGCTCTGGTCTCTTTTGTTCCTTTTGCATTTATTTCTGCCCTAATTTTTAATATTCCTTTCCTTCTGCTAACCCTGGGGTTCTTCATTTCTTCCTTCTCTAGTTGCTTTAGGTGTAGAGTTAGGTTATTTATTTGGCTTTTTTCTTGTTTCTTGAGGTAAGCCTTTATTGCTATGAACCTTCCCCTTAGCACTGCTTTTACAGTGTCCCATAGGTTTTGGGTTGTTGTGTTTACATTTTCATTCATTTCTATACATATTTTGATTTCTTTTTTGATTTCTTCTATGATTTGTTGGTTATTCAGAAGCGTGTTATTTAGCCTACATATGTTGGAATTTTTAATAGTTTTTTTCCCTGTAGTTGAGATCTAATCTTACTGCATTGTGGTCAGAAAAGATAACTGGAATGATTTCAATTTTTTTGAATTTACCAAGTCAAGATTTATGGCCCAGGATGTGATCTATTCTGGAGAAGGTTCCATATGCACTTGAGAAAAAGGTGAAATTCATTGTTTTGGGGTGAAATGTCCTATAGATATCAATTAGGTCTAGCTGGTCCATTGTGTCATTTAAAGTTTGTGTTTTGTTGTTAATTTTCTGTTTAGTTGATCTATCCATAGGTGTGAGTGGGGTATTAAAGTCTCCCACTATTATTGTGTTATTGTTAATTTCCCCTTTCATACTTGTTAGCATTTGCCTTACATATTGCAGTGCTCCTATGTTGGGTGCCTATATATTTGTAATTGTTATATCTTCTTCTTGGATTGATCCTTTGATCATTATGTAGTGTCCTTCTTTGTCTCTTTTCACAGCCTTTATTTTAAAGTCTATTTTATCTGATATGAGTATTGCAACTCCTGCTTTCTTTTGGTCTCCATTTGCGTGAAATATTTTTTCCAGCCCTTCACTTTCAGTCTGTATGTGTCCATTGTTTTGAGGTGGGTCTCTTGTAGACAGCATATATAGGGGTCTTGTTTTTGTATCCATTCAGCCAGTCTTTGTCTTTTGGTTGGGGCATTCAACCCATTTACATTTAAGGTAATTATTGATAAGAATGGTCCCGTTGCCATTTGCTTTGTTGTTTTGGGTTTGCATTCATACAGCCTTTCTGTGTTTCCTTTCTAGAGAAGATCCTTTAGCATTTGTTGAAGAGCTGGTTTGGTGGTGCTGAATTCTCCGAGCTTTTGCTTGTCTGTAAATCTTTTGAATTTTCCTTTATATCTGAATGAGATCCTTGCTGGGTACAGTAGTCTGGGTTGTAGGTTATTCTCTTTCATTATTTTAAGTATGTCTTGTCATTGCCTTCTGGCCTGAAGAGTTTCTATTGAAAGATCAGCTGTTATCCTTGTGGGAATCCCCTTGTGTGTTATTTGTTGTTTCTCCCTTGCTACTTTTAATATTTGTTCTTTGTGTTTGATCATTTTTAATTTGATTAATATGTGTCTTGGGGTGTTGCACCTTGGGTTTACCCTGTTTGGGACTCTCTGAGTTTCTTGGATTTTGTGACTGTTTCTTTCCCCATTTTAGGGAAGTTTTCAACTATTATCTCCTCGAGTATTTTTTCATGACCTTTCTTTTTGTCTTCTTCTTCTGGGACTCCTATGATTCGAATTTTGGGGCGTTTCACATTGTCCCAGAGGTCCCTGAGGTTGTCCTCATTTCTTTTGATTCTTTTTTCTTTTTTCCTCTCTGCTTCATTTATTTCCACCATTCTATCTTCTACCTCACTTATCCTATCTTCTACCTCCATTATTCTACTGCTGGTTCCCTCCAGAGTGTTTGTGATCTCATTTATTGCATTATTCATTATTAATTGACTCTTTTTTAATTTCTTCTAGGTCCTTGTTAAACATTTCTTGCATCTTCTCAGTCCTTGTTCCAAGCTATTTATCTGTAACTCCATTTTGTTTTCAAGATTTTGGATCATTTTTATTATCATTATTCTAAATTCTTTTTCAGGTAGATTCCCTATCTCCTCTTCTTTTGTTTGGTTTGGTGGGCATTTCTCATGTACCTTTACCTGCTGAGTATTTCTCTGCCTTTTCATCTTATTTAGATTGCTGTGTTTGGAGTGGTCTTTCTGTATTCTGGTAGTTTGTGGTTCCTCTTTATTGTGGAGGTTCCTCCCAGTGGGTGGGGTTGGACGATTGGCTTGTCAAGGTATCCTGGTTAGGGAAGCTTGCATCAGTGTTCTGGTAGGTGGATCTGGATTTCTTCTCACTGGAGTGCAATGGAGGGTCCAGTAGTGAGTTTTGAGATGTCTATGGGTTTGGTGTGACTTTGGGCAGCCTGTATATTGATGCTCAGGGCTATGTTCCTGCATTGCTGGAGAATTAGCATGGTATGTCTTGCTCTGGAACTTATTGGCTCTTGGGTGGTGGTTGGTTTCAGTGTAGGTATGGAGGCTTTTGGATGATCTCTTATTACTTAATGTTCCCTGGAGTCAGGAGTTCTCTGGTGTTCTCAGGTTTTGGGCTTAAACCTCCTGCCTCTGGTTTTCAGTCTTATTCTTCCAGTAGCCTCAAGACTTCTCCATCCATACAGTACTGATAACAAAACTTCTAGGTTAATGGTGAAAAGATTCTCTACAGTGAGGGACACCCAGATAGGTTCACAGAGTTACATGAAGAAGAGGAGAGGAAGGAAGGAGATAGAGATGAGCAGGAGGAGAAAAGGGGGATTCAAGAGGAGAGAGACAGATCTAGGCAGAACTCTGTTCCCTAAGTGTTCTCCACAGCCCAGAACACCCACAGAGATTCACAGAATTGGGTTGAGAAGAGAAGAGTGAGGGAGGAAATAGAGGTGACCTGGGGGAGAAAAAGAGGGGAGTCAAAAGGGGGAGAGAGTGATCAAGCCAGTAATCACACTCCTGAGTAAAAATGGGTACTGAAGATTGGATTCTTAAATTTACGAAATTGATATCAAATACTAAAAAGCAAAGATTAAAAATCTAGAGTAGAGGTTAGACTCTTAAAAATACAATATTAAAAAAAAAACACAAAAATATAAGAAATATATATGAAGTTCACTTTAAAAATAGGGCCCTTTCTTTCTTTCTTTCTTTTTTGCATTGTAAGAGTGGGTTATAAAAATGAAAATTAAAGGAGTAATAGAGGACTTAAAGAAGAAAAAAATTTTAATTAAAAAATAATAATAGTAAAAATATATCTAGGAATTTCTCTGGAGCTGTTGTGGGCAGTGTGTGTTCAGTTCAGTTTCAGATAGCTCCTTGTCTGAGCTTACACTTCTCGCTATCTATAGGCCCCTTCCAGTGTAGTCGGTGTTAACTACAGGGATTTTAATCTGTTGCACCAGTCCCTTCTGAAGCGGTTCCCTTTGTTTATTTGGCTTCTGTTTGCCGGTCTCTTCAGAGCCTCATTTCCGCCCTGACACCGGCGGGCGGAGGTGGACTCCTGTTCATGTTCGCTGGTTCAGTCGTGCTGTGGGGAGGGAGGGGCGCTGCAGACAAACATCACTGGCGTGTGTGGGGAGGATCCGCAGTGTTCCGGCCACACTGGGTTTGCCCCCACTCACAGCACGTGTGGTGCCCCGTCTACACTGCTCAGGCTCCATGCTGCTCTACAGGGAGCGGGCCCTGAGTTGCGTGCCCTTCCCAGGCCTAAGCCGCTCAGGTTCAGGTTCTCGGGTACTCCACAAAGGCGCAGACTCGGTTGGGCCTGCGTTTTGTGCCGTTCCCAGTCCAAGCAGCTCAGGCAACCAGGAGCTTGAGGAGCACACTCTCCCCGGGTGCAGGGCGCCTTATCGCCTCCGTGGTCCCAGCCTCAGTTTCTGGGCGCACCAATCGGGTGCGCCTCGTGTCTCTTCTGGGGAGCTGATCTCTGGCTGTGACCCTCCCAGCAGATGTCAACCATCCAGAATCTCAGGAAGCCTTTGGTTAGAAACTGGAAGCCTGTTTGACGTTTGGTAGGGGACGCCCTCTCTGGGGCCGAGTTTGCCCTTTTCGGGCTCTGGCTGGCGCCTGCCTCCCCCCTGCCTCCACTGGGGGATGGGCTGGTCCACAGCCAGCAAGCTCTTCTCTGGTATTGCTCAGTCCTTTGTTCTGTGAATGGGCTGGCAGTGCCTTAGGTTAGGGCTTTTTGCAGGTTAATTCTCTCTCTCTCTTGCTATCCCACAGTTTAGGTTGTTATCTCACATTAGCTCCCTCAGATTTCCCTCAGGGCATTCAGGCCCAGTCCTTACCCTAAGCAATGCCACCTGCTCCTCTCCGTTCAGCCCCCACTTGCTGGTGGCAGATGCGAGTGTCTGGGGTACTTTTCTGCTGGGAGTTGCTTTTAGGCATGTAATCTGTGGATTTTATTTATTTCTCCTCCCAGTTAGGTTGCCCTCTGAGATTCGAAAACTTCCCCTGAACCCGCTGATGAGAGGGTTTCCTGGTGTTTGGAAACTTCTTCTATTAAGACTCCCTTCTTGGGGCGAATCTCTGTCCCTAACTCTTTTGTCTCTCTTTTTATCTTTTATATTTTGTCCTATCTCCTTTTGAAGACAATGGGCTGCTTTTCTGGGTGCCTGATGTCCTCTGCCAGTGTTCAGAAGTTGTTCTGTGGAGTTTGCTCAACTTTCAAATGTTCTTAAGATGAATCTGTGGGGGAGAAAGTGGTCTCCCCGTCCTATTCCTCCGCCATCTTAGCTCCCACCTCAGTTACACCTTTTAAACCTCAGGCTCTTCCTGTCTTATTTCTCTGCTGTTCACAGCTTCAACTCAAAGCAAGTCTTAGGATAATTGCTAATTATATTTACTCTGGCATATTTATTTGTTCATATCCTGTAAGAAAGGGAAGCCTATCATTCCATCGTCCTTAACATGAATAAGCATTTTTCAGAGGTCTTATAAAAAGTTACACTTATTGTTCATCATGAAAAGTGGGATATGCTTATCCCACAACAAAACTGATGGGAGATTTCCATGCGCTTCTTGAGTTTACCCTGGTTACCTCTGTCAAGTCAAAACAAGAATATTCAGTTCAGTTCAGTCACTCAGTCGTGTCCAACTATTTGCCACCCCCCTGGACTGCAGCACACCAGGCCTCCCTGTCCATCACCAACTCCCGGAGCTTACTCAAAATCACATCCATTGAGTCGGTGATGCCATCCATCCATCTCATCCTCTGTCGCCCCCTTCTCTTCACACTTTCAATCTTTCCCAGCATCAGGATCTTTTCCAATGAGTCAGTTCTTCACATCAGATGGCCAAAGTATTGGAGTTTCAGCTTCAACATCTGTCCTTCCAATGAATAGTCAGGACTGATTTCCTTTAGGATGGACTGGTTGGATCTCCTTGCAGTCCAAGGGACTCTCAAGAGTCTTCTCCAACACCACAGTTCAAAAGCATCAATTCTTTGGCGCTCAGCTTTCTTTATAGTCCGATTCTCACATCCATACATGACTACTGGAAAAACCATAGCTTTGACTAGGTGAACCTTTGTTGACAAAGTGATGTCTCTGCTTTTTAATATGCTGCCTAGGTTGGTCATAGCTTTTCACATAAGGAGGAAGCATCTTTTAATTTCTTGGCTGCAGTCACGATCTACAGTGATTTTGGAGCTCAAGAAAATAGTTTGTCACTGTTTACATTGTTTCCTCATCTATTTGCCATAAAGTGATGGGACTGTATGTCATTAAGAAGAAGTGGCAAGAATAAACAGAAGAACTATACAAAAAAGATCTTCATGACCCAGATAACCATGATGGTGTGATCACTCACCTAGAGCCAGAATGCTAAGTCAACTGGGCCGTACAAAGCATCACTATGAACAAAGCTAGTGGAGGTGATGGAATTCCAGCTGAGCTATTTCAAATTCTAAAAGATGATGCTGTGAAAATGCTGCACTCAGTATACCAACAAATTTGGAAAACTCAGCAGTGGCCACAGGACTGGAAAAGGTCAGTTTTCATTCCAATCCCAAAGAAAGGCAATGCCAAAGAATGCTCAAACTACTGCACAATTGCACTCATCTCTCATGCTAGCAAAGTAATGCTCAAAATTCTCCAAGTCAGGCTTCAACAGTGCATGAACCGTGAAATTCCAGATGTTCAAGCTGGATTTAGAAAAGGCAGAGGAACCAGAGATCAAATTGGCAACATCTGCTGGATCGTTGAAAAAGCAAGAGAGTTCCAGAAAAACATCTACTTCTGCTTTATTGACTATGTTAAAGCCTTTGACTGTGTGGATCACAACAAACTGTGGACAGTTCTTCAACAGATGGGAATACCAGATCACCTGACCTGCCTCCTGAGAAATCTGTATGCAGGTCAAGAAGCAACAGCTAGAACTGGACATGGAACAACAGACTGGTTCCAAATCAGGAAAGGGGTATGTCAAGGCTGTATATCATTACTGTGCTTATTTAACTTTTATGCAGAGTATATCATGCAAAATGCTGGACTGGATGAAGCACAAGCTGGAATCAAGATTTCTGGGAGAAATATCAATAACCTCAGATATGCAGATGACACCACCCTTATGGCAGAAAGTGAAGAAGAATTAAAGACCCTCTTGATGAAAATGAAAGAGGAGAGTGAAAAAGTTGGCTTAAAACTCAACAAGGATTTTGGGGGCCACCCACTGGCTTGGATTAGTTGAGATTCACCCCACAAGCTGAGATCAATCCCCAAACATCCTGTTGGATGGGGAAAATGGATCCTAACTGAGAAGTGGTATTATACATGTTGAGAAGACAATTACAACATCTACTAGGTAAGGGGCACAATTTCCATTTGGTGGAAGATATTTCTAATTTAGGAATCTCAAGCTGCAGTCTCAAGTAATGGAAAATACACATTTTGGAACCTGCTAGAAACTGCACTTACTAGTTTTGCTACATTGGGTGTTTTACTTACTAAGCCTTTTCTTGCATCTGTAAGATGGGAATAGCAGCTAGCTAACAGGATTTAGCAAAGATTTAATAAAATCACAAGAGGAAAGTAAGTGATAAAGCTATTCAATAACATTTGACTTCATTTATGGTAATCCTTGTCTTTACTACTGGCAGAAAATGTGCACCGAGATTCTTCCAACTCTTAAACTGTTTAAACAGAAGTTAACAGGTAGAAATCAGCAATTAAGGCTCTCCAAAGCAGTCCAAGGGACTCTCAAGAGTCTTCTCCAACACCACAGTTCAAAAGCATCAATTTTTCAGCACTCAGCTTTCTTCACAGTCCAACTCTCACATCCATACATGACCACTGGAAAAACGATAGCCTTGACTAGATGGACATTTGTTGGCAAAGTAATGTCTCTGCTTTTTAATATGCTATCTAGGTTGGTCATAACTTTCCTTCCGAGCAGTAAGCGTCTTAATTTCATGGTTGCAATCACCATCTGCAGTGATTTTGGAGCCCAAAAAATAAAGTCTGACACTGTTTCCACTGTTTCCCCATCTATTTCCCATGAAGTGATGGGACCAGATGCCATGATCTTAGTTTTCTGAATGTTGAGCTTTAAGCCAACTTTTTCACTCTCCTCTTTCACGTTCATCAAGAGGCTTTTTAGTCTTCACTTTCTGCCATAAGGGTGGTGTGGTCTGCTTATCTGAGGTTATTGATATTTCTCCCAGCAATCTTGATTCCAGCTTGTGCTTCATCCAGTCCAGCGTTTCTCATGATGTAGTCTGCATATAAGTTGAATAAGCAGGGTGACAGCAAGGAGATCGAACCAGTTCATCCTAAAGGAGATCAGTCCTGGGTGTTCATTGGAAGGACTGACGCTGTTACTCCAATACTTTGGCCACCTCTTGCAAAGAGCTGACTCATTGGAAAAGACCCTGATGCTGGGAGGGATTGGGGGCAGGAGGAGAAGGGGACGACAGAGGTTGAGATGGCTGAATGGCATCACCAATTCGATGGACATGAGTTTGAGTAAGCTCTGGGAGTTGGTGATGGACAGGGAGGCCTGGCGTGCTGAGATTCATGGGGTCGCAAAGAGTTGGACGTGACTGAGCAACGGAAGTGAACTGAACTGAATGTTAAATTTATTTCTGCTTAATAGACAGTATCATGATTTTAAAATGAAAGAATGTATAAATAGTACAGGGGAAGTAGTTGTAGAGAGAAAACCAAAGTGCTAAGAAAGAAAGAGGAAGTTCTAAAAAGACGTTGTTAGGGTCTTCACAACTCCTTTGGCTTTTTTTTTTTTTTATAATGTTCTGGCTTTAAGCAAGTTGATTATGGTGAGTTTTAAAGTAGTTTTCTTTCTTTCTTTCTTTCTTTTTGGTACTTTATTGAACTTTTGAAACTGTGGGTTTATGCTTTTTTGTTAAATTTGGAAATTTCCATAATTTCTTTCTGTATATTTTTCTGCACCTGTACACTTCACTTCTTAAGAGAATCTGACTGTACACATGTTGCCCTAATGGTCTGGGAGCGAGCGACGAGAACGAAGACAGAACAGGAAATCTGGGGCAACGGGTCCGATCTCCTTGTGTTTGCCCAGGCCGTCCCTTATGGGCTGGTCTGGGGAGCAATCAGCGGGCTCACAGGCTGTGCTCACGCCTGGCGCCAACCCGGTGCTCCAAGATCCACGCTTCCCTGACCCCAGTCTTACTCTCTTCTGGGTCTGGCCTTGGGGTCTGTAACAAGGAGATTATTCTTAAGAAAAACATGAAAGATAATCATTAACATGGTTTCTTGCTACGTGCTGTGTTTCCAGGCGCTACTTCTGTGGGATTTCTCAAGGCTGTGACAGGACATCATTAGGAATCCCTACTAATCTCCCCCTTTTTGTTTTTGCAGTAGATACGCTGTCTGAGCAACTTATTCATCTATTCTCAGATGGTTTCTCTCGTGTATCTGAGGACTAGACAGTTAAAAATATACATCCTGATATTATAGTACCAAGCAAACCTCCTCCTAAAGTTTTAATCCACAACATGGCGTTAAGTGTATGTAAGCTTTCCTCAATTTCTTCAAATAAATCAGTTTCTGGGAGTTATTGTAAGTGAGCCTTCTGCATATTAGAAACAGTAGCCTGTAATTGGGAAATATCTAAGGATAGATTATTATGAATGTGTCCTCTCAAATGTTTAGATAATTGATCCCAAGTATATGCACTTTGATTATACTTATGAGGTGTGACACAAAATGAAGAGATATTCCAATCACACTTAAGGTGAATTTGTAATTGTAAATTTTGTACTTTGTCCCCTAGTAGGAGAGCTGCATTTTCTAAATCAACCAACCTTTCATTAATTTCTTGGTCTATGTGGGTCTGACTTCCCAGGCAGAACTTGCATTTTGGCCCCCTGCTGTTCAAATGTGGTTGTTCGTATGGTTGGATGCTGCTGCTGCGGTCAGGGCTGTAGCAACAATTCCCACAAGAGCGGCTATGAGGAGTCCAGTAAACCTCTGGGAACACTGCAGTTCTTTCTTGGTAACTTTTAAAAGAGCATGTGTTTCAGAAGAGCCTTCCCAAGGTCTGGTTTGATTTATTGGAAGCCATATCCCCAATCTCTTAATATAACAAATGAGTGATTGGAATTATAACGTAAGGAAATTAAGCAAGTATATAATTTGCAATCCTGGCAAGAAAGTTCTTGTACACTTTCACTGATAGACACTGTTTCTTTCAAGAACACATAAGGATCTCTCATGTAAGTCTGAATATAAAATGTCCAGTTTGTACTGGTATTAAATGTCAATGAATGATTAGTTTTATCAGAATAAAGTCCATCCCAAACTTGGAATTTTTTAAGACTTAAAGCCAATTTCCAAATTTCTCCTTGCCCTCTTCCTTGATCCAGTTGTGGGAAGTGGGTGATGTGCCACTACGATGCCATATAATTGGATGATCTGAATGAGTGATAATGTTAGTATGGTCAAAGACTATGCGTCTGCCAATGCAGCCTTTTGTGAGGATTGCAGGACTGATTTTGAAGAGAGCAATTAGAGACTGCATGCCCCTTAGGGGATCAGTCCCCAACATTCCATAGGAACCATTAATCAAAATTACTGCCTTGGTCCCGTGGCAATTATCCCACTGAATCCGATCTTGTTTTTCAGTCCACTGCTTGCGATGCTCACATAAAGGTCTGTCTGATTTGGTGTCATTATTGGGTTCTGAGTCGTTATAAACAAAAATCAGACTAGAGAGATGTAACTGAACCTTAGTATAGTTACTATTTAAAGAATTAGTGGACAGCCAGGCTGGCATAGATAATTGAAGACATCCTGTAGCTGGTCCTACACAAACTGGCCAGGATTCATACCATAAGTAACATTGAAGGGAGTCCCTTCCTCTTCCTCTTGTTTAAAGAGAGGAAGGCGTGTATCTTCAGGTCCTGGTATCCAGGAAGAATCGTTAACATAAACGGGGATCATAGAATCCCCCCAGTCAATGGGTTTTAGTAATGGGGAGTTAGGTAAATATGCCCAATTAGTATAATTTTTAGATTCAACTGTTGCTAAGGGTTTGCTCACTGCGGTGCTGATGAGAACAAACATGGCCACGGCCAGACTGTTAGGAGTGACAGCTTTCCCTTCATTTCCTAAGATCTCCTCTGATTTCTGTGTTAATCTTTTGATTTGTCCCCAAATGGGGATCTTGTTCCAATGTGTTGACGAGAGAGGAATCATCATCTTTGTTTGTTTCAGAGTCAGGCCTTTGAAACTCATTCCTGGGGGCTCTGCGTCCCATGCAAAGTGTCTCTTCCGTGGGAGTTCGTTCATGACACGGTTTCAGATGACGCGAGGGGATCCAAACGGGTGTTTCTGAATCACCTGGCGAAACACAAGCGAAACCCCTTCCGCAGGTTAGCAGATCCCCCCAGGTCAAGAGTGTGTTACTGGATCATACCACCAAACATGTGGTTTGGGGTGAATTCCTTTTTGTTCCTGTATAAAATGTCATTCTGCTGCAGTAAAATCATTAATATTATATTAATGCAAAATTAATTATATAGATGATAGCTAGATGATCAAACTAATCATTCATTGACATTTAATACCAGTACAAACTGGACATTTTATATTCAGGCTTACATGAGAGATCCTTACGTGTTCTTGAAAGAAACAGTGTCTATCAGTGAAAGTGTACAAGAACTTTCTTGCCAGGATTGCAAATTATATACTTGCTTAATTTCCTTACGTTATAATTCTAATCACTCATTTGTTATATTAAGATGCAAATGCATCTTAATATAATATTAATGATTAATATTATATATTAATCATGCAAATTATATAATTCATGCAAAAAATTTAAAGTAAATAATGCTTTATATAATTTTTGCTGTGGGGGAACTGACATTCCATCTCCCCCTTTTTGTTTTTGTAACATTCTTTTAGAGATCTGTTAGCTCATTCTACAATAGCTTGCTCTTGTCCTTGGGAATTATAAGAGATTCCTGTATGATATTTTATAGACCAAGCTTTTAAAAAAAAATCCCTAAAAGCAGAACTAGTGTAAGCTGGGCCATGGTCTGTTTCTTTTTTGTGTGGGAGGCCCATAGTAGCAAAGCAGCTAGGCAAATGTGAAATAACATGTCTTGTAGCTTCTCCAGAGCAAGCAGTTGCCCAGATAAATTTAGAGTTAGTATCAACCTTGACTGGTACACAAGCAAACTTTCCAAAGGATGGAACGTGAGTTACGTCCATCTGCCAGATCTGATTTGGCTTCACACCACAGGGATTAATTTCTCCCGGTTTCTGTTGGAGATGTGGTTATCACAACCATCTGACATGTAGGACAAGTCCTCACAGTCTGTTTAGCTTGAGCCCAAGTGATGTGAAACTTGGTTTTTAAACATTTTGAGTTACAGTGCGTCAGGTCATGAAAGGTTGATGCCTCTGTAAAGGCTCGAAATAAAAGGGCATCGGCTCGAGCATTTCCTTCCGTTAAAGGCCCTGGTAAATTAGTATGAGCCTGAATATGAGGAATGCAGAATGGAAACTGTCAGTGTCTAGTCACCTGTTGCAAATTTGTAAAAAGAGTATACCATGTGGATGGGATAGTATCCTTAATAGTTGCTGTTTCTATATGTTTAGTGACATGTACAGAATATTGAGAATCAGATAAGATACTAATGCTTGGGGAATATTTTGTAACGCATGTGTAATAGCTAAAATTTCTGCTTGTTGTGCAAAATATCCAGGTGTTTCAATAACTAGTATAAATGCTCCTATATATCCCGCTTTTCCTCGGCCAGTGTCACCTGTAAAAATGAGAGGAGCCGAGGAATGGAATTGACACTAGTAATTCTAGGCAAAATCCATCTTGTTTGTTTTAAAAACTGAAAGATAGGCAAATCAGGATAGTGGTTGTCAATTTGCCCAACATAGTCAGCTAAAGCTAGTTGCCAAGATAATGAATTTTGAAGAGAATGTTTTCATTCTTTGGAGGTTAGTGTAGTGCAAATAAGGCAGGGATCCTGTCCAGTAAGCTGTTGAACATACTCTCTTCCTTTTAGAATTATAGCAGCTATCATATCTAAATAAGGGCTAATAGATTTTGTTTGTGAATTAGCTAAGAATATCCATTCAACTATTATAGCCACGCTTTCCGGGAAACAAACTCACTCAGAAGGACAATGCAGATAGTGGAGTGCAGTTTATTACACCGGCGGGCCCAAGGCAGAGTCTCCTCTTAGCCAAGGGCCCCGACCAGCATTTGTGAAAATCTTTTATACCCCATGTGTACGTGTCCAAACCCACCACCCCAAATCCCTTGAGGCTTACAGAGGAAAGGTAAATACAATCACAGTAACCCCCATCATTCAAGTATTATGTGTTTAAACAGTTAATAATCAATAAGCTCACGGTTACATTCCAACCAGTTAATAACCGATAAGCCTATGGTTACATTCCGATAGATACTGTCTGGAGGCAGGGGTGATTAGTGTCTGTTTTCTCTTAGGTGATGAGTAACCTGGATACGATCTTCAAGGTTCCCCTGTCTGGAGGGGGCCTTATCCTTCCATTGTCGTTCCCACAGGCACTAAGCAGAGAGTTCAGAGTCCACTGGAGAGGTTGGCCGAGCACGATCAGCATGGACAGGCCTCAGATGGAGTCCAGGCCCTATGAATTCCTTCTTCACAACTATTAAAGACGAGTTTGCATAATCAACCCAGTAGGGGAGTGAGGGGTAGGGAAGACAAACAACTGAAGAGGCTCTAGAGGGTTTATTCTGTCTGTTTGGCAGTTTTGTACAGCTTATTCTATAATCGCTAGTGCTTTCTCAGCCTCAGGAGTTAGTGGTCGGGAGCTATTAAGCTCTGGATTGCCTCTTAATAGAGAGAATAATGGGATAAAGAATAAGTTGGAATCCCTAACTTAGGCCAAATCCAGTTACTATCTCCTAGTAATTTTTGTAAGTCGTTTAAAGTTTTATTTGAGTCTCTGCATATTCGTACCTTTTGTGGTTTGATTGTAGTATGGGTGACTATATTTCCTAAGTACTGAAAAGGTTCAGTGTATTGTAATTTATCAGGAGCTATATACAAGCCAGCACATTCCAAGCGTTCCTTCAGCTTTAAAAACAATTCCTGTAGGCTATCAATTTCAGGTAAGGCACGTAGTGTATCATCCATATAATGAATAATAAATGCATGGGAGAACTGCTGTCACACTGGGTGTACAGTCTTGGCTACAAAATTTTGGCAAGTAGTGAGGCTGTTAAGCATACCTTGAGGTAATACAGTCCATTGAACTCTTTTATGTGGCTCCTTTAAATTAATGGAAGGAACTGAAAAGACAAATCTAGGTTGATCATCAGGATGTAAAGGAATAGTGAAAAAACAGTCTTTGAGATCAATAGCAAACAAATGCCAAGTGCTTAGAATCATACTAGGATAAGGTAGGCCAGGTTGTAAAGCACCCATTGGAACAATAACAGCATTAACAGCTCTTAGATCAGTAAGCATTCTCCATAAACCAGATTTCTTTTGTATAAAGAACACTGGAGGATTCCAAGGGCTAAAGGACTCAACAATATGTCACTTGTTAAGTTGCTCATTAACTAATTCATGTAAAGCCTCCAGTTTTTCTTGTTTTAGGGGCCACTGCTCTATCCACAGAGGTTGATCAATTTTCCAATTAACAGGTATGGGTGTGGGTGGAGGAAGGTTTATATGAGCAGTGGCCACTAGTGCAAAGGGGGCAGTTTGAACTCTTGAGTAGTCAACGGATAAATTTTTCCTTGTTGATTTTTCCCAGTCCCAATCCTGGTATATAACCTTGATTGAACAATAATTTGGCGACTGGGTTCACGCTATTGATTTGGAGGAATATGTGTCTCAGCGTGCCATTGTTCCAAGAGATCGCAACATCATAGATTGACAGGTATGTCAGCAGTATTGAAGAAGGAAACAGAACAGGCTCCATCTAGAAAGCAGGACTCCGTCTTGGGCTGGACTGTGGACTTTGAGCTCTATGCCCAGTATCTATGGAAATGACATATCAACGGAAAACCAGGCCCCCGGAAGGAAGCGCCCCAGGGCTCGTACCTAGACTCTCCATCACCTAAAAGAACACCCTAATTATCTGTGTAACCGAATAGAATCATACGTTCTATTATGCTTATTGGGGTATGACCACAGGCCTATTGATAATTGTCCACTGTTAACTACCTAGGCTTAAGGCATATGAATCACAGGTTAACTTTGATTATATATCTCTTTTCTTTTGTTCAGACTAGTTTCAGGGAATTTGGGGAGGTGGGTTTGTGCACGTACACTTAGGGTATATAAGGTTTTCACAAAAACTGGTCAGGGTCCTTGGCTAAGAGGAGACTCTGCCTGGGGCCTGCCATATAATAAACTGCACTCCACTATCTGCATTGTCCTTCTGAGTGAGTTTGTTTCCCGGAACGCTTGGCTACAACATTTGGTGCATTGGCCAGGAAACGTCTCACTTTGAGGAGACAAGTCCCATGTGGGACTACTCCAAGGCCTTGCAGCTTGAATCTACTAGAGGTGGGGAAGGCTCTTCGCCCTTCTGGAAGGATTCTGCTTCTCAATGCCCGGACCTTTCACGTTAGCAGGTAGTGTTCGGCATCAGGGGAACTGAGCGCTGGGGTGAGGAGGAACCCCCCCGCCAGGGTGGAAGAGGGGGCCTGATCACCCCCCTGGGAGGGACTTTAAGGGGCTCAGACCCACAGAAGCCTGGAATAGGCAGGTGGCGGCGATTGCTTGGTACACAGGTCGACAAGCGTGTTAGGGCTTAGGAAGGAAACCTGTGAAGATCATTAGGAGGTGTTTCCACGCCGTCTTGGGGAAAATTATTCCCGAGCGATCGCCGGGGGTTTTAGGAGAGACTGGGCCCTTGTGTGCTTGCACTCTGCCCCCACCCCCACCCCGGGAGGGGTCCCGTCTGCTGTGAAATGCTTGACCCCTTGGAATCGTCAGGCTAGAAGGAGGGGGATACATAAGTGAGTACAAATTGGCTTTTCTGGAGACTGCCTGGGACGTGGGATACTTAACCCATCTGTGTCTTCATCCGTACCTGATCAAGCCCACCGAGGCAGAACAGACTTTAAAAGTTAAGGGAGAAACAGTCTTGGACCACGTGGTATTCTGGTTTAGCCATGCTGACCAGCAGGTGAAGACACGCCTATCCCCCTCTGCCTCTGGGATTTGGCAGGTAAGGCTCTTCTCACCCCAATTAGGAAGGAGGCAGAATGGCAATTTAAGTGTTTCATTGAGCGGAAATATAAGAAATACATAGGGTACCAAGAACTTCATAGACAGAAAGGGAAGGAAAAGTAGAAGATGGTCTGAGAAGGTAAGCAAGATGAGGGGAAGTGAATCTAAGGCAACTGTATTGGAGTGCATGATTAAAATTTAAGGAAGGGATTTGGAGGAGACTATGGAGTGAAGATGAAGCCTAACCACCTCCACATACTCTGTGAGGTCGGATGGTCCCCTATGGGAGCAGGATGGCCACCAGAGAACACCATGAACTTAAAAATAGTGGAGACAGTCTTTAGAGTAGTCACAGGAGAGCCAGGACACCTGGATCAATATCCATATATTGACTCACGGCTAGGGTTAGCTCAAGACCCTCCTACTTGGACAAGGTTCTGTATCCAGAAGGGAAAAGGAAAAATATTAATGGCACAAAAATTGACTGATGATAAAAAAGGAAATTCTACAGGATTTGGACGGGGATGACCTGCCCCTCCCCCGTACTGGGTGATGACGCGACCACCGCCCAGTGCTCCACCAGGACCAGAGGCCTCCTTAACGCCTGATCCAGGGCCGGGTGAAGTTCCTGCAGTGGCCGCTGCTCCTCCTCCAGCTCTCCTGGAGATTGTAGAGCCGCCGTTTAGGCAGGCTCTGATCCCGGCGACGGAGACCTCTAGTCAAGGCCCCCAGAATTCCACCTCGGCTGGACCTCCTCAATTGTATCCACCTCTTCAGGTAAGTACTGATGGGAAAGGGGATGAAAACACAGGAATTAGACAGAGGCTGCACACTGCCAAGGAACAGGGGGAAAGAACCCCACTACAGATGCCCTTCAGAGAGCTACAGCAGCCTCCGGGTCAGGACGCATGTGGGCATTACCATCCGCCCCCCGTAGCCTACTACTACCAGCCATTTTCCTCTACGGATATAGTAAACCAGCAGAGACACACTCCACCGTTCTCAGGGGAGTCACAGCCATGATTAGGCCAATGGAGACTATTGTTCGAACCCACCGCCCTGCTTGGGGTGACATAATCCAACTCCTAGTCTCCCTTGTCAGCACTGAGGAGAGGCACAGGATCCTAACTGAGGCCAGAAAATGGCTCAGAGAAACGGCACCTGAGGGTCCTGCAAACCCGCAGCGGTGGGAGAACCAGCCGCCCCCGGTGAGAGGCCCAACTGGGGCTGTGACACAGAGGAAGGGAGGGGCCGCCTGGAGAGACATCGGGTGGGTATTTTACAAGGCCGCAAGGGTGGGGGCCAAAAACCTGAGTATGGCAAAACCCTCCGAAGTGATTCAAAGGGAAAGCGAGTCACCCTCTGAGTTCTACGAAAGACTGTGCAAGGCCTGTAGACTTCATACGCCAATAGATCCAGAGGCTGCTGGGTCTCAGATGGTGATAAATGCAGCCTTTGTGTCTCAAGCCTACCCCGAAAATGTCAGATGGGGGGACACCAAGTGACTCATGAATTTTTATACATCCCTGAATGCCCAGTACCTTTGTTGGGAAGAGACTTGCTGTCTAAATTGGGGGGACAAGTGACCTTTCCCCTCACAAAAGACCCACTCTTCGAGTGGGCTCAACCACCTATTTACTCTTCCTCTCGATAACCCCTCAGGATGAATGGAGCTTGAACGATCTCCCAGAAGGAAAACTGGATGGGCTAAACAATTGAGAGAGAGAGAGTTAACTAAACAATTCCCTAGGTCTGGGCAGAAGACCCCCCCCCCCCCCTCCCCCGCCCCGCCCCGCAGGCTTGCAAAACAAGTCCCAGTGGTAATAGAACTCAAACCCGGTACAATTACATCAGCACCCAGCTTGGGCCTGCCAGACCTTACTCTTTACATGACTGAAAAGGACAAGTTGGCTATGGGAGTGTTGTCCCAGACTATGGGGACATGGGACAGACCTGGGCTTCTCCAGAAACGGCTGGACAACGTTGCCACTGGGTGACGGGGTGCTTACGGGCCGTTGCTGTGGTTGCATTACTGGTCCGGGAGGCAACCAAGCTGACTTTGGGCCAAGATTTGATCATAAAAGTCCCGCATAAGATCAACACCCTCCTGCGAGGGGACCCCCATAAGTGGCTGTCGACATCCTGGATTACTCAGTACCAGGGACTGTTATATGAGAACCCCCATGTTACTATTGAGCCTTGTCAGACCCTGAGTCTGGCCACTCTCCTTTCAATGGGAGAAGGTGGGCCCTCACATGATTGCAAGGAAATCCTAGAAGTTTATGCCAGCAGACCTGACTTGAGACACCAGCCAATCCCGGACACAGATTGGGTCTTATACACCAATGTTACCAGCCTGGTGAAACAAGGATAACGGGATGTGCAGTAGTCATGGAAGAAACCATCATTGAGGCTAGCTCTCTGCCATCACACTGGTCTGCTCAACGGGTCGAACTATATGCTTGAATCCGGGCCCTCCAGCTGTCAAAAGGTAAGAAGACAAACATTTACACAGACCCCATGTATGCTTTTGCTACTTTACATCTACATGGGGCTTTACATAAAGAGAGAGGTCTTCTGACAGCCAACAGAAAGGACGTTAAAAACAAAGAAGAAATCTTGACTCTATTACATACTGTATGGGAACCTGAAAAGGTAACAGTGATACATTGTTGGGGTCAACAAAAGGAAGACACACCACAAACATGGGGAAACTGACTAGCAGATAAAGCTGCAAAACATACGGCTCAGAAATTTGGGGCTGCTGCTGGGGGATCTATCAGAACATTTGTACTCTCAAAAATGCCTGAATTAACTTTGACTCTCCCACGGTATACCCCGGCCCAACACCAGCTGGCTGAAGCAGAAAAGGCCACCAAAAATGAAAAAGGTCAATGCTGCCCCTGGACATAAACAAAACCCTCCAGGAATACAGTTAAAAGGCACTCTAAGTGGACATTAAACCCTGCCAACACTCATGGTATGTACCTTCTCAGGATGGGTGGAGGCTTCCCCACCCGAACTGAAAAAGCAAATGAAGTGGCTCAATGTCTGCTTCGAGAAATAACCCCCAGATTCGGGTTCCCAACAGTATAGGATCAGACAATGGCCCTGCCTTTGTAGCCGACTTAATTCAACAGGTATGTAAAGCTCTAAATATCCAGTAGAAATTACATATGGCATATAGGCCCCAGAGTTCTGGAATAGTGGAATGAACCAACTGAACACTTAAAGAGACACTCTCCAAGTAGATCATAGAGGCTGACTGCTCCTGGGTGGACTTACTTCCAATGGCTCTGCTCAGACTCAGGATGACGCCATGGTCCCATGGCTATTCTTCATATGAAATTGTGTATGGGAGTCCCCCTCCCATAATAAAACAGGTGTCAACAAATTTGCCTCAGGTAAGGGGAGATGAGATTTCACAGCAGATGGAACAACTGGGTAAGGTAATAAATCAGGTAACTAAGTTTGTACAAGAAAGGGTGCTGTTCCCCCTTGGGGAAAAGATTCACGAATTTGTGCCCAGGGATGAGGTGTGGGTCAAGGACTGGAAACATGACTCCTTGGCCCCACGTTGGAAGGGTCCATGTACTGTTGTTTTAACCAGCTCTACTGCAGTTAAAGTTGCAGGTGTCACTCCCTGGATCCATCACATGAGGGTGAAGACAGCATACCACGCAGACCTGGAGGACACCGAGGGGACTACACAAAAGGACCCCACTGATCCCCGTGAAACCAAGATCATCTTAAAGAAGAAAAAGAGATGGAGCTCTACAATCAACTGCTGCTACAAGGACTTGCTGGTATCATCTTAAGACTAACTATAGTCTCAGCTATGTGCTATAATTAAAGTTGAATGTTGTCTGTATATTCCTGATTTATCTGGCAATATATCAGCCACCCTAGGTAACACGAAAAGTCAGGTAAAAGCTATGTCTGATGATGATCTTTTTGGACTTTGGTCCTATCTTGGGTGAAGGATGATTGGTGGAAAACTATATTTACCATCGTTATAGTTGCCTTGATAGTTCTGCTTTGTGGATCCTGCATTTTATAATGTATTATGAACTTTGTAACTCAAAGGTTGGTATCGTTCTCCCAAATTGGCAGTCAGAGAGCCAGGGTGCAATATATACCTATGAGTGATGCTCATACTATGAGTTAAGAGCATCAAGAGTGGGGAATGAAGGAGGAAACAGACAGAACAGGCTCCATCTTGAAAGCAGGAATCCATCTTGGACCGGACTGTGGACTTTGAGCTATATGCCCAGTATCTATGGAAACGACATTCCAACTGGAAAACCAGGCCCCCTGGATGGAAGAGCCCCAGGGCTCGTACCTAGACTCTCTGTTGCCTAAAAGACTACCCTAGTTATCTGTGTAACCAAATAGAATCATAACCACAGGCCGATTGATAATTGTCCACTGTTAACTACCTAGGCTTAAGGCATATGAATCACAGGTTAACTTTGATTGTATCTTTCTTTTCCTTTGTTCAGACTAGTTTCAGGGAATTTGGGGAGGTGGGTTTGTGCACGAACACTTAGGGTATATAAGGTTTTCACAAAAACTGGTCAGGGTCCTTGGCTAAGAGGAGACTCTGCCTTGGGCCAACCGGGGTAATTAACGGCACTCCACTTTCTGCATTGTCCTTCTGAGTGAGTTTGTTTCCTGGAACGTGTGGATACAACAATATAAGGTTGTGTTAGGTAGTTAGAATAGGAAAAAGGAATCCAGAATGGTGGGAGCTAAAAGACAAGGAAGATAAAAGCCTGTGAAAATAGAACAAAGGAAGGTCCAAGGACTGGAGTGAGGACCTCAGGTAGAACAAGCAGCACTCCTGGCTAGCCCAATATACATAGGGCAGGCCCAGGGGGAGAAAAAACATAAAAAGAGGAGCCAAAGGTCTGGGACTCTCTCTTCTGACCACACGTGCTCTCTGTCTCTCTCCCTCTCTCTCTCTTCTCTTCGTGTCTTTTTGGTCGGCGTGTCCTCACATCTTGAGGATGTATTTTCCTTTATTTTCTAAATAAAACTGAGTTGTAACACGGAGCTGTAACACTGATCTGTCCGAAAGCTGTGACACACCGAGGGCTTTAATGTCCATCGCTCCAAATCTTTGTTATGACGAGACAGAACCGAGGGGCATACACTTGCCTGAGATCTATGGTGCCTGACTCGGGTTTAACCTGGCTGAAACAACCCCGGGGCAGCCCCGCAAGGAGGAGGCCAAGCACAGCAGGAGCCCAACTCGCGATATCTCCCACGGTGGAAGCGGAACGCAAAGAAAACCCAGCGCAGGGGAAGTGACAAGAAGCCCATCGTGCTGGAGACTGGGACAGTGAAAAACAAACTCAGCAGAAAGCTCACGCGGCTCAGTCTCAGATTGAGAAGACCTCCGGTTAAGGTAGGAGGTCCTCACTCCTGTGGCTGGAGGGACATATGCCTAAGGAAATCTTAATTCCTTTACAACCTCTCATTTCTTGTTTCCTTGAACCCCCCATGAACAGGCGAGCGGCAGTGGGTACAGCTGAGGGACTCTGGAGAGGCTACTCCTCGGTATGTCCCAAAGGCACTCTCTGCTGAGCCCCAGTAGCTGTTGCCCAAGCCTGTGGGGGTTCTTCTGTCCTTAATCTTCTTTTGCCAAGGACCAGGCCAATGAAAACTGTGAGCACAGGTCAGGTATTTAGCAGATTTTCCAGCAGGATATGAAGGGGATTCCTTGGCACGTTTTCCCCACTGCTTTTTCCTCCCATCCTCATCTCCTCTCTCCCAGGACTTGAGCCCAGCCAAAACTTAAGATACCTGGCTTCAGGAGCTAATGACGCTCAGTCTCTGATGTTTCATTGCAAAACTTCAGTGAGAGACACAGTGATAGGTGTTAGGTAGTTAGAATAGGGAAAAGGAGTCCAAAATGGCAGTGGCTAAAAGACAAGGAAGGGAAAAAACCACAAAAATAGAACAGAAGAAAGTCAAAGGAAGGTCTGAGGACCGGAGTGAGGACTTCAGGTAGAACAGCACTCCTGGCCAAGCCCAATTTACATAGGGCAGGCCCAGGGGGGAGAAAAAAAAAAAAACAAAAAAAGAGAGCCACATCTCTCTCTCCCCCATGTGTGCATACTCTCTCTCTCTCTCTCTCTCCCCACTCTCCTCCCCACACTGGCGCACTCCTCCACTCTCTTCTCTTCTTCAAGGATGGATTCTCCTGCTATCTTCTAAATAAAATAGAGCTGTAATGCTGGTTTGTCTAAGAGCTATAACATGGTCTGTCCAAGACCCAACAGCTGTGACGCGCCGAGGGCTTTAATGTCCATCACTCCAAATCTTTGTTGTGATGAGACAAAGAACTGAAGACCATAAACTCGCCTGACATCTATGGTGGCGTGCCTCGGGTTTAACCTGGCTGAAAGAACCTCCGCGCAGAAGAGGCCAAGCACAGCAGGAGACCAACTCAGCGAAGCTCATCGTGCTCAGTCTCAGCAGAAAGCTCAGCAGAAAGCTCACACGGCTCAGTCTCAGATTCCAGAAGACCTCCGGTAGGAGGTAGGAGGTCCTCGCTCCTGTGGCTGGAGGGACATGCCTAACAACATGTTAAGTTTGTTTTCCCACGTTTTTCCCACTGCTTTTTCCTCCTGTCCTTCAGCTCTCTCCTGGGACTCGAGCCCAGCCAAAAAGTAAGAGGTGGATTCGTTAGGATTCAGAGAGAAGCACAGGCTTCACGGTGTGGGCCATTGCCAAGGGCAAGGGCTCGGGCCATGGAATGTGGCCTGGTTAGGTTTTGTGAGTGGGGGTGGGGTGTGTGTTAATTCATATGCTAATGAGTGAGAGGATCATCCCAGTCATGGGGGAGCCACCCACTCCTCCCTCTTTTGACAGAGCCTTAGAGCTGTTCTGCCACCTCTGGGTGTGTCTTTTGGCTTATAGATTGGGGATTAAGGTTTACTTGAATTTGACTTGTCATGTTGGACCCAACTGATTTTAATTGGTTTATGTTATGCCCTTGTGCTATGTCATTCTTTCAAAGGTTGTGCTCTGCCTCCATCCCTCCTGTTTCATGCTCTTTTCCTTAGCCTCATCCGGGCCCACAGTGTTGCCTCTACAATCTTCTAGAGGGACAACCAGAAAATAGCTGGCCTTGGGAGGGAAGTACTGTATGATATCCAACCCCTTAATCCTACCTAGCACTGGTCCCACTGAAGACCTTGGCGATGCCCAAACTCCAGTCCGGGGGTCCCAGGAGGTCATCACGCCTTGACCTGCCTAGGGATCTGGTCCTTGAAGGGTTGTCACGCCTCAACCTGCTAGGGGGTCCACTGGTCCCAGGGGTCCCAGAAGGTTGTCACGCCTCGACCTGCCCAGGGACTCAATTCTTGGGAGGACGTCACGCCTCGACCTGCCTGGGGATTTGATCTCTAGGAGGCTCTCATGCCTCAGCCTGCCTGGGGATCTGCACCCTGACCCAGGGACGCCTGGCTCTTAGGTTGCAACAGTTCTGGGTAGGATAAGCTTCAGAAAGACTCACCCCTAAGGAAGTCCACCCATGGAAACAGAAGGAAGCCTATTACTTGTGGGACTGTGCCCAGTCTCAGCAATAACTCAGAAGCCCAATGAGAACCCCACTGCCTTTCTGGAAAGGCTAAAAGAGGAACTCCAAAAGTTTACCAATCTGGACTTAGACTCTTAGACGGGTGATTTTAAAGGACAAATTCCTGTCCCAATGTGCATCAGATATCAGAATTAAGTTACAACAGCTACAGCAGCAGGACCCTGCTGCCTCTTTAGATGAGATGATCCAGACAGCCACCAGTACCTTTTATAACAGAGAACAGGAGAAAGAGGCCAAGGCCCAAGACAGGGAGAGAAGGAAAGAGACAAGGCAAGCCCAGATGCTGGCCGCCCTCCAGGGAAGACCTATGGTACACCCCGATTCCTTGAAGGACAACGCACGAGGCAAATGCCTAATCTGTAGATAGGCAGGGCATTGGGCCAAAGAGTGTCCGAACCATGACAAGTCTCCTAGAACGGCTTGCCACAAATGCCATCAACTGGAACATTGGGTGGCACTCTGCCCTCGGGACCCAAGAGCCTCAAGGTCAAGTGCCAAGCCTTCCCTCACGATGGTTCAAGAGGACTGAAGCAGCCCGCTCCAGCCAGCCCGCCTGTCACAGATAACCATCCCAGGGCTGGAGCCAAGGGTGCAACTGGATGTGGCAGGTAGGTCCAAGAATTTCTTGGTTGACACGGGGGCTACCTACTCTGTCTTGATCTCCTACTCTGGAGCCTTCTCCTCCCAAACCTGTACCATTTTGGGTGCTACAGGAAAAGCAACTACTAAAAGATTCACCCAAGCACTTCTTTGTTGCTGGGATGGACAGATATTCTCCCACCAGTTTCTGGTGGCCCCTGAGTGTCCTACTCCCTTATTGGGAAGAGATATACTCACTAAACTGGGGACCACCCTTGTGATCAGAAGCTTTTCAGCCCCTAGAGCTCTACAGCTCCTGGTTACTATTGAAGAACACATTATACCTTCTCCAATAGAGAGGGACCAAAAACTATGGGAAGACAAAATTAACCCCTAGGTGTGGGACCAGGGAATTCCTGGACAAGCCCACCAAGCTGAACCGGTCATCATTGTCCTCCAAGATCCCACTTGGTTTCCTAACCAGAAACAATATCCCCTCAAAGAGAGGCTTGGGAGGGACTACAGCCTTTGATAATTAAATTCCTGGCTTGTGGGCTATTGGTCCCCACCAGTTTGCCATGTAACACCCCAATCCTCTCAGTAAAGAAAAAAGATGGAACCTGGTGAATGGTTCAAGATCTCTGGATCATAAACGAAGCTGTAGTCCCCCTACATCCCACAGTACCCAATCCCTATGTAATCTTGGGGGAAATCCCACCCAGTGCCAAGTGGTTTACAATCTTGGATCTCAAAGATGCATTTTTTTTTTTTTTTTTTTTTTTTTTTTTTGCATAGCACTGGCTAAGGAATCCCAATATCTTTTTGCCTTTGAGTGGAAGGGCCCAGGAGAAAAACACCAACCGATGACTTGGGCAGTATTACCTTAGGGGTTCAGAGACAGCCCCCACTTGTTTGGACAGGCCCTTAGCTGGGATCTCCTAGATCTAGACCTGGGACCTAATGGGAAAATATTACAATACATAGATGACCTACTAACCTGCTCTCCAGATGAGGAAAATGCCCAACAACATGCAATTCAGGTTCTAAACTTTTTGGCAGAAAGGGGATATAAAGTCTTCCATGCTAAGGCACAGATGGTCGAGACAAAGGTCACTTACCTGGGAGTTCAGATTACACATGGGTCCAGGAAGCTGTCCTCAGATCGGGTACAAGGAATCCTCCAGTTGCCCTCCCCCACGACTCAAAAACAACTGCGAGCTTTCCTGGGGCTAACTGGGTACTGTAGAATCTGGATACCCAACTATGGTGTAATTGCCCAGCCCTTATATAAAAGCTTAAAGGGATAAGATGATTCAATCCCACTAATGTGGGGAACTCCTCAAAAGGAGGCAGAGGCTACACTGAAACAGGCCTTAACTCAGGCACCTGCCTTGAGGCTGCCAGACCCAGAAAAAGCATTCCAACTTTATGTCCATGAAAGAGAGGGAACAGCCTTGGGAGTGTATAAGCTTACTTATACAAGAGACTCGATCCAACTGCCCAAGGCTGCCCCCACTCTGCTTTTGAAATCTTGCAGCTATTGCAATCATGATAGAAGATGCTTTAAAACTCTCCTCTAGGGGCAGACTAACTATTTTCACCAGCCACCAAGTAAAACAACTCCTAAATGGGAGAGGCCATTTATGGATGTCTGATCAAAGAATCCTCAGATATCAAGTAATGCTGATGGAAAATCCAGGCCTCACTATATCTCCTTGTGAGGTTCTTAACTCAGCCATTCTCCTGCCTACCCTGGAGGCCTCTCTCCCCTTTCACTCTTGTCTAGAAACCTTGGACCACTGGAGAAAACCCTGAGAGGGATTGTCAGAAGATCCTCTGACCAACCCTGAAGAAATCTGGTACACTGATGGAAGCAGCTTTGTCTTAGATGCAAAAAGAAGAACGTGGTATGCAGTAGTCTCCAATTTTGAGACCATAGAGGCTAAGCTTCTGTCCAGGTACTTCAGCCCAATTAGCTGAGCTCATAGCCCTGACTAGAGCTCTAGAGCTGGGAAAAGGAAAAAGAATAGCCATTTACAGTGACTCCAAGTATGCCTTTCTGGTGCTACATGCACATGCGGCTATTTGGAAAGAAAGGGGCCACTTGACCACTCAAGGGTCCCCAATCAAATACGGTGATCAAATTCTTAGACTCATGGAGGCAGTCCATCTGCCCACTGAAGTTTCAGTCTCCCACTGTAAAGGACACCAAAAAGTGAGCACGAAAGTGGCATGAAGGAACCAAGCAGCTGATCAGGCAGCTAAGAGAGCAGCATTACAGAACAATGACCTAATAGGGGTGGCCACCCTAGTTCCACAGACTAATTTGCCAGAAACTCCTTCATATACTGAAGGTGAGACTCTTAAAGCTAAGAGTGAGGGCTTTCAAGAGGATCATACAGGGTGGTTGCAAAAGGAGGGACTCCTTTTCCTGCCTGGGAACCTCCAATGGAAGTTGGTTAACTCCTTACATGCCACCACTCATTTAGGGGAAAAGGCCTTCCAAAGATTACTAGAAAGGTCCTTCAGAAGAACAGGCCTCCAAACAACTATAAGGCAAGTGGTCTCCTCTTGTCCCACTTGCCAATTAAACAACCCCCAAGGATCTCGAAGACCCCAGATGGCCCAGCCCGTCCAACGACATGGGACCTATCCAGGAGAGGACTGGCAGATGGACTTCATCCAGATGCCAGTTTCTCAAGGGTATAAATACCTATTGTCATGATGGATAGATTCACAGGATGGATTGAAGACTTTCCCACCCAGACTGAGAAGACTGAGGAGGTAGTAAAAAACTACTGCATGAAATCATTCCAAGATGTGGCCTGCCCAGGTCATTACAAAGTGACAATGGGACATCATTTACTTCTAAAGTCACCCAAGGAATCTCTAAAACATTGGGCATTACTTATTGTCTCCATTGTGCCTGGAGGCCTCAGTCTTCAGGAAAAGTAGAAAGAGCCAACCAATTCTTAAAATCAGTGATAAAAAAGATAACCCAGGAGACCTCCCTGGGCTGGAAGGAGGCTTTACCAATAGCCCTCCTCCACATCCGTATTGCCCCTAAGGAACAAGTTGGTCTTAGTCCTTATGAGATGCTATATGGGAGACCTTTTGTTTATGTCAATGACCTCTTCCTAGATCTAGAGGTTCAGACCCTCCAGTCTTATACCATGGCCATTGGGCAATTCCAACAGGATATAGGCTTGTGGGGTATGAACCAGGACCCAAAAGACTCTAAGGAGTCACCACTATAGGCTCCAGGGACTCAAGTCCTAGTTAAAGTCTGGAAAGATGGGTCCCCGAAGGCTCAACTCCAGCCCACACAGAAGGGCCCCTACCCTGTAATACTTTCTGCCCCTACAGCAGTCAAGGTACCAGGACATGACTCCTGGATTCACTACTCACGAGTCAAGCCATGGAAGAAAACTGAAGAGGACACTCAATATACCTGTGAGCCCCTGGGAGATCTCAGATACCTATTCAGGACTACAAATGAGTGCCATTCTAATGAATACCCCCCAAATCTGGTTTCGGGGGATAAGATTTCTCAGGATAGCTCTAAAGAGCCAACACAGCTTGACAGAGATTGTACTCCAAAACAGACAGGAGATAGATCTTCTGATTCCTGAACAAAGAAGGACTTGAGTCATCCTGGTGATGTGAATTTAGAATTGTCTAATGCCCCTACTAGTCCTTGTTACACCATACTGATGCTGCTTATGATTGTTCCATACATTATCAATTGTCTAATCTGTTTTGTCTCTGCTCGGGTCAACAAGCTACAACATGCGGTGCCAGTTCAACAAAGATACAACTACAGCTGACCATGGAAAATGTCACTCACCCTTAGGTGGACAATGCTATGAGGACTCTGAGGCTTGAGACTAGCAAGACGGGGAGGCCCAATACCCCTCGCTACCCCAGTTCAGCAGGAAGTAGCCAGAAAGACCTCAACGCCCCTATTCCCAAAGAATTGGGCCTCCCATCTCTTGAGGGGTGAATGTCAGATAGTTAGAATAGCAAAAAGGAGTCCAAAATGGCGGTGGCTAAAAGACAAGGAAGGGAAAAACATGCAAAAATTGAACAGCAGCAGGTCAAAGGAAGGTCTGAGGACCGGAGTGAGGACTTCAGGTAGAACAGCACTCCTGGCCAAGCCCAATTTACATAGGGCAGGCCCAGGGGGAAGGAAAAAAAAAAAGAAAAATAGGAACCAAAGGGCTCTCTCTTTCTCTCTCTCTCTCCCCCCTCTCCTCCCCGTGCTGGCACGCTCCTCCACTCTCTTCTCTTCTTCGAGGATGGATTCTCCTGCTATCTTCTAAATAAAATAGAGCTGTAACACTGATTTGTCTAAGAGCTATAACATAGTCTGTCCAAGACCCAGCAGCTGTGACGCGCTGAGGGCTTTAATGTCCGTCACTCCAAATCTTTGTTGTGATGAGACAAAGAACCGAGGAGCAAAAACTCGCCTGACATAGGTAAGAGGTGGCTTTGTTAGGATTCAGAGAGAAGTACATGCTGCAGGGCGTTGGCCATTGCAGAGGGCAAAGGTTTAGCCATGGAATGAGGTCTGGCTACATTTTCCAGCTAAATGAATTCATATGCTAATGAGTGGGAGGACCATCCCAGCCACTGGGGAACCATGCACACCTCCGCTTTTGACAGTTCCGTGGAGCTGTCCTGCCACCTCTGGGGGGCGGGGGTCAATGAGCTTACAGTTCAGTTCAGTTCAGTCGCTCAGTCATGTCAGACTGTTTCCGACACCATGGACCACACACAGCACGCCAGGCCTCCCTGTCCATCACCAACTCCCAGAGTTTACCCAAACTCATGTCCATCGAGTCTTAAATGTCATCCAACCATCTATTCCTCTGTCGTCCCCTTCTCCTCCTGCCCTCAATCGTTCCCAGCATCAGGGTTTTTTCAAATGTGTCAGCACTTCACATCAGGTGGCCAAAGTATTGGAGATTCTGCTTCAGCATCAGTCCTTCCAATGAACATCTAAGGACTGATCTCCTTTAGGATGGACTGGTTGGATCTCCTTGCAGTCCAAGGGACTCTCAAGAGTCTTCTCCAACACCACAGTTCAAAGCATCAATTCTTCGGCACTCAGCTTTCTTTATAGTTCAACACTCACATTCATACTTGACTACTGGAAAAATCATTGCCTTGACTGGACGGACATCTGTTGCCAAAGTAATGCCTCTGCTTTTCAATATGCTGTCTAGGTTGGTCATAACTTTCCTTCCAAGGAGTATCTGTCTTTTAATTTCATGGCTGAAGTCACCATCTGCAGTGATTTTTGGGCCCCAAAAATAAACTCAGCCACTGGTTCCACTGTTTCTCCATCTATTTGCCATGAAGTGATGGGAACAGATGCCATGATCTCAGTTTTCTGAATATTGAGCTTTAAGCCAACGTTTTCAGTCTCCTCTTTCACTTTCATCAAGGGGCTCTTTAGTTCTTCTTCACTTTCTGCCATAAAGGTGGTGTCATCTGCATATCTGAGGTTGTTGATATTTCTCCGGGCAATCTTGATTCCAGCTTGTGCTTCTTCTAGTCCAGCGTTTTTCATGATATACTCTGCATATAAGTTAAATGAACAGGGTGATAATATACAGCCTTGACATACTCCATCCTGATTTGGAATCAGTCTGCTGTTCTCTGTCCAGCTCTAACTGTTGCTTCCTGACATGCATACAGGTTTCTCAAGAGGATCCCTTTAAGAATTGTCCACAGTTTTATTGTGATCCACACAGTCAAAGGCTTTGGCATAGTCAATAAAGCAAAAAAAGATGTTTTTCTGGAACACTTGCTTTTTCTATGATCCAGCAGATGTTGGCAATTTGATCTCTGGCTCCTCTGCCTTTTCTAAAACCAGCTTGAACATCTGGAAGTTCATGTTTCATGTATTGCTGAACTCTGGCTTGGAGAATTTTGAGCATTACTTTACTAGCATGTGAGATGAGTGCAACTGTGTGGTAGTTTGAGCATTCTTTGGGATTGCCTTTCTTTGGGATTGGAATGAAAACTGACCTTTTCCAGTCCTATGACCACTGCTGAGTTTTCCCAATTTGTTGGCATACTGAGTGAAGCACTTTCACAGTATCATCTCTGAGGGTTTGAAATAGCTCAAGTGGAATTCCATCACCTCCACTACCTTTGTTTGTAGTGATGCTTTCTAAGGCCCACTTGACTTCATTACATAATTTCTGGCTCTAAGTGAGTGATCACACCATCGTGATTATATGGGTCATGAAGATCTTTTTTGTACAGTTCTTCTGTGTATTCTTGCCACCTCTTCCTAATATCTTCTACTTCTATTAGTTCCATACCACTTCTGTCCTTTATTGAGTCCATTCTTACATGAAATGCTCCCTTGGTATCTCCAATTTTCTTGACGAGATCTCTGGTCTTTCCCATTTTATTGTTTTCATCTATTTCTTTGCACTGAACTTCCAGATGTTCAAACTGGTTTTAGAAAAGGCAGGGGAATCAGAGATCAAATTGCCAACATCTGCTGGATCATCAAAAAAGCAAGAGAGTTCCAGAAAAACATCTATTTTTGTGCTATTGACTATGCCAAAGCTTTTGACTGTGTGGATCACAATAAACTGTGGACAATTCTTAAAGTGATGGGAATACCAGACCACCTGACCTGCCTCTTGAGAAACTTGCATGTAGTTCAGGAAGCAACAGTTTGAGCTGGACATAGAACAACAGACTAGTTCCAAATCAGGAAAAGAGTATTGTCAAGGCTGTATATTGTCACCCTGCTTATATAATTTATATGCAGAGTATATTATGAGAAATTCTGGGCTGGAAGAAGCACAAGCTGGAATCAAGATTGCCCGGAGAAATATCAACAACCTCAGATATGCAGATGACACCACCTTTATGGCAGAAAGTGAAGAGGAACTAAAGAGCCTCTTGATGAAAGTGAAAGAGGAGACTGAAAACGTTGGCTTAAAGCTCAACATTCAGAAAACTGAGATCATGGCATCTGTTCCCATCACTTCATGGCAAATAGATGGAGAAACAGTGGAACCAGTGGCTGAGTTTATTTTTTGGGGCTCTAAAATCACTGCAGATGGTGACTTCAGCCATGAAATTAAAAGACAGATACTCCTTGGAAGGAAAGTTATGACCAACCTAGACAGCATATTAAAAATCAGAGAATTACTTTGGCAACAAAGGTCCATCTAGTCAAGGCTACGGGTTTTCCAGTGGTCATGTATGGATGTGAGGGTTGGACTATAAAGAAAGCTGAGCACCAAAAAATGGATGCTTTTGAACTGTGGTGTTGGAGAGGACTCTTGAGAGTCCCTTGGACTGCAAGGAGATCCAACCAGTCAATCCTAAAGGAGATTAGTCCTGAGCGTTCATTGGAAGGACTGATGCTGAAGCTGAAACTCCAATACTTTAGCCACCTGATGTGAAGAGCTGACTCAGTTGAAAAGACCCTGATACTGGGAAAGATTGAGGGCAGGAGTAGAAGGGGACGACAGAGGATGAGATGGTTGGATGGCATCACCAATTCAATGGACATGGGTTTGGGTGGATCCTGGAAGTTGGTGATGGACCGGGAGGCCTGGCGTGCTGCAGTTCATGGGGTCACAAAGAGTCAGACACGACGGAGTGACTGAGCTGAACTGAACCTTTTTGTCTCTGCCCAGGTTATCATGCTATAGCATGCAGTGCCAGTTCAATAAGGATATACAAAACTATAGCTTGATGGAAAATATCACTGACCGTTAGATGGACACTGCTTAAAGGACTCTGAGGCGTGAGACTAGCAAGAGGGGGATGCCCAATGCCCTTCACCATCCCAGTTCAGCAGGAAGTAGCCAGAAAGACCTCGACACCCCTATTCCCAAAGAATTGGGCCTCCCATCTCTTGGTGGGGGGCGGGGGGTGTTAGGTAGTTAGAATAGGAAACAGGAGTCCAGAATGGTGGGGGCTAAAAGACAAGGAAGGTAAAAGCCCGGGAAAATAGAACAAAGGAAGTCTGAGGTCCAGAGTGAGGACCTCAGGTAGAACAAACAGCACTCCTGGCTAGCCCAATTTACATAGGGCATGACGGGGGGCGGGGGGGGGGGGGGCGGGGGGGAGGGGAGGAGAAAAAGCATATAAAAAGAGGAGCCAAAGGGCTGGGGGTCTCTCTGTCCCAGGCACACTCTCTCTGTCTGTCTCTCTTTCTCTGCCTCTCTTGTCTTCACGTCTTTTGGGTCGACATGCCCTCATGCCTCAAGGATGTATTTTCCTTTATTTTCTAAGTAAAACTGGGCTGTAACACAGAGCTGTAACGCTGTCCGAGAGCTCTGATGCACCGAGGGCTTTAACATCTGTTGCTTCAAATTTTTGTTGTGATGAGACAGAACTGAGGAGATTACACTCCTCTGACAGTTGGATAGTGGCTAGTTGTTTATCAGGCCCTGAACAAGACAATACCATGGTGCTTCTTTTTAGTCTTTGTGCCTGCCCCAGACTTATAATAGACATTGGAGCAGGCTAGCTGGCCATGCTTTAGGCCAATGTTGAGAGCTGGTGATAATGGAAACATCGGCTCCAATATCCTTTAACCTTGAAAATTTTGACTTGACAAGTGGGTCTGGATTCCAATATCTTTTCAGTGAGAAAAATATGAGCCTGGCCTGTGCTTTCAAATCCCCTGGAACCCTGCTTTTTGTTTGAATATCCTACACTCACATAAGGCAGAATTAAAAGCTGAGCACTTCTATTCCCTTTAGAAACCTTCCAGGGAAAAGTGGTGGAGACCATGACATTCAATTCTCCTTTATAATCACTGTCTATCACTCTGGTATGAATTTGAACTTCCTGGGAAGTTACTCCCAATTTTCCTAACAATAACCCAAAAGTTCCCTGAGGAAGTGGTTCAAATATTCCTGTTGAAATAATAGCTGGTGTTTCTCCAGGGGTAACAATAATATCCTGACTACTGCTTACATCAAGGGCTCTGTTCCTTGGGTTGCTGGGGATGATTCCATGATGTAGCATGGAATCCTGGCTGTTGTTGCTGGCGGGAGTAGTTGGGAAGATGTTTGTGGAGTCTGAACAGGATAAGGCTCCCTTGTTTGCCAGGGCTGGGAGCTTGCCCTGGAGGCCATTTCCCGAAAGCGGGGAGTCATCCTTATGAAGTTTAGAATGGCACTGATTTGCCCAATGATTTCCTTTTTTACATTTTACACAGAGGCCGGGGACATTCCCCTTTTGTGAATTACCCTTTTGAAAGTTCCCTTTTTTGAGCTTACATTCAACTCTAGTATGTCCAGTTCAGTTCAGTTGGGTCGCTCAGTTGTGTCCGACTCTTTATGACCCCATGAATCACAGCACACCAGGGCTCCATGTCCATCACCAACTCCCGGAGTTTACTCAAACTCATGTCCATCGACTCGGTGATGCAATCCAGCCATCTCATCCTCTGTTGTCCCATTCTCCTCCTGCCCCCAATCCCTCCCAGCATCAGGGTCTTTTCCAATGAGTCAACTCGTTGCATGAGGTGGCCAAAGTATTGGAGTTTCAGCTTCAGCATCAGTCTTTCCAATGAACACTCAGGACTGAACTCCTTTAGGATGGACTGGTTGGATCTCCTTGCAGTCCAAGGGACTCTCAAGAGTCTTCCCCAACACCACAGTTCAAAACCATCAATTCTTTGGCTCTCAGCTTTCTTCACAGTCCAACTCTCACATCCATATATGACCACTGGAAAAACCATAGCCTTGACTAGATGGACCTTTGTTGGCAAAGTAATGTCTCTGCTTTTTAACATGCTATCTAGGTCAGTAATAACTTTCCTTCCAAGGAGTAAGTGTCTTTTAATTGCATGGCTGCAATCACCATCTGCAGTGATTTTGGAGCCCAAAAAATTAAAGTCTGACACTGGTTCCACTGTTTCCCCATCTATTTGCCATGAAGTGATGGGACCAGATGCCATAATCTCAGTTTTCTGAATGTTGAACTTTAAGTCAACATTTTCACTCTCCTCTTTCACTTTCATCAAGAGGCTTTTTAGTTCCTCTTCACTTTCTGCCATAAGGGTGGTGTCATCTGCATATCTGAGGTTGTTGATATTTCTCCTGGCAATCTTGATTCCAGCTTGTGCTTCTTCCAGCCCAGCGTTTTTCATGATATACTCTGCATATAAGTTAAATAAGCAGGGTGACAATATACAGCCTTGACATACTCCTTTCCTGATTTGGAACCAGTCTGTTGTTCTATGTCCAGCTCTAACTGTTGCTTCCTGACCTGCATACAGGTTTCTCAAGAGGCAGGTCAGGTGGTCTGGTATTCCCATCTCTTTAAGAATTGTCCACAGGTTATTGTGATCCACACAGTCAAAGGCTTTGGCATAGTCAGTAAAGCAGAAATAGATGTTTTTCTGGAACTCTCTTGCTTTTTCTATGATCTATTGGATGTTGGCAGTTTGATATCTGGTTCCTCTGCCTTTTCTAAAACCAGCTTGAACATCTGGAAGCTCACAGTTCGAGTATTGCTGAAGCCTGGCTGGGAGAATTTTGAGCATTACTTTACTAGCATGTGAGATGAGTGCAACTGTGTGGTACTTTGAGCATTCTTTGGGATTGCCTTTCTCTGGGATTGGAATGAAAACTGACCTTTTCCAGTCCTGTGGCCACTGCTGAGTTTTCCAAATTTGCTGGCATACTGAGTGCAGCACTTTCACAGCATCATCTTTGAGGATTTGAAATAGCTCAACTGGAATTTCATCACATCCACTAGCTTTGTTCATAGTGATGCTTTCTAAGGCCCACTTGACTTCACATTCCATGATTTCTGGCTCTCGGTGAGTGATCACACCATCGTGATTATCTGGGTCGTGAAGATCTTCTTTGTCCAGTTCTTCTGTGTATTCTTGCCACCTCTTCTTAATATCTTCTGCTTCTGTTAGGTCCATACCATTTCTGTCCTTTCTTGAACCCATCTTCACATGGAATGTTCCCTTGGTATCTCTAATTTTCTTGAAGAGATCTCTAGTCTTTCCCATTCTGTTGTTTTCCTCTATTTCTTTTCTCCTTTGCTTTTGGCTTCTCTTCTTTTCACAGCTATTTGTAAGGCCTCCTCAGACAAACATTTTGCCTTTTTGAATTTTTTTTCCATGGGGATGGTCTTGATCCCTTTCTCCTGTACAATGTCACGAACCTCCATCCATAGTTCATCAGGCATTCTGTCTATCAGATCTAGTCCTTAAATCTATTTCTCATTTCCACTGTATAGTCATAAGGGATTTGATTTAGGTCATACCTGAATGTTCTAGTGGTTTTCCCTACTTTCTTCAATTTCTGTCTGAATTTGGCAATAAGGAGTTCATGATCTGAGCCACAGTGAGCTCTTGGTCTTGTTTTTGCTGACTGTATAGAGCTTCTCCATCTTTGGCTGCAAAGAATATAATCAATCTGATTTCAGTGTTGACCATCTGGTGATGTCCATGTGTAGAGTCTTCTCTTGTGTTGTTGGAAGTGGGTGTTTGCTATGACCAGTGTGTTCTCTTGGCAAAACTCTATTTGCCTTTCCCTGCTTCATTCTGTACTCCAAGACCAAACTTGCCTGTTACTCCAGGTGTTTCTTGACTTCCTACTTTTGCATTCCAGTCTCCTGTAGTGAAAAGGACTTCTTTTCTGGGTGTTAGTTCTAAAAGGTCTTGTAAGTCTTCATAGAACCGTTCAACTCCAGCTTCTTCAGCGTTACTGTTTGGGACATAGGCTTGGGTTACCGTGATATTGAATGGTTTGCCTTGAAAATGAACAGGGATTTTTCTGTCGTTTTTGAGATTGCATCCAAGTACTGCATTTCAGACTCTTTTGTTGACCATGATGGCTACTCCATTTCTTCTAAGGGATTCCTGCCCACAGTAGTAGATGTAATGGCCATCTGAGTTAAATTCACTCACTCCAGTCCATTTTAGTTCGCTGATTCCTAGAATGTCGACATTCACTCTTGCCATCTCCTGTTTGACCACTTCCAATTTGCCTTGATTCATGGACATAACATTCCAGGTTCCTATGCAATATTGCTCTTTACAACATCAGACCTTGCTTCTATCACCAGTCACACCCACAGCTGGGTATTGCTTTGGCTCCATCCCTTCATTCTTGCTGGAGTTATTTCTTAACTCATCTCCAGTAGCATATTGGGCACCTGGAGGGGCTGCCGTGAGGAGATACCCCTCATCCAAGGTAAGGAGCAGCATCTGTGCTTTGCTGAAGCAGCTGTGAAGAGAAATCCCATGTCCAAGGTAAGAGAAACCCAAGTAAGACAGTAGGTGTTGTGAGAGGGCATCAGAGGGCAGACACACTGCAACCATAATCACAGAAAACTAGCCAGTCTGATCACAGGACCACAGTCTTGTCTAACTCAGTGAAACTAAGCCATACTGTGTGGGGCCACCCAAGACGGACGGGTCATGGTGGAGAGGTCTGACAGACTGTGGTCCACTGGAGAAGGGAATGGCAAACCACTTCAGTATCCTTGCCTTGATGACCCCATGAACAGTATAGTATGTTCAGGTTTCCCACAATGAACACAAGTGCTGGGGAATTTAGGAAGTGGTAATCCTGCCATAGCCTGAGCCAGTAAATCAGTTTTAAAGGATTTGGTTCCCACTCCCCGGCATAGCTTAACATAATCCTTCAAACTAGCTTTTCCTTTAAAAGGGTTCATTACCTTTTTGCAATCCATGTTAGCACTATCATAAGCCAACAGTTCTAAAATGACATCTGCCACCTCGGCATTTCTAACTTGCCTGCGGACTGCCTCTTGTAATTGGGCAGTAAATTCAGCATAGGGCTCCTTAGGCTCCTGGACAATTTTTTGAAAGGAAACAGAAGTCTGGCTTTTTGACTCTATTTCCTCTCAGGCCTTCAAGCAGACCTTTGCAGTTGCTCTATGGCTTGATCATCCATACGTATCTGATCTTGCCCTCTGCCCCTGGACCTATCCCCACCCGTGTTCTAATGAAACAGGGATATTATGAGTCTGATTAGGTAGCCTGGGTCTCAGGATGGTCCTGTCACCAAGTTCTAAACTGAAGAAATTCCCCTGGGGCTAAGACTGTTTTTGCTAATGTCAACCCATCTACTGGAATGAGGTGATTGCCCTCTGCCACACCGTGAACTATTCCCGCTGTGAACAGGGAATCTACACCATAATTTTGTACTGCTTGTTTTAATTCCTTTAGGATTTTAAAAGGAAACATTTCATGAATAGCCTCATAGACTCCATTAGGGTTGTTAGGATGGACACCAGGAGCTACCCTCTCATGGATAGTAACGGGAAAGGCAGTAGGAAAAGCCTCTAAATCTCCCTCCCTTGGTGCTTGTAAAATTCCTTTCAGTGTGGATGAAAGATAAGGAGTGGGCGTAGACTCTCAAAGGAAGATGCTCCCTGCAAACACAGGTGGTGGTGGTAGGGGACGGGGTGGGGGAGGCGGAGGGAAAGCTCCCTCATGTCCCTTGGGAGCTGTGGGAGCGGTTTTGCAGGTGGCTCGCCCTTTCCCTCAGCGTCCACATACTCTGGACTTTGAGGTTTTTCAAAAGAGTCTTAATCACTTTCATCAAAAGATTCAGAAGTGTGCCAAGGAACCAGTACTGACTTAATTAATGGCCATGTACTCTGAGTAGAAATAGGGAGCGGAGTTCCTTTTGCATGTTCTTTCTTTAACTCGCTCCAACCTTTTCCCAGACTTTTAAATAAGGTCCCTATTGATGGGAACCAGCAGCAATATTTATCCATGGCTTGCAACAATTCTAATAATCGCCCTTCACTAATAGAAGCTCCCCCCACTTTCAAGAGCTGTCTTAATTAATAAATATATTGGTGATAGTGTTCTGCACTCTCAACATCTTCCATTTTAACCCTGATTAGATGCCTGAAGGACTTACCATGGGAATTTTCAGAGGCCTCTCAGCCGTCCCAGGTTCTGCCTCGCTGTCGTTTCACTTTTGCTCCTGCGGTCTTTCACTCCAGCCCCACGTTGGACGCCAGTTGTTGCCCTAGTGGTCCAGGAGAGATGAGAAGGAAGGCAGAGCATGAAACCTGGCGCGAAGGGCCAGGGCGCTGCAGCCTCTGCTGGACTGAGGCGCAGAGTCCGCTCTGAGTCCAGCTTTTATTCCTGACTGCAGACTACAAGACTTCCGCAGATCTTATCTTTCTCAAGACACGTGCTGTATTAATCACCTACTCCTAAGTGTCGTGGACTTCACGGACGTGGTCCCGATCTCCTTGTGTTTGCCCAGGCTGTCCCTTCTGATCTGGTCTGGGGAACAATCAGAGGGTGCACAGGCAGCGCTCACGCCTGGCGCCCACCGGCTGCTCCACGGCCCAGGCTTCCCTGACCCCAGGCATACTCCCTTCTGGGTCTGGCTTTGGGGTCTGTAACAAGGAGATTATTCTTAAGAAAAACATGAAAGATAATCATTAACGTGAGTTCTTAATATATGCTGTGTTTCCAGGTGCTATTTCTGTGGGGTTTCTCAAGGCTGTGACAGTACGTCATTAGGAATCCTCACTACATACGTATATTAGGCATTTGCAATTGTTTTACAGCTCACTGATGGGCTTTTCATTTCTAATCATTTTTTTCTCTGTGTGTTTAACTTTGGATACTCTGTATTGGTATGTTTTCAAGTTGACTGATCTTTTCTTCTGCAATATCTAATCTATTAACGCTGTCACTGTATTTTTCATTTCATATATTGCAGCTTTCATCTCTAGAAATTGAACTTGGGTCTTGTTTATATCTTCATCATTTCTATTTAACTTTTTGGACCTATTGAAAACAGTTACCCCCAAAAAATTGCTTTAATGTCCTTGCCTGCTAATTTTAACTTCTATGTTAGTTTTGTTTAAGTTTCATTTTTTCTTCTCATCATGGATAGTATTTCCCTAGTTCCTCATGTCTGATAATCTTAAATTGCATGCCAAACATTGTGATTTTTGCCTTGTTGGATATTTTTTATTCCTATAAATATTCTTGAGGTTTGTCACAGAGTGCACCTAAAATACTGGGGCACTGTTTGATCTTTTCAAGTCTTGCTTTTAAGATTTGTTAGGTGGGATCACTGCAGCAATTAGACTTGGGCTAATGATTTTCCATTCCTGAGATGAGACTCTTCTGAGCACCCAACCCAATGCCTACTGAATTGAGGTTTTTCTGTATAGCTGGTGGGGACAGAAATCTTCCTGACCCTGAGAACCGGCCACTGTCCTCTAATTTCTCAGCAGTCTCTTTCCCTGGTCTTGGACAGGTTCCTTGCAGCATCCCTGAGAACATATGTACTGGTCAGGGATCTGCTGAACTCTCTAGGGAGGCCCTCTGTAGCTCTGCGGTTTCTTTCTCTGTCTACCTCTCTGTCCTGTGAGCTCCAGCCCGTGGTCTGCCTGGACTCTCAGCCTGTTTCTTCAACTCAGGAAGCCTGCTTGCTCTGCCTCAGTGCCCTGCGTGGGCCACCATCAGGAAACTCAAGCCAGTAAGCTGGGTAACTGGTAACAAACTTCATTTGTTTCCCTTTTCAGCATTACTGTCCTTTGTCACTAAAAGGCCAGTATTTTGAAAACCACTATTCCATGTATTTTGCATGTGTTTTTTTCCTTGGAGTGAGTGTGTGTGTGTGTGTGTGTGTGTGTGTGTGTTTGGGGTTGGGGGAAGTTGTTCCAGGGAGGAGGTTAAATCCAGACAGTGTTACTCCATCTTGATGCTGCTGCTGCTAAGTCGCTTCAGTCATGTCCGACTCTGTGCTACCCCATAGATGGCAGCCCACCAGGCTCCCCCGTCCCTGGGATTCTCCAGGCAAGAACACTGGAGTGGGTTGCCATTTCCTTCTCCAACGCATGAAAGTGAAAAGTGAAAGTGAAGTCGCTCAGTTGTGTCCGACTCTTAGCGATCCCACGGACTGCAGCCTACCAGGGTCCTCCATCCATGGGATTTTCCAGGCAAGAGTACTGGAGTGGGTTACCATTGCCTTCTCCATCTTAGCTGGAACAAAAATCTCCAATCAAAAATTTTAAGGACAAAATTGCTAAGCTGTCAGCAATTGTGTGATAAAGTTTTCAACGTTATTTCCACTGCTGCAAAGCAGTCTTAGACAGAAGATAAAATAAAAAACACCAGAAACAGGCATTTAAATAGCTAAATTTACAATATTTTTCTTATAATTTACATGGTCTTTTATTTATTATGTACTTTATAATTCTTTTAATAGTTCTTTAATGTAGGAAACATCATCCTTATTTTAGAAGTGTCAAATCTGGATTCAAGAAAGCTAATTAGCTATTATCCTCATGTATAAGCCAGTATCCTTATGTTTAGGCATAAATAATTTTACATAATAGCAATCAGTGAAACTTAATTAGTTGGTATTCTGTTAACACTGGGTGTCAAAAGCATAGATGTAATAAAAAATTACAATGCCAGCCAGGAGATGGTCTCAGAGCTAAAGCTATAATGAAAACATGTGAAATAAGTTAATATTGAGTTGGAGAAGGAAATGGTAACCCACTCCAGTATTCTTGCCTGGGAAAACCCATGAACAGGGGAGCCTGGTGGCTATTGTCCATGGGGTTGCAAAGAGTTGGACATGACCTAGTATTTAAACAACAAATATTGGGTTGGCTCAAAAGTTTGTTCAGATTTTTCTGTAAGATCTTATGGAAAAACCCAAACGAACTTTTTGACCAAGTCATAACTTTTAAATAAAGGAAAGGAACAGTAAAAAACTCAGATCAGCTCAATATAATTATTTTTAAAAATATTTGGTTTGTAAGATTTAGAAAGGAATATAATTGAGACATTAAAAAACTTGAAACATTTTTTTAGATAAGTTTATTTGATTTTCAGATTGGAGGAAGATATAGACTTAATATGCTTTGACCTCAGTAGAGCATTTGAGAAATTTCCCCTGACCTTTATGTTAATATGGACATATTGAGAAAACCGGAGATTCAGTTCTGAGAGATTAAAGGAATTTCTTTAAAACAAAGAACATGGACAAATGACTTTTCTGCCTATTGAGATGCCTGTTTTGAAGATCAACAAATCTTCTTCTTGTCCTGATCAATATTTTTTCAATAACTTGAATTAAGCCACAGAAATCCTATGAGGGAGAGTTAAAATATATAATAGAATCAAGATTCAGAGTCTCAAGATCTCAGTATACTTGGTGTGACCAAAAAATCAACAAATGCTTGAAAGAAATAAATTAAATACTTTTCAGGTTAAAATTATACAAATAATGTAGAAATATAAAAACAGAAAACGTAACAATACAATGACAGTACTAGAACTAAACATGCTCTCTCTTCCTCAAATTTTTCCCTCTACCACACATAGTAATAGATAAGAGAGATATATAAAATAAAGATTGAGAGTAAAATAGTGGACATTTGTAACTTGGAAGCAAAATAAATCATAAAGATAAATATCTCATATGAATCTTTAGGTATTACATAAAGTGTATTAACAATTAGAAAGCAAAACTTTAAGGATACAGGATAATAAAGAACTATAACAGGAGTAGACTTTAATTTAGCTTTTTCAGCCTCTGACTGAAGAAAAGTAAGAATATTGGTAATTAACATAGGTAGCCTCAAAGGGTATATATCCAACTATATGCTTAAATCAGAATTTGCTACTTTCTCCCCATTGATTATAGAATATTTAGGACTTCTCTCATGGTCCAGATGGTAAAGAATCCATCTGCAATGCAGGAGACCTGGGTTTGATCCCTGGGTCAGGAAGATCCCCTGGAGAAGGGAATGGCAGTCCACTCCAGTATTCTTGTCTGGAGAATCCCATGGATAGAGGAGCCTGGAGGACAACAGTTCATGGGATCTCAAAGAGTTGGACAGTATGTGAACTGTGAACTTGCAGATGTTCAAGTTGGATTTAGAAAAGGCAGCGGAACTGGAGATCAAATTGCCAACATCCGCTGGGTCGTCAAAAAAGCAAGAGAGTTCCAGAAAAACATTTACTTCTGCTTTACTGACTATGCCAAAGCCTTTGACTGTGTGGATCACAACAAACTCTATAAAATTCTTCAAGAGATGAGAATATCAGACCACCTGACCTGCCTCCTGAGAAATCTGTATGCAGGTCAAGAAGCAACAATTAGAACTGAACATGGAACAACAGACTGGTTCTAAATCAGGAAAGGAGTACATCAAGGCTGTATATTGTCACCCTGCTTATTTAACTTATAGGCAGAGTACATCATGAGAAATGCTGGACTGGATGAAGCAGAAGCTGGAATTGAGATTGCCAAGAGAAATATCAATAACCTCAGATATGCAGATGACACCACCCTTATGGCAGAAAGCAAAGAAAAACTAAAGAGCCTCTTGATGAAAGTGAAAGAGGAGAGTGAAAACATTGGCTTAAAACTCAACATTCAGAAAACTAAGATTGTGGCATCTGGTCCCATCACTTCATGACAAATAGATGGGGAAACAGTGGAAGGCTTTATTTTTGGGGGCTCCAAAATCACTGCAGATGGTTGACTGCAGCCATGAAATTAAAAGATGCTTGCTCCTTGGAAGAAAAGCTATGACCAACCTAGACAGCTTACTAAGAAGCAGAGACATTACTTTGCCAACAAAGGTCCATCTAGTCAAAGCTATGGTTTTTCCAGTAGTCATGTATGGATGTGAGAGCTGGACTATAAAGAAAACTGAATGCCAAAGAATTGATGGTTTTGAACTGTGGTGTTGGAGAAGACTCTTGAGAGTCCCTTGGACTGTGAGGAGATCCAACCAGTCCATCCTAAAGGAAATCAGTCCTGAATATTCATTGGAAGGACTGATGCTGAACCTGACACTCCAGTACTTTGGCGACCTGATGTGAAGAACTGACTCATTAGAAAAGACCCTGATACTGGGAAAGATTGAGGGCAGGAGGAGAAGTGGAAGATAGAGGATGAGATGGTTGGATGGTATCACCGACTTAGTAGACATGAGTTTGAGTAAACTCCAGGAGTTGGTGATGGACAGGGAGGCCTGGCGTGCTGCAGTCCTTGGGGTCGCCAAGAGTTGTACATTACTGAGCAACTGAACTGAGCTGAGCAACTAAGCATGAACATGACAGGACATTTATAAAACTGACCACGTATTAGTCCACCAAAAAACTGCAATACATTTCAGAAAGGAGAAATGTATAATCCTATTTTTTTAATTTGGAAAAGTTACTAGCATTATATGGTTAATAGAGTTTTATTAATCTAAAAGTTATAGATTTATATGAGAAAATCTTGCTCATTAATTTTACTTGATAGTAATATAAACAATTATCTTCATACTAAAACTCCAATGGGATATATAGAAGAAGGACACATAGTTCCTCTAATAATGGCACTTAAGGTCCTGGGCCAGGTCCTTAGAGAAAAGTTTTGGGAAAGAAGTTGTGTCCCGATTTCCCTCAGGGCAGAGGAGACTGCCTCTCCAGCTACATCTGACCTTCTCTGGGTAGAGTGGTGTCCTCTTTACATTGTATCCCCAGTACTTGGCTGAAGGCCTGGCACATAGTAGTTGCTTTGTAAATGCTAACTGGATGCATAACATAAGCTTCTTTTCACCTCTTGGCGGGTAAGGTGGACTTAGGAAACCTGGCCTTCCCCTCTTCTGTCATTCCTCAGCACCAGCCTGCTGGGCAGTGGCCAGGGGATAATTTCTACTCACAGGAAAAACTGATGTGTTCCTGCCCGGTGCTGTGACCTGGGCTGCATGGCTCAGGCGGCCCCTCCCACTGACATCCAGAGCATTCTAGTGGACGGGGAGTCAGAGGGTGCCTGCAGGTCTAGCGTGCAGCAGGCGTTCAAGACTAGGAGAATGGATTTGACATCCTTGTTTACCTTTGCCTCCTTTGTTTCTCTCAGGTGTGGGGAGGTTCAACAAGGGAAAGAAGGAAGGACTAGAGACATAATTTAAGAGAAAGGATGATGGGAAAGCATCCTGAAGTCACCTATTCCCAAATATTCTCTCTATAGGCAGAGCCAACAGGCACAGTGCAGAAGGGGAGGGGAAAGAACTGAAGAAAAGTGATGCCCCTCCGAAAAGTATGTATGTGCAAACTGCCTACTACATTAAAAAGATCACTCACAAGAAATTAATTTGAAAATTTTTTATTAAGAAAAAATAGTGTTGATAACAAAGCAATATGTACATTTTAAAAACTGCTTACAAAATAAATTATGTTCCATAAATTTTAAAATATATATATTTTAGCTCTAACAAAGGAACGTCTTCAGGATAGGCTTGCATATATCACTCTTGTCTGTTAGATAATTTTTTAAATTTGGCTTAAAATATTTTCACAATGCTTTGCTTGGAAATTATTTCATGTTGTTTCATTATATGTACACTCCTTTTGTTTTCATTTTCCTTTGCAAATTTTGGTGTGAAAACACAAGTGTCTGTACTCATGGAAGAAATATCTGCCTTTTAAACAGAGGTTTACACGCTATCAAGTTCAACATTTTTATCTCCCAAGGGAAAAAGTGCTCCTTCTACTATACTTTTAGATTCTTTCCTTGAGTAGGGTTTATATAGTTCCAGCTGAGAATTACTGCCACAAAGCCAGTGGCTCAGGCATTAATGCTTAAAAAAAGAAAAAAAGCCTCCTGTGACATTTGAGGGCTAATACTTTCCCCACATTATACACTTACATTAAACAACAGATGCTTACAAAAATAAGCTAAGAAACCCTCTGAAATGAAAACAAACAAACAAAGAAAACATTGGTGGTCTCTTAAAAGTCACAGTTACAGTTAATGTTCCATCTACCTAATAAAAATGATTTGCTTTCTTGCTGTGAAATGTGACTTTACTGAAGGTTCATTTTGTTTTTACGAAATGCGACTGAGACGCTGCCACAGTTGTTTCAAGGATATGACTTGTTCCAGGCACTCATTTGCTTTGATTTGTCTTTTCCTTATTTTCTTCATTGTCTGGGTATTATTGATCTGTGGAATAGGAGAAGCAACAGTCAAAATTAATCATCACTATCTTTGGCTGATAATTTTGTCTTCTTTATGCAAACCTATCTCTCAATGTGTCACCCAAGACACCCACACAGCTCCTACCTGCTTTCTCCAGAGGAATGCCCTCCCATCTCTCCACCCACAGACTTCAAGGCCAAGCCCCGCCTCCTTCGCAAGGCCTCTGCTAATTGCTCAGACATCTCTTTTGGAAATTCTTCTAGCACTTCAGAGTGTTTATCACTTAAGTGGTTCTCACTTACAGCTGTTATTATTACATCATGGGTATTCCCCATAGCACTGAGCACAAAGTCTTATACATAAGAAACTGAATATTTATTAAATAGATGAAGAGCTGACGATTTCATAATCTCCCTGACAAGATCCTAAGTTCTTCAAGAAAGAGTTATCTTATACTTCTTTATAGATATAATTCAGTAGACCTATTATTTGTTCTGAGTGCTCCCAGCCTCTGTCCCTCCCAACCTCTAAGATGTACCACAGACACCTGAAGGCTTATTCTGAAGAGGAGTCTGTCAAAAAAAAAAAAAAAGATTGCAATCATCTTCTGGTGTATTCCTTCACCTGAATTACTCTTGAGTAGAGACTGACTGGGCCTCCTAAACACACAGTATTCAGATCAATATAGTTCACCAGGTTATTAAGCAAAGAGCTTACCATCTACCATCTGCTAAATCACTGATTTTAGGCTGCCTTTGGGCTTGAGAGAGGGCTAAAATAAATCACTCCAATCTTCCCCTTTTTCACATGCTGTCTAAACTTATCTAGAGTGTCCTCTATGCTCTCACAGTGATGAAGACCATTGTGGTCATCTGTAGATTTGCCAGAGTCTCCTTAACAGGAGATACACAGCCAAACAGGTTTTCATATGGCTGCCTGGTACTGAATAGCCAACTATAAAGCTCATTCCAGAACCCTGTGGCTTCAATCCCTAAAAACTGACAGCCTTAGTCACCCATTCGGCATACAGACTGATAAAGTCCATCCGTGAACAGACCAAAATCATACAAATCTGCACTGTCTCTTTTTGTTTTTTCAGAGTTTGTCATTAGGAAGATAAATTCCCTGCTTTACTTGCCCGCTGAAATAAATATTTAGAACTTGTTACACACTACGAACTGTTCCAAGTGCTTTTACATATATTGACTCATCTTATCCTTGCAAACATCCTGTATGGAACTTGACTCTATGATCCTCATTTTGCAGATGAAGCCAAGCACACAGAGACCAGGTAATTTATCTGCGTTTTCACAGAAGTTACGAGGCTGGGATTCAAAGTCAGGCAAGACTGTCCCTAGACTTCCTGTCCCCAGTTCTGCACTGCTGTTTCCATATTTAAAGTTATACATTCATTCAAATGCATGTAGCTGCATATACAAAAGATTCAAAAGAGACAGCAACTATGCAAACAATTACACAAATATGGGGTGGAGATTTAACGGATAATGTAACATTTAAGGAAATAAGTACACAATTATTAAATGATAAACCCAAGGCTCGCTGCTCACCCTTTGGAATGGATACGAATCTCATAAGGAGCCCACAGGCAGGGATTGTAATTTTGAAGGAGCAGGTTTCAGGGTCCCTGGAGATTAGCTTTTAAGCAACCTCCTCCCCATGCTCGAGAAGCCAGGACCCTCACTGACCACACTTTGGGGGCGGACCTAAGGTCCAGAGCGCACTCCTGCCCAAAGCGTCAGAGCCCCAGAAGAGGTCGGGGCCAGGGTGGGACTCGGCGGCCTGCGGATCTCCGCTGCTCCTTCCCTCCGAAGACAGAGCCCCGGTACAGGCTCTGCGAGGGGCCACGGGGGTCGGGGCTCGCCGGGACAAGCCCCCCGCTCACCCGCCCGGCGGCATCCCGAGGGGTGACTGGGGCGCCCCGCTCACCCCCCCGGAGGACCCTGAGGGGTGACTGGGGCGCCCCGCTCACCTGTGCCCCGCGGTAGCCCGGGCACGCGGCGGCGAGCGTGGCGCGGGTTTTCACGGCGAACGGCTCGTGGGCGAGCGCGGCGCAGCCCGGGCGCCACTCGAAGGTCAGGTTCTGGATTTTGCTGAGGCAGTCGGGCTGCGCGCAGGCGGCCCGGGTCACGCGGGGAGAAAACGCCCGGGAGAGAGAGAGGGAGGGAGGGGGGGAGGGGAGAAAGGGAGACGGAGAGGGAGAGTGAGTGAGTGAGGGGGAGAGGAGAGAGAGCGAGCCGACGAGGCCGGGCGGGGCCGGGCGCTCCTCCTGAGGCGCGGGCCGGGGTCGCGGGGGGCGCTCATGGGGGAGGTCCGCGCGGCCCGAGGGGCAGCAAAGACTGTGATGGCCGGGGCTGCCCTGACGACGGCCCGGGGAGGCTCTGACGTCTCGGACCCGCCTCTTGAGGGCCAGGCGGAGGCCCTCCGGGTGGCGGGGGGCGCTCGGGGGGTCCGCGCGGCCCGCGGCCCGAGGGGCAGCGCTGACCGGGCGCCGCGGACGGAGCGGCGTCCGCCCCAGCGGCCCTGAGGGCACCCCCGGCCCGTCTCGAGCCCGCCTCCCGCGGGCCGTGGGCGGAGCCGCTCCCGGAGTCCTGCTCAAATAGAACGCACTGCCACCCTGACGCGACGGGAGCGGCTTCGCGGGCCGGGCGCCGCGCGGGTCCCCCCGCCCGGCCAGTGTCTCCTGGGGACCCTGCCGCCGCCCGCGCTCCGGGCCCCTCAGGGTCCCCGCCTCCTCGGGGCGCCCGGCGTCCCCGCGGCCCGCAGCTTCAGCCGCTGCCTCACCTGGTCTTCACAGTAGACGATATGGTCAAAGTCGATGGCTCTCATCTGGAAGAGAGAAAGGGAGCAGACGACAAAGAGTGGGGATCAATTCACAGGAGCGAAGTCAGCGCCGGCCTCCCTCTCTCTGCGGCTCCCAGGCTCTGGGATGCTCGGAGAGCAGCTTCCCCTGAGACACTTGTTTCCTGTGCCTGTTTCTGCCTTTGACCAGTAGTGAATCACTGGAGTTCTCAGACACTGCCTGCTGGCGTTGGAAACTGGGTATCAAATGATCCTGCCCTAGAGCGACATCCTCCTTCCCCGCCAAAGTGGACACTACGTGGGGCCACTCGTGTGACAGTAATGCTGTTTTTCCAATGCCCACATCTGCCCTGTAGCCGTTCATCCGCTGCACACATACATGCTCTGTCCAGAAATTAGAACCATCAGGAAAATGATCCACTGTATATTAAAAAAATCTAAAGTGCCCTTATCCCACAAGGGCATCCCAAAGCATCTAGAATACTAGAAAGACTTGATGTGCCCATTCTCCCAGGCTATCCTCACTGGATAGGGTTTCACCCGCCAGAATCCCCTGTTTATCTTTTTCAAGACCTTAGTCACTGTCTTTTTGTTTTGTTTTTTAATTGCATCAGTGAACAGGATCTGGCAGAGAACAGACAAGCTTGATAGATACCATGAGTTACTTATCAATGTCTGCTCCTTGCCAGTATCTGCATATGTGATTGAATTAGTACGCCAATTTCTGGGTGGTCATTTTAGAAGGTCATATATTTCAATATCACTTGTAATTTTTTTTTTTTTTTGGCAAAATGCTGGGCCATGATTTTTTCCAAATTATTTTTCTTTCCTTAAAAGTTAAATTGTAGTGTGTGTGCCTACTCTTACTACAAAAACGCATTTTTAAAACGTTTCTTCACTTACCCCTTTTGTATAGTTATTCAGTTCTTGATAAATGATGTTCCGGTAGCTCTCTTTAATCTTCTTAAAATCACAGTCAGCAAAATTGTAGGTTAGCACGAGCCCTACCAGTTGCAAGATGAAGATCTTCCTGAAAAGATCTGAACGATAATGAGGTATTAGGCATTGTACTTGGAAACCCACTCCCACCCCAGTTTCACACTAAACTGTCTCCACCAACAATGGCTTGCTTCTAGAGTAGCGGCAGGGCCTGTCCCAGGGGCAGGTGCCAGGCAGCAGTCTGCCTCCCATTCACAGCGCCCATGAGGCCCATATTCACCCATTGTTGCCTTAAGTTGGAGTCTCCCTGATGCTCCAAAGCTTTCTGGCTCCACATATATAACACCTACACGCCTACGGGCTCTTTTCTCCTAGGCCAATGATTTTCCTTGATGTCATTCTCTTCCTTTATAGAATTCTAAATTGATGACCTGAAAAAAAAAATAGCACTATCCAAATCTATGGAATTTTAACATTAGTAAAATTATCAGGAATTTCCCTCACCTTCCTCCTTTTGTCTTTGCCCTTTGATATGTGCCTGAGTGTGCCTTTAGAAAGAGACCATCACATCTTTCCTCTACAGGACTGTTTCCATGACCAAACCCCTTTCTTGGGAAAAACACCCCAAACAGTAGCCACTGTGAAAACAGGCACCACTGCCCCTTCATGATGTACACCCTGAGAATCTCCTTTGGTCACTTTCAACTTGTGCTGTCCCTTCTCTGTGGCTGCTGAGCAAACGCAGGGACTTACTTCAGGGGATACTCTGGAGGGTGGGTGCAGCTTCAGGCTTAGGCTGCGCTCCCAGGGAAAGGCATGGAGTCTACAGTAGTGACTGGAACCATGAGGGCAGGGAAGATGAGAAATGGAAACGAACGGGAGAAGATGTGATGGCCTTCGCCCTCAGAAAACGTATAAGTGCTACTCAGGGTGACTGGGGGCACCTCCGGGGTGCTTAGCAAGTTCTCTGGGTGTCGAGTACTTTGGAAGCTCACGGACCAGCCTGGCGGAGCCAGGTGCCGTCCAGTAAGCCCGTCCCAGGCGCGCGTCGTGCGCCCGGCGTCCCCGCGCGCAGCCCCGGGCACACGCCGGCCGCGCGGCCTCGAAGTCTGGGTCAGCCCGGGCTGAGCGCGGGCGCCGCGGGCTCCGGGGACCGGGGGAACAGCGAGGCGGCGGGCTCGGATTTGCCCTGGCGGACTCTGGTTAATCCAGAAAAGGGAGTTTAGAAGCAGCGATGCGAGCACGAGAGCGCCCTAGAGGTTGCGCCGCCACCTTCCGGGCTCCGACAGGACCAAAGCGGACTTTACGGGTAGGAAGACCCGAACCGACGGGCTGTGGGGGGCTGAGCCCCCAGTCCGGGCTCTCCTGACACCCGGCTCCGGCTTTCCCCTCGCCAGCGCCCCGCCTTGCGTTTCGGAGTCTGCAGAGCCCCAGTCCTTGGGGAGTCCCGGGGGTCATCCCCGGAGCGCCGCGCGTGAGCCCCAGCAAAGCTCGCAGGCCCAGCCGAGCCTGGGAACGAGGCCGGGCTGGCGAGCGCGGCGGGAGAGGTGCGGGCCGGGCTGCGGCGGGGACGCGAGCCAACGGAGCCTTTCGGTGGAAGGCGCGCCGCGGCTCTACCCGCGCAGCGGTGCCCGGCTCGCTGGTTGAAGCCCGGGTTGTGGTGCTAACAGGGGTGCGGGCCAGCGGATGATTCACCGCTGACTGAAAAGATGGGCTTTTCTGGAACCTTCCAAGCCTGGGGTTTAGTGTCATTTCAGGATCCTTTGGAAGAGAAGTCCTCCGCCCCGCTCTCCCTCCACCAGCAGCTCGTCAGGGTCTCATGGGATGGTGCCAAAGCCTGATTCATCCGCTGTGCCGTCAGAGGTGTCTCTGGAGATCGGGTAGGCAGACACCAGTTTGAGGCACAGGTCTCTTCTCTGGGTTGGGACATGCTGACGGGTCAGAGACGGAGAAAAGCAGCTTCTGCCCAGGTTCCACTTAGCGTTCCTCTAGGGTGTAAGCGAACCGACTCCCTTCCTTTGTGTCTTCCTCAGAACTGCGTCTCCGTCGGGTTTTGTGGATGCAGGGCAGCGAGGGCGCTGTCTCCTCCTGCGCACCCTGGAGGACCTCTCTGCCGTCCGCACTGCGCGGAACACTGGCCCGGAGGACTCCGATCTCCTCTGTTACTGGGTGGCCTCGTAGATCCCTTCGGTCATGTCACTTTGATGCTCAACACCTCTTGCTCAACCGATCCCGGTTGCCTTGACATTTCCAGTCATCCTTCCCCACCTGAATCCAAGCTGTCTTTCCAGCCTTATCTCCTTTATTCTCCTACACTTCTGCCAAATAGCAGCTGAAGTTAATATGCTCTTAAGATGTCCTTTAGGCTTCCCAGGTGGCCAGTGGTAAGGAACCCGCCTGCCAGTGCGGGAGATGTAAGAGACGCAGGTTCCATCCGCGGGAGTAGGAAATGGAAACCCACTCCAGTATTCTTGTCGGGAAAATTCCGCGGACAGGGGAGCCTACAGTCCACGGGGTCACATAGAGTCGGCCACGGCTGAGCAACTGAGCACTCGCAAGGGTGTGCTTCGCGTTCTTCCCGGCCTCGCCTCCTCGGGGGCAGGCATTCTTCTAGCGCTCAGTGCTCACTCCCGTTTCCTTTAAGCCATATTTATTTTGGGTTTCCTGACAATGATCTTAAAAGATCTATGAAGTGACAGTGGCTCAGTCACGTCCGACTCTTTTAGACCCCATGGACTTCTCCATGGAATACAGTCCATGGAATTCTCTAGGCCAGAATACTGGAGCTAATCTATACTTCAACTTACTGAAGATTTGGATATATACTATGTTTCTTTCTTCTTTTTCTTTCTATGTAGCACATGAGGCTGAGCCCTATAGTGCTAAGATGATGATCCTAGGCAAAAGAAACACTGGCTTCCCCTAATGAACTTGTAGAGTCCACCATATTCTCTCCTTTGCAATGATGGTTTGGAAGAGCAGAAGTCATTTTTGAACTCATCTTAATTCTTCATTTCTTAATAATGTTCTACAGTCCATGGGGTCACAAGCAGTGGGACGCGACTGAGCTATGAAGCACAGCGCAGCAGATGACCCTCCCTGTACCTGAGTCCCACCTTTTTCATTCCTTGGTACCTTTCTTTTGACTCTTGTTTCCCCGCCCCCCCCCCGCCCCCCACGTTGTAGTTAGTACCAATGCATTTATAGCAAGCCACTTCAAAGGTTTTGGAAAAGAAAACTAATATGGGACAAATCAATTATTATAAAACATTCCCTGTTTCCAAGGAGCTCACAATCTATTAAAAACATAAGGTTGAAAACCATTAGTGAAATATTATGTATATTTCAAATGGCAACCATTTCAGGTAAGGGCATCTCTGAAAGTTCCTGGTGAGCTCAAGAGTTTCTTGCTTTTCTCTCTTTAGCATTTGTTCAAATGCTAAAGCTGTGAGCAGTGGCTACACATATAGTTTGGAAAATCCTAGATTAGGGCAAGAATGGTATCTTGCCTGTGGCAGGAAAGTGAGATCATTTTTAGTTCTCTGTGATTATTCAGAGACCTTAGGTAATACTCTCACCCATGAGTGGGTCAGAAAATGACCCAGAATCCAACTCTCTTTTCTCCTACTCTCACTAAAAAGGTGTTATTTATTTATTCCCTTAATATTTTAATTCCTTATTTGATTCATTGTTACCTTTCTTTTTCATTGCCTTATTCTTTCCCTCTCATCTTTTAAATTTACTTCTTTTCTCCGCTTCTTTTAACTATACAGAATACTTAGAGTAGCTAGTCCTCATGGGAAATTCAGTTTGTGTTTGGAGAAGTAGATCCAAGTTGTGAGCAAAAAAGAGGATTTTTTTTTACCCTATTAAATCATAGTGTCATTGGATTTTAAAAAATGGAAGGGATATCAGATAGTTTATTGATGAAATGGGAGAGATTTCCCTCTAGAGAGTAAGAAAAGTGGATGACACCAAACTTGGTAATGTATTAGGATGTGTGATAACGAACTTCCCCCAGGAGAGGGGTATTCTTTTGGGTCTAGAAGTGAATTAATCTAGATCCTTCAGAATGCTAGTCATATAATTACTCCTTCTTTTGGTGTTTGTATATTCATGCAGAAAGGAAGGGTCACACTTTGCAATAGTGAACATTCTTTCTTTCTTGATATTCTTCCTTCATCATTGATAGGCATAATACAGTATGTACATGATGTGAAGTAGTCAGTGTATGCTTTGTGATGATTGCAGCATGTACCCATTTTGACCATTAATTTTGTGTTGTATACTTGTTCTCAAGAAGCCTTCCTGTTGGTTTGATCCATTGATTAATTTCACCAAACTTCCTCTAAGATCCTTTGGGGACATATGTAGACCAGAGAGTGGCATGAGGGAGTTTCCTGTGACAAATGCAAAAAACATCCTTTTATCTCATTTTATTCCCAGGCTGGTTATACCTGTATAATGTTGCCAGGTATTTTTAAATTAGGGAGTGAAAGAGGCTAAATATATGCATGAAAACCTAGTACTTGTACTCATTGCTCTGGAAAGAAACAGTGTTACCCTCATCCCTTTGAAGTAAAGCAAAACGCTCTTGCTTACTTTACTGTTTTCTACAATCAAATAGGAAATGAACAAGGAGAAGACTGTTCAAGAAGAAAGTAGAGGTTGAGCTTTATTAAAATGCTGTCAAAGAGGTCAGAGCTGAAGGACAGTTCCATGGTAGGCATCTTTGTGGGGATATTTACTAGGCTGGGTATTTTCTATGCCCCCTGCCCCAGATACATTCTGCACCCTTCCCTATCTTGCTTTGTACATCAGGGAAATTGTTCTATAGGATTGTATCAACAGGCTCCCTGGACTTCTGGCTTGAGGTTGGGTTCGGCCATAGGATATACTGACAAGAGATCAGAGGGTTGGAGGACAGTGAAGGTGGATTTTAGTTCACTCACTTTCTCCCTGTTGACATTCTTAGATCAGATGCTTTCGTCTCTAGATCTCATAGGTGGACTTTTTCATCTTGCTGCCTTCCAGGCTCTGGTAACCATTCCCTCTCTCTGCTCCTTTAGGTCTAGGGGTGTTAATGGTGCTTATTCTTGTATTACAATGTGGTTGGACCAGACCCAGTTTATACCCATTGTCTTGGCATAGTCAATTAAAAAAGCTTCCTCCTACCCTTAAGTGGCACAATTTGAATAATAAATTATATGATTATCAATTTCTCTATAGTTCTTCTGTCAAACTCTCCTGCAGTTACCCAGTTTAAATGTGCCATTTGTTTCCTGTGGGTCCCCTAACTGTAGGTACAGTGACCTACAGTCATCTTCAGGAAGCCATCATCTAAAATTCCTTTCCTCACATTCTGTGTCTACCTTGTGGCCTCATACTGGCTTTAAAACTTTTGCCCAGGAAATGGTGGCTCTTGACATATAATTAAATTCTAATTTTTGGAAAAAAGTCTACCTGCTCTTAAGTGTGGAAAGATGAGTTATAAGAAATTCTTCAATTTTATTTTTCTTTCTTTTAAATAACATGTATTCCTAGTAATATAACCAGCCAAGATTTGTAAGAAAGCTACTCACCTACTTGATTCTATTGCTTAATTTGCTTTGTAAGTTGAGCTCTTATTGTTTACATATAAAAGGGTTTTAAGAAAAATGACAATTATATGAGTCAAGTGGTTTGTGAGTCAGATAGTATGTGAGTCAGGTGGTAGCCAAGAGCTTAATGCTTATCTGGTATGTTGGAGGCTCTCCAGAGACCTCCCCTACAGTGAATCCCACTATTCTCAGTAATGATATCTGGGTAAGCAATCACCATAAATATTTTCTCTCTTAAACAACTACTTATGATTTTGCTTCTTTATAGTCTACTTTCTTTTCACAGAGCCAGTCAGAGTTTCTGAGAAAGGGCTACCCCAAAATTATAGAATTTCAGACTCATGGTGAGGATGGAGGGAAGAAGAAAAAAGAAAGAGGAGACTGGAAAGTTGAGGGTGATAAATGGACAGCAAAGAAACATGGCATCTAAGAATCTGACTTGGAGCCTGTCCTCAGGTGGGACTGTCATCTAGAAAAGATGCTGAGAGTTTAGAGCAGGTGGTCAGCAAATTATAGCCTGTAGGCTGAATCCTATCCAGCAGCTTATTTTTATAAGGAAAGTTTATTGGAACAGAGCTATGGCCATTTGTTTACAGTGTTGTCTCTGGCTGTTTCTGCTCAGCAAAAACAGTTGAGTGGTTGAGATGGAAACCATCTGGCCTGCAAAGCTTAATATTTGGTGTTTGGCCTTTTACAGAAAAAGTTTACAGACCTCTGGTTTTGAGAATTAGTCCACTTAGCCTTATAATAGTTTTGGTTGTTGACTTTCTCTGGTGCTTACCATCTTTTTATAAAAAAAGATGACCATCAACAGTGTGTAAGTGTCCTGTGGTCCCAAACCAGTAATTTCTGCATGAGGGCAGCAGAAGGTGAGGTGGTTGGATGGCATCACCGACTCAATGGACATGAACTTGGGCAAACTCCAGAGATGGTGACGGACAGGAAGGCCTGGCGTGCTGCAGCCCATGGGGTCACAAAGAGTTGGACACAACTTATCAACTGAACAACAACAAATAACATTTTATTTGCAACTGAATCACTGCAGATGATGATTGCAGCCATGAAATTAAAAGACGTTTGCTATCAAAACCACAATGAGGTACCATTACAAAGTCTACAAGCAATGAATGCTGGAGGGGGGTGTGGAGAAAAGGGAACCCTCTTACACTGTTGGTGGAAATGCAAACTAGTACAGCCATTATGGAGAACAGTGTGAAGATTTCTTAAAAAACTGGAAATAGAACTGCCATATGACCCAGCAATCCCACCACTCCTGGGCATACACACCGAGGAAACCAGATCTGAAAGAGACATGTGCACCCCAATGTTCATCACAGCACTGTTTATAGTAGCCAGGACATGGAAGCAACCTAGATGCCCATCAGCAGATGAATGGATAAGGAAGCTGTGGTACGTATATACCATGGAATCATGGGAAGCAACCTAGATGCCCATCAGCAGATGAATAGATAAGGAAGCTGTGGTACGTATACACCATTAAAAAGAATTCATTTGAATCAGTTCTAATGAGATGGATGAAACTGGAGCCCATTATACAGAGTGAAGTAAGCCAGAAAGATAAAGACCCATGTAGTATACTAACGCATATATATGGAATTTAGAAAGATGGTAACGATAACCCTATATGCAAAACAGAAAAAGAGACACAGATGTACAGAACAGACTTTTGGACTCTATGGGAGAAGGTGAGGGTGTGATGTTTAGAGAGGACAGCATCAAAACATGTATATTATCAAGGGTGAAACAGATCACCTGCCCAGGTTGGATGCATGAGACAAGAGCTCGGGGCTGGTGCACTGGGAAGACCCAGAGGGATGGGGTGGAGAGGGAGGTGGGAGGGGGGATCTGGATGGGGAATACATGTAAATCCATGGCTGATTCACATCAATGTATGGCAAATACCACTACAATATTGTAAAGTAATTAGCCTCCAACTAATAAAAATAAATGGAAAAAAAAAAAAAAAGACACTTGCTCCTTGGAAGGAAAGTTATGACCAACCTAGACAGCATATTAAAAAGCAGAGACATTGCTTTGTCAACAAAGGTCCATCTGGTCAAGGCTGTGATTTTTCCAGTGGTCATGTATGGATGTGAGAGTTGGACTATAAAGAAAGCTGAGCGCCAAAGAATCAATGCTTTTGAACTGTGGTGTTGGAGAAGACTCTTGTGAGTCCCTTAGACTGCGAGGAGATCCAATCAGTCCATTGTAAAGGAGACCAGTCCTGGGTGTTCACTGGAAGGACTGATGTTGGCGCTGAAACGGCAATCCTTTGGCCACCTGATGCGAAGAACTGACTCATTTGAAAAGACCCTGACGTTGGGAAAGATTGAGGGCAGGAAGAGAAGGGGAAGACAGAGGATGAAATGGTTGGATGGCATCACCGACTCAATGGACATGGATTTGGTGGACTCCAGGAATTGGTGATGGACAGGGAGGCCTGGCGTGCTGCGGTTCAGGGGCTCACAAAGAGTTGAAAACGACTGAGCAACTGAACTGAACTGAACAACAACAACAGGAACAAATAACGTTTTAATCAAGGGAATTTTTCCCTTTTTGGTCTTCTTACTCTTGTTCCTCAAAATTTGTACTGTAAACTTTTAATTAACAGTAAGTACCTGGGAATATTGATTATACTTCCAAGTTCCCAAGTCCTTTCTCATGTATTCCTAATGGGTTTAAACGTTCAAATCTCTTTTAGAAAACAATTGTTTCAAAAGTGCATTAGAAAAGATATGGAGTCTATAAACAAAGATATGCAATAAGTACCTCATACTTTGTTATTTTACAAAACCAGGAAAGAACCTGGATAACTCCTATCTCAGAGAATACAGACTACTCTCACCTGTTTGAAATAAGAGATTTATAGAGTTATTTTGTCACTGTTATTCCTATTAGAAGAATGTGCCAATGTGCACCTTCATTGTAATTTAATTCAATGAAGGATACTTGATTTTCCTCAAACCCTTCCCCAAACTCTTCTGAAACTGAATTACTTCCCACTTATATTTGGTTGACCAAAAAGCTCCTTCTGTTTTTTTTTTTTATAAGTAAAAAGACACGTTTTTCATTTTCACCAAGAACTTTATTGAGTAACATATTCATCTTTTTGTTCTACTACCTTCTGCCATTTTCTAGGCAACTTCATTATTCCATTTTCCCTAAACTTTTTATATTTTTGAGCAAAGAACTGTTCCAGGTGCCTTTTACAGCCTTTCTTCCAGGGAATTGAATTTTTTTCCATTAAGAGAATTTTCTAAAGATTGAAATAAATGAAAATTCAAAGGTGCAATGTCTGGTGACTACAGCAGAATCAGAACTTACCAGCCAAGCTGTAACAGTTTTTGCCTGGTCATCAAAGAAACACGTGGTCTTACATTATCCTGATGGAAGATTATACGTTTTCTGTTGACAAATTGCACACGTTTTTCATCCTGTGCTGCTTTCAGTTGGTCTAATTGGGAGCAGTACTTGATGGAATTAATTGTCTGGTTTTCTGGAAAGAGCTCAAAATAGAGAGCTCCCTTCCAATCCCACTATCTATACAACATCACTTTCTCTGGGTGAAGACTGGTCTTCAGTGTGGTTAGTGGTGGTTCATTTCACTTGCCCCACAGTCTCTTCTGTTCCACATTATTGTACGGTACTTTTCATTGCCCATCACAGTTTGTTTTAAAAATGGAATGTTTTCCTTTTTCCAACGAGGATTGAATGAGGAAGTATGGTCAAGAAGGACTTTTTCCTTCCTAACACATGTGCAACCCAAACATCAAAGCAATGAGCATAAACAAGCTGGTACAAATGACTTTCAGTGCTCGGTTTGGATATTTTACAGGTGTCAGCTATCTCCTCTGTGGAACGGTGATTGTCCTCAACGTCTCAACTTGATCACTGTCCACCTCAACTGATCCACAGGATGGGGGAGCATCGTCCAGGGAGAAATCTCCAGAGTGAAACTTCACACGCCATTTTTAACACTTTTGATCAGTCACAGCACCTTCTCCATATAGTGTACACATCTTTTTTGTATGTGTTTCTGTTGTGTTTTTACCTGTCTTAAAATAATAAAGCAAAACATGCCGAAAATGTTGATCATTTCTTCCGTCTTTAATACTAAAATGGCTACATCAAAATTCACCAGTTTTGATGTGTTTTTTCTTTAATGCTTGCTGCTATGACAGCTATCACAATACAGTCTCAGAAAATTGTTTCAAGTGAAGTTGAAGACAAATAAGCACTACTAGAGCCATCTTAGGGAAAAGCTGAAAGAACTTTTTGGCCAGCCCAATATTTTTATAAAATTAATGTTTTGGTTTTTTTTTTTGGCGGGGGGAGGGTGACTTTTCTTTAAGAAATTTCTTCTAAAGGACAGTGGTTTTTGAATAATGTTGAAGATTTCAGACCTGTGCATTTGAATTCATAGTATCATGCTTATATTTGCATTCAACTTAGAGCCTAGTACATGGCCTCATTTTATCTTCATGTAACTCAATTCTATTTAAATATTTAGTAAGTAACTATTTTTAGTTGCACTGAAGTAAATCCAAATATTTAGATAATTCTCTGTGGTATTTTATTTTATGAATAAATTATTTAAAAAAAAACATGTGAGATTACAATTAAAACAATATAGTGGGCCAGTGAGTAGTCAGTTAGCTCAGGAGTCAGGAGACTCGGGGCCTGCTTCAGGGGCAGTTTGCTTACACCTTCTCTTTTCTCTTTATGTCTCACTAGGGTGATTTAAAGAGGAGTTAACATATACAAAATCCCCTGAACATTTGAGGAGAGGCCCCGCTGTGCATTCGAGGGGTTAAAGTGCAAAAACAGTGAGCATGCAAGTCTCTTCTTCAGATAGACTGCACACCACTGGGTGTCTCAGCGTGGGGGTCCAGCCTCACCTCACCTGAGAAGCAGAGGTCCTGAGACTTAATACAATGAGCAGTTGTGGCCACCCATCTCAAAACGCATTCATCACCCACCGCAAACGGATTCGGATGACAGTCTTCATGAGTCACTGTTTTTTAAGTGCAGAGCAAGGCTAAGTATCTGTCTTCCTCTGCTCAGGCCGCAATAACAGAATAGCATAAAGTGCGTGGATTAAACAAGAGGCATTTTTATTTCTGAAAGCCTGGGAGTTCATGACCGAGGTGCTGGCCGGCTGGTTTTTGGTAAGAACACTCTTCCTGGCTTGCACACAGCTGCATCCTCATGGGAGGAGAGAGAGAGGGCTGTCCGGTGTCTCTTCTTGTGAGGACATTGTCACATCATGAGGGATGCACACATGTGACCATATTATAATACCTGCCCCAGGCCCCATCTCCAAAGACTGTCACAGTGGAGATCAGAGCTTCACATCTTCATTTTTCTGGCCTGAGGGGTGAGGGGGCTAGAACCAAACCTTCAATCCATAATACACATATCTATCTGACAAGTTGTAGAAAAGAAGCATTCTTCAATTGGAAACTAGACTCTAGAGGCCAGGAACTTCTACTTTTCAGTCTTCATGGTAGGTAAAAAATTCATATTAATTAATGGCTGATGAAAAAAGTACTAGGTGAAATCATCATACATACTTGAATCATCTTCATGTTCTGTATTTTAGTAAATGGGAACTGTTTTAACAATACAGAAATTGTAGAGAATAACAAAGCATTTGTATTCCTGCTAACCAACTCTATTTCATGTGTATAGGGAAAGAGAAAAAAGAATAAGAATTAGAGAGGATAGAGATGAAAAATAGGTGAAGTGAGGGAAAGGATATATGAGAGTTCTCTCCTCTAGTCTTGTACTATTTCCTAAATTTCAAATTATATCAAAATGAAAAATTGCAAAATAATTACAGATACAGTCAAAGGCTCAGTGTATCATTCCATAATTCTCTAATTATTGTCCCTTTCCCAATGGTTTTGTAATTTTCTACTCAAATATATATGTTTAAAAACAATATATATGTTTTTAGTTTCTAAAAAGCTTATATAAATACTACTATTCTCTATGTGTTCTTCTTGAGATATTATGTGCATCTACAACATACGTATATATGTTTATACATACTGACAAAATATTACACATATCTGTTTATATCTATTTTCACACAAATAGTAACATTGCTATACACTATTATGAGCCCTTTTTCCTTCAAATAATAATAAGCCTGATACTGTTCCCTGTTATTTCATAGATTTTATAGAATTTTTGTTGTTTCACAACATTCTATTCATATGAAAACATCAAAATTTATTTGAAGTCTCCTGTTTTATGAAATTATTTCCAATTTGCTATTTGAAATAATGCTTCAGTGAATAACTTGGTGTGTTCATTATTTAGCATGTTTTGCCCATGTGTGAATTATCTATAAGATAAATTTCTACAAGTAAATTGCTGTGCCAAAAGGTACATTCTTTTGTAATTTGGGTAGATATTATCTATCTGGCTGTATCATCTAGAATCTGTCTACAGAAGTACCAACAGTATAGTGTCACCTCAGTATCATATGAGAACATGGTTTCCCTGTCAATATAGGATGTTATCAAAATTGCTTATCTTGCCAAGTTAATGGGTGAAAAATTATTTTTCTTTGTGCGGTTGTTTTAAAGTTTATTGTAAACCTTTTTAGTTTCTGTAGACTTAAGGGTCATTTGTATTTCCTTTTTTGGGAGCTGTGTGCTTAAATGCTTTATCTGATTTTCCAAATATTGTTGGTACTTTTCTTGTTAATTTGAGAGAGTTCTTTATAAATTGAGAGATTATCCATTTGTCATACAAACTGCAACAATTACCTTTAGGTTCATGATTTGTTTTTGATTCTGCCTATAGTGGTTTCTGCTGGGCAGAGTTACTTTTAAAAATCTAGCTGAATTAATCAGTATTTTTTTCTCATGTCTTCTTTTGTGTCGTAGCTGGAAAACCCTTACCCATTCTAGGTTTAAAACAAGGACACAATTTTTGTGTACACTAATGCTATCATGGTTTCACTTTTTACATTGAAATCCTTGATATCTCTGGACTTACCCTGGGATAAGGAGTAAGATACAAGAGACACAGGTTTGATTCCTGGGTCAGGAAGATCCCTGGGGTAGGAAATGGCAATTCATTCCAGCATATTTTCCTGGAAAATCTGACGGGCAGTGGACAGAGGAGCCTGGCAGTCTACAGTCCAGGAAGTCACAAAGGGTCAGACATGACTGAGCACAAACACACACATGGGTGTGAGACAGTTGTCTACCTTTAAAAAAAAAAAAAAAAAAAAGCAAAAACAAACAAACAAAAAAAACACGTAGTTATTTGAATATTACATCAGTGGCATCATCAACTCAATGGACATGAGTTTGAGCAAACTCTGGGAGATGGTGAAGGACAGGGAAACCTGGCATGATGCAGTCCATTGGGTCACAAAGAGTCAGACACGACTGAGCAACTAAATGACATCTAAACATTAACTTTTGAATAATTCATTTTCTTGTATTGATTGTAAAGTACACCAGTCATGTATCTAGATACATCTGTGTCAGTATAAAACCATAGTTTTATGTTAAAATTTACTCCTGATAAAATTTTTTGCTCTGAAATCTACTTTGTCTAATATTCATAGAGCCATCTCAGATTTTGATTAATTAAAGCATTGTATATTTTTATCCACATTTTATTTTTAACCTATTTATATGTTACCTTTACAGTTGGCTTCTTATAGCAGCTCTTGTTCTTCTCATATAATATGGCAACGTTTGCCTTGTAATCTGAAAACCTGTTCAGATCATTTGTACCTAATATACTTATTGATAATGTTGGGTTTGAATCTATTATTCTGCTATTTTTCTACTCTACCATATTTTCTTTGTTTCCCTTTCCTTTTTCTGTCTTCTTTTGAATTAATTCAGTAATTTTTTAAGATTCCATTTTATCACTGCATTTGCTTATTAGCTAATAAGTTCCTTTTGCGTGTGTGTGTATGTGGCTGCCTTAAAATTTGTAATACTGTTAGGTAGTCAGAATAGGGAAAAGGAGTCCAAAATGGCAGTGGCTAAAAGACCAGGAAGAGAAAAGCCCGCGAAAATAGAACAGAGGAAGGTCAAGGGAAGATCCAGGGACCGGAGTGAGGGCTTCAGGTAGAACAGCGCTCCTGCCTAAGCCCAATTTGCCTAGGACAGGCCCAGGCAGAAGGAAAAAACATATAAAAAGAGGAGCCAAAGGACTGTCTCTCCCGCGCTATGGGGTACTCTTCTCTTCGCGTATTTGGATCGAGGTGCCCTCACGCCTCAAAGGTGGATTTTCCTGCTATCTTCTAAATAAAATAGAGCTGTAACACTGAACTGTAATACTGATTTCTCTAAGAGCTATAACACAGTCCATTCGAGACCTGAGAGCTATAACATTGTCTGTCCAAGACCTGAGAGCTGTGACCCGCTGAGGGGGCTTTAATGTCTGTTACTCCAAATCTTTGTTGTGACGAGACAAAGAACCGAGGAGCATACACTCGCCTGACGGTACGTATCTGTAGATTATCAGTTTACCTTCAAGTAATATATCATTTCATGTATAGTATAAATATGTTATGAAAATGTGTTTTTCCCCTCTTGGCTTCTGTCCAATTGTCATATACTTTATTTATACATATTTAAAACCCCACAATACATTATTGTTTTGTTGACATAGCCAATTACCTTTTGAAGAGATTCTTAAAATAAGAAAATTTTGCCATATATATTTATCCATATAGTTGTCACTTCTTGTGATCTTCTTGTGTTGTGAGATCCATATTCCTTCTAGCAGTCATTTTCCTTCTGCTTGAGGGACATGGCATGCTCAGTCCCTCAGTCGTGTCTGGCTCTTTCTGACCCCATGGACTGTAGTCTGCCAGGTTCCTCTGTCCGTGGGATTCTCCAGGCAAGAATACTGGAGCGGGTGCCATATCCTCCTCCAGGGGACCTTCCTGACTCTCTTTAGCACTTTTGTAATTCAGATATGCTGGGAAGGAATTCTTTCAATCTTTGTATGACACCCCCCCCCCCCCACCATTCCCAGCTTTCTTTGCCTTTACTTTTCAAAGATACTGTGCTGAATATTTTTTCTTTCATTATTTTATAGATTTGCTCTAATGGCTTCTATTATTTCTAAAAATATATCTGCTGTTATCCTTATGGCCTTCCCTGGTGGCACCGTGGTAAAGAATCCACCTGCCAATGCAGGAGATGCAAGATAATCATAAAATGTCTTTTCCTCTACCTGCTTTTAACATTTTCTCTTCACCTCTGGATCTTTTTTTCTCCTGTGTATTGAGGTAAAAGTGACACACTGTATGCATTTAAGATGTGCAAAGTATTGAAAGTAGTCAAAGAGGGAAGTTTATAGTGATAAATGCCTACATTAAGAAAAAAGAAAGAAGTCAAACAGCCTGACTTTACACCTCAAAGTGAGAAAAAAAGTAAACTAAGCCCACAGTTAGCAGAGGTCTTCGCTGGTGGCTCAGCAGTAAAAAATCCATCTGCAATGCAGGAACCACAGGTTGGGAGGATCCCCTGAAGGAGGGCACAGCAACCTACTCCACTATTCTTGTCTGGAGAATCCCATGGACAGATGAACCTGGAGGTCTATGACCCAGAGGGTTGCAAAGAGTCGGACATGGCTAAAGCAACTTAGCACACACACAAAGCTAGTAGAAGGGTGGATATAATAAAGATTAGAGTAGAAATAGGAACTAAAAGAACATTAAAAAAAAAAAAAAGATCAATGAAACTAAGACTTGGTTTGTTGAAAAGATAAACAAAGTTAGACAACCATTAGCTAGACTCACCAAGAAGAAAGAGAGACAAATAAATATGGTTATAAAAGAAGGGGAGACATTATGGCTGATAACTACACAAATACACAGCAGATCATAAGAATGACTGTGAATAATTCTATGCCAATGAATTTGACAATCTAGAATAAGTGGATAAATTCTTAGAAACATAGAACTATCCAAGGCTGAATCATAAAGAAATAGAAAATATAATCAGACCAGTTACTAATGAAATTTAATCAGATATTAATAATCTCTCAAGAAAAGGACCAGCTGGTTTCACGGATGAGTTCTATCAAACTTCTAAGAATTAAGACCAATTCTCAAATTCTTCCAATTAGAAGAAGAAGAGGGAATACTTTCAAGCTCATCTTACAAGGGCACTACAAATAAAGAAAACTACAGGATGATATCTTTGATGATTATGGGTGTGAAAATCATAAAAAAAAAATAGCAAACTGAGTTCATCAGTACATTAAAATGTTCACACAGTGTGATCGAATGGAATTTATTCCAAGGATGCAAGGATGGTTCAACATCTCAAATCAATCAGTGTGATGTGCCACATTTAGAAAAAGGGAAGATTTTTATAGGTAAATAAATATGGTAAAATTTTCTTATTTTAGAAAATCTTTTTAAAAGGTAATTGGGTGTTTCAACAAAATAATAATAATGTATTGTGGAGTTTTAACTATGTATGAATAATGTACATATCATCTCAATAGGTGCAGAAAAGTCATTTGACAAAGCTCAACATTCTTTCATGATAAAAACTCTCAACAAAGTAGGTATAACGGGAGCATAATAAAGGCCATATATGACAGTCCAGTTCAGTCACTCAGTTGTGTCCGACTCTTTGTGACTCCATGCACTGCAGCACGCCAGGCCTCCCTGTCCATCACCAACTCTCAGAGTTTACTCAAACTCATGTCCATTGATTCGGTGATACCATCCAACCATCTCATCCTTTGTCAACCCCTTCTCCTCCCACCTTGAATCTTTCCCAGCATCAGGGTCTTTTCAAATGAGTCAGTTCTTTGCATCAGGTGGCCAAAATATTGGAGTTTCAGCATTAGCATCAGTCCTTCCAAAGAATATTCAGGACTGATTTCCTTTAGGATGGACTGGTTAGATCTCCTTGCAGTCCAAGGAACTCTCAAGAGTCTTCTCCAACACCACAGTTCAAAAGCATCAATTCTTCAGCACTCAGCTTTCTTTATAGTCCAACTCTTACATCCATACATGACCACTGGAAAAACCATAGTTTTGACTAGACGGACCTTTGTTGGCAAAATAATGTTGCTACTTCTTAATATGCTGTCTAGGTTGGTCATATACAGCTAATATAGTCAACAATGAAAAGCTTAAAGCTTTTTCTCTATGATCAAGAGCATAGCAAAGATGTTCATTATCACTACTTTTATTCACCACAGTACTAAAAGTCCTATCTAGGTTGGTCAGGCAAGAAAAAGATATAAAATGCATCTAAATTATAGATTGTTAAGAAATATCTTTCAAGCTTATTAGCAAGTTCAATTTTTCTGTGTGTTATTAAGCATATAGAATACAGTTATATTAATTGTTCAATGTCCTTTCTGATAACTCTTTTATCTCTGTTATTTCTGAGTCTGTTTCTGCTGATTGATTTTTTCTTCCTACTCATTGCTAGTGGCATCTTCTTCTCTCTTGCACTACTAGTAATTTTGATTGTATCAGTGATATTGTGGACTTTGTTAAAAGTCAGATTTTTAAAAATTAATATTTTGTACTTTTCTCTGTGACATAGTTAATAGAAAAGTTTTATTTTGAGCCCTGAATTTCAGCTTTGTTAAGCAGAATCAGAGCTGTCTAGGGCTACTTTTTTCCCCCAGGACAATGACTGCAACTTTCTGAGTACTCTCCTTAATGATCCATGAATTATGAGTTTTTCCAATTTGGTCACATATTATTCCTGGCCCTGTGTGACCATTCCCACTGCTCCTTTCATTGATTCTTCTCCGAGTGTCCAGTATTATCCTTCCATGCAGTTGCCAGACTCCAGAGAGACTCACGTAGTGTCATATAAAGAAAACATGCTTGGGGATAGACAGCCTTGCATTCTGATTCCAGATCTGCCAGGTTCTGTCTGTGTAATTTTGGTAAACTTACTTAAAATTTCTTTTCTTGTGTTCTCATTTGTAAGACGAGGATAATAATAATGCGAACAATGGGGCCAGTCACAGTAATAATGACTGCAGATTAGCTTAGGGAATAAGTGTTGCTTGGGTTTAGCACAGTTCCTGGCACATGGTAAGTTTTAAATGCCACTGTAAAAGTAAATGAAGGGGAGTTCCCTGGTGGTGCAGTGGTTAAGAATCTGTCTGCCAATGCAGGGGGCATGGGTTAGATCCCTGGTCCTGGAAGCTTCCATGTGCCACAGAGCATCTAAGCCCACGAGCTGCAACTGCAGAAGCCTGTGCACCTCAAGTCTGCACTCCGGAACAAGAGAGGCCCACACACTGCAACCCAGAGCATCTCCTGCTCGCTGCACCTAGAGGAAGCCCTCATGCAGCAATGAAGACCAAAAGCAACCAAAAATAAATAAGTAAGTTTAAAAAAAAAAAGTAAATGGAGGTAGTGAATGGTGTTAATAGAATGTAGTTACAGTAAAGCACAGTTCAAAACTTGGAAACAAGATCTGTCTGAAATAGACTGTAATTAGATAAGCAGGGTGGTTATAGTTTTCCAATTCAACTTCTTGCTAAAGATGTGCCAAGGAGATAAAAGTAAAAGAAAATAACTTTTTCACTTTGAAGATTTAGTGAATCTGGGTGCAAATTCTCATTAACCTTGAGTAGATATAATTTTTTCTTTTGTATTTTTTCAACACATTTAATACATTTGGTTGTCAAAAAGTTTCTTCTGTGTTCTAAGAGCACACTTTTCATTTCCACTCAGAACTTTATTGAGCAACATATTCACTGTTTTGTTTTACTTGTGCTCGGTTTGCTCACAAGAGTCTGATTCTTTGCTCTACTACTTTCTGCCATTTTCCAGGTAACTTCATAATTCCATCTTCCCAAAACTTATCTTTCCAAGCAAAAAACTGTTCTAAGTGCCCTTTACAGTCTTCCAGGGAAATGAATTTTTTTCCATTAAGAGAATTTTGTAAAGACTGAAATAAATGAAGCTTTGAAGGTGCAATATCAGGTGAATACAGCGAATACCAGAACTTCCTAGCCAAGTTGTAACAGTTTTTGCCTGGTTTTCAAAGAAACACGTGGTCTTTTGTTGTCCTGATGGAAAATTGTGCTTTTCCTGTTAACTAATTCCAGATGCTTTTCATCAAGTCGGTTGGTTTAATTGGGAGTGGTACTTGTTGGAATTAATTGCTTTGTTTCCCAGAAGATGCTCATAATAGAGAGCTCCCTTCCAACCTCAGCATATGCAGGACATCACTTTCTTTGGATGAAGATCAGTGGTGGTTTATTTCACTTGCCCCATGATCTCTTCTGTTTCACATTATCATACAGTATCCACTTTTCATCACCTGACACAATTTGCTTTAAAAACAGAATGATTTTCTCATGTTTAAATAGAAGATCACTTGCAGAAATATGGTCAAGAAAATGTTTTCTCGCTTATGTAGAACCCAAGTATCAAATTGGTTAACATAACCAAGCTGGTGCAAATGATTTTCAACACTTGATTTGGACACTATGAGTATGTTGGCTATCTCCTGTGTGGTATGATTTTGATTATTCTCAGTTAATGTCTTGATTTGATCACTATCAACTTCAACTGGTCTGCCTGATGGTAGAGCATCTTCCAGAGAGAAATCTCTAGCACGAAACTTCACAAATCACTTTTGACACATGTGATCCGTCACAGCATCTTCTCCATACATGCACAAATCTCTTTAGGTACTTTCGTTGCATTTTTACTTTTTTTGAAATAATAAAGCATAATATGCTGAAACATTGCTCCTTTCTCCCATCTTCAATAGTAAAATAGCTACACAAAATTTCACCAATTTTGATGTTTCTAAAAAATATGCATGCTGATATGACAGCTGTCACAATTCAGTCTAACAAAATTGCTTCAAATGAAGTTAAAGACAGTTAAGCCCTACTAGAACCATCTTACAGAAAAGAACGAACCTTTTGGCCAACCCATATATATAAATGACTTTCTGTTGGCCAAAAGTTGTCAATGGCAGAACTAAAACTAGAATTCAGGTATTTTTCTGTATCTCCAGGCAGCCTTACTGGGGGAAGTAGGAATATTTTTTGTTTAAAGATAACAATAATATTTCTTCTTAAATCATAAACACCTCAATATCTTACTTAATTTTCCAAAAGGATTAGCTTGGTTTTATGTTGCTTTGGGCCCTGCAACTTTTCTTAGTTATCTTGGCATATTTGGAATCAGAAATTTGATCTACTGCTGCTTTCTTGTCTTGTATTTGATTCTAAAAGTTTCATCTCTCAGTTCAGTTTGTCTTTCACTCCAACATCGACTGTTAGACCGTTGTTCTTTACTTTGCTCTCATGTTTCTGTTCTCCTGCTTTGCTTTCTTTCATTTCACTTCAGTTCAGATGTTGTTTGGTGTCACTGTTTTCACTGTGGACAAGGACTGTTCAGGGTCATGTAGAGAATGATAGAAGAGCAGCCCCTGTTTGAAGAGGCTCTGTTGGTTTGGTTGTTGCTCTGACTTTGACTGCTCTAACACCTAACTTCCCTTCTTCTGCCTCATCTACCTTATCTTCCTGCCTCTCTGGTCACTTCACTACAGTCATCCTTTCCCATCTCCACCTTCTCCTCTTGTAGGATTCCAATGGCTCTCTTCTGCCAAGAAGTCAGAGGTAGATGGAAAGGGAATGGCTATGCCACAGTGCCGTAAAATTGACTATCTTTCCAAAATCTGCTATTCCTTTCTTGAAATGTGCTTTGTCTTCCTGCAGTGTTTTTAACCTGAAGGCTGACTTAGCTAACACTACTTTTGTAGTTTAGAAAACTCACGTTGGGTTGAACCGTATTCCTTGGCCATGTGCTTTTTACTGCTTAATTTCCACATCTACTTTCTTCTGTCCTTTGCTTTTGCTACCATTTCTCTTTTTGCTTTTACTATTCTCCTAGACCAACTTTTGCTCTCTGGTCCAGCTTGGTGTTAATCTTCATTTTATTTTCACTCCTGTTTAGTAGTATGGAATTGCACAGTGTTATCAATGAATTACTAACCTACCATCTATTGGAATGTTAGCAGTTATTCCATTTGTTTCATGAATGGACATTTTCTGGCTCAGATGCATTTGCTTCAAATCAATGATTTTTATTAAGTACCTACAAGTTTTTATTTTACTAAGTACTACAATATTAAGGTATCTTTAAGAAGTTTGCAGTCTTTTATAAGTGTGCATGAGACATCAATATAATGAAGCACTAGAGAGACTAGTTTGAGTTAGTATTGTAAGATAGAAAAAGTGAACAGTGTGGGTTGGAGTTATTCATGAGAAAACCAATTCTGATAGTCATGAATAGTGGGATTGAAGGAATTAGTTTTACTGGCTGCAAGATCATTGTACTAGAATATGTCCAGTTCACAAAAACTTAGAAGATATTGAGCTTAAAAGATATTTATCTATTGGAAAATAATATTTAAGAAGAACATATATATATGTGTAAAACTGAATCACTTTACTGTATAGCAGAAATTGGCACAACATTGTAAATCAACCATACTTCAACAATAATAACAAAAAAAAGGTAGTTCTTTTTCACATGATTTTTAAGTTCTCACTATGATTCACTTAGGCATCATTTAATTTGGGACTAGAAAGTGATTATCTGGCTGGAGGCTGCATTTCCTAGCTTTCCTGGTAACTGAGCATGTTATGCTCTGGTACATGAGAAGAAAATAAATCCCTTGCTCTTTAAGTGACTGATCTCTGGTCCAGCATTTGGTCTACCCTAACTGATGTAGTATTCGACCCAAACAGAGTAAAAGCTTAGACTAAAGCCTTTAGCAAGTAAGACTGACATATGTGTTGATGTAATTTGGTGAGATGTATTCTATTTGAAGAATTGTCAACTGCAATTTCTCTTGTTTCTTTCATGTCTTGTGGCTACCACCTACAGCACAGTTGACTCAGGACATCCAAGGAAGTCAGTGTAAGTTTCCTCCCCAGCTTCAACTCTTGCTTCATACCAATTTTGCTTTGTATTACTTTTTTCTAAGTCACATTGCCCATAATAAAATATTTAAGAAGCAGTAGGAGTTCTGACCAATAGCCTAAATAGTGCTATTTTAAACTGAATGACTGAGTTTCTCTCTTATAATTTCAACGTTGGCTCCAGTCCAGACTTTCTTTGGAGAAGTTGCAGACAGTAACATCAGAACTGCTTCAGTCCTGAGGTCCTGGAGCAGTTCTGCAGGACCCCAGGAGCACTTTTGAGTCCTTCAGTATAAATTGTATGGTCAACTGAAATATACCTGTAGGAGATTTGTTTCAAAGGATCTAACTGGGTATTCTGCTGTTTTCACAGAGGATGATTAGTAAAAGTAGAGAAAAAAGTAAAATTGAAAAACTCATAAACTTTGTCACTTGACAGCACCTACACTTCCTCGGTGGCTCAGTGGTGAAGAACCCTCCCGCCAGTGCAGGAGACATGGGTTTGATCTCCAGGTCAAGAAGACCCCCTGGAATAGGAAATGCAACCTATTTCAGTATTGTTGCCTGGAAAATCTCATGGACAGTGGAGCCTGGTGGCTACAGTCCATGGAGTCGCAAAAGAGTCAGGCACAACTTAGCAACTAAACAACAACAACAAGGCAAAGATTGACCAGGAAAGGAGGTTGACAGTGACAACTAAGGAGAGATGAGAATCTTTAGGGTGTTTTTGTGGACATTTCCCATCCCTGAGATACTAAGGTATATTTTTGAAGAGCTCATTTTCCTATGTTTTGAATTTCTTAACTGTACTTAAATATAATAGGTTGTATCTAAGATATCTTCCAGATTCTGTGTTTCTATAGTCTTTTTTCTACACAAGTGTTCAAATGGACCAGAGAAAAGGGAAAAATTATTAAACTTTTACTAGTTTGTTTATATGGCTACTAGCTAATTGTTTTATTGATTAGTAATAATAATTTTATTAGAATTAACCAATTATCAACTGATAATTTTGGGAAGAGTAGTCAGATAGAGGTAGAGTTTCTGTCTATCAACATATTTACTTATATAAATTTAGTATGTATTAGATACTGCTGTAATTGCTTTATACAGTCCTATCAAGTAGATGCTATTATTTCCCCATGTTATAGCTGAGAAAACTGGGCCATAGGGAGATAAAGTCATTTTCCAAAAGTCACACAGCTAGTGCTGGGTAGACTGGAATTCAAGCTGTCAGGCCCCAGAGTCGCAGATTTTAATACAATATTATATTGGTATACAGGAAAAAGTCTGAGTCAGTCTCTTGTGGGGCCACTGCTCCTTTCTCCTGGCTCCTGGTGGGCACGAGGTTCTATCTGTGCCCTCTGAGAGTCTACTTCCCCAGCCCTGTGTAAGTTCTGTAGTCAAATCCCACTGGCCGCCAAAGTCAGATTCCCTGGGGCTTCTCAGTCCCTTTGCCAGACCCCCAGGTTGGGAAACCTGTTGTGGGTCCTAGAATCCTCTTAACAGTGTGAGAATTTATCTGGTGTAGCTGTTCTGCAGCTGATTGTCTGCTCAGCAACTCTGTGGTGGGGTTCATGGTGACCTCCTTCAAAAGGGCTTATGTCCCACTCTGTGTGACCAGGTCTGCTGCACCCAGAGCTCCTGCCCCTGCAGCAGGCCACTGCTGACCCGTACTGCCCCCGGAGACACTCAGCCACTCAGAGGCAGGTCTGGCTCGGCCTCTGTGGGGTCTCTGGGTCCTGGTGCACGTAAGGTTTTGTTTGAGCCCTCTGAGCATCTCTGGTGGGAATGGGGTTAGAGTCTAAAGGCGATTTCACCCTTCCTACCATCTTGTTGGGGCTTCTCCTTTGCCCTTGGACATGGGATATCTTTTTTTGGTGGGATCCAACATTCTCATGTTGATGGTTGTTCAGAAGTTAGCTTTAATTTTGGCATTCTCACAGGAGAACATGAGCACATATCCTTCTACTCTGCCATCTTGTCAGTCAGACTAAAACTGAAGAAAGTAGGGGAAACCACTAGCCCATTCAGGTATGACTTAAATCAAATCCCTTATGAATATACAGTGGAAGTGATAAATATATTCAAGGGATTAGATCTGATAGACAGAGTGCCTGAAGAACTATGGATGGAGGTTTGTAACATTGTACAGGAAGCAGGGGTCAAGACCATCCCCAAGAAAAAGAAATGCAAAAAGGCAAAATGGTTGTCTGAGGAGGCCTTACAAATAGTTGAGAAAAGAAGAGAAGCCAAGGGCAAAGGGGAAAAGGAAAGATATACCCAACTGAATGCAGGGTTCCAAAGAATACAAAGGAGAGATAAGAAAGCCTTCCTTAGTGATCAATGCAAAAAAATAGAAGAAAACAATAGAATGGGAAAGACCGGAGATCCCTTCAAGAAAATCAGAGATACCAAGGGACCATTTCATGCAAAGATGGGCGCAATAAAAGAGAGAAATGCTGTGAACCAAACAGAAGCAGAAGATATTAAGAAGAAGTGGCAAGAATACGCAGATCAACTATACAAGAAAGGTCTTAATGACCCAGATAACCATGATGGTGTGATCACTCACCTAGAGCCAGACATCCTGGAATGCAAAGTCAAGTGGGCCTTAGGAAGCATCACTATGAACAAAGCTAGTGAAGGTAATGGAATTCCAGTTGAGCTACTTCAAGTCCTAAAAGATGATGCTGTGCAAGTGCCGCATTCAATATGCCAGCAAATTTGGAAAACTCAGCAGTGGCCACAGGACTGGAAAAGGTCAGTTTCCATCCCAATCTCAAAGAAAGGCAATGCCAAAGAATGTTCAAACTAGCACACAATTGCAGTTGTCTCATACTCTAGCAAAGTAATGCTCAAAATTCTCCAAGCGAGGCTTCAACAGTATGTAAACTGAGAACTTCCAGATGTTCAAGTTGGATTTAAAAAAGCAGAGGAACCAGAGGTCAAATTGCCAACATCCAATGGATGATAGAAAAAGCAAGAGAGTTCCAGAAAAACATCTACTTCTGCTTTATTGACTATGCCAAAACCTTTGACTGTGTGGATCACAACAAACTGGAAAATTCTGAAAGAGATGGGAATACCAGACCACCTTACCTGCCTCCTGAGACATCTGTGCAGGTCAAGAAGCAACAGTTAGAACCGGACATGGAACAACAGACTGGTTCCAGCAGTGACTGCAGCCATGAAATTAACAGATGCTCTCTCCTTGTAAGAAAAGCTATGACCAAACTAGACAGCATATTAAAAAGCAGAGACATTACTCTGACGACAAAGTTCTGTCTAGTCTAAGCTATGGTTTTTCCAATGGTCATGTATTGATGTGAGAATTGGACTATAAAGAAAGCTGAGCACCAAAGGATTGATGCTTTTGAACTGTGGTGTTGGAGAAGACTCTTGAGAGTCCCTTGGACTACAAGGAGATCCAACCAGTCAATCCTAAAGGAAATCAGTCCTGAATTTTCATTGGAAGGACTGATGCTGAAGCTGAAGTTCCAGTAGTTTGGCCACCTGATGCGAAGAACTGACTAATTGGAAAAGACCCTGATGCTGGGAAGGATTGAAGGTGGGGAGAAGGGGATGACAGGATGAGATGGTTGGATGGCATCACTGACTGAATGGACAAGAATTTGACCAAGTTCTGGGAGTTGGCAAAGGGCAGGGAAGCCTGGCATGCTGCAGTCCATGGGGTCGCAAAGAGCTGGACACAGCTGAGTGACTGAACTGATAAAGGAAAAGAGGAAAGAAAATCCAAGAAGCCTCCTTTTGATAAAGGACAAGGGACAGAAATATCTAGTTGCTTCCCATCCTCATCCTTTAAAGTGCACACATGCACACAAATATGATTCAGAATACGGTAGTACATACTTGAGTTTATTGCGTTCTTACTCTGTACCAGTGTTATGGTCACATATGCTGTCCATTTTAATCTTCACAACTGCTCTAGGAAGTGGTGCTGTTAGAGTGAACCATACAAAATTGCCCACCTTTGACTTCTTCTGAATTGCAAAAGTGACAACATCATAAGGTTCAACCTATTATTGTTACCCTTTAACTACTGAAGGACCAGAAGCTTAGAATGGTTATGCTACTTTCCCAAGGTTGCACAAACTGCGAAAAATGGTACTGGTAGCTCTAAATGAAGCTTGTTGGAGTCTAGACCTCATGCTGTTAACCGAATGCCATTCCCCTTCCACATGTGCTCTTCTGTAGAAACTTTCTCTGTGTGCCTGTGTATCCCACCCTTCTGTTCCTTGCATTCAACACGTGTTTGTGCAAACTCAGAAGGGTACTGCTTGCTGTAGTCTCTTCTTAATTTTAAGATCACTCTAGGCCCTTTCTGCTCAAAGTACATCCTGTGGATCAGTAGCATTGGCCCTACTGGATAGAAATGCAGAATCTCAGGCCCAAACCAGGACTTCTGATTCAGAAACCCCACTAGTACAAAATCTCCATTAATGTACATTAAAGTTAGATAAATGTGGTTAGGGCATGCTGAAAAGCTGTCTGGCAGCTCCTACCTGGTGAGAAGGACTGTATAACATTCCTTAAACAGAAAAAATGGGGATGGAATCCCCAGGTGTTTAATATAGATAATTCTTATGCATTCAGATAGGTGAGACTAACAGGAGAAAGTTTGCACCATGTCAGAACGTTCAGACATTGGGATCCTTGTGGACAGAGAAAAATGAGATCATAAGGTCTTGTCCAACTGGCCAACCCTTTTGGGTTCCTCTGTCCCTCATGTTGACCTTCTGTTTGCGCTGTCCCCACCTTATGAAAACAGCTTCATTCCTGAAAATGCTGGCAAAAGTTTCATCTTTTGGGGGTTTAAAAAATAACATGCTAAAAAAAAAAAAAAAAAATAACATGCTGAAGAGTGTGTAAATAAAGAGATTACTCTAATCCAAGGGGATTTACCAGCTCTGATTCATATCCTATAAACTCTAGGGAAAGCCTTCATCCAAGCTGATAGAGAACTCACAGGAAGAACTTTTTGAATTAAGTAGAACATGAATCAGGCCTTGGGAAATCCCAGGAGCTAGAATCAAGAGCTGTGAGAGGAGCCAGCTAGGATTTTAATCTGAGTAGGTGCCATGGATAATGAAAATGACTGAAGTGATGAGAAATATGCTGAGGCAATAGGTCATACCTGTGTGGTGTGCTGATACAATCAAATACCCCGCCCCCCCCCCCCCCCCAGTCTAGTAAACCTGAATTGCTGCTTCACAGGTAATAGGAGGAAAGAGAGGATCATGAATAGCAGTTAAGCAACTCTGTTTCTGGTTGTATTAGGCAAAGGAAGTCTATAAGTGAGAAAACATTAAAGTGATGCATATTTAACTGTTCTAGTTTTGATTAGCTTTGTATATGTTCACGTTAGTGAAAATAATAATTGTTTCAAATGGATTATCAGTACCTATTTCAAAATTCCAATGGTACAAAATGGTATTAAGAGAAAGTTACCCACCAAATTTTTGGTTCTTCTCTTAAGGGACTATCAATATTACCATTTCCTTATGATCTTTCCCCCAAAGAGATTCATTTAAAAATATTTTATACAATGATAGCCTACTGTGTTGTTTTGCACTCTAGTCTTTTTGCTTAACAGTATATCCTGAGGATTGTTCCACATCAGTGCCTACCAAACTGCCTCATTGTTTTTAGTGGCTTTGTAGCGATCTATTGGATGTTTGGATTTTATTATAATTTCCTTAACCAATTCTGTATTGATGGACATATAAGTTGTTTTCAAACTTTGCTTTAACATGTCTGGGTAAATGAGAAAGATAGCAGTTAAGGGTTGAGACTCTGGAGATGAGCTTCTTGGGCTCATGTTCCAGCTCTGTCAATTTAGTTACTGGGGAAATGACTACACACACTGTCTTCTGACATAAAGTAATCAGTATGCAAGAGGGAGCTAGTGTTTTTTGAGTTAATGCCTCTGTAGAATTAGTTTCCAGAAGTGAAATCACTATGTGTTTGGGTGTGTGCATTCAGAATTGTGATAGACCTTGTCAAGGTGCCCTTCATAGCTGTTTACAACTTAAAGAATAATTGTACCTTTTCTTCCATATTCTCTCCAACACTGAGTATATTGAGTATGTTGGGAACCAAACCTTTAAATTTTTTTTCCTGTTTTTTAACAAGTTAAAATGTTAACCACTAATAAAGCTTGAAGAAAATTGAAAGAGAACCCAAAGTTGATGAATAGGATTAAAATAAACTATTTTCCATTTTTCTCTAGGGTATATTTTATCATTGCATAAGGAGTTAAATATAATTTAGTTTTCATCAGTCTAACACTATAAAACTCCAGGAAACTTCAAACACCGAGTTGTAGGAGGAAAACCAGCTTGTTCTTCTGTTTTTGTTTTCTCCTTACTTGCACATTTGACTGTGTTTCCCAGTTGTCTTGCATACAGGAGAGTCCATGTTACTAGTCTGTGGCAATATAAAGTGGGATAAAGCTGCACCTACTGCCAAGCCTAGCCCATAAAGTACCTCGCATTATTCTTCTATTTGCCCTTTCTCTGCTCATTGGTCAGCGAGAGGCAGAGGATCCCAGCAGTTCTCAAAGGCCCCAGGGAATGGTGGCACCACCACTTGGAAGGGGCCCGGGTTCCTGTGTGACTGTGTGGATGACAGCACACTCCACAACCCCCACTGACTAGTGTGAGACTGTGATATTAGTGAGAAAAAAAAATGGGTTCTGTAAAGCCACTATTTGGGGGGTATTTGTTTCATGACATTATGTTTATTATGGTCTCTCAAAGTAAAATTATTAGACTTTTTTCATAATTTCCCCCTTCATGAAATTTTAATACTATAGGTATGGTGTATTTGTACAGGCAAATTTGGCCTTGGAGTACAGAAAGAAGCAGGGCAAAGGCTAATAGAATTTTGCCAAGAGAATGCACTGGTCATAGCAAACATCCTCTTCCAACTACACAAGAGAAGACTCTACACATGGACATCACCAGATGGTCGACACCAAAATCAGATTGATTATATTCTTTGCAACCAAAGATGGAGAAGCTCTATAGAGTCAGCAAAAACAAGACAGGGAGCTGACTGTGGCTCAGATCATGAACTCCTTCTTGCCAAATTCAGACTTAAGCTGAAGAAAATAGGTAAAACCACTAGACCATTCAGGTACAATCTAAATCAAATCTCATACGATTATACGGTGGAAATGAAAAATAGATCAAGGCATCAGATCTGATAGACAGAGTGCCTGAAGAACTGTGGACAGAGGTTCGGGACACTGTACAGAAGGCAGGGATTAAGACCATCCCCAAGAAAAGAAATGCAAAAAGGCAAAATGGTTGTCTGAGGAGGACTTACAAATAGCTGTGAAAAGAAGAGAAGTGAAAGGCAAAGGAGAAAAGAAAAGATGCACCCATTTGAATGAAGAGTTCCAAAGAATATCAAGGAGAGATAAGAAAGCCTGCCTCAGTGACCACTACAAAGAAATAGAGGAAAATAATAGAATGGGAAAGACTAGAGATCTCTTCAAGGAAGTTAGAGATACCAAGGGAACATGTCATGCAAAGATGGGCACAATAAAGGACAGAAATGGTATGGACCTAACAGAAGCAGAAGATATTAAGAAGAGGTGGCAAGAATACACAGAAGAACTGTACAAAAAAGATCTTCATGACCCAGATAATCATGATGGTGTGATCACTCACCTAGAGCCAGACATCCTGGAATGTGAAGTCAAGTGTGCCTTAGGAAGCATCACTACAAACAAAGCTAGTGGAAGTGATGGAATTCCAGCTGAGTTATTTCAAATCTTAAAAGATGCTGTGAAAGTGCTGCACTCAATATGCCAGGAAATTGGGAAAACCCTAGCAGTGCCCACAGGATTGGAAAAGGTCAATTTTCATTCCAATCCCAAAGAAAGGCAATGTCAAAGAATGTTCAGACTACTGCACAATTGCACTCATATCACACGCTAGCAAAGTAATGCTCAAAATTCTCCAAGCCAGGCTTCAATGGTACATGAACCATGAACTTCCAGATGTTCAAGCTGGCTTTAGAAAAGGCAGAGGAACCAGAGATCAAATTGCCAACATCCGTTGGATCATCAAAAAAGCAAGAAAGGTCCAGAAAAACATCTGCTCCTGCTTTATTGACTATGCTAAAACCTTTGTGTGGATTAGAACAAACTGTGAGAAATATTTCAACAGATGGGAATACCAGACCACTTGACCTGCCTCTTGAGAAATATGTATGCAGGTCAAGAACCAACAGTTAGAACTGGACATGGAACAACAGACTGGTTCCACATAAGCAAAGGAGTACATCAAGGCTGTATATTGTCACCGTGCTTATTCAACTTATATGCAGAGTACATAATGAGAAACACTGGGCTGGATGAAACACAAGCTGGAATCAAGATTTCTGGGAGAAATATCAATAACCTCAGGTATGCAGATGACACCACCCTTATGGCAGAAAGCAAAGAACCTAAGAGCCTCTTGATGAAACTGAAAGAGGAGAGTGAAAAAGGTGGCTTAAAACTCAACATTCAGAAAACTAAGATCATGGAATCTGATCCCATTACTTCATGGCAAATAGATGGGGAAACAATGGAAACAGTGACAGACATTATATTTTTGGGCTCCAAAATGACTGCAGATGGTGATTTCAGCCATGAAATTAACAGACGCTTGCTCCTTGGAAGAAAAGTTATGACCAACCTAGACAGCTTATTAAAAAGCAGAGACACTACTTTGTGAACAAAGGTCCATCTAGTCAAAGCTATGTTTTTTCCAGTGGTCATGTATGGATGTGAGAGTTGGACTATAAAGAAAGCTGAGCGCTGAAGAATTGATGCCTTTGAACTGTGGTGTTGGAGAAGACTCTTGAGAGTCCCTTGGACTGCAAGGAGATCCAACCAGTCCATCCTAAAGGAGATCAGTCCTGAATATTCATTGTAAGGCCTGATGCTGAAGCAGAAACTCCAATACTTTGGCCACCTGATGCGAAGAACTGGTTCATTGGAAAGGACATTGATGCTGGGTAAGATTGAAGGTGGGAGGAGAAGGGGCTGACAGAGGATGAGATGGTTGGATGGTATCACCAAGTCAATGGACATGAGTTTGAGTGAACTCTGCATGTTGGTGGTGGACAGGGAGGCCTGGCGTGCTGTAGTCCATGGGGTTGCAAAGAGTTGGACACGACTGAGAGACTGAACTGAACTGAACTGAACTGAAAGGATGGTGTATTTCTGTTTATGTAGTGTAGGTACATCTGTGCTTTTTCAATAAAAAGAGTAGGTTTGTTTTGCTCCTCATCTACTCACCAAGGACCAATTTCTGCCCCATTGTGGGTGCTATTGGTTCCATTGGTAGTTCATGGTCTACCCAGACTAATACACTTGAAAACGCTTTGAAGAACACCTTTAAATTTTTCTTGGGATAGTTCAATGCAGTCCTATTGGGAAGTCAAGAAGGAAAAGATAGCTGAGCTTCTAGGAGTTCTTCTCATCCTGAGTTTCTATTTGGCATTTATAAGCTTCATAAATGCCCTGATTTTGCATTATAGTCACTGTCAGGAATTCTGACAGGGCATGTGCCTTTACATTCACTCCTTCCGGTGTGCTGATTCTTCTGTATGTGGATGAAGGAGGCGGGCGGTGAAGAGACAGTGTGGAGACCGGCCTAGAATGTTAGGCAGTGTAGTCATTTTAATGGGACATATTAGCACAGTTACCATCACGTCAATTACGGTCACTGCCCAGTGCCTGTGAGAGAGAGCTGAGGCGTGGTAAGGAGGGCCAGGACCACTGAGTGATGAAGGTTAAGCTGCTTGGATAACTCGTTCATAAGACTCTGTAGTTGAAAAGACACTGTCATCTTTAAATCCTCAGTAAATAAGCATCTGAGAAACTTCTTAAAGGGAGTAGGAAGGAACAAAGAGACACAGGAGCTCCTTTTCTGTGGACTGTGTACTTTACGGGATAAGCAGAGGCGTACATCCTTGTCCACACTTGTTATTTCCCTCCTTTCTTCTTAAATAAGTCTCTCTCCCTCTCTCCCTCCCTCCTTTCCTTCCTTTTTTTCATTCCTTTTTCATTTTTTTGATAGTAGCCATCCTACGAGTCATAGGTGTTATCTCATTGTGATTCTGATTTCTGTTTCCTTAATGATTAATGATACTGAGCATCTTTTCATACTGTTGACCATTTGTATGTCTTCTTTGGTGAAATGTTTACTCAAGCCCTTGACATGTGTTTGTTTTTTTTTTTCTATCCCAAGGTCTAGTTGCTTTCTGTGTGTGTGTGTGTGTGTGTGTGTATGTGTGTGTGTGTGTGTGTTTTCCCCCAGCTTTATTGAGATATAATTGACATGAAATTATGAAATATTTAAGTATACATCGTGGTGATTTGATCCATATATACATTGTGAAAGGATTTCTCCTATCTAATTAATTAACGCATACATCACCTCACATATCCTCCACTTTTTTGGCAAGAAAAGTTAAATTCTACTCTCTTAGCAAATTTCAGTTATATAATACAGTATTATCAATTATATCACCATGTTTTACATTAGATTCTCCGACCTTATTTATCTTATAGCTGAAAGTTTATACCTTTTAGTGTCTCTCAAAAGAGAATAAGATAGTGGACTAGAAGGACGTGTGCTCATCTTCTGCGAGAACACCAAAATCACAATCAGCTGCTGAACAACCATCGACAGGAGAATGTGGGATCCCACCAAAGAAAGATACCCCGCGTCTGAGGGCAAAGAAGAAGCTGCAACAAGACAGTAGAAGGGGTGCAATCGCATTTAAAGTCAAACCTCATACCCACCAGCGACGCTCGGAGGGTGCAAACAAAACCTCGTGGCGCCAGGACCCAGGGAAAGGAGCCATGGCCGCGCGCAGAGACTGCGCCAGACCTGCCCATGGGTGTGGCCGTCTGCGGGCTCAGGGGCTCTGGCAGCAGCCGTCCTGGGGGGCCCGGCGTGAGGCCTAAGTCCTCTTGGAGGAGGTCGCCATTAGCCCCACCATAGTGCCACCCGGCAGGTGCCCCACAAACTGGAGAACAATTTTACCAAAGAATTTCTTGCATTAGTGCGAAAGTTCTAGGGCCAGCAACAGATTTCCCAACCTGGGGATCTGGCAAAGGGACTGAGAAAAAGGACTGGAGAAGGTCAGTTTTCATTCCAAAACCAAAGAAGGACAGTGCCAAAGAATGCTCAAACTACCTCATGATTGCACTCATTTCACATGCTAGCAAAGTCATGCACAAAATCCTCCAAGCTAGGCTTCAACAGTACGTGAACTGAGAACTTTCAGATGTTCAAGCTGGATTTAGAAAAGGCAGAGGATCCAGAAATCAAATTGTCAACATCTGTTGGATCACAGTAAAAGCAAGAGAGTTCCAGAAAAACATCTATTTATGCTTTATTGACTACACCAAAGCCTTTGACTCTGTGGAGCACAACAAACTGGAAAACTCTTAAAGAGATGGGAATACCAGACCACCTGACCTGCCTCCCGAGAAACCTGTATGCAGGTCAAGAAGCAGCAGTTAGATACAGACATGGAACAACAGACTGGTTCCAAAACAGGAAAGGAGTCCGTCAAGGCTGTATATTGTCACTCTGCTTATTCAACTTACATGCAGAATACGTCACATGAAATGCTGGGCTAGATGAAGCAAAAGCTAGAATCAAGATTGCTGGAAGAAATATCAATAACCTCAGATATGTAGATGACATCACCCTTATGGCAGAAAATGAAGAACTAAAGAGTCTCTTGATGAAAGTGAGAGAGGACAGTGAAAAAGCTGGCTTAAAACTCAACATTCAAAATGCTAAGATCGTGGCATCTGGTCCCATCACTTCATGGCAAATGGATGGGGAAACAGTTGAGACAGTGACAGGCTTTATTTTCTTGGGCTCCAAAATCACTGTGGATGGTGACTGCAGCCATGAAATTGAAAGACATTTGCTCCTTGGAAGAAAACCTATGCCAAACCTAGACAGCATATAAAAAACAGAGACATTACTTTGCCGACAAATGTCATCTGGTCACACCTATGGTTTTTCCACGAGTCATGGGCAGATGTGAGAGTTGGACCGTAAAGAAGGCTGAGCCCTAAAGAATTGATGCTTTTGAACTGTGGTGTTGGAGAAGACCCTTGAGAGTCCCTTGGACTGCAAGGAGATCAATCCAGTCCATCCTAAAGGAAATCAGTCCTGAATATTCATTGGAAGGACTGATCCTGAAGCTGAAGCTCCAATACTTTGGTCACCTGATGCGATGAACTGACTCATTTGAAAAGACCCTGATGCTGGGAAAGATTGAGGGCAGGAGGAGAAGGGGAGGACAGAGGATGAGCTGGCTGTATGGCATCACTGACTCAATGGACGTGAGTTTGAGCAAACTCTGGGAGATGGTGAAGGACAGGGAGGCCTGAATTGCTGCAATCCATGGGGTTGAAAAGAGACAGACATGAGGGCGTGAACAACAACAACCAATCTCTCGTCTATTTTCCTCATCCCCTAACTCCTTGTTGTTGATTTGTAGAAGTTTATTGTATATTTTGGATATTAACCCTTTATCAGATAAATGATTTGCAAATATTTTTGCCCATACTTTGCTTTGACTTTTCACTCTGTTGATTGTTATCCTTAATATACTGCTATTTCACTTTAAAAATTCCATCTTCTCTATCTGTTAAGTGAGGTTTTGGTGTGTATATTGGCTATTTATATTTATTTTTCTGTGAACTGCCTATATATCTGCTTTGCCTATTTTTCTGTTAATAATTTGTGTTTTCTTGTTGAATTGAACTGGCCTTTTCTTCTGCTTATAAGTTAAATAGTTTTCATTTGCCATGTGTCTTTGATATTTGTTAATTGAATTTATTCTATTTAAAAATTTTTTCATACTCAAATTTAATAATCTTTTATTCCATGACTTAGAAAAGCTAGAAGCCTTGCTTAGCTAAGATTGTATATATGCACACACACACACACACACACATATACATAAACACACAATCTACATTCATTATTTTCTAACACTTTTGTAGTTTCAGTTTAAATTTTGGGGGGTTGGCATCAGTTTATTTTTCCAGTTTGCTATCCAGCTGACTTTTATACTCTTTATTAAATAAAGAGTTTACTCTTTATTTAAGAGTTTGTTTACTCCTACAAATTTGAAATGCCACCTCTGTGATATATTCAATAATCATTATTTTCTAGATTTTCTTAGTTGTAACATTAACACAATTTACATTATAAAATTTTCTGGATTCTTAACCTATGTAGTATTCATTTGCTAAAATACAGAGTGTCTGTGAAAGAATACACAACAAACTAGCAATCGTTGTTTCTCCTGCAAGGAGAACAGGAAATAGGGTAACTGGAGGAAATGGAGAAGAGAGGAGACTGACTTTCCACTGTATATTCCTATGTGTATTTTGAGTCTTGTACTGTTTGCAAGTATAAACCTGTTCAGAAATCATTGCATTTAAATGATGCACAAGCATCAGACATATCCCCTTGTCGCCCCTGCCTGCTCCCCGGAGTGTCCTCTTACCCTTTAATCCCCACCATTGACCAGAATCCTCGGCCTCTCCTAGTCCCTGGGGCCTGAGGAAATATTCAGTCCCCTACAAGGAAAACTGCAGGACTGCTTAAGACCTCTTCTGACTCTTGATATGAAGAAAATGTGGAGTTGGCCTGGGGAGGCAGAGTGGAGAGCAATGGAAGTCACCGGCAGGACGCTCGACGGAAGAAACCCCCCTGGGATGCAAGTTCCCCGGCAGGAGATCCAGGGAGAGCTTTTGAGACTCATATGTTCATTATCTTTATCAGCACCAGTGATAAACTCTAAACAGTATTTCATAAGTATATTCTGTGGAATATCAATCTATCAGGATACTCTGTTTTCCCCTTTGTGGTCAATGAGGTTTGCAAAACCAGTAGTGTCTCCCCTTTGAAGAATGATGATGCACATTAATATTTAAATGTCTGTGAAATTTTGCAATTAGGAAAACCTCTTTAATTTCTGTTTAAACTAGAATCTCTAAACTTATCTGACCACAGAATCATTCTTACCCACCTAGCTCTCCAGTCTGGTCAAGACCTACAGAAGCAGTGTAAATCGTAGCAACCAGAACAGACAAATGTTGAAATGGTGGAAAAGAAATGCCAATCTGAATTTATGCAAGGCTAAAATTTTAGACTATTTTGGCATTTTGACTACAGTAAATAAGGGCTGGATTATAAATAATCCAGCAAATAAAAATGTTGTAATGGGTGCTTTTGAAACTTGAAAATAACCCTGATGCACACCACCGATAATCATGTTTTTTTAACTCTTCATATGTTTACCAAATCCTGAGATAGCCAAAGTGGTCATCAGAGTGGTCATCAGTTCAGATCTAGTTAGCACAAATCTAACTAGGCAAGTCTAAACCGGTAACGTCGGCCTGAATTTACCAGTCCTGGAATAAGGATAACAAACTTCATTTTCTGATTTGTTTTTTTCTAGAATGTCTAAAGCATTGGTTAAAAATGGTAGATCTAAAGGGTAGGCTGGGAGAGTGTGGAAAGCAGGGAGGAGAAAGCAAGGAATGGGGACACGGTCAGAAAACAGGGACAGCGGTGTCTTGTGGTAGAGATGTCGCTGACTGTGCCTCAAGCGTCACTCAGCGCCCTCACGTGAAGGTTCGTCTGTCCAGGGAACGCGAGGCCGGGCTGTTCTCAGCGCTCAGAACCGACACTTGGATCTAGGCAGAAGTAGTGTGTTTATTAGTCTCAACGAGGCTCTTTGTGTCTGTTCTTGTAATGGAGGTGGCGAGAATGTTCATGTTCTCATCTTGTGTCCTGTAAAGGAGCGCGCTCAGATCTGGCTGGTGACTCAGCAACGTACTCGAATCACTCACGGACACAAAACATGCCCATGCTCAGACCCCACCCCTGGTCGGTGAAGCTGGGCTCTAACGGTGGGCGGTAGATGTTCCTATTCTGTAAACGTGCCCCAGATGACTTGAATATGCTCTGTCAAGGTTGAGCTGCAGCTGCAATGATCCAGTTGAGAATCTAGCAATACCTGTTGAGAATCTAGCAGCTCACTGAGAAGGGCGCAAAGGACATAAGCAAATCCAGTGCATTTCAGATCACTACACTGAGGCTGCTCCTGGCTATTTTTGATTAAACACATAGTTCTGTAAGATTTTAAATTTCCAGGTCATATGATTTTAATATAAAACTATTTGGTGAATAGTCAGCAGTGATTCCAATTTTTTTTAAAGTAAGTGACTTTCTGGACTTCCCTGGTGGCTCAGACGGTAAAGCGTCTGCCTACAATGTGGGAGACCCAGGTTTAATCCCTGGGTTGGGAAGATCTCCTGGAGAAGGAAATGGCAACCTACTCCAGTACTCTTGCCTGGAAAATCCCATGGATGGAGGAACCTGGTAGGCTACAGTCCATGGGATCGCAAAGAGTCAGACACGACTGAGTGACTTCACTTTCTTTCTTTTTGGAAAATTGCTAGCTTCATTATTTCTTTAGTTCTTTATTATTTCTGTCTGTGTTGGATCTTCATTGCTTCCTGGGCACTCCTCTCATTGCAGCGAGCAGGGGCCACTCTCCCTCTCGGTGCTCGGCTGGCTCATTGCAGGGGCCTTTCTTGTCTGTCTAGTCAAAGCTGTGGCTTTTCCAGTGGTCATGTATGTATGTGAGAGTTGGACTATAAAGAAAGCTGAACACCGAAGAATTGATGCTTTCGAACTGTGGTGTTGGAGAAGACTCTTGAGAGTCCCTTGGACTGCAAGGAGATCCAGCCAGTCCATCCTAAAGGAGATCAATCCTGGGTGTTCATTGGAAGGACTGATGCTGAAGCTGAAACTCCAATACTTTGGCCACCTGATGTGAAGAGCTGACTCATTTGAAAAGACCCTGATGCTGGGAAAGATTGAAGGTGGAGGAGAAGGGGACGACAGAGGATGAGGTGGTTGGATGGCATCACTGACTCGATGGATATGAGTTTGAGCAAGTTCCAGGAGTTGGTGATGGACAGGGAAAGATGGCATACTGTAGTCCATGGGGTCGCAAAGAACTAGACATGACTGAGCTACTGAACAGCAATTTCCTTCTGGGTTTCCCTGGTGGCTCGGTGGTAAAGAATCCTCCTGCTAAAGTAGGAGATGCAGGTTTGACTCCTGGGTCGGGAAGATCCCCTGGAGAGAAGGGCACGGCAACCCACTCCAGTACTCTTGCCTAGGAAATCCCGTGGACAGAGCAGGCTAGTGGGCTCCAGTCCATGGGGCTGCAGAAGAGTCGGACACAACTTAGTGAGTAAGCAACAGTAACAAAAACTACTTCTAAATTCTTTTGTTGGTGGTGACATATTTGCTCTGAACTAGAGTCATTTCTTTATGACTAAGTTATCTTCTTACTTGGTAGCCTTTGTGGTTTTCTAATGTGCACTGTCATTGTGAATATTCATATTCTTGTGGAACATTCTCAGAACTGTATTTTTGAAAATTGTTGCTTTGTTTTTTCCTTCTAGGCTATTCTTTTGGAGAGCTCATTAAAATATGTTCAAAGTATTTTCCACTCAACTGTTTTAAGTGCTTTTCCATAACTTTTCATCTCGCTTTGTAATATTTCCTTGGTGAATTCATTATTACTATATTTTGATGTTTCCTTCTTTGATTTCTATTTAGAATCTGGTTCATGTTCTATTTTCAATTGATAGCTATATTTATATCAATTTGCAGATTTCATAGTAGATCAGAATCCACCTTCAATGCGGGAGACCTGGGTTGGATCCCTGGGTTGGGAAGATCCCCTGGAGAAGGGAAAGGCTCCCCACTCCAGTATTCTGACCTGGAGAATTCTATGAATTGCATGGGGTTGCAAAGAGTCGACACGACTGAACAACTTTCACTTTCATTTTCATTTCTTATATTCTCCTTCATTTCCATTTATTTATTTTCCCCAAGGACAAAAAAAAACACTTATTTTAAAGTAATTTTCAGATTGTTCTGCTTTCTTTTATTGGGTTACAATAATCTGCTAATTTGTCTCCTTGTCTGTCTTTATGAATCATCATCATGTACAGTGGGAAAGTAATGTGCAGGCTCACCTTGATTACCTTTTTTTTTTCTTTTTCCTTCATATTGAATATTGAAACTTTCATTTCCAAATGAGGTCATATTCAAGGCTTGTTTTATTCACTTTGTGCCTAGAAGGTGTCTGCTTTCTCCTACTTCCCTCATTAAAAAGCTATATATATATATGTATGTATGTATGTATGTATGTATGTATGTATATAATATGCAATAGCCCATTATATTGTGGTATATATAGCATGGTGGTAATAGATTTTTCTTATGTTTTATGTTTTTTTCTTAAGTATCTCTTTTTTGCACACAGGAGAACCTTAGCCTGTTTCCAGTTACCAAGTGTTGAAGTTATGAATGGCTCCTGAACCTACCTGGGTCGCTTTGAGTTTTCATTTCCCACTGGAAATTCATTTCAGTTGTTGCCTCCTGCTTCCAGGCCCAGAGGCCAGCAGACTTTCATCATATGTACTGCTTTGTATTTTCTTCTTTTTCTGGACTACAGTGACATTTTACCTTTCTTAAAAAAAAAATGATTAAGGCTATGCCTTTTTCTATTATACTTTAAAATATTTTACGGATTATTGTTTGGAGCAGGAAGATATTGTGTGTGTGTGTGTGTCTGTGTGTGTGTGTGTGTGTGAGAAAAGTCCTCCATAGATATCTTACCTGGGCGTTGCTTCCTAATAATTTCATAGATTTTCTTACATATACAGATAGTAACCCTGTTGCTACCAAGTTATTGTATTTTACTCAGTTGTCGTATTCTTTTACACATTGTCTGTTTAATTAGTTTTTATTGAAGTATGGTTGATTCACAATGTTGTGTTAATTGCTGCTGTTCAGCAAAGTCATTCAGTTATACATGTATATTCTTATGTCTAATATGTTCTTTTCCACTATGGTTTATCATGGGATACTGAATGTAGTTCCCTTTGCTATGCAGTGGGATCTTGTTGTTTATCTGTTCGGTATGTAAAAGGTTGTATCTGCTACCTCTAACCTCCCACTCCATCCCACCCTGACCTTCTCCCCCGTGGCAAACACCAGGCTGCTCTCTATGTCCATGCTTCGGATTCTGTTTCGTAGATAGAAGTAATGCCATGGAAGATAAGAGGCTTACAACATTTCTGTTAAGCTGGAGAATCCTAGAAAAAGAGTAGTCTGTAGGAAAATCCTGGCCACACTGTCCTCTGGCAGCCTCCATGCCGCTAGCCAGTCCTGGAAAGCTGCAATATGTCATCTCGGTTGTCAGCAGAAAGCAATGGAATAGGCAGCTGTGGACACAGAGGCATTGCTGCAAGACTGAAGAGAGTTCACTCTCTTTCGGGGAATGGAGGCTCCTTTTCCCGTGATTCACACGTCATACAGAAGCCCTTGGCTCCCTGGACTTCCTTTGTTGTTTTTCAGTTGCTAACTTGTGTCCAACACTTTGTGACCCCATGGACTGCAGCACACCAGGCTTCTCTGTCCTTCACCAACTCCCGGGATTTACTCAAACTCATGTCCATCAAGTCAGTGATGCCATCCAACCATCTCATCTTCTGTCACCCCCTTCTCCTCCCGCCCTCAATCTTTCCCAGCATCAGGGTCTTTTCCAATGAGTCAGCTCTTCCCATCAAGTGGCCAAAGTATTGGAGCTTCAGCTTCAGCATCAGTCCTTCCAATGAACACCCAGGACTGATCCCTTTCAGGACTGACTAGTTTGATCTCCTTGCAGTCCAAGGGACTCTCAAGAGTCTTCTCCAACACCACAGTTCAAAAGCATCAATTCTTCGGTGCTCAGCCTTCTGTATGGTCCAGCTCTCACATCCATACATGACTACTAGAAAAGCCATAGCTTTGACTAGATGGACCTTTGTTGGTAAAGTGATGTCTCTGGTTTTTAATACACTGTCTAGGTTTATTATAGCTTTTCTTCCAAGGAGCAAGCATCTTTTAATTTCATGGGCTTCCTATTTGGTATTATTAATATAAAATCTTATCTGCTTATTCTGATAGAAATTCTTAGTAGTGAAGAAATGTATGGGGCATTGGATGTTCTCGTATTTTTTTTTCCTTTTTTCTCTGTGTAGAAATCTACTCCATGATATCTTTTCCAATCTGAGCCCTCCCAGTGACAGTTCCTCTCTTTGTGATTTAGAGTTTTTGTTTTAAACCCTCATTCTAACAGGCCAGTTAAAATTTTATGCTTTCGGTAGGCATGTGCTGTGCTTAGCCGTACAGTTGTGTCTGACTATTTGCAACCCCATGCACTGTAACCCACCAGGCTCCTCCATCCATGGGATTCTCCAGGCAAGAATACTGAAGTGGGTTGCCATGCCCTCCTCCAGGGAACCTTCCCAACCCAGGGATTGAACCCAGGCCTCCCACATCGCAGGTGGATTCTTTACCATCTGGACACCAGGGAAGCCCAAGTATACTGAAGTGGGCAGCCTGTCCCTTCTCCAGGGGATCTTCCCGACCCAGGATTCACCCTGGGGTTGTAGGCGGATTCTTTACCAGCTGAGCCACCAGGGAAGCCCTCAATAGGTATGGTTTTCCTATAGTTTTCTTATTGAAATAGCAGACAGCCTCGATAAGGTGTGCAAAGAGTTATCATATTCCAGCACTTTACAGTTTTCCATAGCTTCATCATCTTTACTTCATTATGAGATCCGGAAATGAGATCAGGAAAATTGGCCCTGGATTTCATTATGAACTTTACTCTCCACTTCAGTATTTCATTTTCTCTTTAAATATGCTTTTATTTTCTCCTCCAGACTCAGAGGAAGGGTTCACTTCCTGAAATAAACTACTCTGTGTCATGGATTTTTTTGTGACTTCCATGAAAACATTAGATTCAGACGCTATCCTTCTGCCTTGGAGGTCCTTCTCCTGTGCCTTCAAAATGTTGTGGGCCCTGCCTGCTCTTTATAAAACATTTTCTCTCACTTTTATTTCATCACCAAACTTTTGAATTAAAAGCTCACATCTTCATGTTTTCACCACTCCTTCTCTTTTTAAACTGCTGTAATCTCCCTTCTATCTCAAAATTGTTTCCTTCACAGTTGGCAGTGAACCAGTAACTCAATTTCACAGACTGTTCTTGGCTTAAACCTCTTGGAGGCTTAAACTGGAGTCCTGCTTTCCTTGAATGTGCGGATCTGTAGCATTCATTAATCTAATGCAAATATTTTAGGTATTTTACATATAACTCATCTTGTCATCACCATACTCAATGAAGTGGTATCATGATTGCCCTTATTCTACTGATGAGGAAACTGAGGGCTGGAGAAGGTAAGGATTTGTCTTAAAAGTCCTATTCAAATGTCCTGGTTCTTTGCTTTCTCTTTTCTACTTACTTTCTGGCTTCTGCTTTGTTGGCTTCTTTTCCATCACCTTCCAGTGAGCATTCCGTTATTCGCAACAGCTGTTTGTCCTCATTTTCTCTCTCTGCTCACTTGCCTTCAGTAAAATGGTCCTGTTTTATTAATAAAATTGTCATCTTTTTGACGATCAATTCTTGTTATGCTTGTAACAGACTTTGTTCATTCTGGATTCAAAGAGAAACGACCAGTTTATGCCCACATCTAACTGGTTGTTTCTCTTTCCTTCTATATTGTTTGTATGTCCATCTTTTAAAATCCAGCCTTTTCTGATCTCCCCTTTCTTTTCTGGATCCCTATAACTTTTATTTTCCACAACAGTCAGTTTGGTAATAAATGACCTATTGCATTCTGTTTGTTTCTTATACGCATGTCTTGCCTTTTTAGCTATTTAGGAAATGGGGCTCTTCCTTTTAATTACCTTATATTGTCTTTCTGTTGTTAGTATTTGGCATGTAACATACTGGTGACTACATGATAGATATTTTATCAGCTAAGGCTCCAAACAAGAGAAAACAACTGTGACTAATAATATGCGTGTCATGTTGCTTCCGTCATGTCTGACTCTTTGCAGCCCCATGGACGGCAGCCCACCAGGCCCCTCTGTCCAAGGGATTCTCCAGATAAGAATACTGGAGTGGGTTGCCATGTCCTTCTCTAGGGAATCTTCCTGACAAAAGGATTGAACCCTCATCTCTTTGTCTCCTGAATTGACAGGGGAATTCTTTACCACTAGTGCCATATGGGGAAACTGACTAAAAGCAAACTTGTGGCAAGGATTTGGGAAGCTCTTGGAGTGGACAGGAGCTAGAGTGTCCTCCAGCTGGTGATCAGAATGTTGAGGCTGCTCTGGGTGGGGCTCTGACCACGTTCCAGCTCTTGACCATCTGCTGAAGATGCAATGAGAGGAAAGAGCATCTGAATGTCTAGCTGAATTCTCATGCTCCTCCACTTTAATTAAAGTCTAGCCAGCCTAGTCAGTTCAGTCTAGTCAATTCAGTCGCTCAGTCATATCTGACTCTTTGCAACCCCATGGACTGCAGCACTCCATGCCTCCCTTTCCATCACCAACTCCCGGATCTTGCTCAAACTCATATCCATTGAGTCGGTAATGCCATCCAACCATCTCATCCTCTGTCATCCCCGTCTCCTCTCGCCTTCAGTCTTTCCAGCATCAGGGTCTTTTCCAATGAGTCAGTTCTTCGCATCAGATGGCCAAAGTATTGGAGTTCCAGCTTAAACATCAGTTCTTCCAATGAATATTCAGGGCCGATTTCCTTTAGGATTGACTGGTTTGATAAGGTGTAATTCCTAACTCATTCCTAAATCATATTGCTACTAGGAAAGGAAGACTTATATTGGGAAACAACCTCCCCTCAAGTTTATAGTAGGTACTGAATAAACATTTATTGAATGAATGTGTTAATAACCTTGTGACATTAACACCATATTAGATTTAGTTTTGCAAAAATAGCACGGCTTATTTGCATTTATTCTTTCTGATTGGAGCCAAGTCGACATGTATGTGGTGTATAGGGGCTGAAGAAATTCAGGGGCAGACAGCCATGGAGGTCAGGTATTTTGTGAGGATAAACTGAGAAACTGCAAAGAAAACAGGCCCCTCATTTAGACATTTAGATTCTAGGCTGTTTACTGAGAGAAAAGATAGAATATTTGGTCATAAGTCATTTGAATTATACTTTAATCTGCATCTGCAGTTTAGGAAGAAGAAGCTATATAATATAGAAATTGGTTTCAAGGTCTGAATAGTAAATTGAAAGGATATCTAACTTTTCTTGCAAGCAGTTCTCTTAACTGTTAACCAGACAACTTCACCCCTTTGCTTTTCTGATTCCCTGTAAGTGAAAGAAGGGATTTAAACAAATCAAAATTAAAGCCCCATCAGTTAAAAAGCCTACCCTTTGTCATTCATATTTTGATGTAGTTTTAAGGTAATCCATGATTAATTATCACTTACAGGAACATGATGAAATGAATATCTTTACTGCTTGCTTACTTGGAAACACCAAATGACTCTTCAAATACATCCCTCATAGACTTATTCCTCACTGACATCAGTCCTGAGATGTTCGTGTGAATTCTTGCCCTTGTCTGCATTTAGCCAGACTCTTTCCCAGCCCCCAGTCACACTAGTCTTTGGACAGTGCAAGTCCTTTTCTTTTGCTTGTCTAGTGGGATCTTCAGCAGTGACAAAACCTATAGTTCTCTCTGATTTGTTACAAACCCTTCATGGCCTCATCTGAGGTAGATTTCTGCCCCTTTTCTGACTGTACTTCTATTAACATTCTATTTTTGAGTTCATTGGGCCCAAATCTTTAGACCTGGTTGCTGGACTTGCTCTTCTTTCTTTAAAGAGATATAGCTGACCTTTACATGATTTCACATGTATATATCATGCTGGAGTTAGTGCCTACCTGTATGTCCTCTATATTGGACTTATGTTTATGGAATAACTTAGGGATGTTTGGCCCTGACTAAACATTCACATCAGGGCTTTTTAAAGTTCAAAAACTCGCATAGTTTACAGATTCACCCAGATTAGGTGATGATACATAATCAAATCAGGTGTTTTTATATAGATGATATTCTTGTCCCGGGGATAAAGCCATGCAGTGTAGGTAAAATTTCACTAAGGTACATAATGTTACAAAGAACGAACTATTAAAATGAAGAGACTTCAGTGTCCTTGTAGTGAGTTATGAAGCTTTATGGATATTGTACTTTCTCCCTCCCCCATTTCTAAACTCCTGCTATTGTGTATAATTATGCAGATGGTGATTACAGCCATGAAATTAAAAGATACTTACTCCTTGGAAGGAAAGTTATGACCAACTTAGACAGCATATTAAAAAGCAGAGACATCACTTTGCCAACAAAGGTCCATCTAGTCAAGGCTATGGTTTTTCCAATGGTCATGTCCGGATGTGAGAGTTGGACTGTGAAGAAAGCTGAGCGCCGAAGAATTGATGCTTTTGAACTGTGGTGCTGGAGAAGACTCTTGAGAGTCCCTTGGACTGCAAGGAGATCCAACCAGTCCATCCTGAAGGAGGTAAGTCCTGGATGTTCATTGGAAGGACTGATGCTGAGGCTGAAACTCCAATACTTTGGCCACCTCATGCGAAGAGTTGACTCATTGGAAAAGGCACTGATGCTGGGAGGGACTGGGAGCAGGAGGAGAAGGGGACGACAGAAGATGAGATGGCTGGATGGCATCACCGACTCGATGGACATGAGTTTGAGTAAACTCCGGGAGCTGGTGATGCACAGGGAGACCTGGCGTGCTGCGATTCATGGGGTCGCAAGGAGTCGGACACGACTGAGCGACTGACCTGAACTGAACTGACCTGATGCAGGTTTTGCCCCGTGCTTCCCTAGGGAGTACCATTCATGTTGTGATCTCAGTAATGGGTGCCACCTGGATGTATACAATGCACAACTGGAGACTCACGCAATGTTCCAGCTCCCTACACCTGTGTAAACACAAGAAGCTTCATCCATTTATAAAACCTCGAATGTACCAAGTAATCTTTCTGTGTCTTTTCACTTTGGTTACCTTTGCTTTGTCTGTCCTTACTTCATCTTTCTGGCACGCTGCTACTCTTTCTTTAACATACATTTAAAGTCTATGATTCATCAAGCTAAGGATGACAATTGTAATATAAATATTATGCATTAATGGATACTTGTCATTCTTTAAAATTCTGTTATCACTATTATACTTAACATGCTCTCTTGCACATTGGAGTTTGCTGTTCTTGAATACTGAGGATCATACCTTAGATATCTTTGTAAGCTTACCAGTCATCATGATGGCTACACGAGTAGTCATATCACAAAATTTGCTGAATAACTGGTTCAACAAAAGTAGGATGGATGCATTTTCAGATCTATTTTTGTAACAACCACTATGGTACAAGTCCTAGCTTAGAGAAGACAGTGGGGCAAGTGATGCAGCTGTTTAACTGTCTGCTTGGCTTTTGTCCTGTGTAGTGATTTGTTTTAAAGTATCCTTTTTATCTAGAAGAATAAAGGTGTGCCTCCTGCATTAACAGGCAGGTTCTTTACCACTGAACTACCAGGGAAGCCCTTAAATTATATATAGTAGGATTAAAAAATATCAGTGAATACATATTAGTGAAGATAAAATCAAGACAGGAAATGTACCAGGGATACAGTTAATTAAGCAATCCATATCACAGAGATGCTATATATTTGATAGGAAGTGCGATACAAAAATGGTTCTGAGCTCCCCTCTAAAAACACAACACAAAACAAAGAGAAACAAGCCTGGTAGCAAATCTTGCAGTGTTTGTGGGTTCAACATGTACTGACAAGACCACTTTCATTTGGCTTTTGGGTAGTGTCATACTTGAGGATGTTTCTACCCTGAGTCTTACCCAGTAAGACAGCAAGTGATATGATGGGCAAATTTTCAACTGAACACAATGGTAAAAGAACTGATTTTGTCGCTTTTCATTATTCCCCCAAATAACTGGATAGAATGAAGAATTATTTTTAAGTAGCTAAAGCAGTGTGTTATAGGTATAGCGCTATGATGCTTTTGCTGGATGCAAAATAAAATCTAGCATACCTGGAAGGGTGTATAAATTATACATTATTTTAGCAATCACTCAATGATATTATGGCTCACAGCCAAACAGAGAGTAAACCTTGTCCATTAAGGTTGATTCACACATAGTGTTGGTCTTCCTGGGTGGCTCAGCTGGTCAAGAAACCACCTGCAATGCGGGAGACCTGGCTTCAACCCCTGGGTTGGGAAGATCCCCTGGAGGAGAGGATGGCTACCCAGTCCCATATTCTGGCCCAGAGAATTCCAGGGACTGTGTAGTCCATGGGGTCCCAAAGAGTTGGACATGACTGAGCGACTTTCACTTTCACACATTGTATTATCAATGGAAAAGAATATAAAGTGGATGTGCTTTTGTCAAAAATCAGACATGTACTTATTTAATTTATGCTAAGATACATGTCTGAGTGGATGGTCATCCCATCACTGCATGGACATTGGCCCAGGTTTAAACTAGATTCTGGGACTATTTTAACATGTCGGAGAATGGCTGCCATTAGTCTTCTGATTTTTATCCCAGAAACAGTTAAGATAATTTCAACTGTTAAACTTTCAAAGGCAAACTCAGAAAACACTACCCAGTCATAAATAATTGAAAACGAAGTAGCTAACTTTATTTATTATAGCTTCTTGGTGATTCTTTCAAGTTGAGTTAGATTTAAAATATACTTTTCATTTCTAATTCAGACCTGTCATATTAAGTTATTGGATATATACCTACTATTTGTTAGAAGCTACCCACCCCAAATACTAATTTTTGACTTTTCTGTACCTGGTTTTAGAGCTGTTTCATAAAATTTTTTTTTGCAGTAATTAAGTGGTAAAAACTAATATGAGGTTATTTCTACCTAGTTCAAATAATAAATCCATGTCATTAGTGTGTAGGATCTTATTATATTCTCTGTAGCAGGTGGTGGGGAGACAGATCATCAGAAAGTATTATTAAGCCAATAAGGTGCCAGTTAAAAGTAAAGGCGAGTCCAGTATAATATTGCTGACCGAGCGTGGGCATTTGTCCTCCATCTATTAAGATTCTTACAACAAGAGATGCAGATTGGGGTGGGGAGAACCCTATAGCAATTGTTCCAGGAAAAATTTGTAATTATGACCAATTTCCTGCTCCTCCTTGCCAAAAAACTTGGGAATGAATACTGATCCTTATGAAACACTTGGGGGCCAAGTGGCAGACTTTTAGGGGAAATTTTCTTTAAATTTCTAACTGAGAACTTAAGACCCAGACTACCAAGGAGAAATCCCAAGTAGTTTTACAAAATGAAGGAAAGGATGATCTATTTATTAATAAACATGATCAAATTGCTCCCCATCCCCCCAAAAAGAACTTCCCTAAGAACCCAGGTGGCTAAGATTTATAGGAGCTGTTTTAAAAAATAGAATATTTCTTCTTGTTTACGAAAGCTACTTGCAGAAGTTCATCGTTGTCAACTAGTAGGATAGATGAGTTTCCTTTATGTATTTAAACAAAAAAAGTGGTATATATTGCAGAACACTTGTAATTGCTTGGGATTTGTAAATTCATGGGGTATGAAACCTGCACTTATTTGACTATCTGAGGCTGAGTATTGCACATTCCAAAAGAGAGTCCTTGGTTTAAGGTGCAATATGATGAGTGGTATTCTCCAGCAGTATGTAGTAATAATCATTGTTTGTGAAGACTATCTTCTGTTCTAATTTGTTTCTGTTGTTCAGCCTCAAAGTTGTGTCCGACTTTGCAACTCCAAGGACTGCAGCGTGCCAGCTTTGCTGTCCCTAACCATCTCCTGGAGTTTGCTCAAGTTCACGTCCATTAAATCTGTGATGCCATCCAATCATCTCATCCTCTGTCGCCCTCTTGTTCTTCTGCCTTCAATCTTTCCCAGCATCAGCATCTTCTCCGATGAGCCAGCTGTTTGCTGACTGTTCCAGCAGATGGTGAAAAATATCAGAGCAGAGGATATTAGCAAATAAGACATGTCAACAAATCTGAAAGGAGGTATTTGGAAACAAGTTGATGGATGATATATATTCTAATATCTATCTAAGTTGTATTGAGGAGGTAGGAGCTGATTGAATTAGTGAAAGTTTCACGGAGCTCGAGCTGAGAGTTAGCAAGTCATAGGAGTGGGAGGGAGGAGGAGCTGAAACTAGGAGAATTATTCTGAGTCTGTCTGTGGAACAGAGGAAAGCCACATCAGCTACACAGAATAATATCTGTATTCTTCGTTAAAAGTATTTTAAATTGTTATAAGATACACATAGCATAAAATTTACCATTTTAAGTGTACAGTTCAGTGATATTAAGCAATTCACATTGCTCTGCAAATATCACCACTATCTACCTCCAGAACTCTTCAGCCTTCACCACTGAAACCCTTTACCTGCTGAACAGACTCTCCCCATTCTTCCCTCACCTCAGTTCCTGGTAACCATATTCTGATTTCCATATGTTTGCCTTTGAGCACTGTAGGTACTCTTGTGAGTCGAACCATGTATTATTTGTGTTTGTGTAATTTTGGCTTTCTTTTGCTTAAAATCATGTCTTGAAGGTTCACTTCTGTTGCAGCATATATTATAATTTCCTTCCGTTTTAAGGCAAAACAATATTCAGTTCAGTTCAGTCACTCAGTCGTGTCCAACTCTTTGTGACCCCATGGACTGCAGCATGCCAGGCTTCCCTGTCCATCACCAACTCCCGGAATTTACTCTAACTCATGTCTATTGGGTCAGCAGGGCCATCCAACCATCACACCCTCTGTCATCCCCTCCTCCTCCCGCCTTCAATCTTTCTGAACAACAGGATTTCTTCAGATGAATCACTGCCTCACATCTGGTGGCCAAAGTACTGGAGTTTCAGCTTTGACATCAGTCCTTCCAGTGAATATTCAGGACTGATTTCCTTTAGGATGGACTGGTTGGATCTCCTTAAAGTTCAATGGATTCTCAAGAGTCTTCTCCAACACCACAGTTCAAAAGTATCAATTCTTCAGCACTCAGCTTTCTTTATAGTCCAACGCTCATATCCATACATGACTACTGGAAAAAACATAGCTTTGACTAGATGGACCTTTGTCGGCAGAGTAATGTCTCTGCTTTTTAATATGCTGTTTAGGTTGGTCATAACTTTTCTTCCAAGGAGTAAGTGTCTTTTAATTGCATGGCTGCAATCACCATCTGCAGTGATTCTGGAGCCCCCCAAAATAAAGTCTGTCACTGTTTCCATTGTTTCCCCATCTATTTGCCATGAAGTGATGGGACCAGATGCCATGATCTTAGTTTTCTGAATGTTAAGTTTTAAGCCAACATTTTCACTCTCCTCTTTCAGTTTCATCAAGAGGCTCTTTAGTTCTTCACTTTCTGCCAGAAGGGTGGTGTCATCTGCATATCTGAGGCTATTGATATTTCTCCCAGGAATCTTGGTTCCAGCTTGTGATTCATCCAGCCCAGCGTTTCTCATTATGTACTCTGCATATAAGTTAAATAAGCAGGGTGACAATATACAGCCTTGACATACTCCTTTTCCTATTTGGAACCAGTCTGTTGTTCCATGTCCAGTTCTAACTGTTGCTTCCGACCTGCATACATATTTCTCAAGAGGCAGGTTAGGTGGTCTGGTAGTCCCATCTCTTTCAGAATTTTCCGCAGTTTATTGTGATCCACACAGTCAAAGGCTTTGGCATAGTTAATAAAGCAGAAATAGATGTTTTCCTGAAACTCTCTTGCTTTTTCGATGATCCAGCAGATGTTGGCAATTTGACCTCTGGTTCCTCTGCCTTTTCTAAAACAAGCTTGAACATCTGGAATTTCGTGGTTCATGTATTGCTGAAGCCTGTCTTGGAGACTTTTGAGCATTACTTTACTAGCATATGAGATGAGTGCAATTGTGTGGTAGTTTGAGCATTCTTTGGCATTGCCTTTCTTTGGGATTGGAATGAAAACTGACCTTTTCCAGTCCTGTGGCCACTGCTGAGTTTTCCCAATTTGCTGGCATATTGAGTGCAGGACTTTCACAGCATCATCTTTGAGGATTTGAAATAGCTCAACTAGAATTCCATCACCTCCACTAGTTTTGTTCATAGTGATGCTTTGTATGGCCCACTTGACCTCACATTCTAGGATGTCTGACTCTAGGTGAGTGATCACACCATTGTGATTACCTGGGTCATGAAGATCTTTTTTGTACAGTTCTTCCATGTATTCTTGCCCCCTCTTCCTAATATCATCTGCTTCTGTTAGGTCCATACCATTTCTGTCCTTTATTGAACCCATCTTTGCATGAAATCTTCCCCTGGCATCTCTAATTTTCTTGAAGAGATCTCTAGTCTTTCCCATTCTATTGTTTTCCTCTATTTCTTTGCAATGATCACTAAGGAAGGCTTTCTTATCTCTCCTTGCTATTCTTTGGAACTCTGCATTCAAATGGGAATATCTTTCCTTTTCCCCTTTGATTTTCACTTCTCTTCTTTTCACAGCTATTTGTAAGGCTTCCTCAGACAGCCATTTTGCTTTTTTGTATTTCTTTTTCTTGGGGATGGTCTTGATCCCTGTCTCCTGTACAATGTCACAAACCTCCGTCCATAGTTCCTCAGGCACTCTGTCTATCAGATGTAGTCCCTTAAATCTATTTCTCACTTCCACTATGTAGTTGTAAGGGATTTGATTTAGGTCATACCTGAATGGTCTAGTGGTTTTCTCTACTTTCTTCAATTTAAGTCTGAGTTTGGCAAGAAGGAGTTCGTGATCTGAGCCACAGTCAGCTCCCAGTCTTGTTTTTACTGACTCTATAGAGCTTCTCCATCTTTGACTGCAAAGAATATAATCAATCTGATTTCGGTGTTGATCATCTGTGATGTCCATGTGCAGAGTCTTCTCTTGTGTTGTTGGAAGAAGATGTTTGCTATGATCAGTGCATTCTCTTGACAAAACTCTATTAACCTTTGCCCTGCTTCATTCTGTACTCCAAGGCCAAATTTTCCTGTTACTCCAGATGTTTCTTGACTTCCTACTTTTGCATTCCAGTCCCCTATAATGAAAAGAATATCTTTTTTTGGGGGGTTTTGTTCTAGAAGGTCTTGTAAGTCTTCACAGAACTGTTAAACTTCAGCTTCTTCAGAATTACTGGTTGTGGCATAGACTTGGATTACCGTGTTATTGAATGGTTTGCCTTGAAAATGAACAAAGATCTTTCTGTCGTTTTTGAGATTGCATCCAAGTATTGCATTTTGGACTCTTTTGTTGACTATGATGGCTACTCCATTTCTTCTAAGGGATTCTTGCCTGCAGTTGTAGATATAATGCTCATCTGAGTTAAATTCACCCTTTCTAGTCCAATTTCCTTGCTGATTCCTAAAATGTTGATGTTCACTCTTGCCATCTCCTATTTGACCACTTACCTTTTGCATTGATTCATGGACCTAACATTCCAGGTACCTATGCAATATTGCTCTTTACATCACTGGACCTTGCTTCCATCACCAGTCACATCCACAACTGGATGTTGTTTTTGCTTTGGCTCCATCTCTTCGTTCTTTCTGGAGTTATTTCTCCACTCTTCTCCAATAGCATATTGGGCACCTACTGACCTGGGGAGTTCATCTTTCAGTGTCCTATCTTTTTGCCAATTCATGCTGTTCATGGGGTTCTAAAGGCAAGAATCCTGACATGGATCCATGTGACTAGATGGGTTATGATATGGACCACATAGTTAGACATGGACCACAGCCTGTCTAACTCAATGAAACTATGAGCCATGCCATGTAGGGCCACCCAAGACAGACAGGTCACGGTGGAGATTTCTGACAAAATGTGGCCCACTGGAGAAGGGAATGGCTAACCACTTCAGGATTCTTGCCTTGAGAACCCCATGAACAGTATGAAAACAATATTGCATTGTATATATTTACATATATATAAAAAATATATATATATGCATACATACATGCATACATTGTTCATTCATTTATCTGTCCATGAATTTTTGGGTAGCTTCCATCTTTTGGCTATTGTGAATGATTCTGCTTTGATCATGGGTATACAAGTATCCATTTGAGATCCTGCTCTCAATCCTTTGGGGAACATACCAAGAAGTGGCATTGATGCATAATATGGTAATTCTATTCTTAACTTTTTGAGGAAACACCATACTGTTTTCTACACTTGCACCATTTCATATATCTACCAGCATTTCAAAGGTGTTTCACTTTCTCTGCAACCTTGCTCACAGTTGTTATTTTCTGGTTTTATTTTTATATTTTGATAGTAGCCATCCCAAAGGGTGTGAGGTAGTATTTCATTATGGTTTTGATTTGCATTTCAAATAGATGGGGAAACAGTGGAAGCAGTGACAGACTTTATTTTTGGGGGCTCCAAAATTACTGCAGATGGTGACTGCAGTCATGAAATTAAAAGACGCTTACTCCTTGGAAGGAAAGTTATGACCAACCTAGATAGCATATTGAAAAGCAGAGATATTACTTTGCTGACAAAGGTCTGTCTAGTCAAGGCTATGGTTTTCCAGTGGTCATGTATGGGTGTGAGAGTTGGACTGTGAAGAAAGCTGAGCACCGAAAAATTGATGCTTTTGAACTGTGGTGTTGGAGAAGACTCTTGAGAGTCCCTTGGACTGCAAGGAGATCCAACCAGTCCATCCTAAAGGAGATCAGTCCTGGGTGTTCATTGGAAGGACTGATGCTGAAGCTGAAACGCCAGTATTTTGGCCACCTCATGCGAAGAGTTGACTCAGTGGAAAAGACCCTGGTGCTGGGAGGGATTGGGGGCAGGAGGAGAAAGGGACGACAGAAGATGAGATGGTTGGATGGCATCACCGACTCGATGCACATGAGTTTGGGTGAACTCTGGGAGTTGGTGATGGACAGGGAGGCCTGGCGTGCTGAGATTCATGGGGTCGCAAGGAGTTGGACACGACTGAGCGACTGAATTGACTGAAAGATTAGGAATATCAAGGAATTTCTATGTGCTTATTGGTCACTTATGTATTTTCTTTGGAGAAATGTCTAGTAAAGTTATTTCCTCATTTTTTACTTGGGGTTTTTATTGTTGTTGAGTTATAAGAGGTTTTTTTTTTTTTTTTTTTTTTTTAATGTTTTCCAAATAGTAAACCTTTATCAGACATTTGATTTGCAAATGTGTTCTCCCATTCTGTGAGTTGCTGTTTTATTCTGTTAACTTTGTCCTTTGATGCAAAGAAGTTTTTAATTTTGATTTAGTCCAGTTTATCTACTTTTTTTCTTTTAATCCCTGCACTTTGGTATTATATCCAAGAAATCATTTAAAAACTGCATTATTCATTTTTAATGGTTAAGCAAAGAACAGATGTTCACAATTTAAGTTGTTCCAGACAATAGCAAAGAGAAAGCACTTCCAAACTGCTTACATGAGGTTTGAATAATCCTGATACCAAAATAGGAAAAAAAAAAAATTACAAAAAAGGAAAATTATAGGTCTATTTCACTTATTATTAGCAGTACAAAGAAAGTATTTGCAAATGAAATGCAATAGTGTTTAAAATGGATGTACATTCCAGCCAACTTGGGTTTATCCCAGTGTATCAGATGGCTTAATGTTAGAAAAATCTGTAAATATAAATAACCTCTTAATAGATGAAAATTAAAAAATTAATGGAATCAATTAAAAAAATTCAGAGGAAACATTAGATCATACTAGTTCAGTCCAGTCACTCAGTTGTGTCCGACTCTTTGCAACCCCATTGACTGCAGCATGGCAGGCTTCCCTGTCTATCACCATCTCCCAGAGCATGCTCAAACTCATGTCCATCGAGTCGATGATGTCATCCAACCAATTCATCTGCTGTTGTCCCCTTCTCCTCCTGCCTTCAATCTTTCCCAGCATCAGGGTCTTTTCCAAGGAGTCAGTTCTTCCCATCAGGTGGACAATGTATTGGAGTTTCAGCTTCAGCATCAGTCCTTCCAATGAATATTCAACACTGATTTCCTTTAGGATTGACTGGTTTGATTTCCTTGAAGTCTAAGGGACTCTCAGGAGTCTTCTCCAACACCACAGTTCAAAAGCATCAATTCTTCAGCACTCAACTTTCTTTATGATCCAGCTCTCATATTCATACATGACTACTGCTTTGACTAGATGGACTTCTGTTGACAAAGTAATGTCTCTACTTTTTAATATGCTGTCGAGGTTGGTCATGGCTTTTCTTCCAAGGAGCATGCGTTTGCTAATCTCATGGCTGCAGTCATCATCTGCAGTCATTTTGGAGCCCAAGAAAACAGTCTGTCACTGTTTCCATTGTTTCCCCATCTATTTGCAGTAAAGTTATGGGACAGGATGCCATGATCTTCATTTTTTGAATGTTCAGCTTTAAGCCAGCTTTCTCACTCTCCCCTTTCACTTTCATCAAGAACCCTTTAGTTCCTCTGTTGTCTTTCATAAAGGTGGTGGCATCTTCATATCTGAGGTTATATGAATAACCTCCCAGCAATCCACATTCAAGCTTGAGCTTCATCCTCCCAGCATTTCACATGATGTATTGTGTGTATAAGTTAAATAAGCAGGGTGACAACATACAGCCTTGATGTACTCCTTTCCCAATTTGGAACCAGTCCGTTTTCCCATGCCCAGTTCTAACTGTTGCTTCTTGACCTGCCTACAGATTTCTCAGGAGGCAGGTCAGGTGGTTTGGTATTCCCATCTCTTTAAGAGTTTTCCATAGTTTATTGTGATCCACACAGTCAAAAGCTTTGGTGTAGTCAATAAAGCAGAAGTAGATGTTGGTGACTACAGCCATGAAATAAAAAGACACTTACTCCTTGGAAGGAAAGTTATGACCAACCTAGACAGCGTATTAAAAACCAGAGACATTACTTTGCCAACAGAGGTCTTTATAGTCAAGGCAATGGTTTTTCCAGTAGTCATGTATGGATGTAAGATTTGGACTATAAAGAAAGCTGAGTGCTGAAGAATTGATGCTTTTGAACTGTGGTGTTGGAGAAGACTCTTGAGAGTCCCTTGGATTGCAAGGAGATCCAACCAGTGCATCCTAAAACAAATCAGTCCTGAATATTCATTGGAAGTACCGATGTTGAAGCTGAAACTCCAATACTCTGGCCACCTGATGCGAGGAACTGACTGATTGGAAAAAACCCTGATGCTGGGAAAGATTGAAGGCGGGAGGAGAAAGAGATGACAGAGGATGAGATGGTTGAATGGCATCACTGACTCAATGGACCAGAGTTTGAGTAAACTCCAGGAGTTGGTGATGGACAGGGAGGCCTGGCATGCTGCAGTCCATGGGGTCGTAAAGAGTCGGACACCACTGAGTGACTGAACTGAACTGAACTAAGATGTTTTTCTCAAACTCCCTTGCTTTTTGTATGATCCAATGGATGTTAGCAATTTGATCTCTGGTTCTACTGCCTTTTCTAAATCCAGCTTGAATATATGGAAGTTCTCAATTCATGCACTGTTGAAGCCTCACTTGGAGAATTTTGAGCATTACTTTGCTAGCTTGTGAGATGAGTGCAATTGTGTGGTAGTTTGGACATTCTTTGGCATTGCCTATCTTTAAGATTGGATGGAAACTGATCTTTTCCAGTCCTGTGGCCACTGCTGAATTTTCCCAATTTGCAGGCATATTGAGTGCAGCAATTTCACAGCATCATCTTTTAGGGTTTGAAATAGCTCAGCTGAAATTCTATCACCTCCACTAGCTTTGTTAGTAGTGATGCTTCCTAAGACCCACTTGACTTTGCATTCTGGGATGTCTGGCTCTAGGTGAGTGATCACACCATAATGGTTATCTGAGTCATGAAGATCTTTTTTGTATACTTCTATACAGCAGAGGGTGAGATGGCTGGATGGCATCACCAACTTGATACACATGAGTCTGGGTAAATTCCGGGAGTTGGTGATGGACAGGGAGGCCTGGCATGCTGCGATTTATGGGATCGCAAAGAGTCGGACATGACTGAGCGACTGAACTGAACTGAACTGATACCAAGAGTATCGGAGAAGCCAATGGCAACCCACTCCAGTATTCTTGCCTGGAAAATCCCATGGACGGAGGAGCCTGGTGGGCTGCAGTCCACGGGGTCACTATGAGTCGGACACTACTGAGGGACTTCACTTTCACTTTTCACTTTTATGCATTGGAGATGGAAATGGCAACCCACTCCAGTGTTCTTGCCTGGAGAATCCCAGGGATGGCGGAGCCTGGTGGTCTGCCGTCTATGGGGTCACACAGAGTCAGACACGACTGAAGTGACTTAGCAGCAGCAGCAGCATACTAAGAGTATAGCGTTTTTTTTTTATAATTCTTTTTTATTATTATTTTTTCATGTTAAACCATTAACGTTAAACCAAGAATATATATATTCGTGCCACCTCATCTTAGTCTCTTCTGCTTCTGTTAGGTCCATACCATTTCTGTCCTTTATTGTGCCCATTTGTGCATGAAATGTTCCCTTGGTGTCTCTAATTTTCTTGAAGAGATCTCTAGTCTTTCCTGTTTTTTCCTCTGTCTTTGCACTAATCACCGGGGAAGGCTTTTTATCCCTCCTTTCTATTTTTTGGAACTCTGCATTCAGATGGGTATACCTTTCCTTTTCACCTTTGCCTTTAGCTTCTCTTCTTTTCTCAGTTATTTGTAAGACCTCCTCAGACACCCATTTTGCCTTTATGCATTTCTTTTTCTTGGGGATGGTCTTGATCACCGCCTTCTGTACAATGTTATGAACCTTTGTCCATAGTTCTTCAGGAACTCTGCTTATCAGATCTAATCCCTTGAATCTGTTTGTCACTTCCACTGTATAATCATAAGGGATTTGATTTAGGTGATACCTGAATGGTCTAGTGATTTTCCCTACTTTCTTCAATTTAAGTCTGAATTTTGCAATAAGGAGTTCATGATCTGAGCCACAGTCAGGTCCCGGTCTTGTTTTTGCAGACTGTATAGAGCTTCTCCATCTTTGGCTGCAAAGAATATAATCAGTCTGATTTCAGTGTTGACAGTCAGGTGATGTCCATGTGTAGTGTCGTCTCTAGTGTTGTTGGAAGAATGTGTATGTAATTGCCAGTGCATTCTCTTGGCAAAGCTCTGTTAACCTTTGCCCTGATTCATTTTTATGCCAAGGCCAAACTTGACTGTTACTCTACATATCTCCTCATTTCCTATTTTTGCATTCCAGTCCCCTAGGATGAAAAGGATATGTTCTTTTTTTTAGTGTTAGTTCTAGAAGGTCTTGTCGGTCTTCATAGAACTGTTCATCTTCTTCAGCATTAGTGGTTGGGGCATGGACTTGGATTGCTGTGATCTTGAATGGTTTGCACTGGAAACATACTTCAGCTTCTTTGGTATTAGCAGTTGGGGCATAGACTTGGATTGCTGTGATAAAGAATGGTTTGCCTTGGAAACCAACAGAGATCATTCTGTCGTTTTTGAGATTTCACAAAAGTTCTGCATTTCGGACTCTTTTTTTGATCTTGAGGGCTACTCCATGACTTTTAAGGGATTCTTGTCCACAGTAGTAGATATAATGGTCATCTGAGTTAAATTTGCCCATTCCAGTCCATTTTAGTTCACTTATTCCTAAATTGTCAATATTCACTCTTGGATCTCCTGTTTGACCACTTCCAATTTGCCTTGATTCATGTACCTAAGGTTCCAGGTTCCTATGCAATATTGCTCTTTATAGCATCGAACTTTACTTCCATCACCGGTCACACCCACAACTGGGTGTTGCTTTTTGCTTTCGCTCTGTCTCTTCATTCTTTCTGGATTAATTTCTCCACTCTTCAACAGTAGCATATTGGGCACCTACTGACCTGGGAAGTTCATCTTTAAGTGTCATATCTTTTTGCCTTTCCATACTGTTCATGGGGTTCTCAAGGCACGAATCCTAAAGTGGCTTGCCATTCCCTTTTCCAGTGGACCATATTTTGTCAGAAATCTCCACTACGAGGCGTCTGTCTTGGGTGGCCCTACATGGCATGGCTCATAGTTTCATTAAGTTAGACAAGGCTGTGGTCCATGTGATCAGTTTGATTATTTTTCTGTGATTGTGGTTTTCAGTCTGTCTGCCCTCTGATGGATAAGGTGAAGAAACTTATGGAAACTTCCTGATGGGAGAGACTGACTGGGGAAACCTGGGTTTTGTTCTGATGAGTGTGGTCATGCTTAGTAAATCTTTAATCCAATTTTTCTGTTGATGGGTGGGGCTGTGTTCCTTTCCTGGTGTTTGGCCTGAGGCTAAACTTTGGTAGGAGTAATTAGAATAATGGCAACCTCCTTCAAAGGGACTTGTGTACACACTGTTGTTTTCAGTGTCCCTGACTACGCAGCAGGACACTGTCAACCCATGCTTCCACTGGAGACTCCTGGACACTCAAAGGCAAATCTGGCTTTGATAATATACCAATTCATTATTTAAAACTCTTTGTAAATGATAATTTAACCTAATAAACATTATATAGTACCTGAAGCAAAAGAAAGCTGAGTGCCGAAGAATTGATGGTTTTGAATTGTGGTCTTGGTGAAGACTCTTGAGAGTCCCTTGGACTGCAAGGAGATCCAGCCAGTCCATCCTAAAGGAAACCAATCCTGAGTATTCATTGGAAGGATTGATGCTTAAGCTGAAATTCCAATACTTTTGCCACCTGATGCGAAGAACTGACTCATTTGAAAAGACCCTGATGCTGGGAAAGTTTGAATGTGGGAGGAGAAGGGGACAACAGAGGATGAGATGGTTGGATGGCATCACCGAATCAATGGGCATGAGTTTGAGTAAACTCCGGGAGTTGGTGATGGACAGGGAAGCCTGGCGTGCTGCATTCCATGGGGTCGCAAAGAGTCGGACAAGACTGAGCGACTGAATTGAAATGAACTGAAAGCAAAAGAAGTATTGCTGTTGTTCAGTCTATCAGTTGTGTCCAACTCTTTGTGACCCCATGGACTGCAGCAGGCCAGGCTTCTCTGTTTTTAATCATCTCCTGGAGTTTTCTCAAACTCATGTCCATTGCAGTGGTGATGCCACCCAACCATCTCATCCTCTGTCATCCCCTTCTCCTCTTGCCTTCAATCTTTCCCAGCATCAGGGTCTTTTCCAATGAGTCAGCTCTTCTCATCAGGTGGCCAAAGTATTGGAGTTTCAGCTCCAGCATCAGTCCTTTCAGTGAACATTCAGGACTGATTTCCTTTAAAATGGACTGGTTGGACCTTCTTGCAGTCCAAGGGACTCTCAAGAATCTTCCTCAACACCACAGTTCAAAAACATCAATTCTTTGGTACTTAGCCTGGTTTATGGTCCAACTTTCATATCTGCACCTGACCACTGGAAAAACCTGTAACTTTTACTATGCAGGTATTTGTTGGCAAAGTAATGTCTCTGCTGTTTAATATACTTTCTAGGTTTGTCATAGCTTTACTTCCAAGGAGCAAGCATCTTTTCATTTCATGGCTGCAGTCACCATCTGCAGTCATTTTAGAGCCCCCCCCCCCGCCCCCCCAAATAAAGTCTGCCACTGTTTCCACTGTTTCCTCATCTATTTGTCATGAAGTGATGGGATCAGATGCCATGATCTTCATTTTCTGAATGTTGAGCTTTAAGCCAGCTTTTTCACTCTCCTCTTTCATCTTCATCAAGAGGCTATTTAGTTCTTTGCTTTCTGCCATAAGGGTGGTGTCACCTGCATATCTGAGGTTATTGATATTTCTCCCAAAAATCTTGATTCCAGCTTGTGCTTCTTCCAGCCCAGTGTTTCTCATGCTGTACTCTGCATAGAAGTTAAATAAGCCGGGTGACAGTATAGAACCTTGAAGTACTCCTTTCCCAATTTGGAACAAGTCTGTTGTTCCATGTCCAGTTCTAACTGTTGCTTCTTGACCTGCATACAGGTTTATAAAAATGGTTTGGTATTCCCATCACTTTAAGAATTTTCCACAGTTTGTTGTGATTCACATAGTCAACGGATTTAGCACAGTCAGTAAAACAGAAGTCGATGTTTTTCTGGAATTCTCTTGATTTTTCTATGACCTGATGAATGTTGACAATTTGATCTCTGGTTCCTCTGCCTTTTTAAAATCCAGCTTGTACATCTAGAAGTTCTCAATTCACATACTGTTGATGCTTAGCTTAAAGGATTTTGAATGTGACCTTGCTAGCATGTGAAATGAGTGCAGTTGTGTGGTAGTTTGAACATTCTTTGGCATTGCCTTCTTTGGGATTGGAATGAAAACAGACCTTTTCCAGTCCTGTGGCCACAGCTGAGTTTTTCAAATTTGCTGGAATGTTGAGTGCAGCACTTTTGCAGCATCATCTTTTAGGATTTGAAACAGCTCAGCTGGAATTCCATCACCTTCATTAGCTTTGTTTGTAGTGATGTTTCCTAGGGCCCACTTGACTTTGCACTCCAGGATGTCTGGCTGTAGGTGGATGATCACACCATCATGATTATCTGGGTCATGAAGATCTTTTTTGTGTACTTCTATACCAAGAGTATAATTCTTTTAGGTTTTTAAGATATTTTGCATACAGTTCTTCTGTGTATTCTTGCCACCTCTTCTTAATATCTTTTGCTTCTGTTAGGTCCATACTGTCTCTCTCTGTTATTGTGTCCATCTTTGCATGAAATGTTCCCTTGGTATCTAATTTTCTTGAGATTTCTAGTGTTTCTCATTCTATTGGTTTTCTCTATTTCTTTGCATTGTTCACTTAGAAGGCTTTATTATCTCTCCTTGCTGTTCTTTGGAACTCTGCATTCATTGGGTCTATCTCTCCTTTTCTCCTTTGCCTTTCACTTCTCTTCTTTTCTCAACTATTTTTAAGTCCTTCTCAGACAATCGTTTTGCCTTTTTGCATTTCTTTTTGTTGGGAATGATTTTGATCACTGCATCCTGTACAATGTTATGAAATTCCTTCGCAATTCTTCAGGCACTCTGTCTATCAGATCTAATTCCTTGAATCTATTTGTCACTTCCACTGTAAAATTGTAAGGGATTTGATTTAGGTCATGCCTGAATGTCCTGGGCTTCCCAGGTGGCGCTAGTGGTAAAGAATCTGCCTGCCAATGCAGGAGACCTGGGTTTAATGTCTGTTGTGTGAAGATCCCCTGGAGTAGGAAATGGCAAACCACTCCAGTATTCTTTCCTGGAAAATCCCATGGATGGAGGAGTCTCACGGGCTCCTATCCACAGAGTCGCAAAGAGTCAGACACAACTGAGCATACATAGTCTTCTATACTTGAATGGCCTAGTGGTTTTCCCTACTTTCTTTAATTGAAGCCTGAATTTTGCAATAAGAACTTCATGATCTGAGCCAGTCAGCCCTTGGTCTCATTTTTGCTGACTGTATAGAGTTTCTCCATCTTTGACTGCAAAGAATATAATCCATCTGGTGTGGTATTGACCATTTTGTGATATCCTTGTGTAGAGTCTTCTCTTGTGTCGTTGTAAGAGGGTGTTTGCTATGATCAGTGCGTTCTCTTGGCAAAACTCTGTTAGGCTTTGCCCTCCTTCGTTCTGTACCCCAAGGCCAAATTTGCCTGTTACTCCAGGTATCACTTGACTTCCTGCTTTTGTCCCCTATGATGGAAAGGACATTTTTGTGTGTGTGTGTGTTAGTTGTAGAAGGTCTTGTAGGTCTTCATAGAAGTATTCAACTTCAGCTTCTTCGGCCTTCTTGCTTGGGGCATAGACTTGGATTACTGTGGTATTAGATGGTTTGCCTTGGAAACAAACTGAGATCATTCTGTCTTTTTTGAGATTGTCCCCAAGTACTGCACATTGGACTCTTTTGTTGACCATGATGCCTACTCCATTTCTTTGCCCTTTAACAAGATAATTCAAGATTATATTATTTAATAACTTTTAAAATAAGAATAAAAAGCATATTTTAAAGACTACATGGATGCAGTAAATTACAATAAAAGGAAAGCCAGTGAAGGATAAACTGAGGAATCAAGAGAATGGCACCTTGAAAAGAGGAAGGCAGGGAGATAGAGATGCAGAGACTAGATGCTTCTCTAAGGGACTTTTGTTTGGGATGGTGCTTTCATAGCAGCCTATTACAGAGTTAAAGGTAAGAAATCAGCCATATAATCCATGCTCAGAGGGAAGACCAGCAACCATCATGAACCAAGAATTATGCTTTATTCAGTTTCATGCACTTGAGGTCAAATGAAGGCAAAAATGTTTCACCGTAATGTGGAGAAGAAAACAGTAGGATAGTACATGGAGGGGACAGGCTGGAGAAATTTTTATCTTTATTTTTTAAGAATTTCAAGACTTGAGGGTGATTCCATGCTGATGAAGAAGAGGCAGTAGTAACAGTCAGTCAGTTCAGTCACTCAGTTGTATCTGGCTCTATGTGACCCCATGGACTGCAGCACACCAGGCCTCGCTGTCCATCACAAACTCCTGGAGTTTACTCAAACTCATGTCCACTGAGTCAGTGATGCCATCCAACCATCTCATCCTCTGTCGTCCCCTTCTCCTCCTATCTTCAATCTTTCCAGCATCAGGGTCTTTTCAAATGAGTCAGTTCTTCCCATCAGGTGGCCAAAGTATAGGAGTTTCAGCTCCAGCATCAGTCCTTCCAATGAACACCCATGACTGATCTCCTTTAGGATGGACTGGTTGGATCTCCTTGCAGTTCAAGGGACTCTCAAGAGTCTTTTCCAATACCACAGTTCAAAAGCATAAATTCTTCGGTGCTTAACTTTCTTTACAATCCAATTCTCACATCCATACATGAACACTGGAAAAAACATAGCTTTGAATAGATGGGCCTTTGTCAGCAAAACAATGTCTCTGCTTTGTAACATGCTGTCTAGGTTGGTCATAGCTTTTCTTCCAAGGAGTAAGCATCTTTTAATTTCATGGCTGCAGTCACCATCTGCAGTGATTTTGGAGCCCCCCAAAATAAAGTCTGTCACTGTTTCCACTGTTTCCCCATCTATTTGCCATGCTGTGATGGGACCGGATACCATGATCTTAGTTTTTTGAATGTTGGCTTTTAAGCCAGCTTTTTCACTCTCCTCTTTCACCTTCATCAGGAGGCTCTTTAGTTCCTCTTCACTTTCTGCCATAAGGGTGGTGTCATCTGCATATCTGAGGTTATTGATATTTCTCCCGGCAATCTTGATTCCAGCTGTGTTTCATCCAGCCTGCCATTTCACATGGTGTACTCGGCATTTATGTTAAATAAGCAGGGTGACAATATACAGCCTTGACATACTCCTTTCCCAATTTGAAACCAGTCTGTTGTTCCATGTCTGGTTCTAACTGTTGCTTTTTGACCAGCACACAGATTTCCCAGGAGGCAGGTAAGGTGGTCTGGTATTCTCATCTCTTAAAGAATTTTCCACAGTTTGTTGTGATCCACACAGTCAAAGTCTTTGGTATAATTAATAAAGCAGAAGTAGATGTCTTTCTGGAATTCTCTTGCATTCTCTAGGATCCAGGGGATGTTGTCAATTTGATCTCTGGTTCCTCTGCCTTTTCTAAATCCATACTGAACATCTGGAATTTCAGGATTCACGTACTGTTGAAGCCTGGCTTGGAGAGTTTTGAGCATTACTTTACTAGTGTGTGAGATGAGTGCTATTGTGCAATAGTTTGAACATTCTTTGGCATTGCCTTTCCTTGGGACTGAAATGAAAACTGACCTTTTCCAGTCTTGTGGCCACTGCTGAGTTTTCCAAATTTGCTGGCATATTGCGTGTAGCACTTTCACATCATTATCTTTTAGGACTTGAAATAGCTCAACTGGAATTCCATCACCTCCACTAGCTTTGTTCATAGTGATGCTTCCTAAGGTCCACTTGACTTCACATTCCAGGATGTCTGGCTCTAGGTGTGTGATCACATCATTGTGATTACCTGGGTCATGAAGATCTTTTTTTTGCATAGTTCTTTGTATTCTTGCCACCTCTTCTTGGAGACTAGACAGTGGAGCAGGCCATGTTGCCTGGGTGGGCTGGCACTAGCTTTGGGGAAAGATAACCTTGGAGGGGCATCAGCTCACCCTATCAGGAGAAAGAGGAACCTGTGTAGTTGTGTTGGCAGGAAGTTGAGGCATTTCTCCTCTTATGACTTCTGTTTTCCTTTTGAAGTGGAAATCACGGTCATCCTCTGAATGCGAGGTTTGGTGATTGGGCAGGAAGTGCGGGGTGAGCTATAAATGCCTGAAATAACAGCTTGATCGATGAAGTTAAGAACACCGGCTCGACACAGACACAGCCAGTTTTCAGCGCCACCTCCCTGAGGCTGCTGTGCATGTTTGTATGTTTCTCTTGCCATTGTGCTTCCTCCTCCTCTTTCTTCCTCTCCTCTCATTTTCCTTTCCTCGTGATCCTTTCTATTTTTATAGCAATCACTGGTAACTGGTGAGTAGGAACTAGAACTGCTCAGACTTGGCCAAGGCATGCACCCCCAGACCATTCACAATGGACACTATGGTGGGATGTGTAAGAAGGTGCTGAGAGGGTAACAGGCGGGGAAGCCAGGGGCCTCCAAATGGAGGAAATAGGCTGCATGTGTCAGACAGACATTCTTTGTCTCTCTCTCAAGTGGCAGGAGGAAACAAACTAGTGTTATATTTTTTCCCCTTCTTTATACAAATTTAAAAGGAGGTTTCCCTTAAAATTCTGTGTTGCCATATTGACACCTGGTTCCACCTGAAGTTAACTTTTCTCTAACCTTGAGCTAACCAATGCATTTTTCTTATGGAAACATTTGTCTTAAGCTATGTTAATATACTATGCATTTACCCTAGACTCTGTCTCCAAGTTGGTTCTGCCTAAAGGCTCAGAACTGACTTGACAAACCAGTATGTTATACTCATACCTTATTCTCCTAATCTATGTTAAGGAAGCCATATATTTGTATGGACATCTGCCTTTCTTCAAGCTTCACGTCAATCGTTTTATGGCCCAGGACGACTCACCTGCTGCCAATGTTATCTCAGTGCATATTGTGGGTGAGGGACCTGGTGCCATTCTCTGAGTTTGGAGACGTTTCCTTTCTTTAATTAGCAGCCTGCTAGTAGCTGTATAACATCCGGCTAAAGATTAGCAGGGGGCACTCTTCCTGCCCCCTTCTGATGTCTATGTCAGAAGCTTTCTTTTTATTTTTTATACGTTAATAAAACTTTATTACACAAAAGCTCTGAGTGATCAAGCCTCGTCACTGGCCCCAGATTGAGTTCTTCTCTGGAGGCCGAGAAGCCTGGTGTCTTTCCTGGTTCAGCAACAACCTTTCAGTGCCATTGCCCCATTCAAAGACAAATTTCTCAGAAGGAGGGAAGATACTATTCCGGCCAGGCAAAATAATAGAAACCTAGCACATTATTCAAATAATTGTTATTGTGGCAATTAGAAAGTAAAACTAAATAAGGAAACAGTTTCTTAACAGTGTAGAGGGTCTGCTTGAAGTCAAAGAACATGAAATTCTAGTCACAACAATCTATAATTATATAATGTATATAATTTTCAGCAGCAATGCTCAGCAACTCTAATACGGATGGACTTAACAATGGTTCAGATTTGTGTTTTTTGTTTGTTTGTTGTTTATTTTTTCAGAGATGTAATAGAAAAGAAATGGGCCAATATAGTTGATAATGGCAAAATAGAGGATGAAGAGATGGATAGATGATAGAATTAAAGGTATATATGATATGAAGCAAGGAAAGGAGGGAGGACAGGCAGAAAGTAGAGGATCAAAAAAAAAAGGCTTACTGGGAAAATATATGTGTTGTACTGAAATGGTCTGAAGTTGTGGTCAGAGAATTGGAGGACAATGTTTCAAGAGTGGATAATTATGCAGGATAATAAATTTAGTATCTAGCCATGGATTTAGTTTACTGATGTGGAATAAATACAATGTAAACGAGATGTTAAAAAATAGACATTAAGCTTTGGGTGGGTCATTTATGTGGACAGTGCTGTCTGCCACATCACCGGCAAGTCTAGGGTTGGAGGAGGACATTGAAACAGATGCTAAAGACGTCAGTGGATGAGAGGCTGCATACTTCTTTGCCTTTGCTGAATTTGTTACAGTGATGATTAGGAACTATTTGATCCCTAGGGTCTTCAGACTGGAATGTCATTTCTTGCCACACATTTATCTTAAAACTACTTGTTAACACTTTGGATATAGAATTTATTAAAAAAGCAATTTTACTAGAGGGAAAATGGGTTAATGAATCATGAATATATTTAATACAATGCTTATTATATAGCTAGTATTTGATACTATGAGAATTACCAAAGCTACATTTCTGACTTTAAAAAGTTTATCATTTGTTTAGAAAGTCAAATGTACAAATGTACACATATAAAACAATGAGAGAATAACAGATTAGTATAGGGTACAAGTTGAAAAGGAGAATAAATGTGTATAGCACATATTCAGAGAAAGAATAGGCCAATTTTATTAAGTCTCTTGTTTGAACATTAAGTCTCTTGTATGAACTTGGAAGAAAATGAATGATGAAGACTACTTTAGGAACTCCTCTGAAGAAAGGGAAAGTGAAATTCACTCAGTTGTGTCCGACTCTTTGTGACCCCGTGGACTATACAGTCCATGGAATTCTCCAGGCAGGAATACTGGAATGGGTTGCCTTTCCCACCCAGGGATCAAACCCAGGTCTCCTGCATTGCAGGCAGATTCTTCACCAGCTGAGCCACAAGGGAAGCCCAGGAACTCTTCTGCTTGCCTTTTTTTTTTTTTTTTCCATCTAAGGTGAAAATATGTTGTCCAAAAGCAAGATGTCCTTTTACTCTTTATTCTCTGTTCAGGTGCTCATTATTTGTCTATAATGTGCTAAGTTTTCTGACTCAGGAAAGATTCCTTAATTATTATCTTCATCCTTTCCTTTCTCCAAAGTATATGCCCTCTGATTTGGAAATTTTAAAGAGACATTACTCATTTTAAAAATAACCCATAGGAAAAAAAGTTGAACTTAACGTAAAGATTTTTCCTTTGGTTTCTCCCCAAAGTCTTCATAATTTCCATCGATACACATGTAGTTGAAGGAATAGATTTTTCCATGCTCTGAGTGGAAGCCTAAAGTCTCTCAGTTCAGTTCAGTCGCTCGGTTGTGTCCGACTCTGCGATCCCATGGACTGCAGCACGCCAGGCCTCCCTGTCCATCACCAGCTTCCGGAGTTTGCTCAAACTCACGTCCATTGAGTCGGTGATGCCATCCAATCATCTCATCCTCTGTCGTCCCCTTCTCCTCCCACCTTCAATCTTTCCAGCATCAGGGTCTTTCCAATGAGTCAGTTCTTCGCATCTGGTGGCCAAAGTACTGGAGTTTCAGCTTCAGCATCAGTCCTTCCAATGAACACCCAGGACTGATCTCCCTTAGGATGGACTGGTTGGATCTCCTTGCAGTCCAAGGGACTCTCAAGAGTCTTCTCCAACACCACAGTTCAAAAGCATCAATTCTTCAGCACTCAGCTTTCTTTCTAGTCCAACATTCACATCCATATGTGACTACTGGAAAAACCATAGGTTTGACTAGACGGACCTTTGTTGGCAAAGTCTCTAACTAGCTTGAAAAAAATGAAATGGTTTTTCACAGAGGTTAGCAAAATTTTAGCTGTGTCATTTTTCACAATTATGCCCTTTGGCTACTTGGGAGTGTCCGCAGTGTGTGACAGCCAGAAGGCCTTGCCGCCGGGTACAACGTCGTCACACAGGCTCCATCGCCAGGAGACGTGGCCTGAATCCTGCTGTGGCATACTCAGCAGGGCCACAGCAGACAAGAAAATTCTTCTCAGTTCAGAACAAAAAAGAGATCTTTCTTATTGCACTGAAGCCACAGAAGTAAAAAAGTTTATTCGTCACCATAGTTACCTTATATTCAGCAAGTCAGGTAGGAGGAACAGTTAACAAAACTTGCTAATTAATAATTTCTTTAAATCTTTCAGCTGAGGAAGTCAAATTGAAAAACAACCTCTTTACTTTTCCTGTGGTAGTTCTATCTCAGTAGTGTGGCCTAAAAACTTTGGCCTGAAATTGAGGCTAGATGAAAGGAAAGGGAAGAAAACCTTAAAAGTTACCATTGTAAGTAAAGTAATCGTTTAAAAAATAAAATGGCCTGGGAATAGATAATAATGGCTCTGCTGGCAGTTTGGTTTTTTTGTTTTGTTTTTGATAGAAAGTTAAGTTGCTTTAATTAGCAGAGTGGGCAGTCTAGGAAGAAGGCGGGTCCATGTCCCAAAACTAACTCCAAAGATTCTGCTTGGCCATGAAAGTTTTTAAAGGGAAAAGGAGAAGTAGTCTCAGTTAATCATTGAGATCGGGTATGAGACTCATAGCCATCGTCCCCACCGAGTGCAAGCTTGCTGACTCCTCATGAACTTTCTTTAGATTCTGCCAATAGTTTTACCTTTGCATATAATAAAAGTTTTTTTTTTTTTTTAAGAATATTTTTCCCAAGAGAAAAATGTCTATAATTTTGAATTGTGTTTCAGCTTCCTATTTTTACTTTATTATTGACTGGAAAACTCTAAAAAGCATGTTTGGTCTACAAGACTTCTAACACTTTCATAGAAAAGCAAACTTAAGTACTGCTTCCAAGTGTAATATGAGCCGCAGCGGGATTTTGGGAGAGGAAAGGGCAACCTTCTGTCTGTCAAGCTGGGGGAAGGGTGGGGTGACCAGCCTCATGCCCCCCGATCCGCCCTGCTCCTTTCACAGGAGAGAGCAGGGCTGAGTCTCCCCTCGACTCTAAGCCTCTGAGGATTGCTTCTGGGCTCCCCATGACAGGCCCAACGCCAGCCCTTGCTGGCCCGACCGGGAGCACCTGGGTGGAGGACCGGGTGTGGGAGGCCGGGAGCACCTGGGTGGAGGACCGGGTGCAGCAGCGAGTGAGGGAAGGCAGGGCCTACTGCCGCTAGCAGCAGTTTTCATCATGTCCTCAGAGAGCTGGAAGGAGTGGGCCAGGTGCTCCTCCCAGGAGGTAGGGGAGAGGTGAGGGGTGAGAAGGCTGACGCCCGCAGGGCTGCAGCATGTTTCTTCTCCTGGGTCTCTGGCTCGGAGCCCTGGACTGAGCCACTCCAGGCAGATGGTGCCTATCCCTTGGCCAGGAGCCTGGCTGCAGAGCTCTGATTCACGGAGAGACATCAGTGTTGTTAGCACACTTTTAGTAAATCAGCCTGTCAACTGCGCACTCCGTTTCCATGCAGACCTAGTGCCCAGTGATGAACTGTGGTCCTTGAAGCCTATGGAGGCTTCCCAGGTTGGCTAATTATTTGATACCCCATCAAACTGAACTTACATGCAGAGTACACCATGAGAAACGCTGGGCTGGAAGAAGCACAAGCTGGAATCAAGATTTCCGGGAGAAATATCAATAGCCTCAGATATGCAGGTGACACCACCCTTATGGCAGAAGGTGAAGAAGAACTAAAGAGCCTCTTGATGAAAGTGAAAGAGGAGAGTGAAAAAGTTGGCTTAAAGCTCAACATTCAGAAAACTAAGATCATGGCATCTGGTCCCATCACTTCATGGCAAATAGACGGGGAAACAGTGGAAATAGTGTCAGACTTTATTTTGGGGGGCTCTAAAATGACTGCAGATGGTGATTGCAGCCATGAAATTAAAAGACGCTTACTCCTTGGAAGGAAAGTTATGACCAACCTAAACAGCATATTAAAAGGCAGAGACATTACTTATTCAACAAAAGTCTGTCTAGTCCAGGCTATGGCTTTTCCAGTAGTCATGTGTGGATGTGAGAGTTGGACTAGGAAGAAAGCTGAGTGCCAAAGAATTGATGCTTTTGAACTGTGGTGCTGGAGAAGACTCTGGAGAGTCCCTTGTACTGCGAGGAGATCCAAACAGTCCATGCTAAAGGAGATCAGTCCTGGGTGTTCATTGGAAGGACTGATGTTGAAGCTGAAATTCCAGTGAGGGGAAGAACTGACTCACTTGAAAAGACCCTGATGCTGGAAAAGATTGAAGGCGGGAGGAGAAGGGGATGACAGAGGATGAGATGGTTGGATGGCATCACTGACTCAATGGACATGAGTTTGAGTAAACTCTGAGAGTTGTTGATGGACAGGGAGGCCTGGTGTGCTGCAGTTCATGGGGTCACAAATAGTCAGACACGACTGAGCAACTGAACTGAACTGAACAAACTGCTAATATTAAATAATTCTTCCCATATTTACTTGGTGGGAAGGCTGAGGGCTGATTAGGGAAAAGGGTAAAGGGAAGATTATGGGTGGCAGCTCTTAACTTCTCCTAGAATTCAGTTGGCTCCTGCAATCTGGTCTAAACTTGCCAGTCACTCACCAAAACAAAGTTCAGTGAGGTGAACAGGATTCATCCTTTCTGGAAAGCAGAAATGCAATTAACTCTTATTCCTCAGGTAAACCCTTTCATGAGGATTGTGATAAAGGATTTTTCTCCCTACTTTCATAGATACAACAATTGGGTGACCAGTGAACAACTGAGTTCAGTCCCATCAAGACTGAAGTACCTGGGAATTCTTCTTTGAAACTGGAAATAACTTTTCTGGTCACAGTTTTTGATGTAGCGAGTTGTGAGGCAGTATGAGGGCCAAGCTGTCTAGGATGGAGTACTGGCTTTGTCCTTACCAGCTGTGTGAGCTTGGGCAAATTATTTAACCTATCTGTTTATCAGTTTCCTGATTCATAACGTAAGAGCAATAATAATAGTATTATAAGGATATTGTGAGCCTTAAATAAACATGTATGTGTGTGTGTATACACACACATAAATGCACCATATATATCTGAATCTTGCCTGAAAGTGAAATAAAATGAAAGTGAAAATCACTCAGTCGTGTCAACTGTGACCCCATGGTCTATACAGTCCATGGAATTCTCCAGGCCAGAATACTGGAGTGGGTTGCCATTCCCTTCTTCAGGGGCTTTTCCCCACCCAGGGATGGAAGGTGGGTCTCCCGCATTGCAGGCGGATTAATAGAGTAAGTACTAACAGCTGTTAGCTGTCATTCTTCTACTGTCACACTTTGGTGAGATATTGGCTGCCCTGGGATGGGTAATACAATGGCTCTTTAAGCTAAATCTTTGTGGAACAATATCAAAGCTCCCAATTTCAGGTAATCCTCCAAATAGGCTGCTAGATATCCCATCAAAAGATTTGTTCCTTAAAGTCCTTGTGGAGACATAAACTTTATATCACAAACTACTGTTCTTGTAATTTTTCTATTTTTTTGTCCCCATTAAACTAACCTTCCTGCTCATTCTTCACCAGGCAAATAATAACTCTCTACTTTGGTCCCCAGTTTATGTCCAAAAATATTTCCCTCTTGACATTTAACTTTATATTTATTTCTCCTGGACTGTAAATCTCTAGAGGGACCCTGTTCTTTCCCCAGTGTTCAGTACAGACCTTGGGATGTAGTAGGTGAATATGAATAAGCTTTAAATGAAATTGATTGAACTCTTGAGTTCTTAGACTCTCCAGGCATCTCAATCCATTATTTATGACTTGACATCATTTTCTCCTCAGGCTAAACTCCTGTCTGCCATGATGAGTAACTTCGGGAAGACTTTTCAGCGCTCACAATTTCTTCCCTCTCTGCTGCTTGGCCACACCCAGTGCTGTCTCCCCTTAGCGATTTACATTTTTGTTGTTGTTCCAAAGTTTTAGGATTCTGTAAGGAAAAGAAAAACCCTACAATCTTCACTGCAGATTGACATGGGTGACATGTCATGTTTATGAATTTCAACTCCACTGCTTTTGGGACATCCTGGACCTGCTCCTAGTCACTTCCCTTTTTATTCCCCTTAGTGGATATTCCAAAATATCTCCGAAGTCCCATTCTTTTGCACATCTCATCATTAGCAACTTTTTCCTTAACTGAGAAAATAATTTGGAAAATGAATTGAATAACTACAGGAGTTGAATAGCCTACTTTTCTTGCTTTTTGCTTCCTAAACTATTCCTATTCCTTGCTTCTGTCACCTACCCCATTTTCCCCCTAGACTCTTGAGCCTATCTTCTATTTCCTTTGAGATCTTAATGTCAGTTATATCTCTTCTCAATTTCAATCTGTCCCTTTCCATTGCCTTTTGCCCTAGAGCAGAAAACCCAAGTCAATACTGTAAAAGCTTTCCTGAGATCCTAACTTCATGAAGTGTCTTGAACTGGTAATCGATGTTTCCCTTTTAAACTTCTTCAGCTTTTATGTACTTCTCAACCATCGTTCTCTGGCTTCTGGTAATGTCTCTTAAAATATAGCTGTCACTGAAATTATTTTATTTCAGGTTTGCAAATCCAGAGACTTTGTCTCTTGCCAGGCTTGCTCTGTCTCCAGGCTGTCTGACCTGCCATGCCTCCTCCTTCTTGGCACTGTCTCTCTCTGGTGCCCCACATCACACACTCTCCTGGACCACCTCCTGTCTTTCTGGCTGTCCTCAGTGTTCCATTCATTCACCTTTCTCTCCCCGCTCTTGTATATTGGTATTCTCCATAATTCTTCCTTGCACATCTCCTCAGCTTGTTCCCTTTGGTGATGTCATCCAGTTCCTTGGTTCCAGCTATTGCCTGATTATCAGCTCTCAAAGGAGTATCTCCTTTTTTCTCCTGAGACTTACATTTCCAACTGCATGCTAGGTATCTCAATATGAATGTACATGAAGCACCTTAAATTCTGCATGGTTCAAACCAAAATCTTAATCTTATTCCTTCTAAATTTGTTCTTTTTTATGGGTTCCTTACATGAAAAATAGTAATTGTACTCAGTTGTTCAAGATAGACTAAAGATGTTCTAGATCTATCTCATCCTCACACACTGTATAAAATTAGTCACTAGTCTTCTCGAATTCAAGTTCTAGACATTTTAAATCTATTTTTTTAATGTCTACTGCACTGCCTTCATACTGTTACTTAGATTATTGCATCAGCTTCTTATAATTTATCTCTTCTTTGGGCACTTCTATACTCAATTCATCCTCCATAATGGATTCAATGTCTAGGTTTCTTCACTTACTAATTAAAAATACATCTTTTAGTATCTCTCCTCTGCTAACAAACCCCCATAGTGTCCCAAAGGATACCATTGCTCTAGGCTGCTTTACTATATAGCTCTCAGGATTTTCATCCATACCCTCCGGCCCTGCAGGAATACTAGTGAGGAACTAATTATGCCATACTATTTCATGCTTCTATACTACTTTCTCTTCCTTAAATATCCTTGTCCATTTTATTCTTCCCTCAAAATTTATTTGTTTGTTTGTTGGCTGCCCTGACTTGTAGGATCTTAGTTCCCCTGCCAGGGATTGAGCTGGAGCCCCCTGCAGTAGAAGCATGGAGTCTTAACCACCACACTGCCAGGGAATTCCCTTCCCTCAGGATTCAGAAAATGCTGAAATATAATAGATATATAGCAAATGAAATCATCCTTCTAGTTTCAGCTCAAGTATTTTTTGCATGAAACCTTTAAAATAGCTGCTAAAAATCATAACCCCATTCTCTGTTTTTTCATAAAACTTGATAAGTAATTATCCCTTAATAGTACTTGACTTGCATTATAATTACATTTGCCTGGGTGGCTCATTCAACTCTGAGTCTTCATTCCTAAATATGGAAAAAGGTAATAGTACATGGACATGGGTTGAATGTGAATATGTAAGTTAGGAATTTTAAAATTCCCTTCACTCATCACAAATGTGAGCTCATTTTTACCTCTCCTACAGACTTCACTGTGTAAGGAAAAAGACCCAGCAGAAGCTGACTCATATGACAATTATCGTTTGTTGGAGGTGATGGGAAGGATGAACTGAGTTGGAAATATCCCACATCAGGGAATCTTCCTGGGAAGATACATTAAGAAAATGCAGTGCTGAGGAAGATCCTGGTCTCTGAGTACATAGCATGTGGTCCCTGGGTTATGGGGTCATGGAAGGAAGGATTGAAAGAGTGCAGTCAAAGAAGTTAGGGTGGGGGTAGGGGGCACCTGAAACAAACTTTCCCAATCACTCATTCCTGCCTGGGATTGGCCTGAGGCTGGCATGTTGGTTCCAAATAGGGTCATCATTTGGAACACACTCTAAGGATCAGTGGCATACTTCTTTGACACTGGGAAATCCACAATGTGTAATATTTGCTGGAAAGTTTGCCTAAGCATTTATATATTGATGCAATACTTCCTCTTTTCTCTCCATCAGAAATGTTGGTGATCTGAATTTAGGAAGGTATATTTGGAAGAAATTGGAGCAGAGAATCTAGTTAATTATATTAAAATGCCAGATATGTCTCTTATTTTTTATTTTTATATATTTTTAGCTCTTGTCTCTTTTATCTTTGTAATCTTTCTCTGTTACATTTGAAGTATATTAAGCATTTGTCACCATTTAAAGTTTTCTATCTACTTTGAATCTTTAGGACACTGTTCTATTTCCTGCAAGGATTGAATAAATGTTTGTTGTCCAAGTCAATAATTGAGTACAAATCACTAATTGAATAAGAGCTGGCATATTTTTAAGGCATTAAAGGATAAAGGAAGCTCTACAATAAGAATGAAAGAGAACTCTGAATTCAACTCTCAGAAACCTGCTAAGTGAACCCAGGTCTCCTGCATTGCAGGCAGTTTCTTTACTGTCTAAGGCACCAGGGAAGACAAGTGTTTAGTGACAACTCTTACTTCCTTTTTCAAATATAAAAAATCCTTTTCTGAGAAATAATATCTCCCCAATGGTTCACAAAAGAAGATTATTTGTGTGTTTCTTCTAAATTGTACAGTGGCATATATTTGTTGAATTATAGAAAAGCCACAGACCAACCAAAATAAATAGATTAGCCATTTGAGCCTTCTATCCACTTAAAAAGACTATAATGCTTTGATGCATAGCCATGAGATTATATTTGGTTTACTAGATATTCACACATTGAAATATAAAAAGCAGGCAACTAACATATATATGTCTTTTAACATTTGTACTTACAGAAAGACTTTTAAAATGTCAGTAAGTATACATAATGCAGATGTTGTAAATTTGTTGACATTCCCATCCCATCCTATCCACAAATGGAGTAAAATTATTCTCCTCCTTGAATATGCCTGCCTTAGTGACTTGTTTATGAGGAGTATAATGTGGCAGGGTGCTACTGGGATTGTTCTGAGGCTGGGCTGCAGAAGCAGCACGGCTTCTGCTCGGCTCTTTATCCTCAGGAGAACGTACCTCCCCTGGGAGTCCTGACGTGTAAGAGGTCTGGCTATCCAGAAGCAACCATGCTGGAGGTACTATGTTGAGTAAGAGTGGAGGGGGACAGAGAGGGAGAGAAGGGGTGGGGAGTTGCCCCAGCATGAATCACCAGATATGTGATAGTTTCAGTCCCCAGCTTCCAAGCAACCCCAGCTGACCCTGAGTAGAGCAGACACAAGCAGTCCTTGTCAAGACCTACACAATCACAGATTGTGAGGGAAATAAGTCTTATTGTTGTCTTACACCAATTAAATTTTAGGGATTTTTTATTACTTATCAATAGATATCTGGAACACTTCTACTAAACACTCTTAATAAGTATATAGTGTTTTAACATCATGGCTATATCATATTTAACCAGTTTCCTGTTGTTGGAAATGGAGGATTTCTTTTTTGTTTTGTTTTAGATTTTAGTTATTACAAAGTAGTTGAATAGCCCTGAATATACATCTCTGTGTACTCTTCCAATTATTATTTTAAACTGAATTCTTAGGAATTCTAGGTAGTACACAGAGTTGTGTCATGGTGGTTGTTAGGATTCCAAATTGTATCTGGTTGTCCTTATTAACCTTTGCTGATTGAAGGCAGAGAGTAGTAGCAATTCATATATAAAATTTCAATGAGCTCCTTATATATCTGGCAAAATATATATTGGGAATTTAAACTTGAAACAGTTATATTGTACTAAATTCCCTCATGATAGCTTGATGAGATTCTCTTTAAATTCTTATAGATTATCATCAACCAGAAACTTTATTCATAGAGATAGATAATTAAATTCTAAAACACACTTTGTATCCATTAAAATGTTTATATTTCAGCAATGAAATTATATTTCAAGCTAAAGATTTATCTTTTATTTCACTGACATGTAATATTGACATTCTGTGTGACAACTGTGGGTAGATTTTGAACCTATTTAAACTTTTTTACATTAAGTACATCAAAATAATGGTGAGGCTTTTATTTGAAGAACATATATGCATTCTAAGAATAGTCCCTTATCACTGGCTGAAACCCTCTGAAAGGAATGTGAGCCACTAATATACTGGGTCCATAACGGGGAGGCACATCTGGGATATCTCTGTCTTGCCTTTGTGAACCTGTCGCCTGTTCCTGAGGAGGCATCTGGCCGCTGAGGTTGATATCCAGGTGGCGGCATCTCCTTGGCAGTGCTCAGCAGGTTGTAGCAGAACAATTTGTTGTTGTTGTTCAGTTGCTCAGCTGTGTCTATTCTTTGTGACACCATGGACTGTAGCCTGCCAGGCTCCTCTGTTTCCCACTATCTCCAGAGTTTCCTTGAATTCATATCTATTGAGTTCAGTTCAGTTCAGTCGCTCAGTCGTGTCCAATTCTTTGTGACCCCATGGACTGCAGCACGCCAGGCCTCCCTGTCCATCGCCAACTCCCGGAGTTTACTCAAACTCGTGTCCATCGAGTCAGTGATGTCATCCAACCACCTCATCCTCTGTTGTTCCCTTTTGCCGCTTTCAATCTTTCCCAGCATCAGGGTCTTTTCCAATGAGTCAGTTATTCGCATCAGGTGACCAAAGTATTGGAGTTTCAGCTTCAGTGTTAGTCCTTCCAATGAATATTCAGGACTGATCTCCTTTAGGATTGATTGCTTTGATTTCCTTGCAGTCCAAGGGACTCTCAAGAGTCTTCTCCAACACCACAGTTCAAAAGTATCAATTCTTCAGCACTTAGCTTTCTTTATAGTCCAACTCCCACATCCATACATAACTACTGGAAAAAAACGATAGCTTTGACTAGATGGAACTTGTCAGCAAAGAAATGTCTCTGCTTTATAATATGCTGCCTATGTCGGTCATAGCTTTTCTTCCAAGGAGCAAGTGTTTTTTAATTTCGTGAGTGCAGTCAACATCTGCAGTGATCTTGGAGCCCAAGAAAATAAAGTCTGTCACTGTTTCCATTGTTTTCTATCTGCCATGAAGTGATGGGACTGGATGCCATGATATTTGTTTTTTGATTGTTGAGTTTTAAGTCAGCTTTTTCACTCTCTTCCTTCACTATCATCAAGAGGCTCTTTAGTTCCCCTTCACTTTCTGCCATAAGAGTGGTGTCATCTGCATATCTGAGGTTAATGATATTTCTCCCAGCAAGCTTTATTCCAGCTTGTGGGTCTTCCAGTCCAGCATTTCACATGATGTACTCTGCATAGAAATTAAATAAGCAGGATTACAATATACAGCCTTGACGTACTGTTTTCCCTGTTTGGAACCAGTCCATTGTTCCATGTCTGGTTCTAATTGCTGGTTCTTGACCTGCATACAGATTTCTCAGGAGGCAGGTCAGGTGGTCTGGTATTCCCATCTCTTTCAGAATTTTCCAGTTTGTTGTGGTCCACACAGTCAGAAGCTTTAGTGTAGTCAATGAATCAGAAGTAAATGTTTCTCTGGAATTGTCTTGCTTTTTTTATGTTCCAGTGGATGTTGGCATTACTTTGCCAGCATACGAGATGAGTGCATTTGTGCCATAGTTTGAGCATTTTTTGACTTGCCTTTCTTTGGGATTGGAATGAAAACTGACTTTTCCATTCCTGTGGCCAATGCTGAGTTTTCCAAATTTGCTGAAATATTGAGCGCAGCACTTTCACAGTGTCATCTTTTAGGATGTGAAATAACTCAGCTGGAATTCCATCACCTCCACTAGCTTTGTTCATAGTGATGCTTCCTGAGGCCCACTACCTCGCACTCCAGGATGTCTGGCTCTAGGTGGGCGATCACACCGTTGTGTTTACCCAGGTCATTATGATCTTTTTTGTATAATTCTTCTGTGTATTCTTCCCTCCTCTTCTTAGTATATTCTGCTTCTGTTAGATCCATACCATTTCTGTCTTTTATTGTTCCCATCTTTGTACTAAATGTTCCCTTGGTATCTCTAATTTTCTTGAAGAGATCTCTAGTCTTTCCCATTCTATTGTTTTCCTCTATTTCTTTGCACTGATCACTGAGGAAGGCTTTCTTACCTCTCAATGCTATTGTTTGGAACTCTGCATTCAAATGGGTATATCTTTCTGTTACTCCTTTGCTTTTTGCTTTTCTTCTTTTCTCAGCTGTTTGTAAGTCCTCCTCAGACAACCATTTGCCTTTTTGCATTTCTTTTTCTTGGGATTGGTTTGGATCACTGCCTTCTGTACAATGTTATGAACTTCTGTCCATAGTTCTTCAGGCACTCTGTCTATCAGATCTAATCCCTTGAATCTATTTCTCACTTCCACTCTATAATCATAAGGGATTTGATTTAGGTTGTACTGGAGTGGTCCAGTGGTTTTCCCTACTTCCTTCAATTTAAGTCTGAATTTTGCAACAAGGAGTTCATGATCTGGGCCATAGTCAGCTCCTGGTCTTGTTTTTGCTGACTGTATAGTTTCTTGATCTTTGGCTTCAAATAATAAAATCCATCTGGTTTGGTAATGACCATCTTGAGATCCATGTGTAGAGTCATCTCTAGTGTTGTTGGAAGAGGATGTTTGCTATGACCAGTGCATTCTCTTGGCAAAACTCTATTAGCCTTTGCTCTGCTTCATTTTGTACTCCAAGGCCAAACTTGACTGTTGCTCCAGGTATCTCCTGTTTTCCTACTTTTGCATTCCAGTCCCCTAGGATGAAAAGGACATCTTTTTTTTGATGTTAGTTCTGTAATGTCTTATATGTCTTCATAGAACTATTCAACTTCAGCTTCTTTGGCCTTAGTGGTTGGGGCATAGACTTTGATTACTCTAATATTGACTGGTTTGCCTTGGAAATGAATGGAGATCATTTTGTCTTTCTTGAGATTGTACCCAAAAACTGCATTTTGGACTCCTTTGTTGACTTTGAGGGCTACTCCATTTCTTCTAAGGGATTCTTGCCCACAGTAGTAGATGTAATGGTCATCTGAATTAAATTTGCCCATTTCTGTCCATTTTAGTTCACTGATTCCTAAAATGTTAACGTTCACTCTTGCCATCTCCTGTTGACCACTTCCAATTTGCCTTGATTCATGTACCTAACATTCCAGGTTCCTATGCAATATTGCTCTTTACAACATTGGACTTTACTTCCATCACCAATCATATCCACAACTGAGTGTTGTTTTTCCTTTGGCTTCTCCTCTTCATTCTTTCTGGAGTTATTTCTCCACTGATCTCCAGTAGCATATTGGGCACCTACCGACCTGGGGAGTTCATCTTTCAATGTCCTATCATTTTGCCTTTTCATACTGTTCATGGGGTTCTCAAGGCAAGAATACTGAAGTGGTTTGCCATTCCCTTCTCCAGTGGGCCACATTTTGTCAGACCTCTCCACCATGACCCATCCATCTTGGGTGCCCCTGCATGGCACAGCTCATAGTTTCATTGAGTCAGACAAGGCTAACTTGAGTTAGCAATGCTGTCTAACCATCTCATCCTCTGCTGCTTCCGTGTCCTTTTGCCCACTTTCCTTGTGGCTCGGTGATAAGGAATCTGCCTGCCAATGCAGGAAACACGGTTTTGACCCCTGGGCCAGGAAGATACCCTGGATAAGGAAATGACAACCCACTCAGTTATGCTTGCCTGGGAAATCCCACGGACAGAGGAGCCTGGTGGGTTACAGTCCACGGGGTCGCAGCATTGGACATGACTGAACAGCTAGACAACAGCAGCAAAGTGGAATCAGAGCGGCAAGTGCTGGCAACACTCATCCCTCATTTTCTTCCTGTCTGCGGCAATAGCTCTGTTGGTCTCTCCTACTCTGTTTTCTAGGTTATTATTAGTTTTAAGGTTTTTTCTCTCTCTCTCTCTTTTTTTAATCCCCATCAGGAAAACCCCCTATACTTAACCTCACCCACTCATTCACCCAGCTCAGATTTTTTTCACCCCCTAACATGTGTGTCAATGTCCAAGGCAAAAAGTGCTGGGTTCAAGCTGCCTGAGCCTTGTCTTGCCGTCTCCTGAGCTAACACAAACCATTGCTCCCCAGCACACCTGTAACCAACTTGCAGCATAGCTATAAACAATTTTCTGGACATTTTCAGCTGGGAAAGCTTTGCATTAGTAAATTCAATATCTAATATTTTACATATTTGTAAATTTTGTGTAGGTATTCATAATTAAGTTTTGCTTTTGTTTTCCTTTTTGTGATGCTCATGTTTGGTCTATGACATCAGCTGATTAAGTTGATTTTATAGAAGCTGAGTAGTTTTTCATTTCTTTGACTGCTCTGGAAAATGACTAGGATAGGAATGATATGCTGGTTGAAGTTATTCCAGAACTTTTTTTCTAAACATACCTGGATTCAGAGCTTTTGGAGTATAGATTTTTAAGTTGATTTTTAAAATTCGATGATCTCTTTACTGAATTTTTCATACATTTTGATAATTAACATTTTCTGAGCAACGCTTCCTTTTCTTTCTGAAGTTGGTTTCTGTTCAGTGGCACATAGCATTCCATCATAATTCAAATAATTTTCTCTGAGTTGGTGTTTGGCTCCATAATGGCAGAGATTGTAGGCTAAAGATCTGTAGATTTCAATACTGGCATTATCATTTTATTGCTTTGTGGCTTAAACACGTTTCTTAATGTTCTGATTTTTGTTTGCTCAGCTGAAAATTGGATTGCTCATGATATCTTTCTGATAATATAGTTTGTTCTAATGATTGCAGAACAGTCAACAAAGTTTCTTGGGCACATAACCATAAGTAGATTGTAGTTTTCATCATTATTTCTTATTCCAGTTGTGCATTTGTGCCTTTTTTCCTGTTTTTTTTTTTTTTTTATTACTCTTGCCACTTCATGTTGTATATTTTCCCCCAGTTCTTCAGCTTATATATTTACCCTACTAATTTTCTAATTTACTATTAATTTTGAAATTTAATTCTTTTTTATTTTTCTGCTTTGTGTGTGTGTGTGTGTGACCACATTTTGCTTTTCTTTCCCTACCTTCTGTTATTCTCAAAGATAACTTCTCTGTTTATTTTCTGTTTCCTCTGTTTTAAAATAGCCCTTTTGGGGGGCTGTGCGGTGCAGCATGTGGGACCTTGGTTTCCCGACCTGGGATCAAAGTCATGCCACCTGTACTGGGACTATGGGGTCTAACCCTGGACCACCAGGGAAGTCCCTAAATCTAATCTTAATGCTCTGAGTTTTTCTCTGAGTTCAGTTTTAGTATTTTTGTTGTTTTAACATCTAGATAATTTCTAATTCAATTTTGCTGCAGGACTTACTGAGTAGAGGAGCTTAATCTTATGTTCTACTGTTTTAATTTCTTTCTTTTTTTTCTGTATTCTTGACAAGTTTCTCATATTCAATGTTTCACTTGTCCAAGATTTTGATTTTACTCCTGACTTCCTCCAATTTCAGTTCAGTTCAGTTCAGTCACTCAGTCGTGTCCAACTCTTTGCGACCCCATGAACTGCAGCATGCCAGGCCTCCCTGTTCAACACCAACTCCTGGGGTTTACCCAGACTCATTTCCATTGAGTTAGTGATGCCATCTAACCATCTCATCCTCTGTTGTCCCCTTTTCCTCCTGCCTTCAATCTTTCCCAACATTAGGGTCTTTTCAAATGAGTCAGTTCTTTGCATCAGGTGGCCAAAATATTGGAGTTTTAGCTTCAACATCAGTCCTTCCAATGAACACTCAGAAGCGATTTCCCTTAGGATGGACTGGTTGGATCTCCTTGCAGTCCAAGGGACTCTCCAGAGTCTTCTCCAGCACCACAGTTCAAAAGCATCAATTCTTCTGCACTCAGTCCTCTTTATAGTCCAACTCTCACATCCATACATGACCACTGGAAAAACCATAGCCTTGACCAAATGGACCTTTGTTGACAAAGTAAAGTCTCTGATTTTAAATATGCTGTCTAGGTTGGTCATAACTTTCCTTCCAAGGAGCAAGCGTCTTTTAATTTCATGGCTGCAATCACCATCTGCAGTCATTTTAGAGCCTCCAAAAATAAAGTCAGCCACTGTTTCCACTGTTTCCCCATCTATTTGCCATGAAGTGATGGGACCAGATGCCATGATCTTAGTTTTCTGAATGTTGAGCTTTAAGCCAACTTTTTCCCTCTCCTCTTTCACTTTCATCAAGAGGCTCTTTAGTTCTTTTTCACTTTCTGCCATGAAGGTGGTGCCATCTGCATATCTGAGGTTATTGATATTTCTCCCAGCAATCTTGATTCCAGCTTGTGCTTCCTCCAACCCAGCATTTCTCATGATGTACTCTGCATATAAGGAAAACAAGCAGGGTGACAATATACAGCCTTGATATAGTCCTTTGCCTATTTGGAACCAGTCTATTGTTCCATGTCCAGTTCTAATTGTTGCTTCCTGTCCTGCATACAGGTTTCTCAAGAGGTAGGTCAGGTGGTCTGGTATTTCATCTCTTTCAGAATTTTCCACAGTTTATTGTGATCCACACAGTCAAAGGCTTTGGCATAGTCAGTAAAGCAGAAATAGAAGTTTTTCTGGAACTCTCTTCCTTTTTTGATAATCCAGGGGTAATTTGATAATCCAGGGGTAATTTGGTAATCCAAATTTGGTAATTTGGTAATTTGACCTCTGGTTCCTCTGCCTTTTCTAAAACCAGCTTAAACATCTAGAAGTTCACAGTTCACGTATTATTGAAGCCTGGCTTGGAGAATTTTGAGCACTACTTTACTAGTGTGGGAGATGAGTGCAAGTGTGCTATAGTATGAACATTCTTTGGGATTACCTTTCTTGAGGACTGGAATGAAAACTGACATTTTCCAGTCCTGTGTCACTGCTGAGTTTTCCAAACTTGCTGGCATATTGAGTGCATTTGCAGCACTTTCACAGCATCATCTTTGAGGATTTGAAATAGCTTAACTGGAATTCCATCACCTCCACTAGCTTTGTTTGTAGTGATGCTTCCTAAGGCCCACTTGACTTCACATTCCAGGATGTCTGGTCCTAGGTGAGTGATCACACCATCATGATTATCTGGGTCATGAAGATCTTTTTGTATAGTTTTTTTTTGTGTATTCTTGCCACCTCTTCTTAATATCTTCTGCTTCTGTTAGGTCCATACCATTTCTGTCCTTTATTGAGCCCTTCTTTGCATGAAATGTTCCCTTGCTGTCTCTAAATTTCTTGAAGAGATCTCTAGTCTTTCCCATTCTATTGTTTTCCTCTATTTCTTTGCATTGATCACTGAGGAAGGCTTTCTTCTATCTCCTTGCTATTCTTTGAAACTCTGCATTCAAATGGATGTATCTTTCCTTTTCTCCTTTGCTTTTCACTTCTTTTCTTTTCACAGTCATTTGTAAGGCCTCTTCAGACAGTCATTTTGATGTTTTGCATTTCTTTTTCTTGGGGATGGTCTTGATCCCTGTCTGCTGTGGAATATCATGAACCTCTGTCCATAGTTCATCAGGCATTCTGTCTACCAGATCTAGTCCCTTACATGTATTTCTCACTTCTACTGTATAATCATAAGGGATTTGATTTAGGTCATTTCTGAATGGTCTAGTGGTTTCCCTCACTTTCTTCAGTTTAAGTCTTAATTTTGTCTTAAGGAGTTCATGATCTGAGCCTCAGTCAGCTCCCATTCTTGTTTTTGCTGACTGTATAGAGTTTCTCCATCTTTGCCTGCAAAGAATATAATCAATCTGATTTCAGTGTTGACCATCTGGTGATGTTCATGTGTAGAGTCTTCTATTGTGTTGTTGGAAGAGGGTGTTTGCTATGACCAGTGCATTCTTTTGGCAAAATTCCGTTAGCCTTTGCCCTGCTTTATTCTGTACTCCAAGGCCAAATTTGCCTGTTACTCCAGGTATTTCTTGACTTCTTACTTTTGCATTCCAGTCCCCTATAATGAAAAGGACATGATTTTTTTTTTTTTTTTTTTTTGAGGTGGGGGTGTTAGTTCTAGAAGGTTTTGTAGGTCTTCATAGAACCTTCAACTTCAGCTTCTTTGGTGTTACTGGTCGGGGCATAGACTTGGATTACCATGACATTGAATTGTTGCCTTGGAAACGAACAGAGATCATCCTGTCGTTTTTGAGATTGGATCCAAGTATGCATTTTGGACTCTTTTGTTGACTATGATGGCTACTCCATTTCTTCTAAGGGATTCCTGCCCACAGTAGTAGATATATTATTATATTATGGTTTTAGTTTTTTTGAAATCCTTCTTTATCATGCTCATCTTCTTTTTCATCTTATTCTGTTCTTTTCCATTTCATTGTTTTTATTTTTTGTTTTAAATTTTTATCTAATTTTCATTTTGTTTCCTTTTTATTTCAATATTTTCACCTTTATATGTCCATCTCCCAATTTATAGTGGCTGGATTCTTTATTCTTTCTAGGATGTGAGCCAGGTTTGAAACATGTTTTTCTAACTCTGCTAATACATCTGCTAATGCCCTTCAGGATGTAGTTCCTTTTACTTTACACCAGTTTCCCTTCTACAGGTTTCTTATTAACTTGTTTTCCTTTTTGTTTCCTTGAAAAACATAAAATATAGCCAGACTCAATAAGAGCTAATGATTCTATTGAAATGGAAGTTGATCCTTGCCTTAAATCTTCAACTGAAGGTTGTGTTGATGGACAAAGCTTCGATTATATTTGTTTATAGGAGACTTTCACCTAGTTACCACTTCTCTGTTTTTTATCTGATCTTATTTCTACTCTTGTTGTTTAGTTGATAAGTCGTGTCTGACCCTTTTGTGACCGCTTGGACTGTAGCCCCCATGCTCCTCTGTCCATAGGATTCCCCCAGCAAGAATCCTGCAGTGGATTGTCATTTTCTTCTCCAGGGAACTTCCTGACCCAGGGATCAAACCCTCATCTCCTGCATTGGCAGGCAGGTTCTTACCACTGGGCCACCTGGGAAGCCCTGTCTATGTAATTCTTAATTCAAAGACGTGCTGTTACAATGGTTCTTCTTTTCTGCTTCCCTTTAAAGTGCTCACATTCCAGCCACCATAGCCATCAAAATCCCTGCTACATTTCCAGGTTCCTAAAAGGAGCCTTCCACTAGGCAGTTTTTGAAATTTGAAATATCTTCCAGGTGATACTACCCCTGAACTTGGGCAGGAGGCGGCTGTCCTTGGCTGTATGCTGTTGAGAGCCCCAACTGTGAGTCATTTCCAGCCAGACACAGGCCCACAGAGCTAGATGTCTGTGGGGCCAATATTAAGTGCAAACAAGAGAGGAGCAAAGAATGTTTCAGCCACTATCCAGGTCTGCAAAGGTCAACTGGTGGTAGTCATCAGCTGGCAGTGCACTCTGCTTCAGACAGAAGAGGTTAAGGCCGTGACAGCAGGAAGCACTCCGTGCTTTAGCCGAGAAATGAAAGACAATTACAGGATGCTCTGTGCTTTGGACAAACAGACGCCTTAGATAGGTGGATGTATTTTAGGAAGAATTTAAAGAACCCAGCTTCTTGCATCTTCCCATATGCACAGGAGCGCTAAGACCTTTCACTTTAGATATATGTTCTTTGTGACTGACAGTCATCTTTTATCAAGATTATACTTAGCTGCACATATTCCCTAGCCAAAAAGCAAATATATATATATATATATATATATATATATATATATATATATATACTGGCTTCCTCGCTGCCTCTTCAGAGCAGTTTCTCATATGAAAGGATGTCTCCTAAAGTATATAGTCCTAGTAAGACCCTCCACAAAGCTTGCCTCAGTTCTCGTGCTCCGTGCGTTTCTCCCGTGCAACAGCGGTAGCCCATCCGTCCTCTTGCGAAGCACACAAACAGTACTGGTCCCCAGACTTTCCCATCCACAGGCCCTGAGCCCTCCCCTGGGTTTGCACAGCTCTCTTCTCTGGCCCATCTTGCTGAGTGCTGGACTGTTCCACGGGCGTGTCTGTCCCTTGACTTTAGGGGTGTCCTAGGGACAGCAGCTGGAAGGGAGGTAAGTCAGGTGACCAGTCTGAGAGGTGAAGACTGGGGTGACCACCTCCATGAGCAAATGGTCCCTTGTGGTGCAGGCTGTGCCAGGATGTGGAAAAGGAAGGGAGGAGCCCTGGGCTGAGGGCCAGAAGCCGGATCTTCCCGTGTAGCCACGTCTCAATACAGAACTCTGAGGAAATCTGGATTTCTAAAATACAATCTAAACTTTTAGCTTATTGTTAAAATACATTAAAGTTTTTTCTTTTATGTTGAAATGTAGTTGCTAAGATACATTTTCTAGTGTATGAAAATATGACATATTGAGTTTTTATAGCTTGATTTATAATTTTTAAATATACATATGAGGGGCAGATTTTTAGGAGTCAATCCCATCAACTTTTATAATAGAAAGTTATTGAGTTGCTAAGTCATGTCTGACTCTTTGCAACCCCATGTTCTGCAGCATGCAAGATTCCTCAGCCTTCACTGTCTCCTGGAGTTTGCTCAAATTCATGTCCGTTGAGTTGGTGATGCCATCCAACCATCTCGTTCTCTGCCACCCCCTTCTCCTTTTCCCTTCAATCTTTCCCAGCATCAGGGCCTTTTCCAATGAGTCAATATTTCTCAATGAATGATATCAGATAAGTCTTTATGTTAAAGCAGAGAATGCAGTTTCTTTTCTGCCCATCTGGTATTCTTGAGAGAAGTAACAGATAGTAAAATAAATAAAATCAGCAGGATAGTTTGCCATACTATGAGATAATTCTCACTAATATCACACATGACTTCCCTGGTGTCTCAGATGGTAAATAATCTGCCTGCAAGGCAGGAACCTCAGTTTGATCCTTGGATTGGGAAGATCCCCTGGAGGAGGGCATGGCAACCTACTCTAGTATTCTTGCCTGGAGAATCCCATGGAGAGAGGAGCCAGGCAAGCTAAGTCCACAGGGTCGCTGAGTCAAACATGACTAAAGTGACTTAGCATGCATGCTTTGTGAAAGACTTTTAATTGCAACCCTCTTCATTGCTCTTTGCTGAATTATAGTTGACAGAGTATGTGCTCCTATTTTTGCTACTTCATTTAAAAAATATGAACACTACCTCTGGTCACATTGTTCTTCTCTAGAAATTTTCAATTGTTTGACATTGCCTACTCAATTAACTATAAATTACTGTAACATTCAAGACTTTGATAATGCATTGCCTATCTTCTTTCTAGCTTTATTGCTCACTTCTATTCTTATACATCCTGTGTTTTATCAGTACTGGATTACTTGCTGTTTCCCTACCATGTCTATACTTCGTTCATTTTTATCCTTTCTTTATACAGTTTCCTTTCACTATAAACAGTCCTTTCAATCCTGAAATCTTTCCACCTGAAACCTCAATCTCTATTAAGACGTGACCTTCTCCACAAAGTCTTTTTGAATCCCCTCTACTGATTTTTCATTCTATGGAAACTTCATGAGACATTGTCTCCAGTTCTCTTGAGGAAAAGTCTTTTGTCTTTTATTGTATTTTCTTTTTCTGACCTCTCTTTGAAGGTAGACTCTAACTCTCTGTGGTACCTTTAAAACATGTTTCTTTATTTGACTGTGTCAGGTCTAAGTTGCAACATGCTGTGAGGGCAGGGCCTAGAGTGTGCAGACTTCATAATTGTGGCTCGTGGGCTAAGTTGCTCTGTGGCATGTGGGATCTTACTCATGTCCCCTGCATTGGAAGGTGGGTTCTTAACCACTGGAACACCTGGGAAGTCCCTTGGAATTGTTTTTTAATTCCCTATATGTATTGAATGCGAGCTGTGACTAGATCAATATGAGATGAACCAACAAGAAGTGCTATTTGGAAGACCTGAACATGCCTGCTATGGACTAAATATTTTTGTCCCCCCAAATTCATATGTTGAAATGCTAACCACCAATGTGACTTTATTTAAATGAGGCCTTAGGGTGGGACTCTGATCTGCTGGAATTAGTGTTCTTATAGGAAGAGTCACTGAAACTCGCTCAGCTGTGTCTGACTCTTTGTGACCCCACGGACTGTAGTCCATGGAATTCTCCAAGTGGAGTGGGTAGCCTATCCCATGGAACCACCCCATATGATCTTCTTGAAAGCCCTCACTCTTAGCTTTAAGAGTCTCACCTTCAGTATATGAAGGAGTTTCTGGCAAATCCATCTGAGGAACTAGGGTGGCCACCCTTACTAGGTCATGGTTCTGTAACGCTGCTCTCTTAGCTGCCTGATCAGCTGCCTGGTTCCCTCGTGCCACTTCCATGCTCCCTTTTTGTGTCTTTCACAGCGGGAGACTGAAACCTCAGTAAGCAGATGGACTGCCTCCAAGAGCCTAAGGATTTGATCACCATATTTAATTGGGACCCTTGAGTGGTCAAGTGGCCTCTTTCTTTCCAAATAGCAACATGTACACGTAGCACCAGAAAGGCATACTTGGAGTTAGTGTAAATGGCTATTCTTTTTCCTTTTCCCAGCTCTAAAGCTCGAGTCAGGGCTATTGGACTTCAGCTAATTGGGCTGAAGTACCTGGTGACAGAGGTTTAGCCTCTATGGTCTGGAGGCTAAATTGGAGATTACTGCATATCCGGCTCTTCTTTTCCCATCCAAGACAAAGCTGCTTCCATCAGTGTACCAGATTTCCTCAGGATTGGTCAGAGGATCTTCTGACAACCCCTCTTGGGGTTTTCTCCAGTGGTCTAAGGTTTCTAGACAAGAGTGAAAGGGGAGAGAGCCCTCTGGGGTAGGCTGGGTTAAGAACTTCACAAGAGGATATAGTCAGGCCTGGATTTTCCATCAGCACTTCTTGCTATCTGAGGATTCTTTGATCAGACATCCATAAATGGCCTCTCCCACTTAGGAGTTGTTTCACTTGGTGGCTTGTAAAAATAGTTTGCCTCCCAAAGAGAGTTTTAAAGCATCTTCTATTAGGATTGCAATAGCAGCAAGATTTCAAAGGCAGGGAGAGGTTTCTTCCCAGTAAGGGAGGACAGTCAGGGACCACTAGAAACTGGTGGGAAAATATTTGTCCATCCAAGCAACAAAGAGCTCAAGTGAATCTTTTTGTAATTGTTTTTCCTGTAGCATCCCAAATGGCACAGATTTGGGAGGGGAATGCTCTGGAGTAAGAGGTCAGGAAAGAGTAGGCATCCCCTGTGTCAACCAAGAAATTCTCAAGCTTATTTGCCACATCCAGGTGCACCCTTGGTTCCAGCCCTGGGATGGTTATCTGTGACAGGCAGCCTGGCTGGAGCAGACTGCTTAAGTCCTGTTGAACCATTGTGAGGGAAGGTTTGGTGCTTGACCTTGAGGCTCTTCAGTCCCGAGGGCAGAGTGCCACCCAGTGTCCCAATTGATGGCATTTGTAGCAAGCCGTTTTAGGAGATTTGTTTTAGGAGGTTTGGACACTCTTTGGCCCAATGCCCTGCCTGTCTACAGATTAGGCATTTGCTCCATGCCTTGTCCTTTAAGGATTCAGAGTTTTCCATAGGGCTTCCCTGGAGGGTGGCCAGCTTCTGAGCATGCCTTGTCTCTTTCCTTTTCTCCCTTTCCTGGGCCTTGGCCTCCTTCTTCTGTTCTCTGTTATAAAAGTTGTTGCTGGCTGTCTGGACCATCTCATCTAAAGAGGCAACAGGGTCTTGCTGCTGGAGCTGTTGTAACTATTCTGATGTCATTGGGACAGGAATTTGTCCTTTAAAATGACCTGTATCTTGTAAGAGTCTAAGTCCAGATTGGTAAACTTTTTGAGGGCCTCTTTTAAACTTTCCAGAAAGGCAATAGGGTTCTCATTGGGCTCCTGAGTTATTGGTGAGACTGGGCACAGTCCTACAAGTAATAGGCTTTCTTCTATTTCCATGTGTGGGCTTCCTTAGGGGTAAGTCTTTCTGAAGCTTATCCTACCCAGTACTGTTGCAACCCAAGAGCCAGGCATCCCTGGGTCAGGGAGCAGATCCTCAGGCAGGCTGAGGTGTGACAGCCTCCTGGAGATTGAATCACCAGGCAGGTTGAGGCAGGTTGGCCTCCTGAGAATTGAGTCCCTGGGCAGGTCGAGGCATGACGAACTCCTGGGACCCCTGGATTGGTGGATCCCTGAGCAGGTTGAGGCATGACAACCCTTTGAGTACCAGATCCCTAGGCAGGTCAAGGCAGGTTGACCTCCTGGGACACCTGGACTGGAGTTGGGTGTCCTCAAGGTCTCCAGCATGACCAGTGCTGGGTAGGATTAAGGAGCTGTAACCTTAACTCATTGCCAGTTTGTTCACCGCAGATGAGAATAGATACCCTGATGTAAAGCAATCTTAGCCTGAGCCGTGAGACTGGAAACCTGGTGAAACAGTCATAAGCCTTATCCTCTCACTGCTCTAAGGGATTGTAAGTCACTGATTTCCTCCCCTAGTCCTCCATAAGAGCAGGTTAGGGTGTCTCCAATGATAAACATTTCATTGTCATAGACCCACTTTAGGTAATAACAGAAGTAATGGCAAAGGAGTGGGTTATCTGGCCCTGTTAGGGGCATTAAAGTGTTTTAGTAATAGACTGGGTGGAGCAATGTCACCCACAAGCGGGCAGAGTCCTGGTTGTAAGAGTTAGCAAGTGGCTTAAGAACAAATTGATAAGAGACAACAGAACATATGTTCCATAAAAGCGGAGTGGAGATTTGATCCAGGGGTATGTTTGTAACTTTAGGAGATGGGTGGTAAGGGTTTGGGCCCAAACGGCCTGCAGGGCTGACTCCCAAAGAGGCAAACATTATCCCTGGAAGCCCAGTTGCCTTTGAAGGGATGCCGACAGAGGGACTTCTAGCAGGCACTGTGTGCCTGTTGCCCGCCCGAGCGGGTTCACTGGGAGATGCTGGTGTTGCACGTGTTGTAGGAAACATGGAAGATGAAGGCCTGAATATCTAGAGGGGTTGGATATTATACAGTATTTCCCTCCCAAGGGCCAGCTATTTCCTGGTTGTCCCTCCAGAAGACTGTAGAGGCAACATTGTGGGCCTGGACAGGGCTCAGGAAAAAAGCATGAAACAGGAGGGAAGGGGGCAGGGCACAACTTTTGAAAGAATGACATAGCACAAGGGCATAACATAAACTGATTAAAATCAGTTGTGTCCAAGATGACAAGTCAAATTCAAGTAAACCTTAATCTGTAAGCTAAATGACACACCCAGACCTGGCAGGACAGCTCCAAGGCACTGTCAGAAGACAGAGGACTGGGTGGTTCCCCAATGGTTGTGATGATCCTCCCACTCATTAGCATATTAATTCACCCAGCTCCCCCAAACTAGCCGGACCACATTCCATGGCTGAACCATTTGCCCTCTGCAATGGCCCACACCCTGCAGAGTGTGCTCCTCTCTGAATCCTAACAAATCCACCTCTTATCTATCGCTATGTCTCTCACTGAAGTTTTGCAATGAAACATCAGAGACTTAGCTTCATTAGGTCCTGAAGCCAGGCATCCTGGGTTTTGGCTGGGCTCAAGTCCCAGGAGAGAGGAGATGGAGAATGGGAGGAAAAATCAGTGAGAAAAACGTGCCAAGGAATCCCCTTCAAAGCCTGCTGGAAAATCTGCTAAATACCTGACCTGTGCTCACAGTTTTCATTGGCCTGATCCTTGGCACAAAGAAGATTAAGGACAGAAGAACCGCCACCGGCTTGGGCAACAGCTACTGGGGCTCAGCAGAGAGTGCCTTTGGGACATACCAAGGAGCAGCCTCTCCAGAGTCCCTCAGTGGCGCCCACTGGCACTTGCCTGCTCATGAAGGGTTCAAGGAAACAAGAAACGAGAGACTGCAAAGAAATTAAGATTTCCTTAGGCGTATGTCCCTCCAGCCATAGGAGCGAGGACCTCCTACCTTAACCAGAGGTCTTCTGGAATCTGAGACTGAGCAGTGTGAACTTTCTGCTGAGTTCGTTTTTCACTGTCCTGGTTTCTAGGACGCTGGGCTTCTTGTCACTTCCCCTGCGCTGGGTTTCCTGGGTTTCCTTTGCGTTATGCTTCCACCGCGGGAGCAGCGTTGGGCTCCTGCTGTGCTTGGCCTCCTCCTTGTGGGGACTGCACCGAGGTTGTTCCAGCCAGGTTAAACCCAAGTCACAGCACCTTAGATGTCAGGGGAGTGTAATCTCCTCAGTTCTGTCTTGTCACAACAAAAAATTTAAGCGACGGACATTAAAGCCCTCAGCGCATCACAGCTCTTGGACAGTGTTACAGCCCCGTGTTACAGCTCAGTTTTATTTAGAAGATAAAGGAAAAGACATCCTCAAGCTGTGAGGGCCTCCAACCAAAAAGATGCGAAGGCGAGAGAGAGAGAGAGAGAGAGAGAGAGAGAGATAGAGAGAGACCCGGTATTTTGGCTCCTCTTTATATAGGTTTTTTCTCCCCCTGGGTGTGCTCTTTGTGAACGGGGCTAGCCAGGAATGCTATTTGTTCTACCTGAGGTCCTCACTCTGGTCCTTGGGCCTTCCTTTGTTCTATTTTTGAGGGCTTTTCTCTTCCTTATCTTTTAGCCCCCGCCATTCTGGACTCCTTTTTCCTATTCTACCTGCCTAATACTGGCATATTGAGTGGAGCACTTTCACAGCATCATCTTTTAAGATTTGAAATAGCTCAATTGGAATTCCATCACCACTACTAGCTTCATCTGTAGTGATGCTTCCTAAGGCCTGCTTGACTTCACATTCCAGGATGTCTGGCTCTAGGCAAGTGATCACACCATTTTGATGATCTGGGTCATGAAGATCTTTTTTGTATAGGTCTTCTGTGTATTCTTGCCACCTCTTCTTAATATCTTCTTCTTCTGTTAGGTCCATGCCATTTCTGTCCTTTATTGTGCCCATCTTTGCATGAAATGTTCTCTAGTTTTCTTGAAGAGATATCTGGTCTTTCCCATTCTATTGTTTACCTCTATTTCTTTGCATTGTTCACTTAAGAAGGCTTTCTTATCTCTCCTCTCTATTCTTTGAAACTCTGCATTCAGATATGTATATCTTTCCTTTTCTCCTTTGCCTTTCACTTCTCTTCTTTTGTGACCTATTTGTAAGGCCTCCTCAGGCAACCATTTTGCCTTTTTCCATTTCCTTTTCTTGGTAATGGTTTTCGTCACTACCTCCTATATAGTGCTGTGAAATTCTGTCCATAGTTCTTCAGGCACTCTCTCTATCAGACCTAGTACCTTGAATCTCTTCAGGAACCATAGCCCTCCCATAAAATAATAGGCAATTAATTGTGTAGAGAAGCCTCCTGCCTTATGACAGTCCATTGTATCTAGACCTCAGCCTGCTGGAAGTATTGTAGGGCAAAGCAAATAAGCCAGTACTTTGGTATATGCCAGAAATTGTCAAATGTCCTCAGGTGATGAACTACCTAGGCAACACATAAATCATTTGTATTTCTCAGGCTGCACTAGTCACAACATAGGGCTGGTTTCAATTTCAGCAGGGTCATTTGCCCGTTTTTATATTCTACCATGGAAATTGTTGGCATTCTAGCCTCTATTTCAAAGATTCTTTCAAATAGTTCAGGAATTTCCCCAAGGAGATCTCAAAGATCATCTGCAATGAGTCCCTCAATTGTCCTGGCTTTTTAGTGACTCTAAACCCCAGTTCCAGATACCTTTGATGATGTTGACTCTTGCTCAGAGCTGATGCCAGCCATTGTGATGCAGATGTCAGAGCTCAGGAAACTGTCATCCACATTACCCCAAGTCAGTGTTCCTTGAAATGTAATTTAGAAGGTCTGCCACTTTCTTACATTTGTTGTTGTTATTCAGTGGCTCAGTCCTGTCTGACTCTTTGCAACCCCATGGACTGCACCACACCAGGCTTCCCTGTCCTTCATCATCTCCCGCGGTTTACTCAAACTCATGTTCACTGAGTTGGTGATACCATCCAAACATCTCATCCTGTGACATTCCCTCTCAAACTGCCCTCAATCTTTCCCAGCATCAGGCTCTTTTCCAAAGACTTGGCTGTTTGCATCAGGTGGTAAAAGAATTGGAGTTTCACCTTCAGCATTAGTCCTCCCAATGAATATATTCTGCATATAAGTTAAATAAGCAAGGTGACAATACACAGCCTTGACTTACTCCTTTCCCAATTTGAAACCAGGTCATTATTCCATGTCCAGTTCTAACTGTTGCTTCTCGACCTCCACACAGGTTTCTCAGGTGACAGGTAAGGTGTTCTGATATTCCCATCTCTTTAAGAATTTTCCACAGTTTGCTGTGATGCACACAGTCAAAGGCTTTGGCATAATCAACAAAGCAGAAGTAGATGTTTTACTGGCAATATCTTGCTTTCTGTATGATTCAACAGATATTGGCAGTTTGATCTCTGGTTCCTCTGCCTTTTCTAAATCCAGCTTGAACATCTAGAAGTTCTGAGTTCATGTCTGTTGAAGCCTCAGTTCAGTTCAATTCTGTAGGTCAGTCTTGTCCACCTCTTTGCGACCCGATGGACTGCATCATGCCAGGCTTCCCTGTCTGTCACCAACTCCCAGAGTTTACCCAAACTCACGTCCATTGAGTTGGTGATGCCATACAACCATCTATCCTCTGTTGTCACCTTCCCCTCACGCCTTCAATCATTCCCAGCCTCAGGGTCTTTCCAAATGAGTCGTCTCTTCCCATCAGGTAGCCAAAGTACTGGAGTTTCAGCTTCAACATCAGTCCTTCCAATGAATACTCAGGACTGAACTCCTTCAGGATGGACTGGTTGGATCTTCTTGCAGTCCAAGGGATTCTCAAGAGTCTTCTCCAACACCAAGTTCAAAAGCATCAATTCTTTGGTGCTCAGCTTTCTTTATAGTCCAACTCTCACATTCATACACGGCTACTGGATAAACCATAGCCTTGACTAGATGAATCTTTGTTGGCAAAGTAATGTCTCTGCCTTGTAATACACTGTATAGTTTGGTCATAACTTTCCTTCCAAGGAGTAAGTGTCTTTTAATTTCATGGCTGCAGTCACCATCTTCAGTCATTTTGGAGCCCCCCAAAATAAAGTCTGCAACTGTTTCCACTGTTTCCCCATCTATTTGCCATGAAGTAATGGGACCAGATGCCATGATTTTAGTTTTCTGAATGTTGAACTTTAAGCCAACTTTTTCCACTCTCCTCTTTCACTTTCATCAAGAGGCTCTTTAGTTCCTTGCTTTCTGCCACGAGGGTGGTGTCATCTGCATATCTGAGGTTACTGATATTTCTCTGGCAATCTTGATTCCAGCTTGCAATTCATCCAGCCCAGTATTTCTCATGATGTACTCTGCATATAAGTTAAATAATCAGGGTGATAATATACAACCTTGACATACTCCTTTCCTGATTTGGAACCAGTCTCTTGTTCCGTGTCCAGTTCTAACTGTTATTTCCTGACCTGCATACAGATTTCTCAAGAGGAAGGTCAGGTGGTCTGGTATTCCCGTCTCTTTCAGAATTTTCCACAGTTTGTGGTGATCCACACAGTCAAAGGATTTGGCATAGTCAACAAAGCAGAAATAGTTGTTTTTTTGGAACTCTCTTGCTTTTTTGATAATCCAGCAAATGTTGACAATTTGATCTCTGGTTCCTCTGCATTTTCTAAATCCAGCTTGAGCATCTGGATGTTCATGGTTCACGTATTGTTGAAACCTGGCTTGGAGAATTTTGAGCATTACTTTATTAGCGTGTGAGATGAGTGCAATTGTGCAGTAGTTTGAGCATTCTTTGGTATTGCCTTTCTTTGTTATTGGAATGAAAACTGACCTTTCCCAGTCCTGTGACCACTGCTGAGTTTTCCAAAGTTGCTGGCATATTGAGTGCAGCACTTTCACAGCATCATCTTTGAGAATTTGGAATAGCTCAACTGGAATTCCATCACCCCCACTAGCTTTGTTCGTAGTGATGCTTCCTATTTGACTTCACGTTCCAGGATGTCCGGCTCTAGGTGAGTGATCTCACCATCATGATTATCTGGGTCATTAAGATGTTTTTTATACAGTTCTTTTGTGTATTCTTGCCACCTCTTTTTAATATCTTCTGCTTCTGTTAGGTTCATACCATTTCTGTCCTTTATTGAGCCCATCTTTGTATGAAATGTTCCCTTGGTATCTCTACTTTTCTTGAAGAGATCTCTAGTCTTTCCCATTCTATTGTTTTCCTCTATTTCTTTGCGCTGATAGCTGAGGAAGGCTTTCTTCTATCTCCTTGCTATTCTTTGGAACTCTGCATTCAAATGGGTATATCTTTCCTTCCCTCCTTTGCTTTTCACCTCTATTCACAGCTATTTGTAAGGCCTCCTCAGACAGCCATTTTGCTTTTTTGCATTTCTTTTTCTTGGGGATGTTCTTGATCCCTGTCTCCTGTACAATGTCACGAATCTCCATCCATAGTTCATCAGGCACTGTGTCTGACATCTAGTCCCTTAAATCTATTTCTCACTTCTACTGTATAATAGTAAGGGATTTGATTTAGGTCATTTCTGAAGGGTTTAGTGGTTTTCCCTACTTTCTTCCAGTTAAGTCTTAATTTTGTCTTAAGGAGTTCATGACCTGAGCCACAGTCAGGTTCTGGTCTTGTTTTTGCTGACTGTATAGCGGTTCTCCGTCTTTGGCTGCAAAGAATATAATCAATCTGATTATGGTATTAACAATCTGGTGATATCCATGTGTAGAGTCTTCTCTTCTGTTGTTGGAAGAGGGTGTTTGCTATGACTAGTATGTTCTCTTGGCAAAACTCTGTTAGCCTTTGCCCTGCTTCATTCTCTACTCCAAGGCCAAATTTGCCTGCTACTCCAGATATTTGTTGACTTCCTACTTTTGCATTCCAGTCCCCTATAATGAAAAGGACATCTGTTTTGGGTGTTAGTTCTAGAAGGTCTTGTCAGTCTTCATAGAACCATTCAACTTCAGCTTCTTTAGCATTACTGGTCAGGGCATAGACTTGGATTACTGTGATATTGAGTTGTTTGTCTTGGAAACTAACAGAGATCATCCTGTCGTTTTTGAGATTGGATCCAAGTATGCATTTTGGACTCTTTTGTTGACTATGATGGCTACTCCATTTCTTCTAAGGGATTCCTGCCCAGGGTAGTAGATATAATGGTCATCTAAGTTAAATTCACCCTTTCCAGTCCATTTTAGTTCACTGATTCCTAAAATGTCGACATTCACTTTTGCCATCTCCTGTTTGACCACTTCCAATTTGCCTTGATTCATGGACCTAACATTCCAGGTTCCTACGCAATGTTGCTTATTACAGGCTCGGACCTTGCTTCTATCACCAGTCACATCCACAACTGGGTGTTGGTTTTTTCTTTGGCTCTGTCTCTTCATTCTTTCTGGAGTTATCTCCCCACTCTTCTCCAGTAGCATGTTACCTACTGATCTGGGAAGTTCATCATTCATTGTCTTATCTTGTTGCCTCTACATACTGTTCAAGGGGTTCTCAAGGCAAGAATACTGAAGTGGTTTGCCATTCCCTTCTCCATGGGACCACATTTTACTAGAACTCTCCACCATGACCGGTCCATCTTGGGTGGCCCTACATGGCATGGCTCATAGTTTCATTGAGTTAGACAAGGCTGTGGTCCATGTGGTTAGATTGGTTAGTTTTCTGTGGTTGTGGTTTTCAATCTGTCTGCCCTCTGATGCGGAAGGATAAGATGCTTATTGAAGCTTCCTGATGGGAGAGACTGACTGACAGGGAAACTGGGTCTTGTTCTGATGAACATGGACCGTGTTCAGTAAATCTTTAATTCAATTTTCTGTTGATGAGTGGGGCTATGTTCCCTCCTTTTATTTACCTTGGGCCAAACTGTTGTGAAGGTAATAAAGATAATGATGACCTCTTTTGAAAGATCCCATGCATTTACTGGTACATTCAGTGCCACCAGCCCTGCAGCAGGCCATCACCAACCCACACCTCTGCTGGAGACTCCTGGACACTCAAAGGCAAGTCTGGGTCAGTCTCTTGTGGGGTCCTTGCTCTTTTCTCCTGGGTCCTGGTGCACAAGTTTCTGTTTATGCCCTCCAAGGATCTATTTCCCAGTCCTGTGTAAGTTCTGGCAGCTTTATAGTGGGATTAATGGCGAGCTTCTCCAAGAGGGCTTATGCCATACCCAAGTCTGCTACACCCAGAGCCCCTGTCCCTGTAGTAGTCCACTGCTGACTTGTACCTCTACAGGAGATTACCTTGGAGAATTTTGAACGTGTTGAAGCCTAGCTTGGAGAATTTTGAGCATGACCTTGCTAGCATGTGAAATGAGTACAATTATGTGGTAGTTTGACTATTCTTGGGTATTGGCCTTCATTGGGATTGGAATGAAAACTGACCTTTTCCAGTCCTGTGGGTACTGCTGAGTTTTCCAAATTTGCTAGCATATTGCGTGCAGCACTTCACAGCATCATCTTTTAGGATAGCTCAGCTGGAATTTCATCACCTCTACTAGCTTTGTTTGTAGTGATATTTCCTAAGGCCCACTTGATTTTGCACTCCAGGATGTCTGACTCTAGTGAGTGATCACACCATAATGATTATCTGGGTCATTAAGATCTTTTTAATAGACTTCTTTTGTGTGTTCTTGCCATCTTTTCTTAATATCTTCTTCTGTTAGGTCCATCCCATTTCTGTCCTTTATTGTGGTCATCTTTGCATGAAATATTCTGTTGGTATCTCTAATTTTCTTGAAGAGACCTCAAGTCTTTCCCATTCTATTGTTTTTCTCTATTTCTTTGCACTGTTCACTTAGGAATGCTTTGTGTATACAGACCTATCTATACTCAGCTGGAACTAATGGCAAAGGCAGCAGAAAAAAGGAGGAGGTGTTGCAGAGGTGGCCCTAATTTATTCGTTTTACCAGCACCTCTTGACCGGTTTTGTAAGTAGGGATTAAACAAGACAAACTAGATCTTTTTCTTCATAGACTGATAAGAGTCCTTGGACTTGGTTCTAATGCAGTCCAAAATTTAGGTGTCAAATGAGATGAATCAGTAATGGAGATTTCTCAGGGTTGCCAGAGATGGTGGGAAAATACCAGTGAAATTTTGTCACAGAATCTGAAGAAGAGATTGGTTAACTAAGTAAGTTGTTACTAAGAAGAAGCTGAGTTAATAAGTATAAAAGATAAAATACCATTCTTTGAATTTGGTAACTTGTATGTTGCTGATATGTTTGATGAGCAGTTTCAAAGAGCAGTGGTGATGGAAGCTCTCCAGCAATGGTTTATGCAAGTAGAGAGAGAGGATAGAAAGCTGTATATTGGTTTTCCATCAAGAGGATTGATCAATGGATCAATAACTGAAAAGGCTATGATGCCAAGTTACTGTGTGTGTGAATACATGTGTGTGTTTGTTATGACATAAGGGAGTATTTCCATGCTGATGAGAACGGTCATGCAAAGAGAGTGAAATTAAAGATTCATTAAAGAGTAGAAAACTTCACAGAAAAGGTAGGGCTAGAGAGGGATCCAGAGGATAAATGGAAGGTTTGAGTTTTATAATAGCCAGGATTCATCTTCCTTCAAATCCGGAGGCAGGTCAGAGAGGTTAGGTGCAGATTCAGGTTGGTTTGTAGAGCCATGCTGGTGGTAACAGGAGAGGATTTTTGCCCAGTGACTTCCTTTGTCTTTCCTTGAATTATGAGGTTAGCCTATGTTTAGATCTCACTTTCCAAAATCTGAAACAGAGTTATTTCCTTGGAGGTATCTGTAAATTTAATGGGAATATATTCCATTCCATTCATTCAAAAAAATGTTCTTAAGGGCCTACTGTGTGCCACGAACTGTGTTAAGCTCTTCAGATAGAAAATGAATGGGACATATACCTTTTTCCCCCCTCTGATTATGAAACTCAAGGGTGCAAATCTGGTTTAGGAATATATAGTCACAATTTAGGAGCCCTTACCTCTTTCTGGGTACTGGATCTGAAAATAAAGTGCACTATGAGCAGGAGACTGATGATATCTTAGTCAAATTCCTTTTGATCACAAGTAAACAATAAACAGCAAATTTGGAAAACTTAGCAGTGGCCACAGGACTGGAAAAGCTGTTTTCATTGCAATCCCAAAGAAAGGCAATGCCAAAGAATGTTCAAACCACCGCCCAATTGAACTCATCCTACACACTAGGAAAGTAATGTTCAAAATTCTCCAAGCCAGGCTTCAGTAATACGTGAACTGTGAACTTCCAGATGTTCAAGCTGGATTTAGAAAAGGCAGAGGAGCCAGAGATTAAATTGACAACATCCACTGGGTCATAGAAAAAGCAAAAGAATTCCAGAAAAACATCTACTTCTGCTTTATTGACTATGCCAAAGCCTTTGACTGTGTGGATCACAACAAACTGTGGAAAATTCTTCAAGAGATGGGAATAGCAGACCAGCTGACCTGCCCCTGAGAAACCTGTGTGCAGGTCGGGAAACACCAGTCAGCCAGGCCCTGACACAGCCGTGTCTCCGGAGGGCGGCACTGCCACAGAACTGGGCCTGGTGGTGAGACCCTGGTCCAGGCGCCAGTTCAGAGGGAGGTCTGGGCACACGCCCCCCACTGTCCACCCCGCTGGGGACGTGTCTGTGCACATGGTCTGGGCAGGTCTCTCCAGGGCTCCCTGCCCTACGCGGACCAGCTCCAGGAGCGGGGCGCTCTCGCCGCCTACGGGGCCCCCACCCCCGCCTGCCACCGGCTCCTGCAGGAAACCAGGGGCCTTCCCGGCTGCCGCTGACCTGAGCAGGTCCCGCAAGGGCACATCTGCGGGGGGCAGCCACTTCAGTGGGCAGGGTTTGTTTTGCTTTGGGGAAGTTGTGCTGTGGCTCCTGAGAACTGAGTGCATCCTTGAGAGCACCTTTGACTGCTCCCTGACCATTTTTTAAAAAATTATTTATTTTAATTGGAAGCTAATTATTTTACAGTATTGTAGTGGTTTTTGCCATACATTGACATGAATCAGCCACGGGTGTACATGTATCCCTGATCCTGAGCCCCCTCCCACCTCCTTCCCCATCCCATCCCTGAGGGTCATCCCAGTGCACCAACCCTGAGCACCCTGTCTCATGCATTGAACCTGGACTGGCGATCTGTTTCACTTATGATAATATGCATGTTTCAATGCTATTCTCTCAAATCATCCTACCCTCGCCTTCTCCCACAGAGTCCAAAAGCCGGTTCTGTGTATCTGTGTCTCTTTTGCTGTCTCTCATATAGGGTCATCATTACCATCTTTCTAAATTCCATATATATGCATTAATATACTGTATTGGTGTTTTTCTTTCTGACTTACTTCACTCTGTATAATGGGCTCCAGTTTCATCCACCTCATTAGAACTGGTTCAAATGCATTCTTTTTTAATAGCTGAGTAATATTCCATTGTGCATATGTACCACAGCTTTCTTATCCATTCATTTGCTGATGGACATCTAGGTTGCTTCCACGTCCTGGCTGTTATAAACAGTGCTGCGATGAACATTGGGGTACATATGTCTCTTTCAGTTCTGGTTTCCTCAGTGTGTATGTCCAGCAATGGGATTGCTGGGTCATATGGTAGTTCTATTTCCAGTCTTTTAAGAAATCTCCACACTGTTCTCCATAATGGATGTATTAGTGTTCATTCCCACCAACAGTGTAAGAGGGTTCCCTTTTCTCCACACCCTCTCCAGCATTTATTGTTTATAGACTTTTAGACGGCAGCCATTCTGACTAGCGTGAGATGGTACCTCATTTTGGTTTTGATTTGCATTTCTCTGATAGTGAGTGATGTTGAGCATCTTTTCATGTGTTTGTTAGCCATCTGTATGTTTTCTTTGGAGAAATGTCTGGTTAGTTCTTTGGCCCACTCTTTGATTGGGTTGTTTATTTTTCTGGAATTGAGCTGCAGGAGTTGCCTGTATATTTTTGAGATTAATTCTTTGTCAGTTGCTTCATTTGCTGTTATTTTCTCCCATTCTGAAGGCTGTCTTTTCACCTTGCTTATAACTTCCTCCACTGTGCAAAAGCTTTTAAGTTTAATTAGGTCCCATTTGTTTATTTTTGCTTTTATGTTCATTACTCTGGGAGGTGGGTCATAGAGGATCCTGCTGTGATTTATGTCAGAGACTGTTTTGCCTATGTTTTCTTCTAGGAGTTTTATAATTTCTGGTCTTATGTTTAGATCTATAATCCATTTTGAGTTTATTTTTGTGTATGGTGTTAGAAAGTGTCCTAGTTTCATTCTTTTAAAAGTTGTTGACCAGTTTTCCCAGCACCACTTGTTAAAGAGATTGTCTTTTCTCCATTGTATGTCTTGTCTCCTCTGTCAAAGATAAGGTGCCCATAGGTGCGTGGATTTATCTCTGGGCTTTCTATTTTGTTCCATTGGTCTACATTTCTGTCTTTGTGCCAGTACCATACTGTCTTGATGACTAGCTTTGTAATATAGTCTGAAGTCAGGCAGGTTAATTCCTCCAGTTCCATTCTTCTTTCTCAAGATTGCTTTGGCTATTTGAGATTTTTTGTATTTCCATACAAATTGTGAAATTATTTGTTCTAGTTCTGTGAAAAATACCATTGGCAGCCTAATAGGGATTGCATTGAATCTATAGATTGCTTTGGGTAGTGTACTCATTTTCACTATATTGATTTTTCTGATCCATGAACACGGTATATTTCTCCATCTATTTGTGTCCTCTTTGATTTCTTTCATCAGTGTCTTATAGTTTTCTACATATAGGTCTTTTGTTTCCTTAGGTAGATTTATTTATAAATATTTTATTCTTTTCATTGCAATGGTGAATGGAATTGTTTCCTTAATTTATCTTTCTGTTTTCTCATTGTTAGTGTATAGGAATACAAGGGATTTCTGTGTGTTACTTTTATATTCTGCCACTTTACTATATTCATTGATTAGCTCTAGTAATTTTCTGGTAGTGTCTTTGGGGTTTCCTATGTAGAGGATCATGTCATCTGCAGACAGTAAGAGTTTTCCTTCTTCTTTTACAATTTGGATTCCTTTTATTTCTTTTTCTTCTCTGATTGCAGTGGCTAAAACTTCCAAAATTATGTTGAATAGTAGTGGTGAGAGTGGGCACCCTTGTCTTGTTCCTGACTTTAGGGGAAATGCTTTCAATTTTTCACCATTGAGGATAATGTTCAGTACGGGTTTATCATATATGGCTTTTACTATGTTGAGGTATGTTCCTTCTATGCCTGCTTTCTGAAGGGTTTTTTTTTTTTTTTTTTTTTTTAATCACAAATGAATGTTGAATTTTGTCAAAGGCTTTCTCTGCATCTATTGAGATAATCATGTAGCTTTTATCTTTCAATCTGTTAATGTGGTGGGTGTATCACTTTTCACCAGGCTCTCACTGTCTTCAGCCACCTCGTGGTTTCAGTAAAGATAAACAAGCATTTACTCCGTTGTCACAATTTCTTCCTTGAGACTTGCCGCAGAAGTTAATGAAGAATGGAGTTGATTCCACACATAAAAGACTTCATAAAGCACAATGGCTCTGGCTGGTCCCTGAATGAGCTGCTCAGGATGGAGCTGGCTGTTTCAGACAAACTGCATGGGGACCTTCACATCAGGATGCCGCTGGACTTTCTGTCCATATTGCACACCCTGGTGGTCCTGCACTGGCCCCACATGAAGGAGCTGAGGCCTCAGAGGGATCCTCCTCTCTATGTAGAATCTCTGACCAGCCAGCTGCAGCTGTGTGTGGTGGGCCATCAGCTGCTGCAGCTCAAGGGTTCCACGCTGGCCTTGGTCATCACCACCTTCAAGCTGGAGAGGCTCATGCCAGACAGCTGTATTCCTGTACCTGACCTGCTGAAGAAGGCTTAGGTTGGAATTATGCAGTGGAATGGCTGCAAAGAGCATGTAAAACAGCAACTGGCAAGCCTTTTCTCATTGTCCTGCGTGGACACTTTGTGGCTCCCCTGCTGGCGTCTCTGTCTTACCCCAGGGCCTTTCACATCTTCGTGGCAAATCTCGACTTGAACTTCTCTATATTCTGGGCTTTATGGATCCTGTAACAAGAAAGCAAGAAGGCCTTGAAAGAGCAACTGAGAAAACACTCCTGATTCTTCAGGGAAAACAAATAAACAAACAAACAAAAGCAAAACAAAACAAAACAAACAAACAAACAAACAAACAAAAACAAGGGGGCAAAAGGGAAAGGTTAGTTTTATAAGTTAAACTCAAACTCCTGCCTCCCTTGCAATCCTGGGCCTGAGACCAGGGAGAGGGAATAAATGCTCACAGTGCAGCTTGCTTTTTCTTCCTTCCTCAGTGAGGAAGGAAGCTGCACTGTGAGGTCAGGGCAGAAGGGCCAGGCTGGTGTTGACAGACAGGTTTCTGCTGCTGCACCTGCCAGCACTGGCTGGGTCCTTCCAGCTTCCCAGGCTTGCACCAAAAGCACGTACAGGCTTCATGTCCCGAGTACTCTGCCCACCTCTGCAGAAACGGGACAGTCTTTCCAGGTAGGTTTACCCTGACTTGGCCAGGATCTAAGTCTTTCCTTTGTAAGGACTTGATTTATAAAGTGTGCTTTATTTCATATACACTAACCAGATCAAGCTTTAGGCATATTTCTCCTTGATTACTCTTAGCTTATAGGCTTAACTAGAGGAATCTCTGTGTTTAGAAAACGGCGCTTTGAGGTGATGCTTGTGTTGGGAAGGCACAGCTCCCAGGGTTTTGGTTGAGATGAGCGGGTCCTGAGGCTGAGCTCCCCCTACTGCAGGGAAGAGCGACCATGGGCATGGCAATGATGGAGAAGCCAGCTGCCCCTGGGATGTGGTGATGCTGGAGCCTTTCTCTAGGCAGTGGAGTCTGGCTGACAGAGATGCCAGCTGGGACTGTGGAAGTAGTGCTGGGGATGTGAATGACTGAGCCACGCACTCAGAGGTCATCTGTGAAGTCCTTCCATGGTGAACAGTTTTCTGTAAATGTGCTAAGCCATGGAAAGGGTGATCTGCTACTAGGTGCAAAGTAGCCAATACTAGCTATACTGTATCAGTGTCTGTGCTGAAGTCAGCACAGATCTCTGCCTTCTGCTGAGACAAATTTGCTTGTTGGAGCTTTTGTTCAAATACACTTGACTTCCATTCACACACACACACACAAAGCAACAGTTAAAACTGGACATGGAACAATGGACTGGTTCCAAATTGGGAAAGCAGTACATCAAAGCTGTATATTGTAACCTTGCTTATTTAACTTATACACAGAGTACATCATGCGAAACACCAGGCTGGGTGAAGCACAAGTTGGAGCCAAGATGTCAGGGAATAATACTAAAAACCTCAGATATGCAGGTGACACCACCCTTATGGCAGAAAGCAAAGAGGAACTAAAGAGTCTCTTGATGAAAGTGAAAGAAAAGAGTGAAAAAGCTGGCTTAAAACTCAACATTCAAAAAACGAAGATCATGGCATCTGGTCCCATCACTTCATGGCAAATAGATAGGAAACAGTGGAAACAGTGACAATCACTGCTGATGGTGACTGCAGCCATGAGTTAAAATTTTTTTTTTCATTTATTTTTATTAGTTGGAGGCTAATTACTTTACAGTGTTGTAGTGGTTTTTGCCATACAGTGACATGAATCAGCCATGGATTTACATGTGTTCCCCATCCTGATCCCCCCTCCCGCCTCGCTCTCCATCCCATTCCTCTGGGTCTTCCCAGTGCACCAGCCCTGAGCACTTGTCTCATGCATCCAACCTGGGCTGGTGATCTGTTTCACCCTTGATAGTATACTTGTTTCAATGCTATTCTCTCAGAACATCCCACCCTTGCCTTCTCCCACAGAGTCCAAAAGTCTGTTCTACACATCTGTGTCTCTTTTTCTGTTTTTCATATAGGGTTATCGTTACCATCTTTCTAAATTCCATGTATATACTTTAGTATACTGTATTGGTGTTTATTTTTCTGACTTACTTCACTCTGTATAATGGGCTCCAGTTTCCTCCATCTCATTAGAACTGATTCAAATGAATTCTTTTTAAAGGCTGAGTAATATTCCATAGTGTATATGTACCATAGCTTCCTTATCCATTCATCTGCTGATGGGCATCTAGGTTGCTTCCATGTCCTGGCTATTACAAACAGTGCTGCAATGAACATTGGGGCACACGTGTCTCTTTCAGATCTGGTTTCCTCAGTGTGTATGCCCAGGAGTGGGATTACTGGGTCATATGGCTGTTCTATTTCCAGTTTTTTAAGGAATCTCCACACTGTTCTCCATAGTGGCTGTACTAGTTTGCATTCCCACCAACAGTGTAAGGGGGTTCCCTTTTCTCCACACCCTCTCCAGCGTTTGTTGCTTGTAGACTTTTGGATAGCAGCCATTCTGACTGGTGTGTAAAGGTACCTCATTGAGGTTTTGATTTGCATTTCTCTGATAATGAGTGATGTTGAGCATCTTTTCATGTGTTTGTTAGCCATCTGTATGTTTTCTTTGGAGAAATGTCTGTTTAGATATTTGGCCCATTTTTTGATTGGGTCATTTATTTTTCTGGAATTGAACTGCAGGAGTTGCCTGTATATTTTTGAGATTAATGCTTTGTCTGTTGCTTCATTTGCTATTATTTTCTCCCATTCTGAAGGCTGTCTTTGCACATTGCTCATAGTTTCCTTTGTTGTGCAAAAGCTTTTAAGTTTCATTAGGTCCCATTTGTTTAATTTTGCTTTTATTTACAATATTCTGGGAGGTGGGTCATAGAGGATCTTGCTGTGATTTATGTCAGAGAGTGGTTTGCCTATGTTCTCCTCTAGGAGTTTTATAGTTTCTGGTCTTACATTTAGATCTTTAATCCATTTTGAGTTTATTTTTGTGTATGGTGTTAGAAAGTGTTCTAGTTTCATTCTTTTAAAAATGGTTGACCAGTTTTCCCAGCACCACTTGTTAAAGAGGTTGTGTTTTGTCCATTGTATATTCTTGCCTCCTTTGTCGATGATAAGGTGTCCATAAGTACGTGGATTTGTCTCTGGACTTTCTATTTTTTTTCCACTGATTTATATTTCTGTCTTTGTGCCAGTACCATACTGTCTTGATGACTGTGGCTTTGTAGTAGAGTGTGAAGTCAGGCAGGTTGATTCCTCCAGTTCCATTCTTCTTTCTAAAGATTGCTTTGGCTATTCAAGGTTTTTGGTATTTCCATACAAATTGTGAAATCATTTGTTCTAGTTTTGTGAAGAATACTGTTGGTAGCTTGATAGGGATTGCATTGAATGTATAGATTGCTTTGGGTAGTATACTCATTTTCACAGTATTGATTCTTCCAATCCATGAACACGGTATATTTCTCCGTCTATTTGTGTCCTCTTTGATTTCTTTCATCAGTGTTTTATAGTTTTCTATGTATAGGTCTTTTGTTTCTTTAGGTAGATATACTCCTAAGTATTTTATTCTTTTTGTTGCAATGGTGAATGGAATTGTTTCCTTAATTTCTCTTTCTGTTTTCTCATTGTTAGTGTACAGGAATGCAAGGGATTTCTGTGTGTTAATTTTATATCCTCCAACTTTGCTATATTCATTGATTAGCTCTAGTAATTTTCTGGTATAGTCTTTAGGGTTTCCTATGTAGAGGATCATGTCATCTGCAAACAGTGAGAGTTTCACTTCTTCTTTTCCTATCTGGATTCCTTTTATTTCTTTTTCTGCTCTGATTGCTGTGGCCAAAACTTCCAAAATTATGTTGAATAGTAGTGGTGAGAGTGGGCACCCTTGTCTTGTTCCTGATTTTATGGGAAATGCTTTCAATTTTTCACCACTGAGGATAATGTTTGCTGTGGGTTTGTCATATATAGCTTTTTATGTTGAGGTATGTTACTTCTATTCCTGCTTTCTGGAGAGTTTTTATCATAAATGAATGTTAAATTTTGTCAAAGGCTTTTTCTGCATCTATTGAGATAATCATATGGTTTTTATCTTTCAATTTGTTAATGTGGTGTATTACATTGATTAATTTGCAGATATTAAAGAATCCTTGCATTCTTTGGATAAAGCCCACTTGGTCATGATGTACAATCTTTTTAGTATGTTGTTGGATTCTGTTTGCTAGAATTTTGTAAGGGATATTTGCATCTATGTTCATCAGTGATATTGGCCTGTAGTTTTCATTTTCTTTCTTTCTTTTTTGTGGCTGCAGCCATGAAATTAAAAGACGGTTACTCCTTGGAAGAAAAGCTATGACCAACCTAGATAGCATATTACAAAGCAGAGACATTACTTTGCCAACAAAGGTCTGTCTAGTCAAACCTATGGTTTTTCAGTAGTCATGTACAGATGTGAGAGTGATAGCTTAGTGAATGGTGTTGGATTTGTGATCTTCAAAGATTTAACTTCAGGACCAGGGACCAGGCTTGATCACTCAAGAGCTTTTGTGTAGCAGAGTTTTATTAAAGTGAAAAGGCACAGAGAAATCTCCTGACATACACGTCAGAAGGGGGATGGAGAAATAGCCCCCTCACTAGTGTTAGCAAGGGAGTTATATACTTTTTAATGAATTATTACAATAAATTAAAAGAATGTCTCAAGTTTGTGAAAATTTTACCAGACCCACTCACACAATTTACATTTTAGGATAACAGGATTAGAACTTAACAATAGAAAGATTCTACTAGACCCACTCCCATAATATACCTTTTAAGATATCAGGATTAGTCAGAAGGTTTTCAGGAAAGAGAAACTGCCCTCAAGCAGGATACATTGTTGTTATATAATCCCTAGTATAGAGTTTAAACTGAGTTGTTTGTTGTGTAATCATCAGTCCTGGGCTTAAAGAAACAAATGTTTCATGTGACTAAGACTAAGGAATGTAGAGGGAAAAGAAGTTTTTCCTTTCCTCCTTCTTGAGAGTTCCAGATTCCTATCTCCTCCTTGAGAACACCAGGCCCCTCTCTCCTTGGAGACCCCAAACTGTTTATCAACCTGCCTAGGAATTGACTCTCTTATCCCCCTCTTTTCTTTTAGCAGAATTATGTTGCCAAGGGAAAGGGGCGTTGTTTTCATTCCATATCTACTTCCTGCTGTGATGGGGCACTGTCCCTCAACTGTTGAGGCAGCATATTCTGCTAACCCTCATATAGAAGGTCTCTGATCCAGGGGCCCCAAGCTGGAGGAGGCTGTGGCATTCGTAGGAGCCTGGACATTCATTTGTGACTTAAAAGCTTTGAAATTGTTAGAAACAAATCCAGTACACAGTTACAGATGTAAGGCAAAATAGTCATTAAACCAAGACAATGTATAAGCAAGATTAAAAGTCACATTTTGTCCATAGTTAAAATACAAAGTTTTGCACCAATCCATTTTAGGATTGCTAGATATCATGATTAAAAGAGAGGCATCACACGTGATTGTTGTTGGTGGAGATATTTATAGAGTTGAGGAAAGTCTTCTCCTTGAAATGGAGAAAGCCTCCATGGGAAGCCTTCAACTGATGAAGAGGGGAGTGCTGTGCAGACCCAGCAGTTAGACAGATTGTGGAATGCAGCGTAGGAATGAGCCCAGGACAGGAAGGCATTGTCTTGAGAGTCAAACGATAGACTCAGGACTTTTGGAGTCAACAGAAGCAGGCTCACATAGATTATCAGGCCCATCTGAAAAGTAAAATGTGAAAACATAGAGGATAAAGACAAAAAATGACATTGTTAATTTTGGTCAGGGTGCCACTTTTTAACTCAAGTGTGGTGCACCCAGGAATCAATTCCTGGCACCTTGACAGCTGTGGGAGAAGAAAGAATAACCTGATACGAGCCTTCCCAGAAGGGCTTGAGAGATTGGCCTCCAGACCCCAAAGTCTTTATCAGGACCTCGTTGCCTGGCTCAAAGAGTGGCTTGCTTGACTCAAAGGCTGGGTCGGGAGTCATGTTCCAGAGTTTCCGTAATGTCTCTTGAAAGGCTGAAAGCTGAGTCACATAGTTAGTTAATTATAAGGCCTCAGGGCCTATAACAATGTCTGTGCATAAAAAGGGTCTTCCATTGACACATTCAAAGGGGGACAGTCCTTCCTTTTTAGGGGCAGTCTGATCCCTCATTAAAAGCTATGGGTAGAAATTTTAGTCACTTCCACATCGCTTAAGTTAATTTATGCAAATGTCTCTTAATAATGTCATTAGCCTTTTCTACCTTTCCTGAAGATTGGTTTTTCCAGGAACAGGGTAAGTGATATTCTATTCCTAGAGCTTTTGACACCCCTTGAGTTACAGCAACTTTAAAGGTGGAGCCATTGTCACTCTGGAGACTCCATGGCAGCCCAAACCTGGGAATAATGTCATGTATTAAAATTTTTATAACTTCCTTAGCCTGTTCAGTATGTCAGGGAAAGACCTCAATCCATCCAGTAAAAGTGTCTACCCAGACCTGTAAGCAAGAAAATCCATTTGTTTTTGGCATATGAGTAAAAGGAACCACAGCCTCATTTATTATTTGTAAATCTTGAACTAGTCTCCGTTTATCATTTGACTTTTTCACACCCAAAATAGAAGTGTTGCATGGACTATTACAGGGATTTAATAGCCCCTGCTCCTTTAAATTTTCAATTATGGGTTTTAACCCTTCTTTAACCTAGGACTTTAGTGGGTACTGCTTTGATGTGGAAATAGGTGAGGGTCTTTGAGCTTGATAACAACAGGAACAGCATTTTGTGCTTGACCCACTGTCTTTCCATCAGCCCATACTCTAGGATTTACATTTTGTTCAATTAATGGGAGAGAAAGAGCAGGCTCCATATTCATGAAAACAGAGGCCTGGGCCTTGCTGGGTATATCCCTCCCCAGAAGGGGTGAGGGAAACCCCGGTACGATCAGAAACTCGTGAGAAAACAGCACAGAGCCCCAGTTGCAGCTTAAAGGATGACTGAAATAATAGTGTTTGGCTCATCCTTCCATTACAGTAGTGGACTGGGAGAAAGTGGACCAAGGGCTTCAGGAAGCACAGAGAATTGCCCCAGTGTCCAAAAGGAAATCAACGGATTGGCCCCCACAGTTATTAAAACCCGGGGCTCCTCAGGTGTAATTAGGTCGGAAGCTTGAGTGGGGACCCTCAGACACCTTCAGTCCTGATTGTCCTGAGAGCCCGACCCTGGGGCCTGTGCCTCCAGTGTGGTCCCTTGCAGACTTGATGGGGAGCTGGGTGCGGCTTAGACGCCTGAGGGCAACTTCGCTTGAGATGCCACTCCTTTCCACAGTGATAGCAAGCCCATCCCTTTTCATCAGGGTTCCTCTGGGCATTTTTCTCTTCAGGCTGATTCGTAGCAGTTTTCACAGCCGTCATTAGAACCTCGACCTTTTCTTTGGTTCTTTTCTGTCGCTGTTTTCCCCCCTCATATTCTCTATTGTAATATACCATCTGAGCTAGCTGTGGCAGTTTTTTAAAGGCTGACTTGGTCCAAACGCCTATTTTCATAACTTACGGCAAATATCTGGAGCCGAGTGAGAGATCTATCTTTTAAGATTATTCCTTCTCTGCACTTTCAGAATCAACATCAGTAAACTTGTGGAGGGCCTTCTGTAGTCTCCCTAGGAATTTACCAGGAATTTCCTTCTCTCACTGTTCTATGTAAGCCACTTGGCATAACTTAAAGTCTCAGCGTGAGCTTGCTTAAGCTTGCTTCCTTCAAGAATACATCCAGCAAAGTGGTTCTGTTATTGGAACCACTTGGCTCCCAGTAGGAAGCAGGATTATTTCGTGTTTCCTCAAGCCATTCATCTCCAAAAGCAGTAGATTTCCCCAAAACTTGAATTCTCAAATCAGAAGTCAGTGTCTGTCCCAAGACATGCATTGCATCTCTCCAAGAAAGCTCATAAAGTAAAATTAATCCCGTAAAGTCTTCTATGTACTTTTTGGATCCTCTAAATAGTCTTGACCACAATTGGGACTGTTGAAAATTCTACTGAGACCGAGGCAACCCCTCCTGGAAGGGTGCCCTGACTCTCAGCCTGTTCAGTTGGGAGGGAACCCTGGATACAGGGGCAAAGTAAGAGAACAGGAGGCAGCTGAAGGTTTCACACCCAAATCTGCATCCCTAGGACATAAGTCTGGCATGTCTCACAGAGAGATAAAGAGCAACACATATGGCACTTCTACCCATTTTTCTTGTTTTCTACAGAACCAGTCTAGTTGTAAAACAGTATCATAATTGAGAGACCCTTTAACAGGCCAGCGTTCCCCGTCTTCCAAAGGATACTGTGGCCATTGAGTATCTCAGAAGAAGATCAGGCATGTCCTTTTTAAATTCTGTGGGTCAAATATATCCCAGTTTTTCAGGACAAAATTCAAGGGTGTGAGTCTGGAACTTTGAGTAGCTCCCATCTGTTAAAGAGAAAAAAACAGAGACCAGCACCTTTGCTTCCTTCCGCCAGGAGGCATCCTTCCCTGCTCTAGATGCGGTTGTAGACAGACTCTCCACCGAAGCTCCCCTTCCCTGGTCAAACTTAGTCTGCCCCTTACCGAGGCAGGCACCATACTGGTCCCTCCCAGTTCTACCACCGAGGCGGGGTGGAGATGTACCAGGGGTAGACCTGATGGCATCCGAATTGATTTCTGGTTCCATACCACCATGACCTTTGTTTGATTTGCCTGAGTGGTTTCCTGGAATGTTTCCGAAGCTAGTACTACTAGGGGAAGTGTGCCCGTTCATATTCCTGAGTACAGTCCTGACCTCTGTAGAAGCGGTGAATCATTGCCCCATCAGTAGAGTGTTATCTAGTCCGCTAAGAGCTACTACTATCAAAGGAAGAAGCCCAATACTCCCAAACTGGGATTCCTGACCTATCTTCTTAGAAACCTCATGCTCTCTAGGAGCGCTTCCATCCTTGTAGTTTGGAGTCACAGCTACGACAAGGACTCACTAGTTCCACTTAGTTCCTAAACATGCTCCTAGCAAGTCTGGGTTCCCATGACTACCAAGCTGGGAGCCCAAGTAAAAGTTCATAGTAACGGCATGAATCATAAGTCCATTGAAAGTCTATGATCCGACAGATTGGGCTAGTAGTTCTAATTCCCCATGCAATTATAGAATGATCAAAGAGACCAGGAAAAGCTGACCAAGAAACGAAAGTTCAGTCCACACGCTTCGCCCATTTCTGGTCGCTCCCCTCGCAAGAGGGACCTTAGGTGTCTCTTGGCTTTGGCAGGTGAGTATAAACTCCTGACAAGGTCCCCCTTTTAGGGGCTGCCTTCAGTCATTACAAGGCACCACAAAACCACAGAGCAGGGCTCATCACCTGCTTCATGCAGGGCGTGTCATTCATGCACATGAGCACACCAAAGAGCCAGTAAAGCAGAAAACGTGTATACTGAGAAATCAGAGAGGCTAGAACTCTGAGTGTTCTTACCTTGTCCTGAGGATCCCGGACGAGCCCCCAAGATGATAGCTAACCCTGAAGAGTGTCGGATCGTGATCTCCAAAGAAGAAGATTTGACTTTGGGACCAGGGACCAGGTTTGATCACTCAAGAGCTTTTGTGTAGCAGAGTTTTATTAAAGTGAAAAGGGACAGAGAAATCTGACATACACGTCAGAAGAGGGATGGAGAAATAGCCCCCTCACTAGTGTTAGCAAGGGAGTTACATACTTTTTAATGAATTATTACAATAAATTAAAAGAATGTCTCAAGTTTGTGAAAATTTTACCAGACACACTCATACAATTTACATTTTAGGATAACAGGATTAGAACTTAACAATAGAAAGATCCTACCAGGCCCACTCCCATAATATACCTTTTAAGATATCAGGATTCAGTCAGTTCAGTTTAGTCATTCAGTCGTGTCTGACTCTTTGCAACCCCATGAATCGCAGCACGCCAGGCCTCCCTGTTCATCACAAACTCCTGGAGTTTATTCAAACTCATGTCCATCGAGTCAGCGATGCCATCCAGCCATCTCACCCTCTGTCGTCCCCTTCTCCTCCTGCCCCCAATCCCTCCCAGCATCAGGGTCTTTTCCAACGAGTCAACACTTCGCACGAGGTGGCCAAAGTATTGGAGTTTCAGCTTCAGCATCAGTCGTTCCAATGAACACCCAGGACTGATCTCCTTCAGGATGGACTGGTTGGATCTCCTTGCAGTCCAAGGGACTCTCAAGAGTCTTCTCCAACACCACACTTCAAAAGCATCAATATTCAGCGCTCAGCTTTCTTCACAGTCCAACTCTCACATCCATACATGACCACTGGAAAAACCATAGCCTTGACCAGGCAGACCTTTGTTGGCAAAGTAATGTCTCTGCTTTTTAATATGCTATCTGGGTTAGTCCTAACTTTCCTTCCAAGGAGTAAGCATCTTTTAATTTCATAGCTGCAGTCACCATCTGCAGTGATTTTGGAGCCCCCAAAGATAAAGTCTGACACTGTTTCCACTGTCTTCCCATCTATTTCCCATGAGGTGATGGGACCAGATGCCATGATCTTAGTTTTCTGAATGTTGAGCTTTAGGCCAACTTTTTCACTCTCCTCTTTCACTTTCATCAAGAGGCTTTTTAATTCTTCTTCACTTTCTTCCATAAGGGTGGTGTCATCTGCATATCTGAGGTTATTGATATTTCTCCTGGCAATCTTGATTCCAGCCTGTGCTTCTTCAGGATTAGTCAGAAGGTTTTCAGGAAAGAGAAAGTGTCCTCAAGCAGGATACATTGTTGTTATATAATCCCTAGTATAGAGTTTAAACTGAGTTGTTTGTTGTGTAATCATCAGTTCTGGGCTTAAAGAAAAAAAATGTTTTATATGACTAAGACTAAGGAATGTAGAGGGGAAAAAAAAAAAGTTTTTCCTTTCCTCCTCCTTGAGAGTTCCAGACCACTATCGCCTCCTCGAGAACCCCAGACCCCTCTCTCCTCAGGGATCCTGGACTTCTTATCAACCTGCCTAGGAATTGACCCTCTCAAGAGCTGGACCATAAAGAAAGCTGAGAATCGAAGAACTGATGTTTTTGAACTGTGATGTTGGAGAAGATTCTTGAGAGTCCCTTGGACAGCAAGGAGACCCAACCAGTCCATTCTAAAGGAAATCAGTCCTGAATATTCATTGGAAGGACTGATGCTGAAGCTGAAACTCTAGTAATTTGGTCACCTGATGTGAAGAACTGACTCATTTGAAAAGACCCTGATGCTGGGAAAGATTGAAGGCAGGAGGAGAAGGGGACGACAGAGGATGAGATGGTCAGATGGCATCACTGACTCAGTGGACATGAGTTTGAGTAGACTCCAGGAGTTGGTGATGGACAGGGAGGCCTGGTGTGCTGCGGTCCATGGGGTCACAAAGAGTCAGATATGACTGAATGACTGAACTGAAGTGACAATAACTCAGGTTAATTTAAGCCAGAGAAATGGAAATTATGACGTGTATATCCAGGGCAGTAGATCAAGCTGTCTACTTCCCTCAATAGAGCAAGAAATCCTGGGGTAGGAAAAGTTCCATCACAGCTAAGCAGTGGAAAGAGTCCGATATTCGTGCTATGTTTTCCTTCTTCTATCTTCTTTTCTTCTTTCACCCTGATTTTTGGAGCTTTTCCACAGAAATGGCCACCTTACAGCTTGCAAGTTTATGTTTCCTCTGTTCAAGAGTTAAATGCAAAGTGACCAGCTTTTTCCAAAACACAAATTTTAAATTTTTAGGAGAGAGATTATGAGTGACCCAACTGCAGATAGGTGTCCATGCCTGGTTCAATCAGTGGCAACTAGAGAGTTTGGATTATATGATAACAGATCCTATACAGCAGGAGGAAGCAGTTATTAAAGAAAGGTTATCACTGTCAACTGTACATTCTCCCCCAAAAGTGTCTACTCCTGGTGGTCTTTGGCTATGTACTTGTGATTGAAAAATGGACTTCTTGGGAGGTTCAAGAGGGAGGGAACATATGTATACCTATGGTTGATTTATGTTGATATTTCACAGAAATCAATGAAATTTGGTAAAGCAATTATCCTTCAATTAAAAAATAAATTAAAAATGGACTTCTCGTTGGCGTGGTTCATCTCATATTTGCATTATATTTTGTGCTTTTATAGCAATTTATCACAGTAACTTTGTAATTCTTATTATGTTTTGGTTCTTGGAGTTAAAGTCCTATATGGTAGCAGTTTTATGCTACTCTGTGAATTTCTTTCTGTAGAGTTTTAGCTTGTTTTGCATAAGCCTCTAATGTTTCCTTCCAGGGACTTTGTAAGTGTCACTGAAGATAAGTGATTACAACCAGTTTATATCAGTAATTGACTGACTTATTTTCCCCTAACAGAAGGGGAAAATCCTTTTCTATCTTGTGTCCCATAAGGTACTATGTCCCCTTTTTGTGAATATAACATTCTGAAAATGTAAAAAATGATAGAAGGTACTCTCTACCTGAATTATTCCTGGTGTTTGGATCATCCTAAAATGGAAGACATAATCTCTTATCAAAGAAAAATATAAATTGAGTCGTTGTAGTTGTTAATAGGTACAGTGTCAGTAAACACTAGATCCAGGTGTAAAACTTGAGGAAAAGTTCATAAAAGGAAAGTTCTTCTAGTTCAATAGTCAACAGTCTGTGATTAGCATCTTCCCCATATAGTTGTTCGGGGAGGTACATATGTACTTAATTCTTCCCTCATACTTCGTGACTCCTTTTCTCCTGCTGTATTCAAGGTAGTATCATTTGAATCCATGTTACCCTGTATTTCTTGAAAATTTTGCCAGGAGAAAGCAGTATTAGGATTAATATAACAAGGAACCCAAGCTGAAGTAAATGTGTCAATACCTTTGAGCAGATAATTGAGTGAAAGAATGAAATCCAGAAATGTATAAAACTGTATATGTTTTCTTAACTCAAAATCATTCTAAACGTTTTCTTGCTAAAATGAAGGAATGGGTTTGTGTGTAGAGAGAAAGATAGGAAAAAATATTACTAAATGTTATTACCTTCACAGATTGGAATAGAATGCCTTTAGGTGAATAGAATGCCTTTATTTTTTAAGTGCTTTGATAAGTTCCTGGGATGAAGATAGGGTCTGTCAAGGAACCCCAAATATCACCAGATATTAAAGGCGGGGAAAAAGTGTTCTGCACCAGGAGGAAGAATTTAGAGCTCCCCGGAAAAACTAGGAGACTGAGGATTTGAAGTAGACAGATGAGAGGAGAAGGGTTGTCAAAGCGAGATGGTGGAAAGTAATGGATTGGGATGGAGTCTGCGTACAAGATGTTACACAGCAGAACTGCAGAAGTGGGAACAAGAGTTTTAGGAAAGGGATATGGAGAAGAGGAAGGCTGTATGTGAATTTAATTTTTTTTTACCTTTTCCATAGGATATGACCCCATCCTGCTCTCCTCATCTCTTCAGTGAAATCTACTTATCAAAAAATGAATAGTGTGTGTGTGTGTGTGTAAGCTTAAAAAGGAGAGTTATCTTCATATTGGGGTCAATATTATGACTATAATAATGGCATGTGTATACATGGAAATCAAGGGATCCTTAAGCAGATAAGTGCCTTAAGAAATAAAAAAAAGAGGAAAAAGTCCATAATGCAGTGCTTCTCAATCTTACTTGAGCCAGATATTTAGAGTAGGGGTACTCCCAGCCCTAGAGTTCTGTTAAGGAATTAAAAGATCAGAACAGGCATTCTGTTTTGTCTTTTCAGTTTTATTTGAACTAGAATTGTAGACTTGCTAAAAGTGTCATGATAAAACAAGACCAGAATATTTCACTAAATTTTAGAAAGATGCCAGGTTATCTATATTTGCCTTCACTAAAAGAAAAGAAGTTTTCTCAAACTTGCAGAAATGGAAAATAGAATGGTGGTTGCCATAAATGTGTGGTGAGGAGTGGATGAAGGTGGTTAAAAGGTGTAGACTTCCAGGATAGTCATAAAACAAATAAGTTCTGGGGATGTTAGGTACAGCATGACGAATATAAAGTGAAAGTGAAGTCGCTCAGGCATGTCCGACTCTTTGCGACCCCATGGACTGTAGCCTACCAGGCTTCTCCACCCATGAGATTTTCCAGGTAAGAGTACTGGAGTGGGTTGCCATTTCCTTCTCTAGGGGGTCTTCCCGACCCAGGGATCAAACCCAGGTCCCCCGCATTGCAGGCAGACGCTTTACCCTCTGAGCCACCAGAGAGTGAGCAATAAATATTTGTATGTTTGAAAATTGCCAGAAGAATAGATTTTAAATGTCCTCATAATAAGGAAAAAAAATTAACTATGTGAGATTCTGGATGTTAACTAAACTTATTATGGTTATCATTTTATGAAATATACATATATCAAATCATTGTGTTCTATACCTTAAACTAATATGATGTTTAATGTCAATTATATCTCAATAAAATTGGGAGTGGTGGGAAAAAGTAGTTTCTGAGAATACAGTCAAAAGAAAAGCTGCTCAAGTTCTTGAAAAACTCCACCTACTTGGCATCCCTCAACCTTGAGACATGTGCTTTGCCAAAGGCTTGCTTTCTTTTCTATTATTAAAAACATAAAGACATGACTGACAAATTTCCTGCCTCCAAGAATTTATTCCATTCTTTCTTCTGAACATGTCATTCAGGATGTTTTGAAATACCTAACTTTCTGTATTCTGAGCTGAAAGCATGAGTGATGCAATTTATTTTGCCTGAAACAAATTTATGCATTAATTGAATTTATATTAGGCAAGAAAGCATGGAAATTTTTCATAGGCAAATTAACATGATCTTACTCATGAACTGTTTTTTTGTGTTGTGTACGTGAGATTTTCCTTGACAAACTTACTGAGAAATGGGGTGGGGAGAAGTGACTCCTTGGGGGGAAAGTTAAAAGTGTTATGTTTCAGCATCCTCTGCTTTAAAATATTTCAAGTAAACTTTGCATTAAAAATTTTGGAGTCTAATGGGTTCTTTTCATTTTATTTTATTTATTTATTTATTCATTTTAAATTGGAGTATAGGTGTTTTTGCCAACTAAGGTCCATCTAGTCAAAGCTATGGTTTTCCCAGTAGTCATATATGGATGTGAGAGTTGAACTATAAAGAAAGCTGAGCATTGAAGAGTAGATGCTTTTGAACTGCGATGTTGGAGAAGACTCTTGAGAATCCTTTGGACTGCAAGGAGATCCAATGAGTCCATCCTAAAGGAAATCAGTCCTGAATATTCATTGGAAGGACTGATGCTGAAGCTGAAACTCCAATACTTTGGCCACCTGATGCAAATAACTGACTCATTGGAAAAGACCCTGATGCTCGGAAAGATTGAAGGTGGGAGGAGAAGGGGACGACAGAGGATGAGATGGTTGGATGGCATCATCGACTCAATGTACATGAGTTTGAGTAAACTCCGGGAGTTGGTGATGGACAGGGAGGCCTGGCATGCTGTGGTCCATGGGGTTGCAAAGAGTCGGACACAACTGAGTGACTGAACTCAACTGATAGCTGTTTTACAATGTTGTACAATAAAGCGAATTAGCTATGTGTACACATATACAGGGGAAACGGAGACTTCTGGAGGGCACAAGCAAAGCCTTGTGTGTACGAGGTCATAGGGAAAGCAGCAGTGACCTCATAGGAGACTGAGCCAGCCTTGCCTGGGTGACTGGGAGCCTCCGGCGGAGGTGTGGGTTGACACTGCCTGCTGTGGGGTCAGGGGCTCTGGCAGCAGTGGTCAGGAGGGCGGCATGTTGGCATAGGTCCTCTTGGAGGAGGTCACCATTAGCTGTAAGACAAAGCCTGCGGACTCCAGGACGGGGCGCCTCAGGGCAACCTGCAGGAAGGCACTGTAGCCCCCACACCAGAAAAAAAAACAGGTTCAAGGTCTGCTGAGCTTGGGCCTGCCCACCAGAGGAAGACCGAGTTCTGCTCACAGCCAGGCCCTCCCAGCAGGAAGCTTGCCCAAGCCTCTTATCCTCATCCATCAGGAGGCAGACAGAAGAAGCAAGAACTTCAAAACCATGGCCTCCAGAATGAAAACCACAATCACAGGGAACTAACTAAACTGACCACATGGACCACAGCCTTGTGTAACTTAATGAAAGTAGGAGCCATGCCATGTAGGGCCACCCAAGATGGACGGGTCATGGTGGACAATCCTGACAAAATGTGGTCCACTGGAGAAGGGAATGGCAAACCACTTCAGGATTCTTGCCTTGAGAACCCCATGAACAGTATGAAAAGGCAAAAAGATAGGACACTGAAAGATGAACTCCCCAGGTCAGCAGGTCCGATATGCCACTGAAGAAGAGTGGAGAAATAGCTCCAGAAAGAATGAAGAGGCTGAACCAAAGAGGAAATGACACCTAGTTGTGGATATGTCTGGCATTGAAAGTAAAGTCTGATGCTATAAAGAACAACATTGCATAGGAACCTCTAATGTATGGTACGTGAATCAAGGTAACTTGGAAGTGGTCAAACAGGAGATGGCAAAAGACAACATCAACATTTTAGGAATCAGTAAATGAAAATTGATGGTATAGGGCAAATATAATTCAGATGACCATTATATCTACTACTGTGAGCAAGAGTTCTTTAAAAAGAAATGGAGTATCCTTCACAGTCAACAAAAGAGTCTAAAATGCAGTACTTGGGTGCAATCTCAAAAATGACAGAAAGATCTCAGTTCAAATTCAAGGCAAACCATTCAACATCACAGTAATTCAAGTCTATGCCCCAACCACTAATGCTGAAGAAGCTGAAGTCAAATAGCTTTATGAAGGCTTACAAGACCTTTAAGAACTAACAACAAAAAAAGATGTCCTTTTCATAATAGGGGATTGGAATGCAAAAGCTGAAAGTCAAGAGATACCTGGAGTAACAGGGAAGTTAGGCCTTGGAGTACAAAATGAAGCAAGGCAAAGGTTAACAGTTTTCCAAGAGAACCCACTGGCCACAGCAAGCAACCTGTACCAACAATGCAAGAGACAAATCTACACATGGACGTCACCAGATGGTCAATACCAAATTCAGACTGATTAGAAGTGAAAGGCAAAGAAGAAAAGGAAAGACATACCCATTTGAATGCAGAGTTCCAAAGAAAAGCAAGAAATAATAATAGCAAGAAGGAATAGCAAGAAAGAATAAGAAACCTTTCCTCAGTGATCAATGCAAAGAAATAGAGGAAAATGATACAATGGGAAAGACTATAGTCTCTTCAAGAAAATTAGAGATACCAAGAAAACATTTCATGAAAAGATGGGCTCAATAAAGGACAGAAATGGTATGGACCTAACAGAAGCAGAAGATATTAAGAAGAGGTGGCAAGAATACACATAAGAACTATACAAAAAAAGATCTTTACGACCCAGATAATCATGATGGTGTGATCACTCACCTAGAGCCAGACATCCTGGAATGTGAAATCAAATGGGCCTTAGGAAGCATCACTACGAACAAAGCTACTGGAGGTGATGGAATTCCAGTTAAGCTATTTCAAATCCTAAAAGATGATGCTGTGAAAATGCTGCACTCAATCAGCCAGCAAATTTGGAAAACTTAGCAGTGGCCACTGGACTGGAAAAGTTGTTTTCATTCTAATCCTAAAGAAGGGCAATGACAAGGATGCTCAAACTACCACACAATTGCTCTCATGTCACATGCTAGCAAAGTAATGCCCAAAATTCTCCAAGCCAGGCTTCATCAATATGAGAACCGTGAATTTCCAGATGTTCAAGCTGGTTTTATAAAAGGCAGAGAAACCAGAAATCAAATTTCCAACATCCATTGGATCATTGAAAAAGCAAGAGAGTTCCAGAAAAACATTTATTTCTTCTTTATTGACTGTGCCAAACCCTTTGACTGTGTGGATCATAACAAAGTGTGGAAATGCTTAAACAGATATGAATTCCAAACCACCTGACCTGCCTCCTGAGAAATCTGTGTGCAGGTCAGGAAGTCACAGTTAGAACTGAACGTGGAACAACAGACTGGTTTGAAATCGGGAAAGGAGTATGTCAAGGCTGTATACTGTCACCCTGCTTATTTAACTTATCTGCAGAGTACATCATGAGAAACGCTGGGCTGGATGAAGCACAAGCTGGAGTCAAAATTTCTGGGAGAAATATCAATAACCTCAGATATGCATATGAAGCCACACTTATGGCAGAAAGTGAAGAAGAACTAAAGAGCCTCTTGATGAAAGTGAAAGAAGAGAGTGAAAAAGTTGGCTTAAAGCTCAACATTTGGAAAACTAAGATCATGGCATCCAGTCCCATCACTTCATGGCAAATAGGTGGGGAAACAATGGAAACAGTGACAAACTTTATTTTCTCATGCTCCAAAATCGCTGCAGATGGTGACTGCAGCCATGAAATGAAAAGATATTTGCTCCTTGGAAGAAAAGCTGTGACCAACCTAGACAGCATATTAAAAGGTAGAGACATTACTTTGCCAACAAAGTTCCATCTAGTCAAAGCTATGGTTTCTCCAGTAGTCATGTATGGATGTGAGAGCTGGACTATAATGAATGCTGAATGCTGAAGAATGCACGCCTTTGAACTGTGGTATTGGAGAAGACTCTTGAGAGTCCCTTGGACTGCAAAGAGATCCAACCAGTCCATCCTAAAGGAAATCAACCCTGAATATTCATTGGAAGGACTGATGCCAAAGCTGAACCAATTCTTTGGCCACCTGATGTGAAGTAGAGACTCATTGGAAAAGACCCTGATGCTGGGAAAGATTGAAGGTGGGAGGAGAGGGGATGACAGAGGATGAGGTGGTGGGATGGCATCACTGATTCAATGAACATGAGTTTGCATAAACTCTGAGACTTGGTGATGGACAGGGAGGCCTGGCGTGCTGCAGTCTATGGGATCGCAGAGTTGGACATGACTGAGTGAGTGAATTGAACTGAACTGAATACTGTACTCCATTGTGACTGTGCTAATTTACATTCCCACCAACAGTGCAAGAAGGTTCCCTTTTCTCCACATCCTTTCCTGCATTTATTATATGCAGATTTCTTTGATGATGGCCATTTTGAGCAATGTAAGGTGATACGTCATAGTAGTTTCAGAGAGACAAAGACACCCAAATATTCAATTCAGTTCGGTTCAGTTCAGTCCAGTCGCTCAGTCGTGTCGACTCTTTGTGACCCCATGGACTGCCAGGACTCCTTGTCCATCACCAACTCCTGGAGTTTACTCAAACTCATGTCCATTGAGTGGGTGATGCCATCCAATCATCTAATCCTCTGTCGTCCCCTTCTCCTCCTGCCTTCAATCTTTCCCAGCATCAGGGTCTTTTCAAATGAGTCAGTTCTTCGCATCAGGTGGCCAAAGTATCAGATGGAGAACAGTATGGAGGTTCCTTAAAAAACTAAAAGTAGAATTATGATATGATCCAGCAATCCCACTTGTGGGCATATACTCTGAGAAAACCATAATTCTAATAGGTTCTTAAATCTGGGTCTTGTGTATCAATTATGGAATAATATGTTTTAATTAGAGATACCCAGCTAACTGACACCTAGCAGTATATTTGCATAAAATACTTATGTATATGCAAGTTCTCAGCTTGAGCATAGGTGAACATACTTAAGAGGAGCATAAGTGGACATATTTAAGAGGACTTTCACTGAAAATACTTTCCTGTTTCCATCACAGCCATATTTACACTAGACAGATTCCCCCTCCTGAAGCATTTCAAGATCAGATGCAGACCCTTGACTAAATGAACCAAAAAAAAGCTCCTTGCTTTTTTGGAACAATATGGCTTTGGAATTTGGCAGCAAGTCTCTGATAGGGCTTGACCTGAAAAAGAACATGCATTGGCAAACAGACCAAAAAAGTCAGCTTGTTAAGAAAGATAAGGATCAAATAAGGGAACAGAGAGAGACAAGGACTAAGAAGAGAGATAGAATAAGTTAATGTTTTGTGTTTTTTTGGGGAAAGCCATCCAAAACTTATGCATTTTTATAATAAATGCACTCTATTTTTTATTGAGATATAACTGATATGTAACATTACATTAGTTTCAGATATACAAAATAAAATTTAATATTCATATTGTGAAGTGATCAACACAGTAAGTCTAGCTAACAGCCATCACTGCAAATAGTTACATTTTTTTTCCTTTGTGATGACAACTTTTAAGATATGTTCTCTTAACAACTTTCAACTACAAAATACAATAATTATTTATACCATTCAACTAGTTTTTGTATGGAATTTTGTACTTGCGTTTCATGGCTAAGACATCTCTCTTTCCTGACCATCTTCACTCTGGCCCTTGAAGTTTCGCCATGTGAGTTTTACAAATAACTGTTCCCCTAAGATCTTTTTAAAGACACTTTTAATGTCCTACTTCAGGGGCATTTTTAAAAAAGTGTTATTTCAATCTTTTCATTACTGATAAGAGAGAAACCAGAATCAGAACTATAAAAGTGGATAGGTATGATGCCTGGAATAATTGATCTTTTGATATTATGCCATAAATCATTTTCACTTATTATTTTGCATATCAGTCATAGGATGACCACTTTCATTTTAAGTTTAGGTTGATGCTGGTAAATGTCTGCAGTTAAAAGAAGGAACTCTGTTAAAATTCTGTACTGATATCACTGACCACAGTGCCCCAAACAATAACCATACATTAAATATTTGTCAAAAGAAGAATTTGACTGTACATCCTGTGTGAATAATGGCATTTCATGGTAAAGGAAGGTAAAGTTTGAGTCTCAAATAATTCACTTTTCTTTTGTAGTAACTAGGGATGAAATGATAATAATTCCTTATAATTTATGAGCAATATTTCATAGCATTGAAAATGGAAAGTAAGGTACTGACATTTTTCCCAGTGAAAGTCAGGTTAGACATCCCTTAAATGAAAACTATAGACATCTGCCAAATAAAATGGAACCACACATTGAGTTATGATTGATTCTTGAATAACAATAAGATAAAATAGAGCACAGAGAGTAATAGAACTTTTCAGTCAGTAAGTGAACTCTTCCTTAAATAAGGAAAACAAAACTTTATTAGATGAATGGGTGAAAGTTTTTGTCATAGCAGAAAACCTTATTAAAGGCAAAGGGTCACCAGCTCAAATGCATAGAGAAAATAAATTTTTTTTTTTTTTTGGCCAAGAGCATGTGGGATCTTAGGTCCTCAACCAGGGATCAAACCCACACCTGCTGCATTGGAACTGAAGAGTCTAAACCACTGGTCTGTCAGGAAAGTTCTTAGAAATTTGACAAGCACATATATTGGTGGATCAGGCCTGGTCTAGATAACAGGAAATGATAATGACTGAGAACATGGAGAAACATGTCATTCTTAAAGAGGTTCAAACAACAAGACAGACTAATACTGTGCTTGGGGGAAAAGTCCCCAAAAAGCACTGACAAGACTTCTTTTGCCCAGACTTGGCCATGGCCATCTATTATATATAATATAATATATATATTCACCTTTCTGTGAAGCCAGTAGGCACACTTCTAACCTACATACAGCAGAATTGGTGTCTGATGTCCTTGTGTTCCTCAGAGGCTGGATCTCAAACAACTTGATACTCCATTTCCTTAACTTCTTGGCTGCTGACACTCTGCTGTGTTCTCCTTTTGTTACAGAAGATGGTTAGTGCTGTGGAGCTCATGTTTCCACAGATGGGAGAGCTCCCGTTCTGCTGCCCAGAGGGGTCAGTACTGGATGAAATGCTTCTGGTCCGCCTCTCCACTCTCTTCATCTGTCCATCAGGAGGAGCACACAATCTTGATAACAGCCTGTTTCTTGGTGGGTGGAGTTGGCTTGTTGAAAATTGTGGTCCAGCCTGGTAGAGTTCTTTCCTTGTTCTGAGCTGAGACAAGATAGAATTTGTCTCCTTTAATTCTTGATGCCTGAATGTGCCCAAATGCTCTGTAGTTTCACTTCTACCCATATGTGGATCCCAGATCTAGACTTGAAAGTAGCAGAAAGCTGCCATGTTGACTATGGATCCAAGCTACACCCACCAGTTAAATTTAGTGAGCCACAAAGGAGGTAATGAATTTAAACTCAGACTTGGCTCTTACTCTGTTTATTACCTGGTTCAGGTATTTTAGTGAAAAGTGAAAGTGTTAGTCGTTCAGTCGTGTCCAACTCTTTGTCACCCCATGGCCGTAGCCCACCAGGCTCCACTGTCCATGGAATTCTCCAGGCAAGAATGATGGAGTGGGTAGCCATCCCTTTCCCCAGGGGAACTTTCTGACCCAGAGATTGAACCCCAATCTCCTGGTTGACAGGAGAATTCTTTACTGTCTGAGACACCAAGGAAGCTGAAAAGTTATCAACCTAGGGGACCTTACAACCCTGCCTTAGCAAACCAAGGGGCTTTTCTTGACCATCTGTCATGTTACATTTCTTTCTTCAACTCTGAGCACAAGGATTAAGAGAACTTTCAAAAAATAGTGAAGAAAGCATGGACTAGGTCTTTCTATTTCTGCAAGATAAGGGTGATTTAGGTAAGCTGTAACCAAGATATGGGACAAAAATACCTGTGGTGTTCTTTTGTCTTAATATTCTAGGCTTTATCATGGTAATTTTTACCTCCTTGTTGTCTTAGTGTATCTCATATAGAGAATAAAGCTTCCCAAGTGGCTCAGGAGTAAAGAATCCACCTGCCAATGCAGGAGCTGCAGGAGACATGGGTTCCATCCCTGGGTCAGGAAGATCCCCTGGAGGACAAAGTGGCAACCCACTCCAGTATTCTTGCCTGGGGAATCCCATGGACAGAGAAACCTGGTGGGCTACAGTCCATGGGGTTGCAAAGAGTCGGATGACTAAGCATGCACAAGTAAGACAGAGAATAATGGAAGTCTATTTCTTGATGCCTTAATGATTAAGGAAAAGTCATCAGACACAATTACTCTAAACTGTTGTTTATAAGTGAGTAAGCAAGCTTCCTTAAGGAGGAGAAGCAGCATGCAGGTCACATCCATAGAAGTTTGTTTACCTCACTTAAACCAGACACTCTGAATCATAACTATCGAGAACTAGTTTTAATGGACAGCCAGACCTCTGTAAAGTCTGTTACTAGGGTACTAGTGAATACTGGTAAGGACACTTCCCTAAATATTGTTCTGTAAGAATTGGGGGCTCTGGAGGAAATTAGTATGTTATATACTTACTCTTCTTATGGAGAATAGGTATTAACAATTGGAGATTATGATAACACAAACTTGGGAGGTGGTGTGGGGACATCTCAACCAAAGAAAACTATAAAATAAGGAGTCAGGGAAGACAGTAAAGAGGATCCCAGTACTGCCAGCAGAGCAGCAAAGCGGGTTTCCTCAATCACTCCCATAGTTAGATTCCCACTGAAATGTATCAGCTCCACCTCAGATCATCAGGTGTTAGATCCTGGAGGCTGGGGACTCCTTGCATTAGATGTATTAAAAGATCACCACTTTGGGTAATCACGGATTGTCTATCTGAGTGTAAGTATTTAAGAACAACAATATGTTCAAATGTTTCAGGAACTGCAGGACTGTATAATTCTAGGAAACATGGATTTGAAGAGGACTAATTTGACCATTGAAGGATACAGAGAAAAATACTTGAATTATAGGGTTGTGTTAACATTACAAGTTGGCTACAGAGGACCAAATGTATTTCTTAAGATGGATTTACCTTCTTTTGAGTGTGGTGGTTGAGTCGCTAAATCATGTCTGACTCTTGCGAACCCATGGGCTGTATAGCCCGCTAGGCTCCTTTGTCCTTGGGATTCTCCAGGCAAAAATACTGGAGTGGGTTGCCATTCCCTTCTCCAGGGGATCTTCCTGATCCAGGAATCGAACCGGGGTCTCCTGCATTGCAGGCAGATTCTCACCGACAGAGGTATAAAGGAAGCCCCCTGAGGGAAGTCCCCTCTCTGATTGTAGTTGTCATCTTTTTGGTGAAGAAGAAGGTCCCCTTGAGTGACTAGAGCTCACACCTAACAAAGTATAAGCAAGTAGTTCCTCCAAATGGGGAGGTCTGGAGCAACACAGACCCACCGAGATAAAATTCTGGAGCAGTTCCGGTTCCACAGGAAGTGGCGGCTCTGGCAGGGAAACTGGACAAACAGAAATGGGTCTGGGGATGAGTGGGTCCTGAGCCCCCCGAAGCCTGCTCTTCATTTTCCCTCCCTCTGTGAGATATTGACTCGGTGTCCTATAGTGAGGTAAAGGAAACGGGCAAGTGCTGTGCTTCGTGTGGTTTCTCTGCAGAAAGATTGCTAAATTGCACTTAATCACGAAGACGTTCTTTCCAAGAACAATACATTTTAATTTCCAGCAGTAGTTTGCCTTTACTTGGCAGTGTAAGTTTGTTTTCTGCTGTGCTACCACAGGGACCTATAAATCCCCCACACCAGGTCATAATCCGATAAATAGGATTTAAACAGTGTCTGAGTCTAACTCAAATATTGAATTAACAGCCCCACCAATGACATTTGGATCAGGAGTGATTCAGAAGGAATGGTGTAGACTCTCTGATTTCCCTTATTTATTTTATGACTGCAAGAAATAGATCATTAAATAGAAAACAAATTCAGGTGTTCACCCAGATGTAACGTTTCTGGGAAAACGAATTTGAGAGCCACCAGTATGCTGGAGATCTTGGTTTATGTTTCCATTTCCAGTCTGGTTCTCCTCATCCTATTTCTCCTAGTGATACCTTCCACTTCTCTCAGCTGGTGCTACAATTGCAAGGCTTCTATTTTTCTCAGGCTTCTGCGTCATGAATGGGTTTGGAAATTATTAAACTAGTTGCTCTGTTGAGAAGCAACACAATTTACAGTAAGTCTGATGACTCTGTTCTTGGTATTTACTACTCATGACGATGTAAGTACTTGATAAAATTAGCCATGGATATTAACTATTGTGCATACCCAGCCACACCTTTGCAAATATTTTCTAGTAGATATTATATTTCTCCAAGGAAGAAATTCAAAATATTCTACTTTAGAAAGTGGAAAGAAAATATTGAAATATATGATGATGATGATTGATATGAACGGACTACAAAGCAGACTCCAATGAATTGGTCGACCCCAAAGCAGTTTTGGGCAAATGCCCTGCATAGTATGATCTAGCTCTTTCTGCAGAATTTTGTCACATTTTCTGAAGGGGATTCCTTCATGTAGGACCAAGCACGCTGAATGAATAAAAACCCTGTTATTGTGAAAAATAAAAGTGTCCCATAGTGACATAGTGACACCATAGTGATGGTGAAGAATTCTGTACTACTTGTGAGATTTAGTTGCATGTAACAAAAAATCCTGAATAATCAATAGTTTATTTCTCTGAAAGTCTGGATGTAGGAAGCACGGGATTGTAGAGTCCATGGATATCAAGGGCTTCCCTGATAGCTCGGTCGGTAAAGAATCCGCCTGTAATGCAGGAAACCCTGGTTTTATCCCTGGGTCAGGAAAATCCACTGGAGAAGGGATAGGCTACCCATTCCAGTCTTCTTGGGCTTCCCTTGTGGCTCAGCTGGTAAAGAATCCACCAGCAATGCAGGAGACCAGGGTTTGATCCCTGAGTTGGGAAGATGCCCTGGAGAAGGGAAAGGCTACCTACTCTAGTATTCTGGCCTGGAGAATTCCTTGGGATCACAAAGAGTCAGACATGACTGAGTGAGTTTCACTTTCACTTTGGACATCAAGAACTCTGGCCCCTTCATTCTTGCTACTGAGGTCTTCATTTTCATCTTGCATTATGGCCCAAGACAGCAGCTGGATCATAGGCCATATATTCATACTTTTTTAAGGAGACTTTCTAGAAGTCTCACACAGTGTTTCCACTTTTATTTTGTTAGACAAATGCAAGTTTCGTGGTCAAATCTATCCACAAGGGATGGTAGGAAATATATTTTTCTATTAAGTGTTCAGCTGAGAAGCACACTTCAGTTACTAAGAAACAAAGGGAGAACGTTCAGGGACTTCCTTGGTGGTCCAGTGGTTAGGATTCTGAGCTCCCAATGCAGGAGGCCCAGGTTTGATCCCTGGTCAGGGAACTAGATCCTGCATGCTGCAAGGAAGACCCAGCACAGCCAAACACCAATAAATAGATAAACAAGTAAATGGAGAACGTTCAGAGTCAATTAGCAACATTTATCTCAGATGATATGAAGAAATATATATCTGTCACATCCAAGAGTCTGACTACTTTATTATAATATAAACTAAATTTCTCCAGACTTATCTCTGGAAATTAAAAAAAAAAGAGCCACATTAAAAGTAATAACTTATGTTTTATGGGTCCTTGCTCTTACTTGCTTTCCTATGTTCCCAGAATCTTCCACAACACTCTCTGTATTCTTAGGGGAAAAAATATGTTTTGTGCTTTCAAATAAATCTAATCAGCTTCCATGGGGCAGGCAGAAGGATTGGAAATATTTTATCAAGTGTTCAACTGAGATCTACAGTTCAGTTATTAAGAAATAAAGGGAGAATTAGGATTCAGAGTCAATTAGACATATTTTGCTTAGGTGATAGGAAAAAAGACTTTCTGCATGACCCTCTACTCACTGGACATAATGCATGTGCCATCATGCTCATTGTTCTAACTCCTACTTCAACTTGCGGGCATCATCCCTATCTGATTCTGTGCTTACTTTAAGGGGTCATAGCCCCTTAATTTAATTTAATTTAATAGCCCCATAATATTTCACACACATGCAAGAAGTGTTCACATACACAATGTTTGAGAGCAAGTTGCAAATATCAGTTATTTATCCCTAAATATTTCAGTATATCCTATGATCAGAAATATTATTCTACATAACCCCAATGTAGTTGTCAATTTCAGAGCTTCTCTGGTGACTCAGTGGTAAAGAATCCATCTGTCAATGCAGTTCGATCCCTGGGTTGGAAAGATCCCCTGGAGAAGGCAGTGGCAACCCACTCCAGTACTCTTGCCTGGGAAATCCCATGGACAGAGGAGCCTGGTGGGCTGCAATCCATGGGGTCCCAAAGAGTCAGACACACCTTAGTGACTGAACAACAACAACGATGATAATTTATTTTACCTCCCACATTCCAGCATTGTCAATTTACCCCCAAATGCCCTCTATTATAGCCAAGCTATACCTTTGGATTCCCCTTTCCTTACGACTTCCAAGTTTTCAAGTCTTTCCTCAGTCCCTTGGGACTTAAATTTCTAAATGCATGTATATACTTTCTTGATGTTTAAGAAATGTTTTTAAAGAGGAAAAAGTATTTTTAAAATAGTATTATTTTATAAGAAAACAATAGCAAGAAGTAAAACCAGAGAATATGTCTGAAAGAAGACCTGTTAAGAATTATATTCTGTACATTTTTTTTTTTTTTTTTTTTGGTATCATGGTACTCAGTTCAGTTCAGTTAAGTTGCTCAGGCTTGCCTGACTCTTTGCAATCCCATGGACTGCAGCACACCAGGCTTCCCTTTCCATCACCAACTCCTAGAGCTTGCTCAAACTCATGTCCATTGAGTTGGTGATGCCATCCAACCACCTCATCTTCTGTCATCCCCTTCTCCTCCTGCCTTCAATCTTTCCCATCATTAGGGTCTTTTCCAATGAGTCAGTTCTTCACATCAGGTGGCCAAAGTATTGGAGTTTCAGCTTCAGCATCAGTCCTTCCAATGAATATTCAGGACTGATTTCCTTTCAGATGGACTGATTGGATCTCCTCACAGTCCAAGGGACTCTTGAGAGTCTTCTCCATCACCACAGTTCAAAAGCATCAGTTCTTCAGTGCTCCGCTTTCTTTATAATCCAACTCTCATATCCATACATAACTACTGGAAAAACCATAGCTTTGACTAGATGGACATTTGTTGGCAAAGTAATGTCTCTGCTTTTTAATATGCTGTTCTCAGTTCAGTTCAGTTCAGTCGTTCAGTTGTGTCTGACTCTTTGTGACCCCATGAATCACAGCACGCCAGGCCTCCCTGTCCATCACCAACTCCCGGAGCTTACTCAAACTCATGCCCATAGAGTTGGTGATGCCATCCAGCCATCTCATCCTTTGTCGTCCCCTTCTCCTCCTGCCCCCAATCCCTCCCAGCATCAGGGTCTTTTCCAATGAGTCAACTCTTCGCATGAGGTGGCCAAAGTACTGGAGTTTCAGCTTCAGCATCAGTCCTTCCAATGAACACCCAGGACTGATCTCCTTTAGGATGAACTGGTTGGATCTAATATGCTGTCTAGGTGGTCCTTTTTCTTCCAAGGAGCAACTGTCTTTTCATTTCATGGTTGCAGTCACCATCTGCAGTCAAGAGTCCAAGAAAATAAAGTCTGTCATTGTTTCCATTGTTTCCTCATCTGTTTTCCATGAAGTGATGGGACCAGATGCCATGATCTTAGTTTTCTGAAAGTTGTGTTTTAAGCCAACCTTTTCACTCTCCTCTTTCACTTTCACCAAGAGGCTCTTTAGTTCCTCTTTGTTTTCTGCCATAAGGGTGGTGTCATTGGCATATCTGAGGTTATTGATATTTCTCCCGGCAATCTTGATTCCAGCTTGTGCTTCCTCCAGCCCAGTGTTTCTCATGACGTACTCTGCATATAAGTTAAATAAGCAGGGTGACAATATCCAGCCTTGACATACTCCTTTCCCTGTTTGGAACCAGACTGTTGTTCAATGTCCAGTTCTAACTGGTGCTTCCTGACCTGCATACCTTAAATCTATTAACAGAGTACACAGTCTGTCTAACCCCAAATTTCTTTACACCGAGCAATCCTTTCTTTTCCCAGATCAGTGGTTCTTAAGTTTCTGTTATAGAACCTTCTAGAGAGACTCTGAATGGATATAATCAACAAATTTTTGAGTGCCCAAATGTGTGCTGACTCTGTTGTGTGGAAAAGAAAACCATGCAATAGCTTGGAGCTGAGAGGTAACACAATAATTATTTTGACTGATCGCTCTAGCTTCAGTGCTGAGAATATACAATAGGGGGATTATGGGAAGCAGGAAGCAGTTGCAGAGTTATTGCACACCAGCCAAGTAAGACACAGTGCTGACTCTGATGAAAGTATAAATAACTGACAGGGTGAGATGTGGACAGATTCTGGATGTACTTTGATTATGCAGTCTATAAGGTTTGATGTTTGATTGCTTGCAGGTTTTGAGGTCAAAAATGCAGACTCCAAGATTTTGACCTGAGTAACTTTTCTCCATTTTTTAGCAATTAGAGTGGACAAATACCAAGTAAATATAATGACCTGCCTGATAGCCAAATTTATCATGATGTAGTTAGATGCATAAAAGTATTTTCTACTAAAATCTACTTTAAATAAAAACAGACCAAAAACCCCAAACAACTTGATTTAAAAAATGAGCCAAAGACTTTAACACACACATGCCAATGAAAATGTACAGATAGCAAATAAATATACAAAAGGATGCTCCACGTCATATGTCATAGTGAAATGAAGTGAAATAGCTCAGTCGTGTCCAGTTCTTTGCGACCCCATGGACTGACTGTAGCCTCCCAGGCGCCTCTGTCCATGGGATTCTCCAAGCATGAATACTGGAGTGGGTGGTCATTTTCTTCTCCAGGGGATCTTCCTGACCCAGGGATTGAACCATGGTCTCCCGCATTGCAGGCAGACACTTTACTCTGAGCCACCAGTGAAGTCCCATATATCATAAGGGAGACGCAAGTAAAAACAGTGGGATACTACTATACACTTAACCAAATGGCAGAAATCTGGAACACTCAACAGGAAAGGCTGAGAAAGATGTGGTATAACAGTAATTCTCTCTTGGTACTGATAGAAATACAAGATGGTACAACCGCTTTGGAAGACAATTTGGCAGTTTCTTATAAGGTAAAACATTCTATATGATCCAACAGTTGTGTTGTCTGGTATTTACCCCCCAAAATGGAAAGCTTACATCCACATGAAAACCTGCACATGAATGCTTATAGTAGATTTATTTTTAATTACCAAGACTTAGAAGCAACCTAGATGTCCATCTGTAGATGAATGGAAAATTAACTGTGGTACATTCAGGCAGTGCTATATTATTCAGTGCTCAAAGGAAGAGTTTTCAAGCCACAAAAAGATGTGCAGAAACTTTAAATGTATAGCCCTAGGTGAATGAAAGGGCTTTCCAAGGGTAAAGAATCTGCTTGCCAATGCAGACTCACAAGAGATGCGAGTTTGATCCCTGGGTCGGGAAGATCCCCTGGAGAAGGAAATGGAAACCTACTCCAGTTTTCTTGCCTGGAAAATTCCATGGACAGAGGAGCCTCATGGACTACAGTTCATGGGGTTGCAAAGAGTTGTACATGACTGAGCAACTGAGTGTGAACGTGCACACATATGCACACATAGATGAATGAAAAGACTATATGACATTCTGGAAAAGGCAAAATTATGGAGACAGTAAAATGGTCAGTGGTTGCCAGGGGTGGGTGTGAGAGGCGAGGGACGAATGGGATACAAGTGCTTTTGGGGGCAGTGAACACACTCTATGATACCATAGTGATGGGTGCATGTCACTATATGTTGGTCCAAATCCGTGTAATTAGTGATATAAGCTATGCACTTCAGGTGGTTATGGTATAGGTACATCACCTGTAACAAGTCCCCACTCTGGTGGAGGATATTAATAACAGGGAAGGCTTTGGGCGTGTGGAGGTAGGTTACCTTGTTCATAGTTTTGTTATGTACCTATAGTGTTACACACACACACACACACACCTCCTTAAGACTGCAAATCTGAGTAGATAAATCCTGAGTCTCTTGGCTATGGCAGGGTGGGAGAAAGGCTTAAGTCTAGTTTTTCATGAGCTTCTACATGGGCAGGAATCTTTGTTACCTGATTCTTCATATCAAGGCTCTGTTTCATACTTCCAGTGGTGGAGAGTTCAGTCACCAGCTACCTTTTGAATAGTTTGAAATGTAAAAAAATTTTCTGTGTTTCAGCAGAATTTACTTGTTTATAATTTTGCCTCTGCACCTGCATAGAATGGTTTTATATATTCTACCTCATGACAGCATTTGAATATTTGAAGAGACTGATACTTCCTCTGAAGTTTCTCTTCTCCAATGCCTCCAGGAGAATTCTTCCTTTATATCTATGTTAAACCAGGAAATTATGTCTAAATTTTATTGAACAGATACATATTTTGATTTTCTAGTTTTCCAACAGTCTTCAGGATATATTTTCAGATTTCTATATTGACTGGTTGGGCAATAGTGAAAGTAGATGTTGGCTTATGGAACTGCATCTAATAAGGCATAACTCATATCCTCTGCAAAGCTGTTTATGAGTCAAGGTGAATAAAGCTTTGTGTTGAGCCTGTATGAAAAGGAAGTTGTTAATTTTCCTCTTGTGTTGCTCTTTCCCTCTTTCCTCGTATTGTATATTTCTCTTCCTTTTCTTCTTTTCTAAAATATAACAGAATTGTGTAACTTCTTGGTGCTGTCATGAAGAACTGTTTTGAAAGCAGTAGTTCTGGTTGAACTATGGGAATTTGATTGGGTGGGAGGAAAGCTGATGTGAATTTACAGATTGTCAGATCGGTAGTGGAATTTTCAGTTGCGTGAGCAGAGGCTGAGTGGTTTGAAATATAGAAGTAACTGTGCATTCCTAACTTCCGGTCGGACACATCTGAGGCATGTCCGTTCGGACACGGAGATCCTTGGGCTGGGCGGACAGCGTGGGAGACGGCGTGTTTCAGCTCCTCATCATCAGCATTGCGGCTGTCTCAGCCCCTCATCATCCGCACTGCGTCAGCTCCAGAGAAGAGTGACTAGGAGGTTCTCCAGGCCTGCCTCTCGGGAAGAGTGTCCCCAGAGTGTGGAGATCCAGGACCGCTGCTGCGTCCCTCTGGGCTCCTGCCCCGGGCTGGGTCCCTGCTTGCTGCCCTGGTCCTTGCTTGCTGCAGGAGTCTTGGTGCTGTCTTATGCTAGCCACTGAAGCCTTTTGTCAGTTCATCATCTTTGTGGAGGGCAGAGTGTATGTGCTTTCCAAACCAAAATTTTTCAGATTTGTTAGGCAAGAATTTGTCTCTGTCATGAACAGGAATTATCTAGAGGCTGCCCTTGTTGCCCCAATAGGGACTCCGTAGGGGAGTTGCAGGGCTGGGTGCGCTGACTTGGTGGGTCCGTGGGGAGAGAGCAGACGGCCCTGTGCCCTGGGGTTCAGACAGATGTCTTGACGAGATGCGATTCCGACTTAGCACTGGAGTAGGAACCTTCACCTCTGAGCCTGGTTTAAGACTGTGATTTCAGGTTTTTCCCTGGGACACTGAAACTCAGTTCTGTCTCCATGGATAAAAGACTATCATTGGCAGTGCTATAGGTACGTGGACTTAAGATAATGACTGGTCTAGCCTTTAAAAAAAAAAGACTTAAGGTCAGAAGAATAGACTTTTATATGCCATTACAGGCCCCAAAACTCTGACCTGATTTGGAGGAAACCATCTGAGAAAAATAAACTAAGAAATATTGTCAGAGAACTAAAAAAATTAACTTTCCTTTCCAGTTTACTACATGATATTTGTGTCAGTTATCTTCTCTTGAGACTACTCACCTGAGCCTCCTATATGATTAAAATAGACTTGTCAAAATCAAACTCTGGTCAAACCTGCTATCTTGCAGGGTTGGGTTCCTGCATATCAGTGAGTTAATTGATCGTGTCCTCATTGTTTGTCATTTGATGCCTTGTTCTTAATACTATTGAGTTGTAATTAAAAGGATCTTAAAGACAGAATAAAGGAGATCAAACCAGTCAGTCCTAAAGGAAGTCAGTCCTGCATATTCTTCGAAAGGACTGATGGTGAAGCTGAAACTCCAATACTTTGGTCACTGATGTGAAGAACTGATTTGTTGGAAAAGACCCTGATACTGGGAAAGATTGAAGGCAGGAGGAGAAGGGGACGACAGAGGATGAGATGGCTGGATGGCATCACCGACTCCATGGACATGAGTTTGGGTAAACTCCAGGAGTTGGTGATGAACAGGGAGGCCTGGTGTGCTGCAGTCCATGGGGTCACAGAGAGTCGGACACGACTGAGTGATTGAACTGAACTGACAGACTAGGTGGGGCTAGCAGATGCAATCTAAATATATAGAATGGATAGCACAGGGAACTACATTTGATATTCTGTGATAAATCATAATGGAAAAGAATATGGAAAAGAATATATTTATGTATGACTGAATCACTTTGTTGTATAACAGAAAGTAGTACAGCATTGTAAATCAACTATGGTTCAATAAAATAAAAAAAAAAAGATGGAGTAGGTGGGAGAAATATCAGATATCTAGTAGGCTGGTGTGGGAGAATTTCAGTGTCATTTGATACATATCATCTTGTCAACTGCTTACACATCTTGAAAATCTCTCTCTGACTTGAGACCTCTTTCTCTTTGCACACCCCTTTCCACTGCTTTCCCTTAGAAGGGCAGCTGTCTTCTACAGGGGGGACAGTGAGGAGAGTGAGCAAGTGTAGTGACCTACACCAGCCGCCCTAGGCTCTCTCTGGACTATATTTGAAAGTGAACGTGTTAATCGATTGGCTGTGTCCAACCCTTTTGTGACCCCTTGGACTGTAGCCCACCAGGTTCTGCTGTCCATGCTACTCCACGGCAAATACTGGAGTAGGTTGCCATTTCCTTCTCCAGAGGATCTTTCCAACCCAGGAATCGAACCTGGGTTTCTTGCATTGAAGGTTGCATTTCAGGCAGATTTTTTTACCGTCCAAGTCATCAAGGAAGCCCCCTGACCTATATTTACTATCTCTAAATACAATGTCATAGAGAGGTTTATCTGAGAATAGTAGAAAAAAAGTTAGGAGTCCCATCTTGTGAAGATAGTCTGAAATTTTATTATTCTGTGAAAATATCTTTTGTCGTAGATAATAAAATAAGGACCTCCCTCCCCTGAACACATCACTGGGTATGTGGGCATTCTATACTCATCCCCAACCCCCCACCCCACCCCCAGGCTCCCAGCACGTTTCCCTAGATCCTGTCTGTTTCCTTCTCTGCTCTTTGCCCTGAAAGCCTGACTACTATGGATGGTGTCACTTGGACACCTTTTCTCTCTGGCTTCTGCTTCCTGAATGATGGGCGGTGCAGGTGGGATACATCTCATGCTGTGAAGGGGCCCCTCTCCTGGCTTCACCTCTCCCTGGACTCTGGGAGCATCATTTCTTCCCTCGCCTTCAGCCTATGAGTGGTAGCAGCTCCCCACATAGGTACTCGGGTACCTACGTGTCTGGTACTCTGAGTTAAATCTAAGAGTTAAACGCTTGGAATGGGGCATGTGTTTCCTGTTGACACTCTGCAGCAAGGGCTCAAGGAAAGTTTAGATCACTCTTGAATTCTTTCATCCATTCCCCACCTATATATCAAGCACCTTCTATTTGTACTCTCAAGCACCAAGGTGATGGTCAGTTGGGAGGGTCATTGGTCATGGAGGCTACAGTTAGCTTAACTACACTGTAGTCCATCTCCTTGTTCTGTTGGAGCCGGGCTTCTGACCTTGAAGGTGACTGGTCTGAGTCCCAAGTCCCTGTAGTTTGACTGATGGAGCTGTAACGGCCACTGAATGAGCTATTCTAGGTGTGTCTCCTTAAGCTAAAAGTTGTCCTACCATTTGAGGTGATGGCCATGACCCTGCATTTGTGAATGTATATGGTGGAATGAAAGGGTGAAAACTAAAGAATAATGGACTTCAAATTATCTTCCTTTAATCCATTCTCTTTCTATGTTGATGAGATATCTCTGAGACAGAGTAGAAGGGATTTATGCTCAATTAGAAAACATTTGGGATTACAGAGGAGTGTGATGAATAGAAAGTAGCCAGCCTTTAAAATTATATATTGATAGATCTGAAGTGGAACACTGAAACCACGGGGGTCAAGAGAAGGAATTACAGCTGTCTGTTCCCAGGGCAAGAAATAGAGAAATTAAAAATGGACTGAAAGTTGGGCTGTATTTGGATTGAATCCCAGCCCTGCCACTTACTAATTACATGGCCTCTGCTCCATTACTTAACCTTAGCAACTCAGCTTTTTCTTCAGTTCCATGAGGGCAATTCTACATACATTGCAAAGTTGTTGAAACATATAGCACTTGCCATCCAGTGATTGCTCAGAAAAGGATGGTTATTGTACAACATACCCTCACGCTTGTCTGCTCGATTCCCACCCCACCTTCCCCATCAGTACACGTTTGTGCTTTCATTTTCTGGTAGACAAGAAGTAGATATCTTCTTGTCTAATCTCCTCTGTTTGCCCGTAAGTGTTGCGAGGCTGGGGTTATGTCTTTTAAAGTAGTTCTGGAAACTCTCAGCAAATTTATAAATTGGAATGTCTAACTCTTAGCCTTTTGCATTCTGCTAAGCACATGTGTTTGCTTGGCTAATGTTAATCTTCTGGAAAATCATCATCATGCCTTTGGTGATGAGCCAAGAAGCCAAGTACTGGATACAAGCCTTTGAAATGAGGAAAGAATAAAGGTCAGATGCTGAGGATGTTGATCCGGAGCTAAATCCTGTCCATAAATGGCCTCTGTAAACACGTTTGGCTGGTGGTCACTGACCTCTTCAGGTTTTGATCCAGTGAGACTGTTTCCTGATCATTAGTTCATCAGACTGTGTATTCCTAGTTAGAGAAATCATACAAAAACCATATTTATTTACTGTATAGAACAAGTCCTTAATTAATACCTAAATATCTATGCTCAAATTAGTAAAGACATTGTGACCTCAGCCAGTTTCATTTAAAAAGAAAAAGTTTATACCCATTTAATAATACTTAAGCTTGTTATTTATAAGATTATGATTTGCGAGTGTAAGTTGTATTTGGTGAGGTCTGGCATTTTCCACTGAGGGCCAGAACTACTGTGCCTAAAAACTTGTTTGTGCAGAATGAGTTGAGGGACACATCATCTTCCTCTTGAACAAAAATACCTGCTGTTCCTCTAAGTCTGCACTAGTCTGCCTCGAGGCCTCAAATGATTAACCTTAAAAAAAAAAAAAAAAAACCTGAAAACCAACCAGCACTTTTAAAAAAGCAATTACTTTGCCATTAAAAAAATGAAATAATGCCATGTACAGCAACGTGGATGGCCCTAGGGATTGCCATACTGAGTGAATTAAGTCAGGTAGAGGAGAACTATTGGATGACATTCTTTATATGGGGAATCTAAAAAGAAATGATACAAATGAACTTACAAAACAGAAACAGACTCACAGACTTAGAAAAGGAACTTACGGTCGCTGGGGGGAAGGATGGGGGGAGGGATAGTTGGGGAGTTTGGGATGGACATGAACAGACTGATGTATTTAGAATGGATAACCAGCAAGGCCCTACTGTATAGTGCATGGAACTCTGCTCAGAGTTACATGCAGCCTGGATGGGGGTGAAGTGTGGGGGAGAATGGATACTTGTATGTGTATGGCAGAGTCCCTCTGCTGTTCACTTGAACTATCATGACAGGCTGCACTCCAATACAAAATAATGAAAATATACAGAAGATTCACATCTTCAAGGAAATTGCAATTATGATTTAAAGCATTTTTTGGTAAAAAGTTTCCATTCTTTTATTTGCAAGAGTTTCCCAGATGGCTCAGTGGTAAAGAATCCACCTGCAAATGCAGAAGATGCAGGAAACACAGGTTCGATCTTCCTGAGTCGGGAAGATCCCCTGGAGTAGGAAACGACAACCCACTCCAGGATCCTTCCCTGGAAAATCCCATGGACGGAGGAGCCCGGCTACAGCAGCGGGGTCTCAAAGAGTCTGACACGACTCAGCACACTCTCAACTCAACAATACTCAAACACAACTGAAACTACCTCGGACCAAAAAAAAAAGGCAATTTGCTGGCTGATTTACGTGAACAGTGGGAAGGACAGCTGTTGTCTTGGAGCCTAAAAGCTGCCCTCATCTGTTCCTGTTTCTCTCAGAGTTGTCTGGGACAGCTTCTACCCTGTGCTCTGAAACTGGGGCCAATAGTCATGGGACTCTGATGAAATCAGCTTATCTCACACGGTTGGTAGGGCTGTGGGGTAAAAGCTTCTCACTGGAATAACTGAGTTAAGAGAAGTTTCCCAAAATAAGGCGAGTGATGCTATCATCACTAATAGCACAATATATACTCACCAGCCTCTTGTAAATCCCACGAATGATTGCTCTTTGTCAGCCGTTTGGAGAATGGTTAAGGCAGACAATGAGGCTAACAGAGAAAATGTATAGAGTAATTAGCTACTAGCTGATTTACCAACTTGAAAAACTATCAAAGGCCAAGGTGTCTGAAAAGAGAGTTGTTTTCTCTCCTAATTTTCTTTAATAACTGAATTCTATATGTTGATTAGCTAGAGATTTGAAGGTCTGTGTTAATTTAGGGAAATTGATTTAAAATCATTGGAAAGTTATTCTTATCATAAACTGCAAGTTTCTGCAATTTCAGGGAGTAGAATGTGCCTCATTTTAGCAAAATGCACTTTTTCAATCCTCCTGGTGTGTAGTTCATGTGCTGTCTCCGCGTCTGTCCCGCGCGCAGGAGAAACGCCTAGCAGGGTCCCCGCGGCGGTCGTCTGCTGCGGCCTCCTCACTGGATGCTCTTGACGAGAGCTTCTTTTAAAAAACTCATTACGGGTTTCCTTTTGGCAGTGCTGGGTCTTCGCTGTTGCTCGGGCTTCTCTCTAGTTGCGAGGAGCTGGGCCCTCTCTCGTCGCGTGCACAGGTCTCTCACTGCAGCGGCCTCTCACCGCGGAGCGCGGCCTCGAGGGTGCTTGGCTCGGTAGTTCTAACTCCAGGGTCCTGGAACACAGGCTTCGCTGCTGCGGTGCGCCGGCTTAGCTGCTCCATGGCATGTGAGATCTTCCCGGACTGGGGATCGACCCTGTGTCTCCTGCATTGGCGGGCGGGTTCCTGAGCCACAACGGAAGCCCCACTGACGAGCTGTTACTTCTCTCTGCCTTAGTTTTCTCTGTTGGAAACAACCATCTCTATAGTACGTTTTTAGCAAGATTGTGCTAAGGGTCTGAGATAAAGAAATTCTCCTTCTTGGTTCATCGGAAAGCTGGGTATTTGTTTGTTCTTGCTGTTTCGAAAAAATCTTAGCACTTGCTTGTCCCACCTTCCAAAAGAGGTGAGGAATGAGGAATTGAGGAATTATTCTACAGAAGGAGGAATTGCTCTACAGAAATGAGGATCTGTTATTCTTTCCATCAGCTAGCTTAAGGCAGGACAAGACACTGCTTCAAAAAAAAAGGTCATGAACCTGCCTGTTCTTGCAGAGACCTGCCTGGAGGAAGCCAGCTTTGGCTTAAGTAGGAGGACTGACATCACCAGGTGATCAGAGCACTGAAACTAAGTCGGTGCCTAAATGTTACCATGCTTCAGAGTACACTGAAATGGCTACTGCTTAATAGAGAAGTTTGTGTGTGACAAACAGGAAAATACGTGGAGAAAGAGTACCTTCCCTCTTGATCCACCCTTTCTGCAGTATTTGTGGTGTGAAGTGGTGAACTGGGTGCAAGGATGCATGAGACACAGGATTTTGCCTTAAGATTGCCATTTGGTTGAGAAGACAAGAGATACATTTATAAAAACAAAATAGGGTAAATTAAAAATGAAGGAGATGTACCAAGACTGCACTTGACTGAGAGAGACTTCAGTGGCTCAGATGTGTAGGGAGGAGGAGAAAGTCGTCACCGTGAGTTGGTCCATAATTGCTCATGTTCAGTACATCCTTTTGGTGATGAAATAATTGGCCTTCTTCACTTGCCAGTTAGGTACAACATTGATGGGAATAATTAATTTTAGGATATGAATAATAAAATTTGCTTTTTATTGAGTGTCTTTTAGATGTTAGATGCTTTGCATATATTAACTCTAATCGTATGGATAGCTTCATCTTTCATTGGTGGGGCAGAGGGGCAACAGAAAACATTACTGTCATTCAAAGCTGTAGGTAGAGTCATGATCATCATTATGAATTAACATAATCATTATCATCATCCTCAAGATGAAATATTATTACAAAGACATTGACAAGTTAGGGAGACAGTAAAAAAGACAAATATGTCGAGTATGGACTGTGTGATAAAATGTGAAAAGTCACTGCAGGCTGCCAGAGTTCTGGAAGGTGTTATAAAGGGAGGGAGAGATAATCTGGGCCTGATAGGCTTTGGATAAGCAGGAAAATCTTCCTAGGCAAGAGAGACAAAACTGTGGCAATAAGAAAGGCTATGTACATGGAGGAAAAATAAGTGGTGGCCAGTTTGGTTGGAGTTGAGGGTTCTTTATAATGGCCTGGAAGACCCTATTGTCTGCCTTCCATTATCTCTCTGACCTCATTTCATTTCAGTCTCCAACTCATTCATTCCCATGGCAGCCACATTTATCTTCTTCTCATCCTAAAGATCTTTGCAGTTGCTCTTCAATTACAAATATTCTTCTCGTAGTTATTTATTCTGTGTATTCTTCTAGACAGTACTCCAACATTCTTGTCAAGTCTTTCCTCAGATGTTGCATACTTGATGAGACCTGCCCTGATCACTCATTTACAACTAGAGACTTCTTTGACACGCCCCATCTTTTTTCCCTAACCCTCCCTTGCGCTGATTACTTTCTAATATACTACATAATTTACTTATTTTGTGTGTTTGGTTATTGTCTTTCTCTTCCTACTTGACAAAATTCCATGGAAGTAGGATGCTTTCCATTTCAGTACCTAGAACAGTGTTTGGGACATTGTGATTAATTAGTATATGTTATTGTTCATTTACATTGTTCTAGTTGCTGAGTTGTATCCAATTCTTTGTGACCCCATGGACTGTAGCCCACCAGGCTCCTCTGTCCATGGGATTTCCCAGGCAAGAACACTGGAGCGGGTTTCCATTCCTTCTTTAGGGGATCTTCCTGGCCCAGGGATTGAACCCACATCTCCTGAATTGGCAGGCAGATTCTTTACCACTGAGCCACTTGGGAAGCCCTGGTGTAGATTACTAGTGGGATTTAAGACTAGAAAAGTACACTGATGTGAGATGGTGAGTTACAGGAAGACCAGGCAGAGGAGACCAGCAAAGTGTTTGAGAGAGGGAATGACATGCATGGAGAGAAGTTTAAGGAAAGTAATCTGATAATGGTAAAGATTTTTTCAGGGAAAGAGTAGTGGCAATAGTTTAGAAGTTTATTAATCTGGGCTTATACAAGAGTATTGGAAAGAAAGGACTGGATTTATTTTTAAAAAGGGCATTTAAAAAGGAAGATCAGTTACATGTAGCACCTGATGAGACATTAATGTTAAGGATGCAGAGATGAGCCAGGGCCATGAAAGGTTCTGATTCCTCCCTCCACTGTCTTCCCTTTTCTGCCTGTTCTGTGCCATGGAATATAGACCCCTGTACTGTCTTAGATGTCACTGCTGGTTAGTCCTTAGGTGGTGTCCAACTCTTTGTGACTCCGTGGACTGTGGCCCACCAGGCTCCTCTGTCCATGGGATTTGTCAGGCAAAAATGCTGGAGTGGGTTGCCATTTCCTTCTCCAGGGAATCTTCCTGACCCAGGGATCAAACACCCAGGTCTCCTGTATTGGCAAGCGGATTCTTTACCACTGAGCCACCTGGGAAGCCCCATGAACTGTCTTACAAGAGCAATAAAGAGACAACCCTGAAGACCTTTAGAATACACAGGTTTAGGCAGTTCAGGCCTGCTGAGTTAACCTTTTACTGTTAACTCGGGGGAAGGGAGAAGACTAGAGTTCTGATTTGGCAGCTTGAAGTTTGAGATGCTTCTTTGATGTCCAAAAGGAAATGTCAGAGGTTAGAGGCACGGCTGAGGGAGTTTTTAGTAATCATGAGGCTGGAAGAGATTATCCAATGAGAGACTATAGGTTAAAAGGAGAAGAGAGCCAAGGACAGACATAAGCCTCTCCTTTATTTAAAACACTTTAAAACACTTAGAGTAGGAGAATATGCCAGCAAAGAGGATAGAAGGGAAATTAGATTACATCAGGCTTCCCTGGCTGGTTCAGATGGTAAAGAATCTTCCTGCAATGCAGGAGACCAAGGTTTGATCCCTTGGTCTGGAATATCCCCTGGAGAAGGGAATGATTACCCACTCCAGGGTTCTTGCCTGGGAAATCCCATGAACAGAGGGACCTGGTAGGCTATAGTCCATGAGATCATTAAAAGTCAGACACGACTGAGCAACTAACACATAGTCACATAAGCCATGAGCAGAAATTGAAGATAAAGGAAGTCAACTGCATTACATGTTAATGAAATTTTTGAAGGTGAACAACAGAAGATCATGGTTGTTGTAGAGGGAATTGATCTACTGAAGAGGCAGACATTGATGACGCAAAAGTGAAAAAAGGAAATTATAGGCGCGGGGCCCTAGGAACGGTCAGAAGGGATGGAGCTGTGCAATGCTTACACTGATCAGGAGAGAGAGCAGCTAACAGAGTTCACAGCTCGCAGCTTTAAGCATTTGGTGGGGAGAAATGGAAGGGCTTGCTGCCAAATTACTTGTAATCTCCCAGTGAAATAAATTCATTTTGAATTTGCATATTTTTTTCTTTCTTTGGATCAGCATAACTTTCTCAATCTAAGGAGAATGGTGAGGAAAGAGAAGAATGGTTGATAAACAACTAGAGGAATTCATCAACTCAGGATCTTGATGATGGGCAGGATCTATTGGGTTGAATGTAATAAACAAAGTGAACTGGAAAAACAAGAAGGTATAGTTTTAAAGGAGTTGCATTTATCATTTCAGTTGGGAAGTAACTGCATTTTAAAACAAGGCCCCACGATGTAGCCATGGAAATGAGTACATGACCTAAAAGTTGAGGAGAGGTCTGTAGGGAAAAGGAGGTGATGAAATCTAATGAGCAAAAATTTGAGATAAATTACCTTTGTTTCTGGAGAAGGCAATGGCACCCCACTCCAGTACTCTTGCCTGGAAAATCCCATGGAAGGAGGAGCCTGGTAGGCTGCAGTCCGTGGGGTCGCTAAGAGTCAGACACGACTGAGCAACCTCGCTTTCACTTTTCACTTTCCTGCATTGGAGAAGGAAATGGCAACCCACTCCAGTGTTCTTACCTGGAGAGTCCCAGGGACGGGGGAGCCTGGTGGGCTGCCGTCTATGGGGTTGCACAGAGTCGGACACGACTGAAGCGACTTAGCAGCAGCAGCAGCAGCTTTATTTCACTCAGAGTGATGACAGGAGTTAGGGAGGAGATAAAAGCTAGAAGTTTTGAGTTAAAGGAAGTGAGCATGGCTTTTGGACATAACAGTGAAGAGAAGGGTAGGAGGCAGGGTTTAACATGACAGCAAGAGGCGTAATTGTCCAGAAGTGACGGTGGAGATCACAAGGATCCCAGCGTCATCCTGGGATCTTGATGTAGTTGAAACATAGAAAAATGATTGAGTAAGTTCAGAAAATCCATTTTCCCTGGGGAGAGTGCAATTTCAGTAAATAAAAAGCATTTTAAAAACCCTGAGTGCAGCATATGAAGATGCAATCTTGGAATGGGAGATCCCAAAGGAGGACTGAGGGGTGAGTTTAGCAGTGGGAATTTTTACAATAGAAAAGAATCAGATAAAGAGGGAAGTACCGACAGAGGGTGAGAGGGTTGGATGGCATCACTGACTCGTGGACACGAGTCTGAGCAAGCTCCAGGAGTTGGTGACAGACAGGGAGGCCTGCAGAGAATGTAGGAGACAGAGAACCAGATTGGCAGTGACAAAAGCAAGCAACAACAAAAACCAGACTGGAGGTCTACGGACATTTTTGACTCTCCTGTGGCCAGGAATTATCCCAGTGAACACGAAGCACAGTCATTCAGAGAGGAACCCATTCAGGACGAGCCCAGGGAGAAATGCCTCTTTATAATTCTCTTTATGGGTCTTTCTAAAATGTCAGTTTGATTCGAGGATCTCCTTCACTTAAAACCTTTCAGTCCCTCTCCACTCAGGATGAGGCCCTGGCTACTGATCCTTGAACGTACAGAAGGAGAAAGAAGGAACGATTTGCAGAGGAAGATGTTGAGAAATCAGAAGGAAAGCTGGAGACGTGCAGGTTGAGTTCTAGGGAGATGGAGAATAGATGAGGAAAAGAAGCAAGCTTGTATAAGTATAGAAACATATTTTGGGGGAAAATAAACGAACTGTATGACTTTTCTATTCTCAGGATATCAGCAAGAAATCCAAGAAGCTAAATCAGCATTTTGTTGCTCCCAGGCCTGCTCATTCTGGCTTTGTGCCTTTATTTTATTATTTATTTCCTGGTTTGCGGCTGGGCCGTGCGGGTCCTCGGTGCCTCGCAGGGGCTTTCTCTAGTTGCAGCGAGAGGGGCTGCTCTCCGCTGGGGCGCGCAGGCGTCTCCCTGCAGGGGCGCCTCTAGGGGGCGCTTCAGGGCTCTGGCGCTCGGGCTCAGGAGCGGCGGCGCCGGGCTTGGTTCCCCGCGGCACGTGGCACCTTCGTGGAGCAGGGATCAGACCCATGTCCTCTGCAGTGGCAGGCAGGTCCTCAACGCTGGCCCACCAGGGAAGTCTTTCTGTCTCTAAACCATGTCACAGCTAAGTGGAAGGGGAGAGAGAGTTAAGGAAACTCCGCCTGGTTTTTGGGTCAACTGGATTAATCTGAATTGGAGCAAGATGTTCTGATTGAAATTAGCCCTGACCGTAGACAGATCATTTAGCCTCTCTGAACTATAGATTTCTCCTTTGTAAAATGAGAAGAACAATATGTACTTCTAGGCTGCTCTGAAAATTAAATGAGGAAAGATGGCAAGACGCAGAGCATGGGGCTTGACAGCTCAGCCAGCGGCCGTTCTACCTTTCTCTCCAGACCTCTGAGCTTCCAGCATGGGTTTTGTGTTACTTCCATGATCACTGCCTCTAGTTTTCCTGACAGTTTCTCTTTCTACCTATTGAAGTTCAGTATAACCTTTGACTTGTTCATCTCTTTTCTTTAATGGTTCAGTTTGCTGTTTACTCTAATTACTAAATCTGTGATATTTACCTTGGTGTTTCAGTTTTCTCATGAGCACTTAGAACCTAGGATTACTCACTGCCTTCAGGAGATTTTACCTGAATGTCAATCTTCTGCCTGAAATTAAATGTCTCAGGGAATTAAGCTCCTCGTTTCTGTCACCACATGCAGCAATGCAGTCATCCCCATTTTGATACACGGGAGGATTGGCTCTCATATCCAGTCTGACTTCAGGTGGTGGACTGTTTCCTGAAGGATTACAATTTTGTTTTTCAAACGAGTTATACTCTTTCTTACCTCTAAGTCCTTCAGTGTTCCTGCACGAATTCATTCTCCCTCTGTCTAGTACAGGTAAGTCACTTCGGACTTCTGAGTCTCTTACGAAATAAGAGGTTGGTTGTTACTCTAGCTCAAACTGTATATGATTCTGTGAATAATTAGGGATAGTGCATCCTTTCCTGGAGGCCACACAGCGGTCAGTAGCAGACTTAGGAAGAGAACCCACACCTCCCAGCTCAGAGAGGAGGATGCTTTCCCACCAGCCCCACTTAACCACAGGGGAATAACGCCATTTGTTGCCACCTTTTCTCTTATTTTCTCATACAAAAATTGAGTCAGCTGGCCCATTCTTTTCAGTCGTCTTGCCAACATCCCAGAAATCTGGGAAAAGAAATGAAACATGGTCTGCAGGCTGCTGATATGGAATGACGGGTTCCAGGAAACTAAGACGGAGGTGGTCGAGAAAAATACACGACAAGAAAGAGAGGTAAACAAAGGAGGTTAGAAGTCTTCTTTGGAAAACAGGAGGGGTTGTCCAGCATAAAACCTGGAACTCCGAGGAACTTGCCCCTAATGAATTAGGATGTTGAAACAGAAGCCTCTCAGTAGTGTTGGCAAGGCTAACCTTTGCTGCCATAGCTCCTATTTACGGTACATACATGTTACATAGGTCATAGACAAGTGCAAGTTTGTGTCTTTAAACGGGGAGATTCCATGTGGTTTTGCTGTTCTTGGGGTGTGAATCTGATGACAGGATTGGAATGTTCTCACAAAACCCTGTGTTTGTATTAATCATCCTTGATATGACCAATGGAGAGGAAATTGCCCTTGGGAAATCCCAGGGAAGGCAGAATGAAGGAAGGAAGCAGCACTTGACTTGGGACTGGCAAACTGAGATCGGAGCTAATTCCCACAGAATGGTGGCTGTTGAAGACAGCGGGGCAAGCAGAGAAATGAAAAGCAGAAACCAGCTTTTACTTACAGCTTTCTATTTTGAAACCAACTCCTGTTTGGTTCTCTATCTCCTCCTTCTGGGATGAGCTATAACCTTTCATGGGTAAGCCCAGGCGTCTCACTGGGAGGAGGCTTTAGTTTTGCAGAGATGTGGTTGAACAAACGTCTCACTTGGAGGAGGTTTTCGTTTTGCAGAGACGTGGTTGAACAAACATCTCACTTGGAGGCGGTTTTAGCCTCGCAGAGATGTGGTTGAAATTTTGGGTCCTTCCTTTGCCCGGGGCACCGCCTATCCCCTCTAGCAGGGTCTTTGTGCTCACTGTGTTTCACATAGAGACATCCCCTGTCGGTTCTGTTCTTTCACCACTGGTCAGGGGCAAGGTTTGCCCTTCACGCCTCCATCCACACCCAAGATGTCCAAACGCCGTTCCTCATGTCAAGGGACTAGGAGGTTTCCAGGTTTTGAACTGTAGGTTGTCCTTAGGTGATGACAAGGAGTTATGCTAACTCTTGAGTCCTTTTGGTCACTGTCATCCCTTCTATTCTACTTTCTGGCATTTAAGACAAAAGGTGTTTCTATTTTCTGTGGATTTTTAAAAAATCTTTTTTTCAGAGTTTATTTGAACAAAAATCAGTGTGAATCGGGCAACACCAAACAGGAGTAGTTGGAATCCCTTCATCTACAGGGACCAGGGGAAAAACTGACCAAAGGTGCTCTTCTTCCCTCTGTGAGGAGTACATTTTTCTCCTTTCCCAGCCGTCCTTGCTGTGTCTTGGACCTGCTCTGGGCTGGCTGGCCTGCCTCTCCCCGGTTTCTCTCTTCTGTGCGAGAAAGCTGGAGCCGCAAGCTCAGACCTCAGTTTGTTCGCTTCTGTTCTGCTGCCCTGGAGGGGGAGCAAGAGTGAGCGAAAGGGAGAGGGGCACGCCTAGAAAGCAACCAAAGGGATACTCTGAGTTAGCCTTCTGTAACACTTCTGCGGATGATAAAGATGGAGCTAATGTCTGTTTCTTCTTAAACAGGACCCGGTGATGGGGGACAAGACTTTTCTCTGTTTTGGTTAGTTTGGTCTACTAGTGAGATTTCCTTTGCTATTAAGTGACAAAGAAAATTTGAATTAAGCCTTATTTAGCAAGAAATTGGGGCTTCCCAGGTGTCTCAGTGGTAAAGAATGGGCCTGTCAATGCAGGAGACACAGGAAACACAGATTCGATCCCTGGGTAGGAAGAGCCCCTGGAGAAGGAAATGGCAACCCAGTCCAGTGTTCTTGCCTGGAGAATCCCAGGGTCCGAGGAAACTGGCAGACTATAGTCCATGGGGTTGCAAAGAGTTGGACACGACTGAGCGCCTGAGAACAAGAAAGAGACATAAGATGGTATCCGGTGAGATGAAAGGATGAGAGCAATCCAGTTATGCTTAAGAAGGGCAGAAATTCAGCAGGGCCTTGAGAACAGCGAGCCCCAGGCTCAGCAATGCCTACAGAACTCTTTTCCTTTGTCCTCTAATTCCCTCTGTCTACAGATTGGCTTTCTCCATTTACTGAAACTTAAACATGACTTTATAGTTGGAAGAAAGAAACTGTACCGCCCTCCCCCTGCCCCCCACCCCACCGAGAAAGAGAAGGGAAAAAAAACACAATGTGAGTAGACCATCTCTTGACCAAAAATTAATTTTAGACCTTACAGAAACAAGTTTCAGAGTTTCTATTGGGGCTTTTTATAGAAAAGCAAGCGGCTACTGCTAATAAGTAGCTACTAATTTTGACAAGGAGTTTATTTTTCAGTACCAACAGGTTGGTTGGGTAAAACTGAAAGTGAATTGGAGATGAAAGAAAGGAATTAGAACTGATTTGCAAAACAAGGATATTAAATATTTCATTGTGATATTGCTATTAATAGTCTTGCAAAGTCTGTGGCTGGTAAGAAAGATATTTACCTTCTACCTTGTAGGTTGAGATTATACTGTTTTCTAAGAATTGCTATTTTTATTTTGGAGGGGTGTGTGTGTATGTTTCTACCTCTCCCTGTTAGAAACTGAAAGAATAATGAGACAAGTTCTGTGACGGCTACTGTTGCAGAGAAGGCTAGACCCCTTGGGTTGTTATTTCAGGCTGAATAACTCAGACCTGCAGGAATATATTGCAGGGAAAAATCAGATGTATCTTAAGGCAAAATAGTTGACTGTCATACTTTCCCAAAAGGACCCAGGGCATCAGAGGGAGGGACCCCCTGAGGAGAAGGGCACGAGACCACAGACCAGGCAGGCCCACCCGTGAGAGGCTGCTCCATCCACTGTTACCTCTTGCCCACTTCTCCTTTAGACGTCTGTACACGATGGATGACAGTTAGCAAATGTACCAGCCTCGAACGCCACTGAGCATCGAGCATACTGTCTGTGGAAGAAATAAGACAAGTAGCAACATCATGGGTGCAGGGTACAAGGCACAGGGAAGATTTCCATGTTTTCCTTGCCCCACGGAGACTCACAAGCCAGCAGACCCATAGTTCATCCCCCGGAGGGAGTGACTTGCCCAGAGCAGATTTTTGTTAATTTGAGGAACTTCTTATCACCTTCCTTTAGCATTATCTATATCCCTCCCATCTACTTCTGCTTTATTGACTACACCAAAGCCTTTGACTGTGTGGATCACAACAAACTGTGGAAAATTCTTAAAGAGATGGGAATACCAGACCACCTGACCTGCCTCTTGAGAAATGTGTATGAAGGTCAAGAAGCAACAGTTAGAACTGGACTTGGAACAACAGAAGTGAAGTGAAATGAAGTGAAAGTCACTCAGTCATGTCCGACTCTATGCGACCCCATGGACTGCATAGTCCATGGAATTCTCCAGGCTGCAATACTGGAGTGGGTAGCCTTTCCATTCTCCAGGGGATCTTCCCAACCCAGGGATCAAACCCAGGTCTCCTGCATTGCAGGCAGATTTTTTACCAGCTAAGCCACAAGGGAAACCCAGACTAGAACAACAGACTGATTCCAAATCCAGAAGGGAATGCTCAAGGCAGTGTATTGTCACCCTGCTTATTTAACTTCTATGCAGAGTACATCATGAGAAACACTGGGCTGGAGGAAGCACAAGCTGGAATCAAGCTTGCTGGGAGAAATATCAATAACCTCAGATATGCAGATGACACCACCCTTATTGCAGAAAGCAAAGAAGAACTAAGGAGCTTTTTGAGAAAAGTGAAAGAAGAGAGTGAAAAACTTGGCTTGAAACTCAACATTCAGAAAACTAAGATCATAGCATCTGGTTCCATCACTTCATGCAAATAGATAGGGAAACAATGGAAACAGTAACAGACTTTATTTTCTTGGCTCCAAAATCACTGTGGATGGTGACTACAGCCCTGAAATTAAAACATGCTTGTTCTTGGAAGAAAAGCTATGACCAACCTAGACAGCATACTAAAAAGCAGAGACATTTCTTTGCCAACACAGGTCCATCCAGTCAAAGTTGTGTTTTTTCAGTAATCATGTATGGATGTGAGAGTTGGACTATAAAGAAAGCTGAGTGCTGAAGAATTAATAATTTTAAACCGTGGTGTTGGAGAAGACTCTTGAGAGTCCCTTGGGCTGCAAGGAGATCAAACTAGTCAAATCCTAAAGGATATAAACCCTGAATATTCATTGGAAGGACTAATGTTGAAACTGAAGCTCCAATACTTTGGCCACTTGCTGTGAAGAACCAACTCATTGGAAAAGACCCTGATGCTGGGAAAGATTGAAGGCAGGAGGAGAAGGAGATGACAGAGGATGAGATGGTTGGATGGCCTCACCGACTCAGTGCACTTGAGTTTGAGCAAACTCTGTGAGATTGTGAAGGACAGGGAAGCCTGATGTGCTGCACTCCGTGGGGTCACAAAGAGTCCTTCATGACTGAGCGACTGAAGAGCAGCAGCAAAGTAAGTAATCTGTAACATCACCAGGGTATCCGTACATCTGGGTGATGGGCTTGTATGGTTCACGGTTTGCACATCTTCACCCTATAAAATACTGTGGTGGGTGTTATATTAACTGTTTAGTTAAACTTTCTCCCTTTTTATCTTGTTATCTTCTTTGGCTACCCCAGTTCTCCTGTAAAGACTGAATCAGCTGTTTAACTTCATGTAACGACACTTTATGGAATTAAAGAAGGGACAGTCCTGGAAATGCTGACACATATCAAAGTCAGCATAACCCTGACACAGCGTAAGCCTCTATTTCAAGCGTCAGTGCACAGAGAGCAGTATACTACTGGGGTCCCTATGCCCCAGAAGACAAGGGGTGACCAGCAGTGATGTGAGGTTTTCTTATGGAGGAACTGGGAATATTGGAACGAATGACAGTGAGGACTGTGACGAACCACACATAGGGTGTGTGGCCAGTACAGGATAAGACATAAGAAAATGCCTTCACACATGGACTTGAGAGAGGTAACATATCTGGGAAGGAAACTGACATTTGGAGCAATGGTATGATCAGATTCTAAGTCCCAGGGTGGGGACTTACTGCTCAGCTTGGGTAAGATGCTGAGATTGAGGCCAACAGAGAGAGACCACCTAAAGGAAGGGTTAGGCAGAAGCTCGGCTGCTCCTGCAGACATGTGGATGGGCAAGAGGCAGCGGTTTTCAAGATGAGAGAAGAACTGGATGGTCAACCCCACAGCAGTGAATGGAGGCTACTTCATCCACTATTAAGCTTTGAGAGCGTGAAGATATTACTAATTTTGGCAGAAGTTGACTTTTATGCATGCTGCTTCTCATCATAAATATGGATTGTGGAAGTCATAGACAAAAAATGATTAATTTATCAAATGACATAGTCTCTGTGTTCCATGTTTTAACATTTAACTGTGAAACCAGATTTGGACCACTCCCTCCTTAACAGGAAAAATTACTAAAAACCCTTTAACAATCCCAGAAGGAAAACAGAAATGGAAAAATGGTTTTTTGATTTCCAAACAATAAAATTTTCCTAAGTTCTCTCTGTACTTGATAGAAGAAATTGGGAAAACAAAGCAATGCTAATAGACACCAAGAAGCACCAACTAGAAACTCTGCCCACTGAAAATGAATAAATAATAAGAACAATACAAATAACTTATTTTTCTCAACTTTATTGCAGTGTGATTAACAAATAAAAAATGAATACATTTAAGATGTACACCACTAGACCAGGGGAAACCACTAGGGAAAACCACTAGACCATTCAGGTATGATGTGAATCAAATCCCTCATGATTATACAGTGGAAGTGAAAAATAGATTCAAGGGAGGAGATCTAATAGACAGAGTGTCTGAAGAACTATGGATGGAGGGTTTGTGACATTGTACAGGAGGCAGTGATAAAGACCATCCCCAAGAAAAAGAAATGCAAAAAGGCAAAATGGTTGTCTGAGGAGGCCTGGTGATTCTGTGAAAGTGCTGCACTTGATATGTCAGAAAATTTGGAAAACTCAGTATTGGCCACAGGACTGGAAAAGTTCAGTTTTTATTCCAAACCCAAAGAAAGGCAATGCCAAAAAAGCTCAAACTACCACACAATTGCACTCATCTCACAAGCTCGTAAAGTAATGCTCAAAATTCTCCAAGCCAGTCTTCAACAGTACATGAACCATGAACTTCCAGATGTTCATACTGGATTTAGAAAAGGCAGAGGAACCAGAATCAAATCACCAAGATCCGTTGGATCATCAAGAAAGCAAGGCATCCAGAAAAACATCTATTTCTACTTTGTTGACTATGCCAAAGTCTTTGACTGCGTGGATCACAACAAACTGTGGGAAATTCTTCAAGAGATGGGAATACCAGACCACCTGACCTGCCTCTTGAGAAACCTGTATGCAGGTCAAGGAGCAACAGTTAGACTGGACATGAAACAACAGACGGGTTTGAAATCTGGAAAGGAGTATGTCAAGGCTGTATATTGTCACCCTGCTTATTTAACTTATACACAGAGTACATCATGTGAAATGTGGGGCTGGATGAAGCATAAGCTAGAATCAAGGTTGCTGGAAGAAATAATAATCTCAGATATGCAGGTGACACCACCCTTAGGATGATAAAAAAGGAAGAACTGAAGAGCCTCTTGATGAAGGTGAAAGAGGAGAGTGCACAAGTTGGCTTAAAACTCAACATTCAGAAAACTAAGATCATGGCATCTGGTCCCATCACTTCATGGCAAATAGATGGGGAAACAATGGAAATAGTGACAGACTTTATGATTTTGGGCTCCAAAATCACTATGGATGGTGACTGCAGCCATGAAATTAAAAGATGTTAGCCCCTTGGAAGAAAAGCTATGACCAACCTAGACAGCATATTAAAAAGCAGAGACATTACTTTGCCAACAAATATCCATCTAGTCAAAGCTATGGTTTTTCCAGTAGTCAAGTATGGATGTGAGATTTGTACTATAAAGAAAGCTGAGTGCCAAAGAATTAATGCTTTTGAACTGTGGTGTTGGAGAAGACCCTTGAGAGTCCCTTGGAGTGCAAAGAGATCAAACCAGTCCATCCTAAAGGAAATCAGACCTGAATGCTCATTGGAAGGACTGATGCTGAAGCTGAAACTCGAATACTTTGGTCACCTGATGTGAAGAACTGACTCACTGGAAAAGACCCTGATGCTGGGAAAGACTGAGGGCAGGAGGAGAAGGGGAAGACAGAGGATGATATGGTTGGATGGCATCACCATCACCTTGACTCAGTGGACATGGGTTTGGTAAACTCTGGAAGTTGGTGATGGATAAGGAAGCCTGGTGTATTGCAGTACATGGGTTCCCAAAGAGTCAGACACGACTGAGTGACTTAATTGATTATTTGATAGGCAGATTCATCTGAAGATCCAGGATTAAATGGGCAAAAGATACAGTCAAATCTTGACATCCATTCAGAACTTCCTTAAGGATCACTGTACTCATCCTGAATACTGTGACCCCATAGAAGTCTGTGTTGTAGGGAGGGAATTAGCGAAGAGGGGAGGGCACTCCCAGTGTGAAGATGGTAAAGATGACAGTCTTTTTCCTGTATCTTCTTATTTGTCCCAAAGTGAATGCACAAGATATGAGAGACTTGGAGACAGTACCAGACAAAACCAGTGGATCACATTAATTACTTAAGTGGTTCATGCCTTCAAAAATCATTGTCAAATTGCTGTATTTTATTGCTCTGCTAGATGCCATTTTGATGGTTGTGACTACAAAATGAGTATAATACCATATTGTGTTTTATTCAAATAATTTGCAACCCAATTTTGTCTAGAGGCAAAGTTAATATATATTTATGTTTAAATTTTGCCCAACAATAATGTAAGAGGTGTTATAAACCAATGATATTGGTGATTTTAACATTGAATGGTGGAAAATTGGAAGGGCATATTGTTAGTTGTGCCACTTTAAGAAACCCTACTTAAAAACTGATCGCAATTTTGAACATAGCAGTGTTCTTAAGTAACTACAAATGAGAAAGAATGGAGACAGGGTAGAAAGCACCAAGGTGAGTTGCTTGCCTTCAAACTGTCTCCAAAACCTGAGAAAGAGGGTCTATGACATAAGCAGTGCTGTGTTGGGCTTAGTCGCTCAGTCGTGTCCCACTCTTTGTGACCCCATGGACTGTAGCCCACCAGGGTCCTCTGTCCATGCGATTCAGGAAAGAATACTAGAGTGGACAGCCTTTCCCTTCTTCAGGAGACCTTCCTGACCCAGGGATGGAACCCAGGTCTCCCGCGCTGCAGGGGGATTCTTTACCATCTGAGCCACCAGGGAAGCGTGTGTCACGAAGATTGTGTTTTAACTCAGGTCTCAGAGAGTGCCGCATCCTCATTTAAAGCCCCCCTGGTGTATAGTCTTCAGCAGAGGCAGTGGTGATCTTGCACTAACCCCAACCATTTTAGAAGCCCCAGAAGTCCAGCACACCATTTCCCAACGCAGCAGTCTCTGGTTGCCTCACGGCACTCTTCATTTTCCTACTGTGCTAGTGGTCTATTCTCTTTATAATCTGCGGTCTGACAAGCCTCTCCTTTAGAACTTAACTTCTTCTTCTCTTAAATTAGGAACTCTGAGAGCTGAAACCATTGAGTCTCCTAGTTCTCAGGCCTTTAGACTCAGACTGGAAATTATCCCACTGGTCTGATTCTCGGTTCTTCAGAGTATATATCTTGGTGTTTTTCAGTCTCCATAATTACATAAGCCAATTCTTTATGGTAAATCTATTTCTCTGTCTCTGTAGGTATATGTGTATAGTTAGATATTGATCCTATTGATTCCACTTCTCTGGGGAACCCTAATATAGATGTATTCATATAACTGAGAGATAAGATTGGAAAATATGACTTTCTGTTTAAACTAGCATGGATCAATATGAAACATACAAAATGAGTCATTGCTGACACTTTCCCTAAAATAGCCTAAGAGATGGTTTTAGTATGTGGCCGATGATGCTAAGGTGTGTCTTACATCTAATCAGAAAGAAAAAGTATGTATTGCCAAAAGGCTTTTAAAATAATGTTCACAGCTAGCTGAGTGGTAAATTTGACAGAACATAGCTCCAGGATTACACATGAGAGAGTTTCTCTGGTGGTAGTGTACATGTTTCCGGCTTCCTGTGAGACATATTGTACAGACAGAGTGTACCGTTGGAGCGTGCAGACTGTACCTGGACACCTTGCTGTTCTATCCCCGATCATCCAGGTCTCACTTCCGTGAGTCAGCAAGCAATCTGAGGGGAGAGAGGGGACTGACAGGCAAGGAGAGCCTTCCAGAGGGTTCTGCCACTTTATTTTTGGTATGATCGACTAAATTCACATTCACATTATCTGAATTCATACAAGTCTGGCATTTTAAGTCTTAGGGATGTTATCAGAGGTGAAAGGCTGTATCCTTTCTTTAAGGAACTCAAACTTTACAAAAAAGAGAAATATTAATAAGTACTACACAGTACAATATTCTGGAGAAAGCACTGGCACCCACTCCAGTCCTCTTGCCTGGAAAATCCCATGGACGGAGGAGCCTGGTGGGCTGCAGTCCATGGGGTCCCAAAGAGCCGTACATGACTGAGTGACTTCACTTTTTTCACTTTCCTGCATTGGAGAAGGAAATGGCAACCCACTCCAGTGTTCTTGCCTGGAGAATCCCAGGGACAGGGGTGCCTGGTGAGCTGCCGTCTGTGGGGTCGCACAGAGTCGGACACGACTGAAGCGACTTAGCAGCAGCAGCAGCACAATATTCTATGCAACGGCCATGGGAACACAAAAAGCAGGGGAAAAAAAAGTGAATTCACTTTGAGAAACAGTGCAAGATACCAGAGGAGGTAAAATCTGATTGGGTTTTGAAGGAGGGGTTTGCGTTCGCAAGGAGAGAGCAGTGTGGACCGGCGGCGGGGAAGCCGGGGAGTCTGTGGGGGGAAAAGCGAGGCGTTTCCCGTAGTCAGAGAGGTGTGTGTGAGAGGCTGTGGTTTGGCCAGATAGATCAGTGAGTCACAGGGCTGCCATGTTAAGGAGCTGGGGATGTTGGCAACAGGAATGAGGTTGTTTTTTTTTTAGCAGATTAAAAAAAAGAAAAGAAACTTGAAGTGTAACTGATTTACAGTGTTGTGCTAATTTCTACTGTCCTGCAAAGTGACACAGTCATATGCAAATATACATTCTTTTTGCATATTCTTTTCCATTATGGTTTATCCCAGGAGACGGAATGTAGTTCCCTTTGCTCTACACTAGGACCTTTTTCTTTCTTCTAAATGGGACGGTTGGCGTCTGCTAACCCCAACCTGGCCATCCCTCTCCCCGCCCCTCCTCCCACCCCCTGCAACCGCAAGTCTATTCTCTCCATCTGTGAGTCCCGTTCTGTCTGCAGATGGGTTCATTTGTGCCGCATTGTAGGGCCCACATGGAAGTGACAGTGTGGGTTGTCTGTCCTTCTGTTTCTGACTTACTTCACGTGGTACTATGAGCTTCTGCAAATGGCGTCATTTCACTCTTTTCGTGGCTAAGCAATATCCCATTTTATATATGTGTCACATCTTCATCCATTCATCTATTGATGGACATTTGAGTTGTTTCCATGTCTTGGATATTGTGAATAGTACTGCTATAAACATAGGGGTGAATGTATCTTTTTGAATTAGTCTTGTCCAGGTATATTGGCATGGGTTTTTAATTGAGGGGAAAACATAATCAGATTTGGATTTAAAGAGGATATGTTCAGAGAGTTTGTGGGTAGGGGTTTTTCAGTTAGGAGACACTTCCCTGAGGGAGACCAGGTAGGAATTTTTTTTAATAGTTTAGATGAGAGATGATAAAGAGTTGAATCAAAGCAATAAAAATGGGCAAACAGGAAAATTAAAGAGCTTGATTTTGTGAGTCACTTCCCTAGAGCTCAGACAAATACTAATAGGTAAAGCTGATAGCGATCTAAATATTATTGAAGGGAAGCAGAACACGCCATCCCAGAGTATGCCACTTTGGCATATTGATTATTTTGAATTAAAGTTACTTAAGGAACAGCTGGTGTAAGAAGACACAGCTGTCTTCCTTTGTCCCTCTAGAAACAAGAGCTAAATCTCCCTTGTTAAAGGTCCTTTTCTGTACCAGGAAATAGACAGAGATGCTTATCGCTGGAAACAGAATTTAGGGCTGACAAGGCTGTGTAAACAAACCATGTTTTAGTTTGTAAGCAAACCACTCATTTGCTACCCCAAGCCCAAACCCTTTTTTCTTGTCAGTTCTTCACAAATGTATTGTTTCCTTGTTTAAATGGTATAAAATTTGCCTGCTTTGGTCACTTCTTTGAGTCTCCTATTTTAGAAGATCTGTACCTAGAAAATTAAATTTGCTTTTCTGCTGTTAATCTATCTTTGTCAATTTAATGCTTAGACCAGTCAAAGGACCTAGAAGGGAGGAAGGGAAAAGTTTTCTTTCCTGACATTATTTTTGGTGATTCTCTCAATGTATTCATAGCATTATTTAGCAGTTTGCATTCTCTGCTCTATAGAGAACAATGTTAATATAATATTCTAAAGTTCATTTTTGAGCATATGTGGCCATTATTCCTATAAAATATTTTTGTGGTTTGTTTTTCTACTTTATGCTTGGCATGCTTGGTTGCTACTCTAGAATTCTGTGAGGTATGTCCAAGTAAAAGACTGAAGCTATTAGAGGAATTTAAAAATGGTTGGCTCTGACAAAGGGTGATTTTTAAAATGATGAATTTGATCTGTATGTACTGTGGTGTTAGGTAGATTACTTTATACATTTGTCAAGACCCATAGAACTGTAAACTATAAAGAGTGAAATTTACTATATGTAAATTTTTAAAAAATCAAATAGAATTTTGAGTTAGGAGAGCCCAAGATATTGGGAGAACCCAAAACTGTGACAAATTAATTTAGCTGTATATGAGTGTATGACTTAACTACACTGAAGGGGTAGCGGATAATAAGAGCTGACCCTAAGAACATTGGAAAGTAGTGTTTTGGTTGGATAATCTAACTCTAAAGCCAAAAAAAAAAAAAAAAGAGCTATTTACAAGCAGTACTCTGATTGGCAGATTTGTTTCTTACAGCAGTATTTCAGCAATTCTGAAACTACACTATTTACATACTAGGGATGAACTATGCAGATGATGAGAGCCAGATTTCTCACTGCCAGAGAAGGAGTTACAAAAGCATTAGAGAGGTCCAAGGAAAAGCCTAAAATTATCCCTATGGTGCTAGATTAGAGTTGGTAACATAATGAGCTCACTTATTTTAATGCTATGTAGTATAAATAAAGAAATAAATATAGCTATGTGTGTATATGGGCTGGTGTACATACCTAGATTTCTTAGACCTGTCTACTAAGAGAGCCTAGAAAGAGTGATACTCCAGTCTCAACAGATGTATCTAATTCCCAGACCTCAGCTTCTATATACTATTCTTCAGTAAAAGGGATCAGGTCTCCTTAGAGAAATGGCTTACTCTCTGTCTGGGGCAATGAAGTGCAAGATTCTGGAGCATCTTATATAGTTCCAGAAAGTAAGGTCAGAAAAAGAGAAAAAGTCAAAAAATGAAGGTAGGGATATGTCAAAAGGACACAGGAACCAATATAAAATAGATGGAATGGCTAAAGCAGAATAATTTGAGCAGCATAATAAATAGTATGGTGTTATAACCTAGAGAAATAAATGTGCCTAAGTTCATGTTTAAATAAATGAGTAACTGAATAATTAATGAACAAATAGATGGGGAGGAAGGGATATTCTTTACAGATTTTGCTTTTGTTCAGTCACTAAGTTGTGTTTGATGCTTTGCAACCCCGTGGACTGCAGCACGCCAGGCTCCCCTGTCCTTAACTGGCTCCTGGAGTTGGCTCAGACTCATGTCCATTGAGTGGTGATGCCATCCAATTGTCTCATCCTCTGCCACCTCCTTCTCCTTTTGCCCTCAGTCTTTCCCAGCATCAGGGTCTTTTCCAATGAGTCAACTCTTTGCCTCAGGTGACCTAAATATTGGACCCTTACAGATGAATTCCAATTAATAAATGCAGAAGATATGAAGGAAATAGAAAATCACCATTAGAACACCATAGTAATAACTGCTGCAGGCAAGATCCACTGATAAATGCTAATATTAGTAGATGCAACTTTAAGAAGAAAGAGAGTATTTGCATAGCCTCAGGATATTTCCTCTAAATATTTATTAGTTTATCATTTTATTAATGCCCACAAATTTCTGATATTGTTCACTCTGGGAAACGGAGTTGGTTCCCTTCCTCTTGAGGATGGGTTGGAAGAAACTATGGGAAAAGAGTGGAGAGCCCTGGGCACTTACGTTAATCAAGCAGTCAATGTTAATATCACCTGAAATAAGTCATATTGATAGCATGCACCCCCTGAAATGGTACAGTGGGAAAAGCGCTTCACTTCTATGGTGTTCTTCCCCCAAATCCATTACCCGAGTTTGGTCATTGGAAAACATCAGACAAACACAACCTGAAGGACAGTCTACAAGCTCCCTGATGAGAACTACTCAAAACTGTGAAGGGCGTGAAAGACATAGAACGATCGAGAATCTCCCTCAGAGGAGGAGACTGAGGAGACATGCGAGCTAAATCAACGGGCAGTCCTGGGTTGGATCTTAGGACAGAAAAAGAACATTAATGGGAAAAAACACCAAAATTAGAATAAAGCCTGCAGTTTAGTTAATAGTATTGTACTAAAGTTAATTTCTTAGTTTTGATGAATGTGTCATGGTTGTTTAACTTAGGAGAAACTGGCTGAAGAGTATATGGGAACTGTCCTTGTGACTCTTCTGCAAATATAAAATCATTTCAGAATAAAATTTGTTAAAGATGATTGGTCCCGAACCACTTTTTCTTTCACTAAAATAATGTTAATTTCCAAGGTACTGAAGGACAAGGCAAAGAAAACATTGAGTTCTAAAATAAATCAAGAGGCTTTTATCAAGAAATTCTTTAGAAATGATTCAAATATTACCTGAGGCTTTGACATAAAAACCTCAAGGAAAATGTTTTTAAACCTATAAAGTATCTAGAAGAAAAATTAATTACTACTCAATGATTTAGTAAGACACATAAATACTTCTAATTCTCCTACTAATGAACTCTGTCTATAAGTTTTATAAGCTTTGTACATTTGTAAGTTTTGCTCACAAGGCCAAGGAAACCCTACTGAAAAAATAAGAGTTGTTATTGTTGGATGTTTTGGATGGAACTGTATTACCTGACTAATGCTTCACAGTGAACAAAGGGATTCCAAAAATTTCTGACTAAATGGATGGGTAGAACCAATAGTGTGATAATTGGCATTAAAATAAAGCCCAAAACTTGTTTATTATTAAACCCCTAAATGTGAAAAACTAATACTTCCTTATTAATTTTGCATGTTATTAAAAAAAATCCCCAGAAACATGCTGGATATACCTCTAAGATGCTTTTCTTAATATGCAACAAATATGCTGAGCAAGTCAGATCCTATGCTACTTCCAAACACTACTAAGGCCCTTAGAACAAGAAATTTGTATCACGTCTTTTTCTGGGTTTTGATCACTTTCTATGGGACTTCTCAAGCATATGGTGCATATAGAATCTTTCAGAATAAAAAAGCTGTAGAGTGGAGAGCCCTGGGCACTTACGTTAATCAAGCGGTCAATGTTAATATCACCTGAAATAAGTCATATTGATAGCATGCACCCCCTGAAATGGTACAGTGGGAAAAGCGCTTCACTTCTGTGGTGTTCAGGAGAGTCCCCTGAAGCAGAAGGAGGTATTCCCTTGTATTGACCTACTTGCCTTTCACACCTGCTTCATCTCTTACAGCAAAGTGAAAAACCCCTGCCCTTCCTAGAAATGTGTCAAAAAATTTCCCAAGTAGTCACAATAATGCATTCTCTAAGGAGGGCAGCCTGCCATGGAGGAGCATTCCTGCATGGGTTGTCCCTCAGTCTGTAATTGACAGAAGTTAATGATCTCTACACCATTTCCATTATTAAACTGATAACTATGCTGTAATACACAGGAAGGTAATAAGAGAGAAGTACTTGGCCCAATAACTGCTACTGAGGAGGTTACAGTTGAAGACTGATGAAATCAATGTGTATTATGTAGATCAGTGTTACTGTATAGGTCATAAACCTGATCCTTTGCCAGAATGGGCAATTAGGTGTTCAGATTTGACACAAGCATTTATGGACATGCTCTAAGCGCATTGATGCCTGGTTTCTCAGTCATCTGCATGCTAGATCCAGTGCTAAGCTCTGGTGGTGTTCACCTTCCTTACCACGAAGGGGTGGGAAAGCAGGATCCCCAGTGCTGTTCTTAAGGATGATGACTTGGTTTTGAGCAACACAGCATTCGCTTTGTTCAGCCACCAAATCAAGCAAGTGAGTGATAGTTGCTCAGTCATGCCTGACTCTTTGCAGCCTCATGGACTTTAGCCCACCAGGCTCCTCTGTCCATGGAATTCTCCAGACAAGAATACCAGAGTGGGTTGCCATTTCCTTCTCCAGGGAATCAAGCAAGGAAGCAATGCAAATAAGACAACCAGACCGAGATACAGCGCGGCGGGAGCGGCACGGGTATTGAGGGGGTCGGCCAACCCACCAGACGGGAACCTTCTGGAACTCTCTCCTGAGAGAACCGTGTCGAAGATGTGGAACAGTGGATATGAAAGCTATAGCACCTCCTCTTTCGGAGGAGCCAGCAGCTACACACAGTCTCCTGGGGGCTTTGGATCGCCGACAGCTTCACAGGCCGAAAAGAAATCCAGAGCTCGAGCTCAGCACATTGTACCCTGTACCATATCTCAACTGCTTTCTGCTACTCTGGTTGATGAAGTATTCAGAATTGGAAATGTTGAAATTTCACAGGTCACTATTGTGGGGATAATCAGAAATGCAGAGAAGGCTGCAACCAACATTGTTTATAAGATAGATGACATGACAGCTGCACCCATGGATGTTCGCCAGTGGGTTGACACAGATGATGCCAGCAGTGAAAACACTGTGGTCCCTCCAGAAACATATGTGAAAGTGGCTGGTCATCTGAGATCATTCCAGAACAAGAAAAGCCTGGTAGCCTTTAAGATCATGCCCCTGGAGGATATGAATGAGTTCACCACACATATTCTGGAAGTAGTCAATGCACACATGATGCTGAGCAAGCCGAGCAGCCAGCCCTCAGCAGGGAGAGCACCTATCAGCAATCCAGGAATGAGTGAAGCTGGGAACTTCAGTGGGAATAACTTCATACCAGCAAATGGCCTCACTGTGGCCCAGAACCAGGGGCTGAATTTGATCAAGGCTTGCCCAAGACCTGAAGGATTGAACTTTCAGGATCTCAAGAACCAACTCCAACACATGTCCGTAGCCTCAATCAAGCTAGCTGTGGATTTTCTAAGCAACGAAGGACACATCTATTCCACCGTGGATGATGATCATTTTAAATCCACAGACGCAGAATAACTGGATCTAACTGGGTACCTGAGATATTTTCCAGTTGGACCATTTTTTTGCAGCCTCTTGTCACCAGCTGTGCATATAATTGGCGGGTTGACTTCTAGGAAGTAGATTTCATCTGTAAAAGATCTCAACTGACATCCTTTTGAAACTTACTACTACTCTTCTGTGTTTTTGAAGCTCAAAGGGATATGGGCCTCTGAAAAGGATATAAACCAGGGCAGAATTTCTTAAAGAAGTAACAGATTAGTTAGTTACAACATCAAGCTAAATGGAATTGAAAGAGAGATGCTACCAAGAGAGTTGGGCAGTACTGCTTAAATAATGCTCAAGAGTTTCTATTCTTAAATTGTTTCCTCTTGAGAGAAGATGAGCAGCACTGGGCCCACTCACCTCTGCCTTTTTTGGTTCCCCACTTTGGTTATGTGGTGTTACTTTCAGAATTGCACTTTTTTCACCTTGTCATAGTAGCTGCCTAAAGTGTGTTTTTATAAACCTGGGTTCTAGAGTGCTGGCTTCCTGGGGCAGAGGAGAGAAAAAAATGCGTGTTGTACAAAGTAAGTACGTTCATATGTTTAATAAAATAGTTATATTATTGAAAAAAAAAAAAAAAAAGACAACCAGACCTAGCATACTTGATGGATTGTATGGTTCAGCTCCCTATTTCTCCTTTATTGCTTGTGGAAGCACATTTGAAACTTCAACAGGCTTTTCTGTCTTCTTAGAGTGAGAGATCCACTTAGAGGCACCTAAGAATTTGGGGTCACTGACTTTTACACTTTTATTATAGGTTGTAAGATGGGAATAGTGAGGCATTATAGGGGACTGGAAATGCAGAAGTAGGAAGTCAAGAAATACCTAGAGTAACAGGCAAATTTGGCCTTGGAGTACGGAATGAAGCAGGGCAAAGGCTAACAGAGTTTTGCCAAGAGAACGCACTTGTCATAGCAAACACCCTCTTCCAACAACATAAGAGAAGACTCTACACATGGAAATCACCAGATGGTCAACACCGAAATCAGATTGATTATATTCTTTGCAGCCAAAGATGGAGAAGCTCTATACAGTCAGCAAAAACAAGAATGGGAGCTGACTGTGGCTCAGATCATGAACTCCTTAAGGCAAAATTAAGACTTAAGTTGAAGAAAGTAGGGAAAACCACTAGACCATTCAGGTATGACCTAAATCAAATCCCTTATGATTATACAGTGGAAGTGAGAAATAGATTTAAGGGACTAGATCTAATAGACAGAGAACCTGATGAACTATGGACAGAGGTTCATGACATTGTACAGGAGACGGGGATCAAGACCATCCCCATGGAAAAGAAATTCAAAAAAAGCAAAATGGCTGTCTGAGGAGGCCTTACAAATAGCTGTGAAAAGAAGAGCAGTGAAAAGCAAAGGAGAAAAGGAAAGATATTCCCATTTGAATGCAGAGTTCCAAAGAATAGCAAGGAGAGATAAGAAAGCCTTCATCAGCGATCAGTGCAAAGAAACAACAGAATGGGAAAGACCAGAGATCGCTTCAAGAAAATTAGAGAAACCGAGGGAACATTTCATGCAAAATGGGCTCAATAAAGGACAGAAATGGTATGGACTTAATAGAAGCAGAAGATATTAAGAAGAGGTGGCAAGAATACACAGAAGAATTGTACAAAAAAGATCTTCACAACCCAGATAATCACGATGGTGTGATCACTCACCTAGAGCCAGACATCCTGGAATGTGAAGTCAAGTGGGCCTTAGAAAGCATCACTATGAACAAAGCTAGTGGAAGTGATGGAATTCCAGTTGAGTTATTTCACATCCTGAAAGATGATACTATGAAAGTGCTACACTCAATATGCCAGCAAATTTGGAAAACTCAGCAGTGGCCACAGGACTGGAAAAGGTCAGTTTTCATTCCAATCCCAAAGAAAGGCAATGCCAAAGAATGCTCAAGCTACCACACAATTGCACTCATCTCACATGCTAGTAAAGTAATGCTCAAAATTCTCCAAGCCAGGCTTCAGCAATACATGAACTGTGAAATTCCAGATGCTCAAGCTGGTTTTAGAAAAGGCAAATGAACCAGAGATCAAATTGCCAACATCTGCTGGATTATCGAGAAAGCAAGAGAGTCCCAGAAAAACATCTCTTTCTGCTTTATTGACTATGCCAAAGCCTTTGACTGTGTGGATCACAATAAACTGTGGAAAATTCTGAAAGAGATGAGAATACCAGACTACCTGACCTGCCTCTTGAGAAATCTTTATGCAGTTCAGGAAGCAACAGTTGGAACTGGACATGGAACAACAGACTGGTTCCAAATCAGGAAAGGAGTACGTCAAGGCTGTATATTGTCACCCTGCTTATTTAATTTATATGCAGAGTACATCATGAGAAATGCTGGGCTGGATGAAGCACAAGCTGGAATCAAGATTGGCGGGAGAAATATCAATAACCTCAGATATGCAGATGACACCACCCTTATGGCAGAAAGTGAAGAGGAACTAAAAAGCCTCTTGATGAAAGTGAAAGAGGAGAGTGAAAAAGTAGGCTTAAAACTCTACATTCAGAAAACTAAGATAATGGCATCTGGTCCAATCACTTCATGGCAAATAGATGGGCAAACAGTGGCTGATATTATTTTGGGGGGCTCCAAAATCACTGCAGATGGTGATTGCTGCCATGAAATTAAAAGATGCTTACTCCTTGGAAGGAAAGTTATGACCAGCCCAGATAGCATATTAAAAAGCAGAGACATCACTTTGCCAACAAAGGTCTGTCTAGACAAGGCTATGGTTTTTCTCAGTAGTCACGTATGGATGTGAGAGCTGGACTGTAAAGAAAGCTGAGCGCCAAAGAACTTATGCTTTTGAACTGTGGTGTTGGAGAAGACTCTTGAGAGTCCCTTGGACTGCAAGGAGATCCAACCAGTCCATCCTAATGGAGATCAGTCCTGGGTGTTCATTGGAAGGACTGATGCTGAGGCTGAAACTCCAATACTTTGACCACCTCATGGGAAGAGTTGACTCATTGGAAAAGACCCTGATGCTGGGAGGGGTTGGGGGAAGGAGGAAAAGGGGATGACAGAGGATGAGATGGCTGGATGTCCATTGAGTCAGACATGAGTTTGGGTAAACTCCAGGAGTTGGTGACAGACAGGGAGGCCTGGTGTGCTGCGATTCATGGGGTTGCAGAGTCGGACACAACTGAGCGAATGAACTGAACTGAACTATGTGGTCCTCAAGGATTGGTATCAATACCACAGAAAGTTTGACGTTATTCTACTTAAGCCATGTAATGCAACATCTGGAATCTGGGTTCATAGCTCTTTGGGGGGGCCAAACTGCATAGCTATGTAACTCTCACATAGTAGTGATTATAAACTATATTCTTTTGTGTTTTATTTCTTACTGAGCCTTTCTTGCTGATTCCAGTAGTCAGCCTGGCCGGAGCCTGCCGCAGCCCACTTGATTGAGGACACAGGCTGCCAGTCCTTGTTGCTAACTGACTTCTTACAACTCTCCATGGTGCACATGGACGCGGTTGCCTCTGCAAACTGGCCATGGTACATACACTGAGGCATGTATGTAGAATCTAGAAAAAGCTGCTGCTGAACTTATTTTCAGGGCAGGAATAGGATGCAAAATAGAGAACAGACTTTGGACACCGCGGAGGGGGAGGAGAGGGTGGGATGACCAACAGTGTAACTCTGAAACACACACGTTGCCTAAGTGATACAGTCAGGGGTGGGCTGCTGGGTACCCCAGGGGGCCCGACTGGAGGTCAGGGACCGCCGAGGGGGATGGGGCGGGCTGGGGGAGGTTTGGGGCAGAGGATATATATACGCTTATGGCTGATTCACGTTGCTGTGAGGCAGAAACCAACACAACATTGTAAAGCAACTATCCTCCAGTGAAAATAAGTAAATGAAAGGGGTGAGGAAGAGAGGACAGTGATTTTCATTCCTATCCGACAGGGCTGACTAGAGTGGAGTCATTATGCCTGTCAAAATAAAAGCTACACATTTATGAACAAACCAACAGAAGTCCTAGTGCTACTTTAAAATCTCTGAAAGTAATTTTATTTTCAAACTTTGAAATAAATTATAATGTAGATCATTGCAGCCAGATAATATTATCTCTGAGCAAGGTTGAGACAGTATTACTTTGTTGTTGTTAAAAAAAAAACAACCTGTCATTCGTTTTCAGACAAGTTAGCAAATTTCACCTACTTTTATTTCTGATTTTGTATTTGTAATTTCTTTTTAATAAAAGTTCTATAAGCTTCAGATCTCATGACACTTAAAACCCATCCCTAAACATTTAACAGTATTCTATTGCTTTGCCTATTTCCAAATATCTCAGTCTGTTTGTTATTTTAATTTTTACTATTTTGCATTTAATTGTTGATATCCAACAAGGATAAAATTATCATTATTATCAGTAGCTAATACTTTTAACTAAGTGCTAGTCCTTGTTCTACATGCATCACTTCAACTTAATCCTACAATGACCCTATGAAGATACTCTTAAAATCTGTTTTACAAATGAGAAAACAAAGATGACAAGGCTTGGTCTAAAAGTTACACAGTAAGAGGTAGAACTGGGTGTGAACGAAGGCTCTCTGGCTCTAGAGACCAGGCACTTAAACTCCACTGTATGCATATATGGAAGCTTTCAAAGAAATATGGCAGATAAAAAGATAAAATGTTAGAAAGCACAAATAAGCATGTTTTGATAAAATGGAACCAAAACTAAAGTTATTACTCAAAATGGATACCATAAAATATAGTATGTCAGGGGGAAGTATAGTGCTAAATTTAGCTCTTTCTTCGAAATCAAGGAAATGTGATCAGATTTATCACCCACAGGACTTGTGGGAAAACTATAGCTTTCCTTAAACAAATTGAGGTAAATGTGTACATTTAGGGCCCTGAATCCTATTCCACATAACACTGTAAATTGAGACCATATGTCACCGTAAGGCACCTAAAGACACTTAGCTTTAAAACATTGCTGCTTACAAATGTATGTTCTGTAATAATCTAGTTCTGAAATACCAAGTATGCCAAAGAGATTGCATGACATCCATGAGATAATTGTCCATAACTCAGTTACTGCAAAGCTTAGCCAGTAATTTAGTCAAACAGAATACAACTTTCATCTCTTTCCAAATTCTTAAACTTTACTGAAAGGAGTATAAGTCTCTTGACACTAAAGATAAATGCTGACAGTCTCATGAACCCTGCTGACTTTTTTAAATTTATTTTTTATTGAAGGATGATTGCTTTACAGAATTTTGCTGTTTTCTGTCAAACGTCAACGTGAATCAGCCATAGGTATACATATAACTCCTCCCTTTTGAGCCTCCGTCCCATCTCCCCCCATCCCACAGCTGGAGGTTGATACAGAGCCCTTGTTTGAGTTTCCTGAGCCACACAGCAAATTCCCGTTGCAAATAGATATGCAAAATATCTATTTTACATATGGTAGTGTAAGTTTCCATGTCGTTCTTTTCATACATCTCACCCTCTCCTCCCCTATCCCCATTTACAGGGCAACAGTGAAGAAACAGACGTTAAGAATAGACTTGTGCTGATTTTAGAGTAATAGATAGTCACTTTAATCACAAACAGTAGTTCCAGTCATTAATTGGAGTTTCCAGGTGTGTGTAATTTTGCGATTTTGAAGTTGATGTTTTAGCAAATCATCTCTCTTTTCACGCTTCGGGTCATTGAGTTTTCCTGTTTTGTTTCTGCCACATTCTCTGGTCTAGAAGCCAGAGCTTCCTCCATGAAATGCTTTCATGGTTGTTTCATAATCCACTGCTAAGCCCATCCCAGAGTCCTTAACTGAGACAGACAAATCTCTGCTCTGGGCGGGCGTTCTCAACCTCTTTCATAGCCCTGAGTTGTCTGGTGTCATCTCTCACTTCCTGATGGTCTACCAGCATCTCTAGAAAGGTCCCTGGACAGGACTCAGCTCTGGGCATAACTCACACCCTGATCTTTTTGCACCGTGCCGCAGCTCTCTTCCGGGAGCCCTCCAAATTACCTACCGGAGACCGTCCTTTGCCACCACTCTGGTTACCTACTGCTGCATAACTAGTTCCCCCAGATCTAATGGCTTAAAGCAGCAACTGTTTCATTGTAACTTACTTTTTCTTTTCTTGCAGGAGGGCTTTAGGAGTGGCGCTTTGGGTACTTCTTCTGTTCTATGTGGCATTGGTGGAAGTCACTCATTACAACTGGAGGATGGGCAGGGTGTCTAAGCCTTAAATGTTGGGTGCTTTGACTGGGAAGTTGGCTTTCATCCAGAGTGTTTGCCCAGGGCTTCTATAGGCTGGTGGTCTCAGGGTGGACAATTTATTATAGGCAGGGTTTCCAAGGAATGTTCTAGAAGAGATAAAATGGACCAGAAATCGACACTGAGTCATTCCTGCTGTATCCCAGAACAGTCGCAGAGCTTACCTGAATGCAAAGAGAAGGCATATACCTATCTCTATCTCTCCATGGGAGGACTGTAAAAAAAATAAAAAATTGTAATCATCTTTGGCCACCATAGCCATTTGCAAGCTCTGTGAGTACAGGTCAAACTCCTGAACTATTTCTGTTTTGTTGCTGGAGCACTTTTTAGTTTTCTCTTCCAAAAGTCAAGCTCTTGTATGCTGCATCACTCCACTCAGTTCAGTTCAGTTCAGTTGCTCAGTCATGTCCGACTCTGTGACCCCTACGTAGAACATATTTCAAAACTCTCCATGTGACCCCATGGAAGTCCGCATCACAAAGCTCCAGGTGGGAGTGGGGTAGGGGGTCGGGACTCAGCAGGAAGGCAGCTATCTCTAAAGATATCTCCTGGCCCACCTTCCCCTCTCCCCACGCTCAAGCCTGCTGATATCCTCAATCTGGCCGAGGGCTCCTGGAGTTATGCAATGGTTCTGACACATTTCCTTTGTAAGCTTCGCATGTGGGGATTTGTCTCACCCTGCACTTGATCCATGACATACAATGTATTGGCACCTATGTGAATTGGCACCTTGAAACTAGGACAGAAAGAGTTTCATTGTAACTTGAGTAGAGTTCATATTTTGGATGATCGTCAAGGCAAAAATGGACGTGGGCCCAATTTGCTTCAAGTGTTCCAAGGAAAAAGAAACCCTACCATCCCCATGATATGGGGAGAGGAATTTGAATCTCTCCTCTCTTGATTCAGTGGTGGCCTAAAAATAGGGGTGTCACAGGGCATGGCGGCAACGGGGGCTTGATCACACCCTCCAGCTGTGACGTGGACCTGGGGCTGGAAAGGTGACGGTTTTGTGGGGTGTAAGTGCAGAGGTGGGGTGTCTGGGGTGTCTGGGGTGTGGGGCTTCCAGGAAGGAGTCAGGCTTCACTTGGGTCCCGTGGCCAGGTGACTTGAGGAGTCCATCTCCAAGGGAAGATGGTTTACATTTATTTACTAATTGTGACAAATGTACCATACTAATGTTAGATGTGTTGGAGAAGACTCTTGAGAGTCCCTTGGACAGCAAGGAGATCCAACAGGTCCATACTGAAGGAGATAAGTCCTGGGTGTTCATTGGAAGGACTGATGCTGAAGCATCCAATACTTTGGCCACCTCATGCGAAGAGTTGACTCATTGGAAAAGACCCTGATGCTGGGAGGGATTGGGGGCAGGAGGAGCAGGGGACGACAGAGGGTGAGATGGCTGGATGGCATCGCTGACTCGATGGGCATGAGTTTGAGTAAACTCCGGGAGTTTGTGATGGACAGGGAGGCCTGGCGTGCTGCGATTCACAGGGTCGCAAAGAGTCAGACACGACTGAGTGACTGAACTGAACTGAGCTGAATGTTAGATGTTAGTAGGGGAAACTGAGGCAGGCTATATGTGATCTCTCTGTACCATATTCGAAATAGTAATTTTTCTGTAATTCTAAGTGTTCTAAAAAATAATCTATTAAAATGTGATGTGTGTGTGTACCACTTGTAAATAGAAATACTAAACAGTTCATTCAGTTCAGTTCAGTTCAGTTCGAACTCTCACATCCATACATGACCACTGGAAAAACCATAGCCTTTTGACTAGATGGACCTTTGTTGGCCAACTAACGCCTCTACTTTTTTTACATGCTGTCTAGGTTGGCCATAGCTTTTCTTCCAAGGAGCAAGCAAAAGAGATCCAAATCATTAGCCTGCCTGTACTTACTTATGCAAATGTCCCATAACAGTCCTTTCCCCTGTCCCTTCACTTTCTACCCTCACACGGGCCCTGAGTATTTTCCCTGAACTTCTGCCACCTCCTGATTAGTCCTGGTGCCTCAGCTTCTTCTTCCTGACCCTGCACCCAACAGCCACTTCACAATTCAGTTTCTTTCTGGTAGTTCATTTTCTGGTTTAATAATCCCCTGGAGACCTCACCATTGCTCTCTGTGTAAAAGGCATTCTTAAAGGCATTTAATACCTTCCGGGATCTGGCCCCAAAGTTCTGAGTGCTTTTGTATTATTCCTTATATGGCACCACTGACTCAATGGACATGAGTTTGAGTAAACTCCGGGAGTTGGTGATGGACAGGGAAGCCTGGCAGGCTGCAGTCCATGGGGTCGCAGAGAGTCGGACACAACCGAGCAACACTTTCACTTTTCACTTTCATGGCTTAGACAGACCTATGGAGAAACGTATCTTGAGGATTACTACACTGATTTCCCCACCTCTTCACCCCATGCTCTTAACACAAACAAGTCTAGTCCAGTGCTGGGGACGTCATAGGTATTCAGCTTCTGTCTGTTGGTTTATTGAATGCTTGAGAATTATTTGGGAACAGAGCATTTTCTTTTAAAGCCAGAGCTGACTGTGCGGTTAGCCTGCAGGGTCAGCAGCTTCACCCAGAGCTGCAGCAACCTACCCTTGGATTGCATGGATGCTGAATGCTCCCTGGCTTTCCGAGTCAGATCCCAGGCTGCCAGCTTGGCTCTACAACTCAGCGCTCTTATCTGTACAGATTTTTTCACACCGTGTGACCTGGCCTGGCTTTTCCCTTGAGCGCTGTTCCTGATAATGACTTACACACATTTACTCCCAATAGAAGCGTTGGAGAGGAGACCAGTGTGTGACTGATCCCAGATGCTGCCGTCATTTCTGGATGGCCCTGGGTGCAGCCACAGAGACCAGGGCAGCGGGGTGATGGCTTGAGGGTAAGGAAAAGTAAGATACTATTTTTGGTTTGAGTGCTTACCTTTAAAATCATATGAAGGTCGTAGCCTGAATTTCCAAAGTCATTCACCTGCTTTTCCTGCGACAACTTGAAAAGCAGAATGCACCGTCACACACACACACATGGAAATAAATGAATTGAAAATGCTCACTTCTTGATTTAAAATTATAAATACATCCATTGTAGAAGATTCAAATAAAGATTAGAATAGTGTCCAAAATATACTGAACACAATGGAGACTTTGCCCTCTCATGTCCAGCTTCTTTCCTAACTGGTAACTACACTTCTAAGTTTGCTGGTCATCTCTCCAGTCCATTTTACACACACATCTACATCTTCCTTTGTAATTTTATTCTAATATATATTATACATTTTATATGTATACACAGACACACACACATATATATATATATTTAAAATCAGGATTTAATTTGAGCTATAAGTTCAAAAATAAATCAACCACTTAAGCATTTGCTTTCATCAAATAGTAAAAAGTCCAAGACTGCCAGGAAATCTACAGTGCCGTGAGGGACCCAGGCTCTTTCTGTCTTTCTAATTCTATCCTTATTTGTAGCTTTTGCCCACATATTTTTTACCTCAAGACTTCAGGATAGCTGCTACATAGTGTTTTCCCACATTCCATATGGAAGGAGGGAAAAGGGCAGAGAGCGATGACTTTCTTTGGGCGTGTCCCCTCGGAAACCACCGTGTGAGTGGGAACCCCACGGAGCTCATGAACCACAGTTCGCGTCATCTCTTAGCACCTGAGAGGTGGGCCGATCTTACCCCAGTGGAAGCACAAGTCCCATCAGCAGGTAACAGCCAGAATGTAATAGTCAGCTCCTTGTCTCTACTTTTACATTAGTTGATATCAATAGTTTGTTTCCCAATTCTTGTTCTTTCTGATCCAGCTTCTTTCCTTTTTGAGGTAGCAGAATTTATTTTACTCTTTTATTTTGAAATAATTATAGGTTCAAAGGTGTTTCTAATATACCCTTGACCCAGTCCTCCCCAATGGTTCCATCTTTCATAATTACAATAGCAAAACCAGCCATTTGGCATTGGCATGATGTATGTGTACAGAGGTAGCAGATTTTTGTTTTCCTTACTGTCTTCTTCTGAAATGTTTCTTCTAAGAGTCACAGTTTCTTGTTGTGATTAATGCCCAGCTCTGGCTGACCTTGTGTAGCAGCCACAGGAGTTCCAAGCGTGTTCTGTGCCAATCTTTCTTGGGCACAAACTTTCCAAGATAAACATGGCTGCAACATCAGGAATCCTTCCTATGTATACATTGGTGAGACAGTTACACAGGTACAGTGCATATAGAAAATGTGGTTTGCTTAGGAAAATCTCAAAATATTTGGTAACCTTGAATGTATTTTTCCCTTATTTAATTTTTATTTTATATTGGTGTGTAGTTAATTAACAATGCTGTATTAGTTTTGGATGTACAACAAACGAATTCAGTTATACGTATACATGTATCTATTCTTTTCAAATTATTTTCCCATTTAGGTTATTGCAGAATATTGAGCAGAATTCCCTGTGCTATATGGTAGATCATTGTTGGCTATCTATTTTAAATATAGCAATGTGCACATCAGTTCCAAACTCCCAGTCTGTCTCTTCCCCCACTTCCGCTCTGGTCATCATTAAGTTCTTTCTCTCGGTCTGTGAGTCTGTTTCAAATAAGTTCATTTGTACCATCTTTTAAGATTCCGGATATAAGCAATATCATATGATGTTGGCTTTTCTCTGTCTGACTTACTTCACTTAGTATGATAATCTCCATACAGAATATAATAATGTTACCTTATTAACTTTACTGTGTTTACAAAGTATTGTGAAATGCTTTGCAGTTAACAAGGTACCTTTATATCCATTTTCTCATTTTATTTTCGTAATTATGTTGAAAAGGAAATACTGTTTATCCTCCTTAACAAATGTAAAACCAGGGTGGCTTCAGTTCAGTTCAGTTCAGTCGCTCAGTCGTGTCCGACTCTCTGCGACCCATGGACTGCAGCATGCCAGGCCTCCCTGTCCATCACCAACTCCTGGTGTTTACTCATGGAGGCTTAGAGACAGTAAACAAAATGAGTGGAATGGAGGAGAACATGTTTAGTTCTATGATAAGTTTGCCCTATCCCCAAATTTACCAATTTGCCAATTCTACTTTTATCTGAATATAAACAATCTGGTTAAGAATTGGGGTGTGGTTAAGTGTGAGTCACTAGGCAAAGGTGAACACGAAGGTGCCCGTCTGCACACCAAGAAGGGGGCCCTGGCCAGAGTTCTGACTGCAGCCCGGCCGTGCGGACGGCCTGCACGCAGACCTCCAGCCCCTGGACTATGTCCTTGATTAAACTACCCATTCTATGATACTTTGTTATCACAGTCCAACCTAATTAAAACAACCTCTGAGGTTTGGGGATAGTTGCCTCCAAATTACTATAAAGCCCAGTGACAAACTCATGGACTCACCTACTTTCTGATATCTGTGATAGCCACAATTCTAAGTATTCTTATTTCTTGGTTCAGGGGCCACAGAAGAGAAGAGAGACAGGCATCATGAGAGCAGAGGCCCTGACTGATACCGTGACCCTACTTGAAAAGACCTAACCCTGCGTTTTTCAGGTATAGTTGATTCACAGTACTGTGTCGGGCGCTTCTGCGTTACACACACACATGTTTAACACCGCGTGTTTAGTGGGTGACTAGTGATAACGTCCTCTGCAGCCCAGGGAACGCTGCCAGCGCCCTGTGGGGACCTGACGGGGAGGAAGTCCGACACGGCGGAGACGTGTGATGTGAACAGCTGATCATTTCTGCTCTACAGTGGAAACTAACAAATTGGGAAGCAACTATACTCCAATAAAAATTAATTTTAAAACATTTCTGCTGATTAGTTCTGTGTATATATATATTCTACTCCATATTTCCTACTGTGGTTTATTACAGGACATTGAATATAGTTCCCTGTGCTATACAGCAGGGAACTATCCGTTCTGTATATAATAGCTCGCATCTGCTAATTCCAAACTCCCAACCCATCCCCTGCCCGCTTGGCAACCACAGATCTGTTCTATATGTCTGTCAACACATTTTTAATATCCCATTCCATTGGACAAGGAGATATACTCAGGATTTTAGGGAAACAAAAACTGAAGGAAATGACTATGCCACTAAATTTTTGGCCTTATGCCTTGACCTTTTTTTTTTTTTTTAAATGCCCTAATCATTTCACATTTAAGTTCCTTCATTTGTGAAATATAGATAATAACAGTATCTATCCCATGGAATCTTCATGAGGACTGTTATTTACACAGTAAGACATGTAGAACAATACCTAGTACTTAATTTTATGTATTAACTGTTATTAAAAATAATCATTATATCCTCTTTGGATAATGTGACGTATCAACAGTTAAAATATCAAATAAATCAACTCAGAAATTTAGAAAGCAGTAGAAATAAGGATATTGTCAAATATTTAAGAATAAATTCTAGGCATTGTGAGGCTTGAAACTTACACAAGCCTCAGAAAGAGGCGCCCTTCATAAGAAAATAAATACAAGCTTACAAATATAAAATTAGGAATGAAGGATGCTTACATTAGCAGTGCTCAGAAAGTTAAAACATAGATATGTGCCTCAGTAGGTGAGTTGTTCAAAAACAATAGTGGGGCATTCATACAATAGAATACCAAAAAGTCATTTATAATAATGAGATATACACTAACATGGGAAGGGCTGCATACTAAGTGAGAAAAGCAAAATTCATTTTGGCAGATATGCTAGGTGGTCTAGCCAACATTCATTGTTTCAGTTTTCCTTACTAAGGGATCTTGGTATTCCTTAGTTGGGAGGCAATGTGCAATTTTTCTTTAAGGAAAGTTAGACAAATACCACAGATGGGCCAAGCAAAATAACAGGTAGACGTTTGGGTGGAAAACTGATGTAAACACCTTTCTTTCTAAAAAGGGCAAAGAAAGTTGATTCACTTGAGTTGTGCGTGTTTCCACATGTTTTGTCTTTCTGTGATCATGCTGAGGTCAGTGAACAGGACAAGTGGGGTCAAGTAAACTAGACGGACGGGAGGACACCTCACAGCTCATTCCTAAGGATTCAGAAAGGGTGCGTTCATACTAAGGGAAGGACACCTCACAGCTCGTTATCGTGGGTTCAGGAGGGGCAAGTTCATGCTAGCAGAGTTCTGTGTCACAGACTGGAAGTAAGACCTTTCTACTCCTATTGTACGAAAATTTTCTTCCATCTGTGACCTAAGGAATATTTTGTCATCTATTCTTCTTACTCTCTCTTCTCTCCTTATGGAAACTGTAGAAAGAAAGAAAGTGAAGTCACTCAGTCGTGTCTGACTGTTGGCGACCCCATGGATTGGAGCCTACCAGGTTCCTCCATCCAAGGGATTTTCCAGGCAAGAATACTGGAGTGGGTTGCCATTTCCTTCTCCAGTAGATCTTCCCAACCGAGGGATTGAACCTGGGTCTCCCGCATTGTAGGCAGACGCTTAACTGTCTGTGCCACCAGGGAAGTCTGTGGAAACTGTAAGCAAATTTCAAAAAAATTTTTTTTCAAGATGAGTGCTTTAATTTTTCCAGTTAGCATCATTTGTATCAGTAACTACAATATTTTTAGATCTCACATTAACTAGTCAGTAAAGATTTATTTTTTTGAGGGTATGAGTAGGAACGGGAAGACGGGAAATACAGAATGTCAGACTTCACACTTGGATCAAAAAGTCAAATTGTTTTCTTCTTTGCAGCAAAACTATACTACAGAATTGTGTGTTTTAGCTGTAATGCCATGACTCATCATGGATTGGATTGGGAGTTTGTGAAAAAGAAAATCTTGCTACAGTCAGAGTGCTTATGCACTGATAGTTCTTTTCTGTATCATCAGATGCAAACACATTTCCTCTTGTAATGTCACTGAAGCCAGGAAGACATGTGCCCAAGGTTTGTTCTCCCAGCTGGGCAGAGCAGCCTGCTGAGCTTCTGGAAGTGCTTTCACTGGAGGCTGTGCTGTGTGGTCTTCTGAGCATCACAAAAGGAAATACCTCTGCCAAGGTTCCCACACTGACCAGCACACCAGATTCAATGGACACGTTCATCAGTAGTGACGGACCATCACAGTGGACAACAAGTCAGACACTTTCAGTATCCAGTCCTTTGGCAGATGCTGTAGTAGCTGCAAGAACTGGGCATTTTCCGCAAAGAAAATCCCCAAGAGTTTGCTCTCTGTTCCAGATCACAGTGAATATGCATGGTTGCTGCTTTTTCCTGGCGAAGAAGTTACATTAAAATCTGCTTTCTTCTCAGTCTCAACAAAAGCCATAGTTGTTATTATTATTATTTTTTTAATCACCTATGCTTTACAGAATTTCTACAGGTTTTTCTCATTTTGAGTACTAGCCAGCTGGGAGAATGGTCTTCTGCTCTACTTGCTTATCTAACAGGCACAAACAAATAGTTTAACTTCTAAAACCCCTCAGCTAAGCTTTGAATTTCCTCTGGGAAAACTGCACTAAACATAAGGGTTTGATGTTCATTCGATTGCTGAGCAGGAAATTAGCTTTTTTATTTCTGGTCCAGAATTCATATCCAGCATGCAGTCAGCTTCATCTAAAATTAAATATTTAAGTTCTCTGAGACCAATGATTTTTTTTTTTTTATCTATGATATCTGTTAGTCTTCTAGAAGTAACACATAATAATCATAGACTTGTAATGTCTGAGAAAGACAGGGGCCACCATTCATGATTCAGGCACTCTGTTAGGCAACTGACAGACTTCTTTGCTTTTATTACACATAAATAGAGATAGGGATTACTTTTTCACTTTACATACAATGAAACATAGGCCTGGAGAGGTTCAATAACTTATCTTCTAAGTAGCAGAAGCAGGAACCATTTGGGACTTTATGGATAATGCTAATCTGAGAAGTAGAAATGCTGACAGGAATCTTTATAAAATTGGTCTGCATTTTGAAGCATTCAAGAGAGGCTGCCCCAACCTTCCTATGAAGTGAGAAGAGAAACACTGTGCTTCCCTGTTTCTATAGTTAGGACGGCTTTAGTTAAAGTGAAGGGCAGGCAAAGTGAGTCTCAGGGCCTTCTCCATCTCTGCACTTGGTGGCCCCTGCTTAGCACCATCCATGTGGTCACCCGGGACCTGAGTCTGGGCCAGCTTCCCTTAGTCTTTGCTGTTAGTCATGGAGGGAAGGTAATCGCAGAAGAGCATTGTCATGAGGAAGTTTAGTTCATAGAATTTGGAAACAAACAGACTGGGTTCAAAAAACAGGTCCTCCACTTATTAGTTCTGTCACTTTGGATAATGCAAGTACTCATTCCAAAAATTTGGAATATGGAAAGTTTGTCACATGGTTGTATAAGCATTAGAGATGATGTAGATGAGTGATGAGGCCCACAGTAGGTGCCATTAAGATATAGCTGCTACTCACAGTTGATAGCAGAATTTGGGGTAGATAGGAAACCAAGGAAAGAAGAGAAGGGAAAAGCAAGGGAGAAAGGGAAAGGAACACCAAATGGAAGGCAGAGATCCAGAGAACAGCAAAGAGAGGCAAGAAGGTCTTCCTCTAAGAACAGTGAAAAGAAATAGAGGAAAACAACAGAGACCTCTTCAAGAAAAATGGAAATATCAAAGGAACATTTTGTCCAAAGATGGCACAATAAAGGGCAGAAATTGTAAAGACCTAACAGAAGCAAAAGAGATTAAGAAGAGATGGAAAGAATACACAGAAGAACTGGATGAAAAAGATCTTAATGACCTGGATAACTAAGATGGTGTAGTCTCTCCCTCAGAGCCAGACATCCTGGAGTGTGAAGTCAAGTGGGTCTTAGGAAGCGCTGCCCCCAGTAAAGCTAGTGCAGGTGATGGAATTCCAGCAAAGCTATTTAAAATCCTAAAATATGATGCTACTGAAGTGCTGCACTCAATTTTTCAGCAAATTTGGAAAACTCAGCAGTAGCCATAGGACTGGAAAAGGTCAATCCTCAACCCAGTTCCCAAGAAAGGTGGTACTAAAGAATGTTCAAACCACCAGACAATTGCACTCATCTCCCATGCTAGTGAGGTTATGCTCAAAATTCTCCAAGCTAGGTTTCAGCATTATGTGAACCAAGAACTTCCAGATGTTCAAGCTGGGTTTATAAAAGGCAGAGGAACCAGAGATCAAATTGCCAACATTTGTTGGATCATAAAGAAAGCAAGGGAATTCCAGCAAAACACCTACCTCTGTTTAATTGACTATGCTAAAGCCTTTGACTGTGTGGATCACAACAAACTGTGGGAAACTCTTAAAGAGATGGGAATACTAGCCCATCTTACCTATATCCTGAGAAAGCTGTATACAGGTCCCGAAATAACAGTTAGAACTCTGTATGGAACAACTGACTGGTTCAGGATTGAGAAAGAAGTATGACAAGCCTGTTAATTATCATACCGTTTATTTAATTTATAGGCAGACCATATCATGCAAAATGCTGGGCTGGGTGAGTTACAAGCTGGAATCAAGATTGCTGGGAGAAATATTAACAACCTCAGATAGGCGGATGATACCACTGTAATGGCAGAAAGAGAAGAGGAACTAAAGAGCCTCTTGATGAGGGTGAAGGAGGAGAGTGAAAAAGTCGGCTTAAAACTCAATATTTAAAAAAATACAATCATGGGATCCTGTCCCATCAGTTCATGGCAAATAGAAGGGGAAAATGTGGAAGCAGTGACAGATTTCCTCTCCTTGGGCTCTAAAATCACTGCAGGTGGTGACTGCAGCCATGGAGTTAAAAGATGATTGCTTCTTGGCAGGAAAGCTATGACAAACCTAGACAGTGTGTTAAAAATCCAAGAAATCACTGCAGACAAAGGTCCATATAGTCAAAGCTATGGACTTTCCAGTAGTCATGTACAAATATGAGAGCTGGCCCATAAAGAAGGGAGAGTGCTGAAGAACTGATGCTTTCAAACTGTGGTGCTGGAGAAGACTCTTGAGAGTTCCTTGGAAAGCAAGATCAAACCAGTCAATCTTAAAGGACATCAATCCTAAATACTCTCTGGAAGGACTGATGCTGAAGCTGAAGCTCCAATACTTTGGCCACCTGACTTGGAAAGCTGACTCATTGGAAAAGACCCTGATGCTGGGAAAGACTGAAGGCAGAAGGAGAAGGGGATGACAGAGGATGAGATGGTTGGATGGCATCACTGATGCAATGGACATGAACTTGGGCAAACTCCGGGAGCTGGTGAGGGACAGGGAAGCCTGGTGTGCTGCAATCCATGGGGTTTCAAAGAGTTAGACATGACTTGGTGACTGAACAACAACAAAATGAAGCCAATACTTTTCCAACAAAAAAATAAAAGGAAAAAATTTAGGGATTTATTATGTTACTAGAGTCAAAAGCATACCCTTAGATAATTTATAGTCATCCCAGTTTAAAATGAAAAATATGTACATTTGGAACTATATCTCAGCTTGGGCTTACATTGCCTACTGTGTATTGTCACCTTCATTTGCTCTTCTTTGGAGATTTTCTATCATGAAAATGAGACTGGATCAGCCTCCCTTTGGCAGATGTCCCTTTTTTTTTTTTTTTCATTTATTTTTATTAGTTGGAGGCTAATTACTTTATAATATTGTAGTGGTTTTTGTCATACATTGACATGAATCAGCCAGGGATTTACATGTATTCCCCATCCCGATCCCCGCTCCCACCTCCCTCTCCACCCGATTCCTCTGGGTCTTCCCAGTGCACCAGGCCCGAGCACTTGTCTCATGCATCCAGCTCAGGGTCCCTTTTATTGGCACTGAGATTCTACTGAGAATGGGACACTGTCCAATGTCTTTCCTTCTCCCTCAACTTGGAAACAGAGGGAAAAAAAAACTCCCATGAAAATGTCGGGAGACAGTTCCCCATGGATCTCTTGGGTTTCTGCAGAATTCACAGGCAGAACTAACTGCCCTTTCATTCTCATTTGTCTTCTCCCAGACTGTATATAGGGGAAGCCTTGGAAGACAGTGTTGGCGTCTCCACACGGAGCAAAGCATGGGCTTGCTTATTGTCCAGTGTAATAAAGATAACGCTTCCCTCGGGGGCTGAAGTTGACGGGTTTGCTCTGAGGCCATCATTAGATTCAAATTCTCTATACTTGGGATTCCACTGTCTGCTCTGTACCCGTTTGGGCTCTCTGCTCCACACAACGGGACTGAGGAGCAAGAGAACCAATCTGAATGTAAATCTTGTGCTGCTTGCTGTGCTGTGATTAATGAAGCCCGTTGTCTCTAATCCACGATTCTCTTGTCTTCTGCCATCATGAAGCTGACAGACCAACTTGTGAGCTTGAGAGGAGATAAAAATTCACTTTCTTCACAGTTCTTGACACAGAGCTTGTGAAAACTCTGAAATGTACTGTTGCCAGCTCAGAGGACTCAGGAATTTCTTCTGATTACTAAGTACGGGTGGCTTAGGGAAACTCACAGGAGAGGTAACACCTGAACTACATCTTGAAAGATGAGAAGTTGGCCAAGTGGGATGAATACCAGGAAGAAGAAATGAGACACAGGTATGCACATGTTTGTGAGAAGCTGGAATGTTCGAGTTCAGATTCAAGGGAGTGGGCATGGCAGGAAGTAACCTAAAAAGCAGTCTGGGACTACTCTTCAGTAAAGAAAGAAGAAAGCCTGATCTCTGGATTTTCTGCCCTACTAAATAGTCTCATGTGAACAGTCTCACTTTATTAGTACAGGAGTTTTTTTAGGTGTTACTAGCCTATTGGAGAAGGAAATGGCAACCCACTCCAGTGTTCTTGCCTGGAGAATCCCAGCGATGGGGGACCCTGGTGGGCTACCGTCTATGGGGTCACACAGGGTCGGACATGACTGAAACGACTTAGCAGCAGCAGCAGCAGCAGCCTATTTGAAGAAATTCAGTCTCAGAAACTTTAACTTCTCTAAGAATAATCAGTTAATAAATACTAGAATGATGATATAAAACCAATGCTCTTTCTTTCAGCCACTCTGAGGAGCTTTTGATTCTTATTCTGTAGGTAGCATTAGGAACCATCTGTTTTTCGCTGCTGTTGTTTGTTCATTTTCCTTTTTCTTTCAGGTCAGGGTATCCTAATTAAGAACATCATAGTTGGACAATTTAGAAGCAGCATGAGGTTTTTGAATAGGGGTAATCTGGCAAGAGTGAGTAGTTACAAGATAATTTTAAGGATGCACTTGAGCATTTTTTGATGATTCAGCGGATGTTGGCAATTTGATCTCTGGTTCCTCTGCCTTTTCTAAAACCAGCTTGAACATTCTGGAAGAGATGGGAATACCAGACCACCTGACCTGCCTCTTGAGAAACCTATATGCAGGTCAGGAAGCAACAGTTGGAACTGGACATGGAACAACAGACTGATTTCAAATAGGAAAAGGAGTATGTTAAGGCTGTATATTGTCACCCTGCTTATTTAATTTATATGCAGAGTACATCATGAGAAATGCTGGGCTGGAAGAAGCACAAGCTGGAATCAAGATTTCAGGGAGAAATATCAAAAACCTCAGATATGCAGATGATACCACCCTTATGGCAGAAAGTGAAGAGAAAAAAAGCCTCTTGGTGAAAGTGAAAGAGGAGAGTGAAAAAGTTGACTTAAAGCTCAACATTCAGAAAACTAAGATCATGGCATCTGGTCCCATCACCTCATGGGAAATAGGTGGGGAGACAGTGGAAACAGTGTCAGACTTTATTTTTGGGGGCTCCAAAATCACTGCAGATGGTGATTGCAGCCATGAAATTAAAAGCTTACTCCTTGGAAGGAAAGTTGTGACCAACCTAGACAGCATGTTAAAAAACAGAGACATCACTTTGCCAACAAAGGTCCGTCTAGTCAAGGCTATGGTTTTTCCAGTGGTCATGAATGGATGTGAGAGTTGGACTATAAAGAAAGCTGAGCACCGAAGAAGTGATACTTTTGAAGTGTGGTGTTGGAGAAGACTCTTGAGAGTCCCTTGGACTGCAAGGAGATCCAACCAGTCCATGCTAAAGGAGATCAGTCCTGGGTGTTCATTGGAAGGACTGATGCTGAGACTGAAACTCCAATACTTTAACCACCTCATGCGAAGAGCTTACTTATTGGAAAAGACCCTGATGCTGGGAGGGATTGGGGGCAGGAGGAGAAGGGGACGACAGAGGATGAGATGGCTGGATGGCATCACCGACTCGATGAACATGGGTTTGAGTAAACTCCAGGAGTTGGTGATGGACAGGGAGGCCTGGCGTGCTGCGATTCATGGGGTCGCAAAGAGTCAGACACGACTGAGCGACTGAACTGAACTGAACTGAACTGAACATTTTTAAGGGGCCTGGAACTGGGTATGTGGAGAAGAGACTAATTAATGGACTTTGGAAATGTAGTATATAATGAAGATGAAATGATTTTAAAAAGGCACAGAGTTTATAGCTGGAATGACTCTATAATTTCAGTTAACTGAAATAGATGATTCTAGTTAAGGAATCTTGAGGGACAACATTATTAAGTTCATGAAACAAGTGAGATGACAAACAGTACATTTCTTTTTTAATTTTTTAATTAATTTATTTTAATTGGAGGCAAATTGCTTTACAATATTGTGGTGGTTTTTGCCATACACTGACACGAATCAGCCACGGGTGCACCCCCTCCCACCTCCCTCCCCACCCCATCCCTCTGGGTCATCACAGGGCACTACCTTTGCATGCCCTGCTTCATGCACTGAACTTGGACTGGTCATCTATTTCACATATGGTCATATACATGTTTCAGTGCTATTCTCTCAAGTCATCCCACTCTCGCCTTCTCACACAGACTTCAAAAGTTTGTTGTTTATCTCTGTGTCTCTTTTTCTGTCTTGCATATAGGGTCATTGTTACTATCTTTCTAAGTTCCATATATATGTGTTAGTATACTGTATTGGTGTTTATCTTTCTGACTTACTTCACTTTGTATAATGGGCTCCAGTTTCATCCATCTCATTAAAACTGATTCAAATGTATTCCTTTTAATGGCTGAGTAATATTCCGTGGTGTATATGTACCACAGCTTCCTTATCCATTCGTCTGCCGATGGGCATCTAGGTTCCTTCCATGCCCTGGCTATTATAAGCAATGCTGCAATGAACACTGGGGTACACGTGTCTCTTTCAGATCTGGTTTCCTCAGTGTGTATGCCCAGAAGTGGGATTGCTGGGTCATATGGCAGTTCTATTTCCAGTTTTTTAAGAAATCTCCACACTGTTTTCCATAGCGGCTGTGCTAGTTTTCATTCCCACCAACAGTGTAAGAGTGTTCCCTTTTCTCCACACCCTCTCCAGCATTTATTGCTTGTAGACTTTTGAATGGCAGCCATTCTGACTGGCGTGAGATGGTACCTCATTTTGATTTTGATTTGCATTTCTCTAATAATGAGTGATGTTGAGCATCTTTTCATGTGTTTGTTAGCCATCTGTGTGTCTTCTTTGGAGAAATGTCAAACAGTATAAGTTTTGGAATAAGAAACGTTCAGTTTTTCATTGAGTAGGCAAATTATTGTTTTCATTGGTAACTACAGTCTAATAATTAAAATTATAAAATCTTGCAGAGACAGCATTTAACAAAGGTGTTTACCTCCCAGCAAGAAACAAAAACACATGCGAAATGTTACTGAGTTGGTGGCCTGGACCTGTGCTGGGGACCTAACCAGGGCTTGAGACCCCTTGTTCCAGCCTTGGAGGTTCTTCTTCTGCTCACACAGCCAGTAACGAAATGAATGCTGAGACTGAAACAGCACAAGTTTTATTCATTGTTGAAAGAACGCTGAAGCAGAAACTTAGTTTGCAAATTAACTTCTCAATTCAGTTGGGATAGAGGCACCACATGAGTATGAGGGTCACAATAACGGAGAGGGAACTGGAAAGAGTGGGAGGAGCATTCGTGACCTATCTGAGAACAAAAGTGTGGTTTGGACCACACTTTCATGGAGCTGATGCAGCACTGTTCTTCCAGCTTTGTGTGAGCTCCTCCCATCGTCATGGATTTAATTGCCAACCATCATGGCACTGGTGGATGCCTCATTCAGCATGCTGACATTATTATGACAAGTGTATAATGAGGATGCAATCTAATGGATATCAGATCTTCTGCAAATTTGGGCCTAGTTGGTTCTAATTTGTTGTTGTGCAGTTGCTCATTCATGTCTGACTCTTTGTGACCCCATGGATTATAGCATGCCAGGCTTTCCTGTCCTTCACTATCTCCCAGAACTTGTTCAAATTCATCTCCATTGAGTTAATGATGCCATCAAACATCTCATTCTCTGTTTCCCCCTCCTCCGGCCTTCAATCTTTCCTAGCATCAGGGTCTTTTCCAGTGAGTTGGCTCTTCGCATCAGGTGGCCAAAGTATTGGAGTTTCAGCTTCAGTATCAGTCCTTCCAATGAATATTTAGGACTGATTACCTTTAGGATGGACTGGTTGGATCTCTTTGCAGTCCAAGGGACTCTCAAGAGTCTTCTCCAGCATCACAGTTCAAAAGCATCAACTCTTTGACACTCAGTCTTCTTTATGGTCCAACTCTCACATCTGTACATGTCTACTAGAAAAACCATAGCTTTAACCATATGGAGCTTTGTCAGCAAAGCAATGTCTCTGATTTTTAATATGCTGTCTAGGTTCGTCATAGCTTTTCTTCCAAGGAACAAGTGTCTTTTAATTTCATGATTCTAACTAATTCTTGTTTTCCTTTTTGCAGCTTCTTCCAACTTAGAAACTTAGATAAAAGCAACTGGTTTCCATTTGAGGGAGGTGTATGATTGCAAAGCAACAGAGTTGGTAACAAATAGACTTTGTAAGAAGGATTAGAATGCTAATTTATCCACTCCACCTTTTACTGTATTTCATTAAATATAACTAGTAATATTATTACGTGGCTTGTGGCTCAGGTGGTAAAGAATCTACCAGTAATGCAGAGAGACAGGTTTGATCCCTGGGTCGGGAAGATCCCCTGAATGAGGAAATGGCAACCCACTCCAATATTCTTGCCTGGAGAATCCCATATTATTTCAGTTTTTCACTTAAATAATGGTATCTCTCCCCAACTAAACAATTATGATTCAAGACAATGGAGGGATTTTCTTCTTTTTAACACCCTCTCATCATTTCTCTTTGGAGAAGGCAATGGCAATCCACTTCAGTACTCTTGCCTGGAAAATCCCATGGACTGAGGAGCCTGGTAGGCTGTAGTCCATGGGGTCGCTAAGAGTTGGACACGACTGAGCCATTTCACTTTCATTTTTCACTTTCACGCATTGGAGAAGGAAATGGCAACTCACCCCAGTGTTCTTGCCTGGAGAATTGCAGGGACGGGGGAGCCTGGTGGGCTGCGGTCTCTGGGGTCACACAGAGTCGGACACGACTGAAGCAACTTAGCAGCAGCAGCACCAGCAGCATTTCTCTCTGAAACTCGCTCCAAAAGTTGAGTTCTGGAAAACATCTGAAGCAAGGATTGCTTGCGAGGAGGAAAAAGACAAACATTTCTGTAACTTGGGTAATTGACTTGACTTATTTCTTAAATAAAGCTCGAATGATTTATACCACCTGTGGATTTAACTGTATTTCTCCTATAATTAAAAAAAAATGTAGCTTTTCTTGAAAATGAAAATGAAAAGTTTTCTTTACAAAACTTTTTTCTCAAGTCTAAAGATTTTGTATATGCACACAGCAAGTTTTAGATCACTGTTTAATCAGAGCTCTGGTTAACTGACTGATTCACTATCACCACTAATGCCAGGATAACATTTCTCACTTTTTAATAGAGACGACTGGCTGAATGTAAACCAAAGTTTGTTCATTCTGATACATTGTTAATAACCAACTCATTCTCAAGTTTTTTTTTTTTTTTTCCTGTGTGTGTGCAAACCACAAGGAAATACAAGAAAGAGAGAGAGAAAGAGAACTGTTACATGGTGTGTGTGTGTTAGTCACTTCAGTTCAGTTCAGTTCAGTTCAGTTCAGTCGCTCAGTCGTGTCCGACTCTTTGTGACCCCATGGACCGCGGCACGCCAGGCCTCCCTGTCCATCAGCAACTCCCGGTGTTTACTCAAACTCATGTCCATCGAGTCGGTGATGCAATCCAGCCATCTCATCCTCTGTCGTCCCCTTCTCCTCCCGCCCTCAATCTTTCCCAGCATCAGGGTCTTTTCAAAGGAGTCAGCTCTTCACATCAGGTGGCCAAAGTATTGGAGTTTCAGCTTCAACATCAGTCCTTCCAGTGAACACCCAGGACTCCTGTCCTTTAGGATGGGTGCCCTAAGGAGCTCTGGGGAGGCAATGTCTGGTCCCAAGGTCATCTTTTGTGTTTTCCGCCTGGGCCTTGGGCAGCCTGTGTGGGGAAGCAGTCAATAATCCAAATCAACCTGCTTTATGGGCACGGCTCTCAGTCAGTTGTGGAAGGTGGTGAGATCTTCTTGAGGTCCTTGGTCTATAGTGGCCAGCTGCCTATAATTAACAGGTTTTAGTTTACATTTACATTGTTTACATTTAGTTTACATTGTTTTATGCCCTCAACCAGGCAGAAGAGAAAGTGGTCCATCCAGGTTAACTTCAAGCAGCAGATAGACCCAAGGCTAGGCATTTACAACTAGTCTCCTGTTTGCATTTCTTGGGGCAAGAAAAAGATGGAGTTTAGCCTGGACACTTAAAGCTAGACTCCTGTTTGCATTTCCTAAAACAGGAGTTAGATGGGCCCCAGGTTAGATATTTACAGCCAGCCTCCTGTTTGCTCTCCAAAATAGAAGTAACAATGAAAGCAGAGTAAATAGCCAGGTTTTGTCTCCTGTAGAAACCTTAAGATAACAGCTATGCCAGGTGTGAAGAAGGGCTAAACCTCGTTTGAGTAAAGGATCAAGAGGTCATATGTTTCCCGTGCTAGGGGTGAGGGAGACATGTGGGTTGCCAAGGAGTCCAATACAACTGAGTGACTAAACAGCAAGAAAGGCTCCTTGGGGAGGGGAAGAAGGGGTTGCTGCTCAGGCCCTAAGTCGTGCCCGACTCCTTGTGACCCTGTGGGCCGCAGCACACTGGACTTCCCTGTCCTTCTCTGTTTCTCGGAGTTAGCTCAAACTCATGTCCATTGAGTTGGTGATGTCATCCAACCATCTCATCCTCTGTCACCCCCTTCTCCTCCTGCATTCAAACTTTCCCAGCATCAGGGTCTCTTCCCCTGAGTCAGCTCTTTGCATCAGGTGGCCAAAGTACTGGAGCTTCAGCATCAGGCCTTCCAATAAATATTCAGAGTTAATTTCCTTTAGGATTGACTGGTGGGATCTCCTTGCAGTCCAAGGGACCCCCAAGAGTTTTCTCTAGCACCACAGTTTGAAAGCATCAATTCTTTGGCTCTCAGCCTTCTTTATGGTCCAACTCTCATATCTGTACATAACTACTGGAAAAACCATAGCTTTGAGTATATGGATCTTTGTTGGCAAAGTGATGTCTCTGCTTTTTAACACGCTGTCTAGGTTTGTCACAGTTTTTCTTCCAAGGAGCAGGCATCTTTTAATTTTGTGGCTGCAGTCACCATCCACAGTGATGTTGGAGACAGAGAAAATAAAATCTGTCACTGTTTCTATTTTTTCCCCATCTATTTGTCATGAAGTGATGGGACCAGATGCCATGACCTTAGTTGTGTTTTTTTTTTTAATATTGAGTTTTAAGCCAGCTTTTTCACTCTCCTCCTTCACCCTTCTCATGAGGCTCTTTAGTTCTTCCTCACTTTCTGCCATAAGGGTGGTTTCATTTGCATATCTGAGGTTATTGATATTTTTCCTGCAATACTGATTCTAGCTTGTAAGTCATCTAGCCCAGGGTGTTGCATGATGTGCTCTGCATAGAAGTTAAATAAGCAGGGTGACAATATACAGCCTTGACATACTCACTTCCCGATTTTGAACCAGTCCATTGTTCCATGTCTGCTTCTAACGGTTGCTTCTGTCTTGCATACAGGCTTCTCAGGAGACAGGACAGGGCACACCTCATAATATGTGATGCTAATTCATGATCCCATAGGCCTTTGGGCTGGAATCCATCTTGGAAAAAAAAGTTGAGCTCAAATGTCAGGAAGGGTCCTAAGATCAAAGGTCATGTTTAGATGCCTAAATTTGTCTAGCAATGTAAGACAAAAGTCATAAAAATTATAATCATATTTAGCATTCATTTAATCCCATGTAGTTAATTTTTGTTCTCTTTGAGTCCAGTTTTTCCATTAGTTTTGTTGACCTTGTCTGATGATTGAGGATGACAGAGACGGTGATGATTTCAAGATGTTTGTGAGGTTTTTGTTAAGGTTTATGTAATTTGCCCAGTGAAGTGGTTACCTTGATCACTGGAGATTGTAGAAAGTATACCCCAAGTGGAAAACACATTTTCTAGCCATTTCTTTTTCTTTGTGAGGGCATTGATAGTTTCCAGTGAATGGTGTCAGATTCGTGATCTCTGAAAGAGAAGAAGTACCTTCGGGACCAGGGGCCAGGCTTGATCACTCAAGAGCTTTTGTGTGGCAGAATTTTATTAAAGTAAGAAAATGGACAGAGGAAGTTTCTGACATAGGCATCAGAAGGGGGACAGAGAGTGCCCCCCTGCTAGTCATATCAAGGCCTTATATACTTTTACCAGATCCGCTCCCACCACATGCATCTTAAATTAACAAGATTGGAACTAGCAATAGGAAGGTCTCACCAGAAGGCTGTTGTTAAGGAGAAACATGTCCTGAACAAGACACCTTTTGGGGACTTCCCTGGTGGTCCAGTGGCTAAGACTCTGAGAGGGAGCTCAGGTTTGATCCCTGGCCAGGGAATTAGATCCCACATGCTGCAACTAAGACAGAAATGAATAATAAATATTATTTTTAAAAAGATACATTGTTATATTGACTAAGACAAAGCAATGTAGAAAAAAAGCTTGTCCCTTTCTCCTCCTTGAGAGTTCGGGACCCCTTTCTCCTCCTCAGGGACCCCAGACTTCTTATCAACTTGCCTAGGAATTGACTCTCTCGTTATCAGCCCTACAGGCAAGGAAGGCTTTAACTCATCAAATAAATAAATGAAGTTTGCCAGGGAGCTGGGACAAGCCAAGTGGCCATCTTGATTTCCCATGCCCCTGACTATTTGATTTACAGTTCTTGTTTACGCATTTAAATTCTCTGATTTAGGAGTAGACTGTTGCCAGGCTACAAGGACATCAGGATAGCAAAAGTCTGACAATGAGGGGTTAATCTTTTCATAGAAATGGTCGAGAAAAACTGCCTTCTCTTAACAGAGAGAGAAAGAAGTCGAATTCCAGCACTGTATTACCTCATTATTAATAACAAAATTCAATTACCTAATTAAATTCAATCTAGTCTTAATCCTGACAATGTACAGATTTTTTTCTCAAAGTTCCTTTTTCACAAAGCTTCTTTACTTTCTGGATCCTTATTAATTTGTCCTATCTTTTCCCCATGCATAGGGTTTCCCAATAGCTGACAGCTCAATGGTAAAGAATCCTCCAGCAATGAAGGAGACTCAGCAGATGCAGGTTGGACCCCTGGGTCAGGAAGATCCCCTGGAGGAGGCAGCCAGCTGTATGACAAAATTCTCCTTTTTACCTCAACAAAGGAATCTCTAGTCTACATACCTTCTCTTAAGGACAACATATCCTACTTGTTTGAAACACTGAAATGCTTCCCTTATCATTTAGCAGCTTTAATTATGTGTTATAATTTTTTAAACTTTAAAAGACCTTAACAAGACTGAGAAACAAGTAACTGAACTATTATAGTAGCATTTTCTGATTAGCAAATTTAAGAAAAGATACTTGAAATTTGTATTTGTCTTTGACAACTCAAGTGTTAAATTACCTACCCCCCTTTTTCTGAAGAATTGATGCTTTTGAACTGTGGTGTTGGAGAAGATTCTTGAGGGTCCGTTGGACTGCAAGGAGATCCAACCAGTCCATCGTAAAGGAAGTCAGTCCTGAATATTCATTGGAAGGACTGATGCTGAAGCTGAAACTTCAATACTTTGGCCACCTGATGTGAAGAGCTGACTCATTTGAAAAGACCCTGATGCTGGGAAAGATTGAGGGCAGGAGGAGAAGGGGATGACAGAGGATGAGATGGTTGGATGGCATCACCGACTCAGTGGACATGGGTTTGAGTAAACTCCCGGAGCTGGTAATGGACACTGGCGTGCTGCAGTCCATGGGGTCGCAAACAGCCGGACACGACTGAGCAACTGAACTGAACTGAACTGAATTGAACTCCCTTTTCAAAATTTCCATTTTAAAAAGATGGGGTGGTAAGGTTTCTGGATGACTAGGTAGAACATTTGCATCTCAAAACCATAGGAGGAGAAAGGCAACTTCCCTGTAGAAAGGTGTCTTTGTTTCCACAAAGCCAGAAAAATTGTTTGTTTGTTTGTTTGTTTTTTGCAATACTTACAAACCTCTTAGATAAGTAGGAGAGGTTTCAGGAGTGGTAAAAGTGTCTTGCCTGGAGAATCCCATGGACGGGGAGGATCCTGTCAGGCTACAGTCCATGGGGTCGCAAAGAGTCGGACATGACTGAGCGACTTCACTTCTTCACTTCAAAAGTGTTGGTGAGCTTTGATTAGTCAAGGAAAGAAATAGGAGCCAGTGGGAGAAAAAGCTTCCTGAGCCCCAGGGCCTAAATTCTTCAGAGAGGGAGGGAGGGGACCTAGGCACTAAGCCAAGGAAACAGATTACCGTTGTCTTGGGAACAAAAAGAAGAAAAACAAACAGAGCTGAAGAGGTAGGGCGGGAGTGCCCCAAGACAATGGTAAGCAGGGCAAAGCTTGCCTCAGGATATGGTTTTTGAGACATTGAGAAGGGCTGCCTCTTCGAAGAAGTAAAAGAGGCAACCCCTGACCTGCTGCAGGGTTGTCAAGGAGGCTCATGATCCATCGATGGTCCGAGAGGTTAGACGAGCAGGCAGACACGGGGGAAATCCAGGACAGCAGGGAGGTGTGCCGTGCCAGGACGCTTCCTGGGCCATAGGTCTGCAAGCCTGCTGAGTCTGACCGCTGAGGACTGGAGGGTAAACCTGGGGGAGGGTGCATGGAGTCCCCCAGGTTGGGCCCTCAGTGCAGTTCCAGCATCCTGGAACAAGACTGGAAGTAAGAGTGAGTAGTGAAAATTTGATCAAATCTAGGAGAACAAGTTTTGGGTGCAACAGAAATGAATAGGTTTAATTGCTTTCAAAGGGGAGATACAGTGCCCCCTGGGAGAACTTGGTGGGAGCTTTACAGCAATGAAAAGACCCTGATGCTGGCAAAGATTGAAGGTGGGAGGAGGAGGGGATGACAGAGGATGAGACGGTTGGATGGCATCACCCACTCAGTGGACATGAGTTTGGGTGGATTCCAGGAGTTGGTGATGGACAGGGAGGCCTGGCATGCTGGAGTCCATGGGGATGCAAAGAGTCAGACACGATTGAGTGACTGAACTACACAGCAGTGATTCAAGAGTGGGGTTGCTGTTGAGGATCTCCACTGCTTTAATCTGGTCTTAGGTAGTCTCCTAATAAAAGGGCTTCCCAGGTGGCTCAGTAGTAAAGAATTCACCGGCTAATGCAGGAGATGTGGGCTTAATCCCTGGGTCGGGAAGATCCCCTAGAGAAGGAAATGGCTGCCCACTCCAGTGTTCTTGCTTGGGAAATCCCATGGACAGAGGAGCCTGGCCGGCTACAGCCCATGGGGTCGCAGAAGAGTCAAACAGGACTTAGGGACCAAAACAGTCTCCTATTGAGCTTTTCTGTTCCTTTAATCTGGCCTCAGGTGGACTTCTCTGAAATGAAAAACACATCTTCCATCTGTTGGGTTCTGTGAAGATACTGTTTTGTGTACCCTTAGGTGGAACTAGGACCTTGCCCCAAGGCTGCACTATTTCTTGCTGATCCTCCCTTGTCTCTGCATTCCTTCCCTTTTCTGATTAGCAAACTGTTTGAAAAGCTTCTGCACCCAGGAGCCCCACAGGGTCCTGCTCAATTTCAGTGGGAAGAGAGGGCTGGGCTTTGGGAGCCACAGAGGGGAAGTCACCTGAGAGAGTTGCCAGTTACTTGCAGTGTGGCCTTAATTTGGGTGTCAGAGGTCGTCTCAGTGGGTCGTCTCAAGTCCAGAGAAAGTGAAGTCGCTCAGCCGTATCCTACTCTCTGCGACCCCATGGGCTGTAGCCCGCCAGGCTCCTCCGTCCATGGGATTTTCCAGGCAGGGATACTGGAGTGGGTTACCATTTCCTTCTCCAGGGGATTTTCCCGACTCAGGGATTGAACCCGGGTCTCCCGCACTGCAGGCAGACTCTTTACCGTCTGAGCCACCAGGGAAACCCAAGTCCAAAGAGACAGGAATGAAGGAAAATGAGAAAGATCAAGGGAAGAAAAGCCTTGGCTTCAGTGGGCTCCTTCATGGTTGGAAATCGCATTTCCACCTAGTCCCAAGGGCAGAGTCATGGGATATGCACATCCAACTTTAATACCTATAACCTATTAATTCTCCAAAGGACTGAAACCAATTTACATTTCCATCATCAGGATATGAGATTGTTTTTCTGTACATTCTTACTGATACTTGTTATTCAGTGTATTAATTTTTTAAAATTCTGATTAATGTGAATAGAATTTCAATGTGGTTGCTATTTTTATCACTGAGTTTGAATACCAAAAATAAAACTTCATTAGCCATTTGGCTTCTTATTATGAATTATATTTTTATATACTTAGACTATTTTCTTTAGATTGCTTGCTTTTTATTTTATTTTTTCAAAAATTTACTTTGATACTAATTCTTTGAAAGCTACACATTTCCAAATCTTATTTAGACAATGGCTTGATTTTTCATTTTGTTCTTGGTATTGTTTGCCTCATAGAAACTTTAAATTTTCTTGTAGACAGATTTATTGATCTTTTCATGATTTGGAATATTTGAGTCTTATTTTTTAATTGGGATATACTTGACATACAATATTATGTAAGTTTAAGGCACATAACGTGTTGATTTGACACATTTTTATATTTCAATATGATTACCGCTGTAGTGTCAGCTAACACCTCCACTATCTCACACATTATTGTGTGTGTGTTTGTGTGGTGAGAGCATTTAAGATCTAGTCTCTTAGCAACTTTGAAGCATATAATACAGCATTGATAACTATAATAGCAAAGTTGTGCATTAGCACTTCAGAGCTTATCATCTTTTAACTGTAAGTTTGACCAGCGTCTCCCTAATACCCCCATTTTCCAGCCTCTGGTAACCACCATTCAAGTCTCTGTTTCTGTGAGTTCAAACTTTTTAAGTTCTACATGTGAGATTATACAGTATTTGCCTTTCTCTGTCTGACTTCTATCACTTAGCATAATGCCCTAAAAGTCTATTCATGTTGCAAATGGAAGGATTACTTTCTTTCTCGTGGCAGTATAATATTGCATTATACACACACACACACACACACACACACGCACACACACATAGACACATCGCGTTTGTGTTATCTTTTCATCCATTGGTGGACAGCTGTTTCAGTAGCTTGGCTATTGTGAATAACGCTGCTATAAACATGGGGCTGCACGGACCTTTTTGATCTCCTGTCCTTGTTTCCTTTGGGTGTATTCCTAGAAGTGGAACTACTGAATAACATGGTCATTCTATTTTTCATTTTGTGAGTAACCTCCATATTGATTTCCATAGTGGCTGGACCAATTTACAGTCCCCAAATTCAACAGCACATTAAAAGGATCATATACCATGACCGAGTGGGGTTTATTTCTAGGGTGCAAGAATGCTTTAACATACACACATCAGTAAATGCAATATGCTTTCTTAACATAAAGAAAAATGAAAATTGTATAACATTTCAATAGATGCAGAAAAAACATTAGACAATATATGACACTCTTTCATGATAAAAACCATGAACAAATTGGGTATAAAAGGATATTTCCCTGGCAGTGCAGTGGTTAAGACTTCATACTTTCACTGTAGAGGGCAAGGGTTTGATCCCTGGTCAGGGAGAACTAAGATCCCACATGCTGCAGGAGGCATGGCAAATAAATAAATAAAAAGCCAAAGTGCGTATAAAATGAAGGTACCTCAATGTAATAAAAGCCTCGTATGACAAACCCATAGTTAGCATCTACTCAATGGTGAAAAGTTGAAAGCTTTTCCTCTAAGATAGTATCAGCAATTTTATTCAGCAGTGCTGTAAGTCCTCACTGGAGCAATCAGGTAAGACAAGTGGGAAAAAGGGCATCCAGGTAGGAAAGAAAGAAGTAAAATTGTCTTTGTTTGCAGATGGTGTGATCTATAGGAATTTCCTATGTTTCTATAGGAAATCCTAGAGACTCAACCAAAAAAATGTTGAAACTAGTCAATAAATTCAATAAATTTCAAGTTTTATTTTTAAAATTCCTACTGTTAATTCCTAAAAATATCACTTTTTCTTTTCTTTTGTTAGTTTTTAATGTTCTATTCTTTCAAATTAAATGAATCCATTCCTGTGAATCAAGTGGGAATCTGAACCTTTTCCATAAAAATATTTTCGTATTATATCTTGTTGAATTGCAGTGCTATTTCACTTAACAAATTCTTATATAGAGAGGGAGATCTTCCTTTCAGCTATTTGTTTTCATCTTATTTGTCTACTGTGCATTGATACTCGCTGTTTAAATTAATATAAGTTTATATTGTACCTTGGTATTCAATGGGACAGGTTATTTTCTTATACTCTTCTTCCTCAGAATTACCTTAACTATTCACGATGCTTGTTGTTCAGTTGCTTATAGTGTCAGAGGAAACCTTTGAAATATACACATTCATTATTTAAAACTCTTTGTAAATGAGGATTTAATCTGATAAATATTATGTAGTATTCAAAGCAAAAAAACTGTTGTTGCTGTGCTTAGTCCTGTCTGACTCTGCAACCCCGGGGACTGCAGCACGCCAGGCCTCCCTGTCCATCACCAACTCCTGGAGTTTACTCAAACTCATGTCCATTAAGTCAGTGATGCCATCCAACCAACTCATCCTATGTCGTCCCCTTCTCCTCCTGCCTTCAGTCTTTCCCAGCATCAGGGTCTTTTCTAATGAGTCAGCTCTTCTCATCAGGTGGCCAAAGTACTGGAGCTTCAGCTTCAGCATCAGTCCTTCCAACAAATATTCAGGGTTGATTTCCTTTTGGATTAACTGGTTTGATCTCCTTGCAGTCCAAAGAACTCTCAAGAGTCTTCTCCAACACCACAGTTCAAAAGCATCAATTCTTTGATGCTCAGCCTTATTTAGGGTCCAACACTCACATCCATACATGACTACTTGAGAAACCATAGCTTTGACTAGACGGACCTTTGTTGGCAAAGTGATGTCTCTGCTTTTTAATACACTGTCTAGATTTGTCATAGCTTTTCTTCCAATGAGCAAATGTCTTTTAATTTCATGGCTGCAGTCACAGTCTGCAGTGATTTTGGAGCCTAAGAAAATAAAATCTGTCACTGTTTACACTTTTTCCATATTTGCCATAAAGTGATGGGACTGGATGCCATGATCTTAGTGTTCTTAATGTTGAGTTTTAATCCACCTTTTTCACTCTCCTCTTTCACCCTCAATAAAGAGACTCTTTAGTTCCTCTTCACTTTCTGACAAATTAGAGTGGTATCATCTGCGTATCTGAGGCTGTTGATATTTCTCCTGGCAATCTTGATTCCAGCTTGTGATTCGTCCAGCCAGCATTTCACATGATGTACTTTGCATAGAAGTTAAGTAAGCAGTGTGACAATATATAGCCTTGATGTACTCCTTTCCCAATTGTGAACTAGTCTGTTGTTCCATGTCTGGTTCTGGCTCTTGCTTTTTAACCTACATTACAGATTTCTCAGGAGGCAGGTCAAGTGGTCTGGTATTCTCATCTGTTTAAGAATTTTCCACAGTTTGTTGTGATCCACACAGTCAAAGGCTTTATTTAGCATTGTCAATGAAGCAGAAGTACATGTTTTCCTGGAATTCCCTTACTTTTTCTTGATCCAATGGATGTTGGCAATTTGATCTCTGGTTCTTCTGTCCTTTCTAAATCCAGCTTGTACATCTAGAAGATCTCAGGTCACATGCTGTTGAAGCCTGGCTTGAAGGATTTTGAGCATGACCTTGCTAGCCTGTGAGATAAGCACCATTGTAGGAGAGTCTGAACATTCTTTGGCCATGCCTTTCTTTGGGCACTTGTTTGTTAGTTTGTTTCTTCTTTCTCTCTTTGGGAATTCTTTCTTAGTGGTAGTAAAATCTTATATGTTAAGTTCTTCATAAGAAATTTTGCTTTTATTCCCCAAATTATTAGCCAGATAACTGCACTTTTTAATCCTCCACCTTTTCACACTGAAAGTCTACTTTTTGCAAAGATGGCATCCCTGTATACGTTTTCAGTTTCTGCCATTTGGCTGGATGGCATCACCAAACGTGATGAATGTGGGCAAACTCTGGGAGATGGTAAGGGACAGGGAGACCTGGCATACTGCAGTCAAAGAGTCAGACACGGCTGAGAGACTGAACAACAAGACCACTCAACAGTCTTTCTACCTTCCCAGATCTTGACTTCTCAAATAAGGGATCATTGGTTCAGTCCCTCAGAATGTACAACTTATTTCCAGAGGTGTCTGTAGCCTGCTCAAGACCTGTGGAGGTATTGGGTTGGCCAAAAAGTTTGTTATGATTTTTCTGTAACATTTTATGGAAAACTTGAACAAGCTTTTTGGCCCAACTGAATAAAATTTTCATTGTTTATTTTTCTCCCATTTTCACTGTATTAGCAATTCTTCTGCATAGCTTTGATACTGACAATTTCTTAGCATTAAGTTATAATCTTATTTTCTAATTTTTGTTCTATTTTTATTTATTAGTATTTAGTGAGGATTTGAGGGGCTGTTTCATTAATAAATAATTTTTAACTGAATGTCAAGAACGTTTTTTCTAAGAAATTATTTTGCAATTATGGTCTTAATATTGTATATAGGCCTTATATAAGTTGCTATACCTTCTTTTATAATATTAATTAAATTCTAAAATTTGCTTTGTTTTCCATAGGTAGTGAAGTCCTTATTTTGATAGTGAGGTTTTGAGCAGTTAAATGTAACTATGTGGTCATTTCTCATGTATACAAATGTATAATAGTCTTGCCCCCACACAAAATGTTCAGCTTACCTTTTATCATACTTGAAATATTAAGACATTTAGGGATAATATGTTCATCTAGTAAAGAGAAAAAAAATTCCTCTGACTGGAGAGTTGTAATCATTTTCAGAAATTTCTGTCTGCTGAGAATTTCTGTGACCAGAGGTATTTGCTCTTTGCTGACACTATTTAAAGGCCTTTAAAAGATTCAAACTTTTATGAATGCAATTTCATGCCTAGCTTAAGCAAATAATCTATTTTAATGCCTTTTATAGGACTTAAACTTTAGTTCCTTTTTAAAATTTATGATTAAAATCATTAGCCTACAGGCATCTTGACCCTTGGGCAGATGGGAATTCATCTACACTTAGCTAGTCAAGAATGATAGATGAGTCCTTATTACAACTTGCTTCATGGTGTGGACAAACTTTGATAGTGCTTTTATTATCCCTATAGTATCCCTATGTCTGTATAAAGCCTTCTATATTCATACATAGGAGGGCCACCGTGAGATGACATATTGTTTAATAATCTGTGTAGCTACTCTACTTATGATCATTTATAAGAGTTTTTCCAATCCCAGGAAAAATAAATAGTTATTAACAAGCCTAGAGCTGGTTATATGTCCTTATTTCGCTCTCTCTCTCTTATGGATGCATACAACCTAACTCCACCCTCACCTCTACCCATGGGTTTTAATACACAGTCTTGCTTCATTGTCATTTCCCTCTACTAGCCCAAGTCTTGAGATGTTTTTGTACTGTATTGTTTTCCATCCTTCCTGTGAAAACGTTCTTGATTTTACCCACTTGCTCTCTTTTTCAGAATTTCTACTATATCCTGCTCTCCTCTACTTCTGCTTTAGTAGAAGTCCAAGGATTATGCAGCCATGAATAAAATTGCTGGGTTGGGGAAAAAATTCAGGTAGTGGTATCAGATGGTACTAGGTCCTGCTGGCACAGTGGGCCTCATTCTTAGGTATTCAAGGGCTTCTTAACACTCTTCCCCTCGCAACTCCTTGTGCTACATAGTCTCCTTTGCCTGTGTGAAATTCACTTTTTCCTCTCACACAAGCTCGATTCACATTTCTCCTCATGCAAGCGTATCCTCACATGGAAGCCGGCTCCAGCAGGACGTCGTGGTAGATTACAGCGACTGAGGTACTGCCTAGGTGTCAAGAACTCTTGCTGAGTGCTTTAAGTGCATTCTTTCACTGCATGCATGGTAAGTCGCTTCAGTCATGTCTGACTCATTGCAACCCTGTGGACTGGAGCCCACCAGGCTCCTCTGTCCATGGGATTCTCCAGGAACGAATACTGGAATGGGCTGTCATTTCCTCCTCCAAGGGATCTTCCCAACCCAGGGATCAAACACACGTCTCTTTACATCTCCTACATTGGCAGGCAGGTTCTTTACGATGAGTGCCACCGGGGAAGCCCATTCTTTCTTTAGGGGAACACAACGAAATCTGTAACCTAGTTGAATGTTTTATTTTCATTTTACCAGTGAATAAGATATGGCTAAAAGAAGTGAAATAAAATGGAGAGTAAACAATAGATTTTAAAATATCTAATCCATTTCAGTCAGTTTAGGAAGTTTAACACTTAACCACCATACAACTTTGCTTCAATATGAGAAGGAAACGCTAAAGCCAAGGTGGGGAAGAAACATCTCCTCAGTACTCAAGGAAACATACCGCATTCATGTTGTTGATCATTAAGGTGAAGTATCCAGTCTAATGATTTAAAAGAACACGTTTTCTTAGGTCACTACCATGTATTTGAATATGTCTGTTTCGTTGCGCACTGTACTTGATATGACATAAGTCACTAACTCCTGCTGTTAGACGGCAGCAGCAGACGGTCAATGATTCAGACAGCCTGTGCTTGTCGGGAAACGAGGGCGCACACAGCATAAACCATCCCAGATATTGTAATCATGAGTAAAATTTTAATATTTTCCTGATGACTTGATTACTGCTAAACACGTGCCAAATTGGTATCACTGTACACTGAGTAAGATAAAATTGCTGTTTCCAGTTATTTCTTCCTTTTTAGTACTTTTTGACCTTTATATTTTTACTTTTCTTCCTACTCATATTTTTAGTAACACAACATTTTCAGATCTCAAGTCACTTCTTCCGTTTTGTTATTTCTGAGGTTTGTTTTGTTTTGTTCACATATTTATGTGTATGAGTAAGCTGACACTGCCATTTAAGCTAATTTTTTTTGTCCTTTTTGCCTGCTTTACTTTTTAATTAACATTCACAGAAATTCAGAGGAAACTAATGATATTTTGGAAGACATTGTGAAACATGGAAATGTGTAGAATTATGTATCTTCACCTTACATCTTTCTAAAATAGATTTAAGTTGACTTTCAGAAATACATGCAGAAGATGAAGAACAACAGTTGGTCAGAGGAAACTATGGAAGATGCAATCATGAGAGGAAAAAAATAGGAGATGGAGAGTGCAAAATGTAGACCATAAAATATAAAGATCTAATATATATTCAAAATATTCAAATATATATTTGAAACGACCCTGATGCTGGGAAAGATTGAAGGCAGAAGGAGAAGGGGACGACAGAGGCTGAGATGGTTGGATGGCATCACCGACTCAATGGACATGAGTTTGAGTAAACTCCGGGAGTTGGTGATGGACAGGGAGGCCTGGTGTGCTGCAGTCCATGCGGTCGCAAAGAGTCGGACACGACTGAGTGACTGAACTGAACTGACTGAATATATATTCATTGAACTTTAAGGAGTGCAGGAGAAAGGATATGGAGAAGAGGCAATATTTAAGGAAATAATGCCTGATAATTTCTTAGAATTGGTGGAAGATGCCAATATGCAAACACAGAGGCAAAAACATCTAAAGCAAAGCAAATAAAAATAAATCCACATCTTTTCATTATCATAAAATTTTCATTATCAGCCAGAGAAATAAGATGAAGTAGCTTCGGAAAACTTAAGGGTAACATTAAAAGATGATTTATCAACAAGTACAGTGAAAGTCAGAAGCTAATGTAATTTCAGTATAATAACTGAAATTGCCAACAGAAGATCCACCCTATAGGAAATTATAAAATATGGAAAATAAATGCTTCGAGCAGAAGGAAAATAATTTCAGATTATATTAGAAATGAGGAAATAATGAAAATCAAACCCTGTGGTACAGATATAATAAAATATAAATAGTGCTGGTAGTATAAAATTATAGTTGTAGTATAGCATTTTGCTTAAAATGCCATGATACAGAGAGAATTACTGTTAGCATATAAGGGAATGAGTGGGACAAATGAAGTTAAGAATTCTTAGGTCATTGTACTGTCCAGAAGGAAGGTAAAGTAACTGATTAAAACAGACAGTAAAACATTACATGTAAATATGTTTTTGTAGAGGAATCTCTGAAAGAAAGTCAAATGCATAATTTACAATAATAACAATAAATGCAAGAGAAGAAAGTGAAAGAGAGCAAAGAGAAAAGATGGAATATATAGAAAACAAAAATAAAATGATAAATTCATACCCAAATATATCAGGTATTATACTTAGTGTACATGAGTGAAATATTTGAGTTATGAGACAAGCATGTCATTCTGGATTAAAAAACAAAATATATATATACTACTTTCCTGAGATACATACAACTCATAAAAATACAGCTATCCTAAAAGTATGAAAAAAGACTAATCATGACAAAAGAAAACTATATAGCTGTCTTAATAGTTCATAAAGATTTTAAGAGAAAAATCAGTATTAGAGTTAAAAAATCCTTTGTAATACTAAAAGATTCAACTTATAGAGAGAGAAAGCGAAAATGAAAAGAGAAAGTCGCTCAGTCATGTCTGACTCTTTGCAACCCCACTGACTGTAGCCCACCAGGCTTCTCTGTCCCTGGAATTTTCCAGGCAAGAATACTGGAGTGGGTAGCCCTTCCCTTCCCCAGGAGATAAAGCTATATTAAATATATATGCAGTCAGTGACATAACCTCAAAATATGTAAAACCAAGATTGAGAGTTGGACAAGGAGACTCAGAAAGAAATACTGAAATCCACAGTCTTTATGGGAGATTTTGACACAATTCTCTTGGTACATAGGAGGGGAAAAAAGGAAAACAGACAAAAAAAAAAATCAGTAAAGTTAAGGAGTGTTTAAATAGCATGTTTAACACACTTCCTTCAGTGAATACACGTTAGAAAACTCATCCAACAGTTGCACAATACACATTCTGTTAAAACACAAAAGACAAGTGATGCGGGGAAACCTGGTCAACCACTTGTAAAAGAGTGAAACTAGAACACTTTCTAACACCATACACAAAAATAAACTCAAAATGGATTAAAGATCTAAATGTAAGAGCAGAAACTATAAAACTCCTAGAGGAGGACATAGGCAAAACACTCTTGACATAAATCACAGCAGGATCCTCTATGATCCACCTCCCAGAATATTGGAAACAAAAACAAAAATAAACAAATGGGACCTAATGAAACTTCCTAATTAAACAAAGGAAACTATAAGCAAGGTGAAAAGACAGCCCTCAGATTGGGAGAAAATAATAGCAAATGAAGAAACAGACAAAGGATTAATCTCAAAAATATACAAGCAACTCCTGCAGCTCAATTCCAGAAAAATAAATGACCCAATCAAAAAATGGGCCAAAGAACTAAACAGACACTTCTCCAAAGAAGACATACAGATGGCTAACAAACACATGAAAAGATGCTCAACATCACTCATTATCAGAGAAATGCAAATCAAAACCACAATGAGGTACCATCACACGCCAGTCAGAATGGCTGCTATCCAAAAGTCTACAAGCAATAAATGCTGGAGAGGGTGTGGAGAAAAGGAAACCCTCCTACACTGTTGGTGGGAATGCAAACTAGTACAGCCACTATGGAGAACAGTGTGGAGATTTCTTAAAAAACTGGAAATAGAACTGCCATATGACCCAGCAATCCCACTTCTGGGCATACACACTGAGGAAACCAGATCTGAAAGAGACATGTGCACCCCAATGTTCATCACAGCACTGTTTATAATAGCCAGGACATGGAAGCAACCTAGATGCCCATCAGCAGACGAATGGATAAGGAAGCTGTGGTACATATACACCATGGAATATTACTCAGCCATTAAAAAGAATTCATTTGAATCAGTTCTAATGAGATGGGTGAAACTGGAGCCCCTTATACAGAGTGAAGTAAGCCAGAAAGATAAAGACCATTACAGCATACTAACACATATATATGGAATTTAGAAAGATGGTAATGATAACCCTATATGCAAGACAGAAAAAGAGACACAGATGTACAGAACAGACTTTTGGACTCTGTGGGAGAAGGCGAGGGTGTGATGTTTTGAGAGAACAGCATCAAAACATGTATATTATCAAGGGTGAAACAGATCACCAGCCCAGGTGGGATGCATGAGACAAGTGCTTGGGGCTGGTGCACTGGGAAGACCCAGAGGAATCGGGTGGAGAGGGAGGGGGGAGGGGGGATCGGGATGGGGAATACATGTAAATCCATGGCTGATTCATGTCAATGTATGACAAAAACCACTACAATATTGTAAAGTAATTAGCCTCCAACTAAAAAAAAAAAAAAAAAAAAGACTGAAGGAAACCAGAGAGAAACTTGAGAGCTATGAAAAACAAGAGAGCTATTAAATATGCCAGAATACTGGAATGGGTAGCTGCTCCCTTCTCCAGGGGATCTTCCCGTCCCAGGAATTGAACCCAGGTCTCCTGCATTGCAGGCAGATTCTTTACCGTTGGAGCCACCAGGGAAACCCATTAAATATGTGGAGAAATATAAATTATATATTGTTCTTAATCTGTTTAAAAGATAGGACTCTTTAAAATGTTGTATATTAGGGATGGTATATGTAATATATATCACAAATACAGCATATTATGTTAGCTACTAAAGGAATAGGAGAGAGGAAAAAGAAAAAAATTAATATATAGGCAATTATATTCATCCTCACATAAGAAATATTTCTAACTTCTAAAGCCCTCAATAGTGTAATCTTGATTGGTCACAGTTTATTGCCTTGTGAGAGGTGACCCAAGCTTTCATTTCTGAAGGGTTGTTCCATTAGCGTCATTCCCGTAATGGGTGTTTGAATTTTCCCTTAATTTGTATCACAGAATATGGAGGTATTAAGAGTTGATCCAGGCCTTCCCTGGTAGCTCAGTGGTAAAGAATCCGCCTGCCAATGCAGGAGACATGGGTTCAATTCCTGGTCCGGGAGGATCCCTCGGGCTGTGTGGAAACTAAGCCAGCATGCCGCACTTCTGACCCCGCAGCCCCAGAGACTGCCCTCTGCAGCAAGAGGGGACACGGCCACGCGGCGTCCACTCAGCCCAACTAGAGAGCAGCGCCCGCTCTCTGCAACTAGGATGCAGCGCAGTCACAAATAAAATAAAAGCTTTTTTTTTTTTTTTTTAAGAAAAGAGTTGATCCAGTGAGCTTCTGGATTCCAGACACAGTTTCTCCTGCCCTTGTTGTGTAATAGCACCCTATCACTATTTCTGTAGTCAGGATCAATTACCCTCGTGTTTTGCCAAAAGTTTTCACTTTTGTCAAAGGTTCAATTGTTTTGTTAACAAAATTAGCCACTTGCATATACAAATGGGCTTCCCTGGTGGCTCAGCTGGTAAAGAAACTGCCTGCAATGCGGAGACCCCGGTTCAATTCCTAGGTCAGGAAGATCCTCTGGAGAAGGGAAAGGCTACCCACTCCAGTATTCTGGTCTGGAGAATTCAGGACTATACAGTCCATGGGGTTGCAAAGAGTTGGACATGAGCAACTTTCACTTTTTATATGCAAATAAATACCAATATTTGTTAGAGAATTATCTACTGTATTTTCAATATACTAACATTAAAAGAAAACAGAAATAGAAAGAGCAGAGAATACCTCCCCAAATTGGGTTTTGACCTACATCCAGATTCAAACAGGGCTGAGAAGTCCCATGTCAGGGCACATCTGGAGTCCCAGTGGGGGCAACATCCCAGGCAGCACATCAGCTCTGTGGGTAAGACTTCAAAGATTGCAGTTTGGGGTTCCCCCTTTTAATACCAGGACACAAACTCATATCATCACAAATCTGTGACCAAGTTGTTGGTTAGTTGCTCAGTCATGTCTGATTGTTTGCGACCCCATGGACCGCAGCACGCCAGGCCTCCCTGTCCATCACCAACTCCCGGAGTTTACTCAAGCACATGCTCATCGAGTCAGTGATGCCATCCAACCATCTCATCCTCTGTCGTCCCCTTCTCCTCCTGCCCCCAATCCCTCCCAGCATCAGGGTCTTTTCAAATGAGTCAGTTCTTCGCATCAGGTGGCCAAAGTATTGGAGCTTCAGCTTCAGCATCAGTCCTTCCAATGAACACCCAGGACTGATCTCCTTCAGGATGGACTGGTTGGATCTCCTTGCAGTCCAAGGGACTCTCAAGAGTCTTCTCCAACACCACAGTTCAAAAGCATCAATTTTTCAGCACTCAGATTTCTTTATCGTCCAACTCTCACATCCATACATGACCACTGGAAAAACCATAGCTTTGACTAGATGGACCTTTGTTGGCTAAGTAATATCTCTGCTTTTTAATATGTTGTCTAGGTTGGTCATAACTTTCTTCTAAGGAGCAAGCGTCTTTTAATTTCACGGTTGCAGTCACCATCTGCAGTGATTTTGGAGCCCAAAAAAATAGTCTGTCACTGTTTCCACTGTTTCCCCATCTATTTGCCATGAAGTGATGGGACCAGATGCCATGATCTTAGTTTTCTGAATGTTGAGTTTTAAGCCAGATTTTTCACTCTCCCCTTTCACTTTCATCAAGAGGCTCTTTAGTTCTTTTTCACTTTCTGCCATAAGGGTGGTGTTGATTTAGGGAAACGCATCATAATTTCTGTCTGACTTCACTGCTTTTTCACTTCTTTAAAAACGTTTCTGTATCATACCAATTCTCCTTCCACTGTTTGCTTTAGTCTCAGTGCCCATGTCAGAGAAGGGTCCACGTTGTGAAAGAAGCCAAAAGCAGTCTTGAACCCTTCTACCAGATATTCTAGTGTCAATTTTTTTGATCAACCTGTTACTTCTTCCTCCTTGTCTGGTCCTGGTTTGGAAGCCCCAAACCATCAAGTTTTGTCCTGAACCCTTCCTCTCCTCCACTCCCCCCCCCCCACCGCCATATCTATAATGTCTTTCATAATTCCCTTGATAGCTCTGTTGTAAATTGTGTGAAATTATGCACAACATGTGGACACAGTTTTCTCCAGTATAATTTTATTGTTGGGAGTTTGCTGGCTTTCACAGCCTTTTTGGTAACAAATATGACCTCTTCAGTGGTATAATCCTTCTGGACTTTCACAATGTTCTATCAGAGTTCTCTTCCATACATTAACAGTCTTTCCATAGAGGACCATGAGTGCCAAGCCTTAAAGCTCTTTATGACCCCTCGATCTAGAGGCCGGAATTAGAGATATTGTGTTTGGGGGCAAGAAGACCACTTCAGGGTCTTCAGTGTTGAACTCATAGGGTTCTGGATGACCAGTGGCATTGTCCAAAAAAAAAAAAACTTCAAAAGGCAGTCCCCTGACTGGCAAAGTACTTCCTGACTTCAGGGACAAAGCGCTGATGGGACCAATTCAGAAAATGGGTTCCCAATGTCCAGGCCTCCTTATTGTACAACCAAAAAATGGCAGCTGGTGCTTTTCTTTTCTCTTCAAGACTTGGGGATTCACAACCATATAGATCAGGGAAGTCCTGATCAGACACCCAACCGCAGTTGCACAAAACACAGACTTTATCTGTCTGCCCTAAATCCTGGTGCTCTCTCCTTATTAACAAATGTCTTTTGTGACCTTTCTCCCCACTCTCTCCCCCAAATAGGGCATATTCATCTTCCTTAAAAACCTATTCAGGCAGATATCCTTTTTCCTCAATGCCTTTTTTAATGACATCTGGGAACTGTTCTCCTGTTACCTTGACATTTTTTAAGCCAAACTTCTTTCTAAAACTATAAAACCATCCTTTGCTGGTATTAAATTCTCCAGCTTTAGACCCTTCACCTTCCTTTTGCTTTAAGTTGTCTTATGACTTCACCTTTCCTTGAATCATATTTTAGTCTATAAGTATGCCATTCTGTTAGTAATCCTGCACTCACATAAAAGCTACATTTTCAATATAGATTAAAAAAGATATTTCACAGTTGCAGACCTCAATCTACCGTACACATCAAGCAGTTCAACCTTTTCTTGTAATGTCATGACTTTTTCTGCTTCTTAGGGGCACTTCCATCATCACTAGTGTCATTTCATATGGATCCCACAGTGTTATTTAAGGTTTATGGTGTTGCACTAAATACTATGAAAAATATGTGAAAACTGTGAGAAATTACTTTTTAATGCCACACGCAATTTACTGGAGATGAACTTCTCACTTTGTTGATTAGCATCACATGGTGGTTTAAGCAGATACTTATAACACGAGCTCATAGCAATAGCAACAGGAGGTGGCTATGAAATTATTATAGTAGTACAGTATATATTACAGTTAATTTTATGAAGTTATCATTTAATATCACACATTTACATTTGTTTACATGTATCTACTGGGAAAAACTTCATATACAGTGTGTAAATGTTTGTGTGCATAAGTTTTGATAAATTTTAAGTTTTGTAAGAGATTTGTGTATATTTCATGGTAATAAATGATAGACTAGTGTCGACATATAGTTTATGTTTTCATGGCATACATAACTTTTTATTAATTTTTTTATGTTTCTAGGCTATGTGGTTTGTGAGTTTTTTCAAATTATTGGAAATCTCAAAAATTTTACCAATATGTATTATTGAGAAAAATTCATGTGTAAGTGGACCCATTCAGTTCAAACCCATGTCGTTCAAGATGGGTTTCTCTCGCTACATCACACACACACACATATATACATATACTGTATATATACATATACACACACATATATACTGTATATATACATATACACATATACATATAATTGTATATATATGTATACTGTATATACATGTACAGTTGTGTATGTATATGTGTGTGTGTGATGTATAGAGAGAAACAACCACAAACTTTACAGAAGAGGAAATAGAAAAAAAAATTTCTTTTCCTGAATTCTTTCAAAATAAGTTGCAGATCTCATGGGTCTTGATACTTCATGATGCTGACCGAGAATGTTGGTCGTTAAAAGAGACTCCATGCTGGCAGAGTAATTGACGCTGAAATGTTGACCCTAAAGTAGGGCTGCTTTTACACAATGGGAGCAAGGAAGAATATGCACTGTGGCCGCATAATCCACAAAATTATCAGCAGACTTATTCTTCATACCACCCTGTCCAGTTATGGTGGTAAATGGACAAGTTCAGTAGCCACAGCCTGAGAAGGGCATCACAACTGGAAGCTTAGACATCTCAGATGATAAGGGGATAAAGTGAACAGAAAGTTCCAGACTCAAAGAAACAGCATTTGAAACTGAAGTGAGGTAAATCTAACTAATGAAAGTAACGGCTATTTTTCTCAAGTAATAAGCAAATGAAAATAATTGATCCAAGAATGAGTATAAACTAAACTATTTGCATCAACTAAAATGTTTTGCTAAATTTACAAATGGAGGAGCCAGCCTTTTAAAAGAATCAGAGATACACCTCATTAAAAGCTGTCATCAGGAAGAGCACCCATGCGCTGGAGCTTAGCATTGGCCAGATATTGTCTGATCCGAATGTACATGGGTCTAAATCACATTCTAATTTGTATATTCTTAAGCACTTACATAAGGTCAGATTAAATTGTTCTAATTAGACAGTTTTAAAGCAGTGGCTTAATGACTTTGTCCTTAAAACTTTAGTTCCAAATATATCAGGATAAGTCATCAATTCCTTCCTGGAGAAGGAATTCCTTTGCCTGGGAAATACCTTGGACAGAGGAGCCTGGTGGGCTTCAGTCTGTGGGGTTGCAAAGAGTGGGACACAACTGAGCATGCACACACACATCAATTCCTTAATGTTAATAATGGAAAAGATTTGTTAAGTTTTCTTTTACTTTTTTCATGTGGCATTTTACTCTTTGCATCACTGTGAGATTTATGTCTACTTAACCAAACAATTTATGATATATGTTGTCTAGACATGAAATTATTGGAAAGTTTTCCTAACATACAGGGACAAGTTTTAGATTCTCATTTACATTTTTGTATGACAATAATTTATATTCTTTAGCATTATTAAGCTAATTGCAGTGCAGCCAAAAAAGAAAATAAATCAAAGGACTTGTGTACTACAAGTTTAGACTACTAGTAATATATAGCATCAGCATGCTGGCAAGAGGACAGGTTGCTTCTTCTTAAGAGAACTTTACATAGAGTTCTACTACTGTATCGAGTCTGACAATCTGCTACCACCGTAATCTCTTCACAGTCCAATTTCTATCTTATCTGATTTTTGTTGAGACATAATTATTAAAAGCCATGTCCTAAGGAGTATTACAAGAAAACAATCTGGAATCCAAACACCGTCATTGCAACAGTTCTTTGTCTAGACAGTTGGGACATGTCATAACTATGTGGGCTTCCCTGCTGGCTCAGAGGTTCCTGCAATGCGGAAGACCTGGGTTTGATCCCTGGGTTGGGAAGATCCCCTGGAGAAGGGAACAGCTACCCATGCCAGTATTCTTGCCAGGAGAATTTCATGGACTGAGAAACTTGGCAGGTCGCAAAGAGTCAGACACGACTGAGCGACTTTCACATAAATTATTGAGTGAACTGTTTGGCAAATTTATAATTGTTTATGTGAGACAGTTAAATCCAGCACTTAACTGGTTACTCTTTCATGGTCAAAAGTGAAGTCGTTAGAATGCAACCTTAGAATCTTGAATGTAGGTGTAAATTGTGATGTCCCTGGAAATTATCTCATGTGAAGAGTATGGAAGAAGCTCCATCTGATAAGATATGGAATTAAATGCTTGATTCCTTTGTGGTATACTGGTTTACAAGCTACTCAGTTTTTATGCAAAATGAAATTTATTTAAATGATGCAAATTATGTTATACACATAATGACAGAATGTCACAATTCAAAGAAAAATCTTCAAATCAGCTTTTTTTTATCTCCTTTTTAAAAATTTTTTTTCCATTTATTTTTATTAGTTGGAGGCTAATTACTTTACCAAATCAGCTTTTAAAAATAAATATTATCTAAGTACTTCTTATACTTGTAGCTTTAAGCTGTTAATACATGCTGAGCAGGATAAGAAAAAAAATCTTTTGTCTTCGGCACATCCATATTTCAACAAGACAATATCACCTAAAATTTATTTAATTTAAAATGGAGCTCACATCTTCCTAAATGGTACCACTTCTGTCAGGGACAGCCCTGCTCAAATCTCAGCAGTTCCTTCAGTAGTTAGTTAACTAACACATTTCTTTATTTCCTCCTGCAACCTCTTTATCCTTCCCTTTGTAGCCCACACAAAGACTTTAAGGCTTTCATCCTTTTTATAGGATTCTCATTCTTGGACTTCTTATTCCTGGTTTCTTGCTTACTCAGTTAACTAAATGAAATATCTTAAATGTTTTATTTCATCTTTCTAATCCCTTGAGTGGCTCTGACTTGCCTGTAGCATCAGATCCAGAATCTCAGTGTCTACACATCACCTCACTTAGACACCATACCAAACTGTCCCTAGGCATCTCACTGTTCCTTGTCATCAGTTACTCAGATCTTTTACTTATTCTGGTCTCAAGATCTCACATTTCATCTCCGGGTCTCTACAGGGTAAACTATCTCTACAACTACCTACCCATCCTCTAAAGCATAGCTCAAGCTTCATACCTCTTCTCTCTGGCCTTGGCAATCCTTGATTTCACCCTTCTCTGACTATATCATTTAGATTACCTTTCTATGCCTAAAAAACCATGGAAGCAAAATTCAGTTCAGTTTCGTTCTATTTAGTTGTTCAGTCATGTCCGACTCTTTCCAAGCCCATGGACTGCAGCACGCCAGGCCTCAGTATCCATTACTAATTCCTGGAGCTTACTCAAACTCATGTCCATTAAGTCGGTGATGCCATTCAATCATCCTATCCTCTGTCATCCCCTTATCCTCCTGCCCTCAATCATTCCCAGCATCAGGGTAGTTTCAAATGGGTCAGCTCTTCGCATCAGGTGGCCAAAGTATTAGAGTTTCAGCTTCAACATCACTCCTTCCAAAGAAGAACACCAAGGACTGATTTCCTTTAGGATGGACTGGTTGGATCTCCTTGCAATCCAAGGGACTTTCAAGAGTCTTCTCCATCACCACAGATCAAAAGCATCATTACCTCGGCACTCAGCTTTCTTTACAGTCCAAATCTCACATCCATACATGACTACTTGAAAAACCATAGCCTTGACTGGACGGGCCTTTGTTGGCAAAGTAATGTCTCTGCTTTTAAAAATGCTATCTAGATTGGTTATAACTTTCCTTCCAAGAAGCAATCGTCCTTTAATTTCATGGCTGCAGCCACAATCTGCAGTGATTTTGGAGCCCAAAAAAGTAAAGTCAGCCACTGTTTCCACTGTTTGCCCATCTGTGTGCCATGAAGTGATTGGACCAGATGCCATGATCTTAGTTTTCTGAATGTTGAGTTTTAAGCCAACTTTTTCACTCTCCTCTTTCATTTTCATCAAGAGGCTCTTTAGTTCTTCACTTTCTGCCATAAGGGTGGTGTCATCTGCATATCTGAGATTATTGGTATTTCTCCCAGCATCTTGAGTCCAGCTTGTGCTTTATCCAGCCTGGCATTCCACATGATGTACTGTGTATATAAGTTAAATAAGTGGGGCGACAATATACAGCCTTGACGTACTCCTATTCCTATTTGGAACCAGTCTGTTGTTCCATGTCCAGTTCTAACTGTTGCTTCCTGAACTGCATAAAGATTTCTCAAGAGGCAGGTCAGGTAGTCTGGTATTCCCATCTCTTTCAGAATTTTCCACAGTTTATTGTGATCCACACAATCAAAGGCTTTGGCATAGTCAATAAAGCAGAAATAGATGTTTTTCTGGAACTCTCTTGCTTCTCGATGATCCAGCAGATGTTGGCAATTTGATCTCTGGTTCCTCTGTCTTTTCTAAAGCCACCTTGAACATCTGGAAGTTCACGGTTCATGTATTGCTGAAGCCTGGCTTGGAGAATTTTGAGCACTACTTTGTAAGTGTGTGAGATGAGTGCAAATGTGTGGTAGTTTGAGCATTCTTTGGCATTGCCTTTCTTAGGGATAGGAATGAAAACTGACCTTTTCCAGTCCTGTGGCCACTGCTGAGTTTTCCAAATTTGCTGGCATATTGGGTTCAGCACTTTCACAGCATCATCTTTTAGGATTTGAAATAGCTCAGCTGGAATTCCATCACCTCCACTAGCTTTGTTTGTAGTGATGCTTCCTAAGGCCCGCTTGACTTCACATTCCAGGATGTCTGGCTCTAGGTGAGTGATCACACCATCATGATTACCTGGGTTGTGAAGATTTTTTTTTTGTACAGTTCTTCTGTGTATTCTTGCCACCTCTTCTTAATATCTTCTGCTTCTGTTAGGTCCATACCATTTCTGTCCTTTATTGAGGCATCTTTGCATGAAATGTTCCCCTGGTATTTCTTTTTCTTGAAGAGTTCTCTAGTCTTTCCCATTCTATCATTTTCCTCTATTTCTTTGCACTGATCACTGAGGAAGGCTTTCTTATCTCTCCTTGACATTCTTTGGAACTCTGCATTCAAATGGGAATATCTTTCCTTTTCTCCTTTGCTTTTCAGTTCTCTTCTTTTCACAGCTGTTTGTAAGCCTCCTCAGACAGCCATTTTGCTTTTTTGCATTTCTTTTTCTTGGGGATGGTCTTGATCCCTGTCTCCTATACAATGTCATGAACCTCCATCCATAGTTCATCAGGCACTCTGTCTATCAGATATAGTCCCTAAATCTATGTCTCACTTCCACTGTGTAGTCATAAGGGATTTGATTGAGGTCATACCTGAATGGTCTAGTGGCTTTCCCCACTTTCTTCAATTTAAGTCTGAATTTGGCAAGAAGGAGTTTGTGATCTGAGCCACAGTCAGCTCCTGGTCTTGTTTTTGCTGACTGTATAGAGCTTCTCCATCTCTGGCTGCAAAGAATATAATCAATCTGATTTTGGTGTCGACCATCTGGTGATGCCCATGTGTAGAGTTTTCACTTGTGTTGTTGGAAGAGGGTGTTTGCTATGACCAGTGCGTTCTCTTGGCGGAACTCTGTTAGCCTTTCACCTGCTTCATTCTGTACTCCAAGGCCAAATTTGCCTGTTACTCCAGGTGTTTCTTGACTTCTTATTTTTGCATTCTAGCCCCCAATAATGAAAAGGACATCTGTTTTGGGTGTTAGTTCCAGAAGGTCTTCTAGGTCTTCATAGAACCGTTCAACTTCAGCTTATTCAGCATTACTGGTTGGGGCATAGACTTGGATTACCATGATATTGAATGGTTTGCCTTGGAAACAAATAGAGATCATTCTGTCATTTTTGAGATTGCATCCAAGTACTGCATTTCGGACTCTTTTGTTGACTATGATGGCTACTCCATTTCTTCTGAGGGATTCCTGCCCACAGTAGTAGATGTAGTGGTCATCTGAGTTAAATTCACCCATTCCAGTCCATTTTAGTTCGCTGAGTCCTAGAATGTCGAGGTTCACTCTTGCCATCTCCTGTTTGACCACTTCCAATTTGCCTTGATTCATGGACTTAACATTCCAGGTTCCTATGCAATATTGCTCTTTACAGGATCAGACCTTGCTTCTATCACCAGTCACATCCACAACTGGGTATTGTTTTTGCTTTGGCTCCATCCCTTCATTCTTTGTGGAGTTATTTCTCCACTGATCTCCAGTAGCATATTGGGCACCTACCTACCTGGGGAGTTCATCTTTCAGTATCCTATCATTTTGCCTTTTCATACTGTTCATGGGGTTCTCAAGGCAAGAATCCTGAAGTGGGTTGCCATTCCCTTCTCCAGTGGACCACGTTTTGTCTGAACTCTCCACCATGACCCGTCCATCTTGGGTGGCCCTTCATGGCATGGCTCATAGTTTCATTGAGTTAGACAAGGCAGTGGTCCATGTGATCAGATTGGCTAGTTGTCTGTGATTGTGGTTTCAGTCTGTCTGCCTTCTGATGTCCTCTCTCAGCACCTACTGTCTTACTGGGGTTTCTCTTACCTTGGACGTGGGGTATCCCTTCACGGCTGACCCAGCACAGCGCAGCTGCCGCTCCTGACCTTGCACTGGGGGCGGCTCCTCTCCCCGCTTCTCGCTCCGGCACTGCGCAGCCGCTGCTCGCTGATCCAGTGCCGCAAACCAAGCACTTAATACTCATTAAATGAGTAATACCCAGTACCGAAACACAAGTATTTTATAATCTGTAAGTTTTAAAGCATCAGCTTTTCATCATTCCCAGAAATAGATTGGATTTAAATTTATGGCCACTTCTAGAAAGATAACTTTCTAAGCAATCACTGTATTTCTAAGACTACTAATACTCAGAGTGGGATCAGTATAATTCACAGCCTCAACTTATTTATATGAAAAGAGATATTGAGGTTTGAACTTAAATAGTCCAGAAAACCCACCTTATCTTCAAGTTTGCTTTTACACAGTATATTCTTTTCAGAAGTTTTTCTCATTCTCCCCAAATTAAAATGGCAGCCAAATGGCCAAAGAAAATGAGGTATTTTGAATCAATTTAAAAAACTAGTATTTCCCAGCCTGGGATGTGATCAGCGTAACGAAAGGTCAGTGGTTGCCTACATAATACCCATAGTCCACATCTGAATTCATGGGTACTCGTGTCATGATCAACTTTATTTTCAACTCTTCAATATCAGGCCCCCAAAACATATCTAAATCTTTAAGATTCTATTAATATTCTCAACACTTAAAACTGTAAAATTTCATAACATTTAAATTTAAAAATTTAATAACGTCTTCATCACTATAGCGTCATGATAATCAGCTAATATTTACTGTGCACTCCTCACCATTCCAGGCCTTATTTTAACTGCTTCCTTTATTAGCTCATGCAGTCATCACAATAGCCCTAGGACTTAGGTATTTTTATTATATTATCCCCATTTAAAAGATGAGGGTACTGAGGCAGGAAAACGTTAAGAACTTTGCCTAAGGACACACAACTAGTAATGGCAAAGTTGAGGTTCAGAACCAGGCAGTTTAGTCTATGGATTCAGGCAGAATTCACAACAAATATGCTTATTTCTTTAGTAAAAATTATCATTTGTTTTTAATTCTATTATATTAATTATTATTTATCATAGTCTTTGTCTTTTAATAGCAGTTTTGATCTTTGTCTTACTTGAGAAAAGTTAAAGCCAGACACTTTTTTTACATGGTAAATTGGGTTGCTCAAGTTGCTTAAAGATATCATATTTTTGTTGGGGGATAAAGCTGTATTTAATGTCTAAAATTGACTTGATTAAAGCAGAAGGAAAGTAATAATCATTTTTAGAACTTTTAAGTTATAATGGACAAATAAGTGTTAAAATTTCTAAGACTATAGTAATATGAAAAAAAAAAAGTGGCAAATAAAAGGTGGAAGCAGCGATAGATTTTATTTTCTTAGACTCCAAAATCACTGTGGATGGAGAGCGCAGTTATGAAGTGAAGACACTTACTCCTTGAAAGGAAAGCTATGATGAACCGAGACAGTGTATTAAAAAGCAAAGATATCGCTTTGCCAACAAAGGCCTGTATAGTCAAAGCTATGGTTTTTTTCAGTAGTCATGTATGGATGTGAGAGTTGGTCCATAAAAAAGGCTGAGCACCAAAGGCTAAGCACCAAAGAACTGATACTTTCAAATTGTGCTGCTGGAGAAGACGCTTGAGAGTCCCTTGGACTGAAGGGAGATCAAACCAGTCAATCTGTAAGGAAATCAACCCTGATTTTCATTGGAAGGACTGATGCTGAAGGTTTGGCCACTTGATGCGAAGAGCTGACTCACTGGAAAAAACCTGCATGCTGGGAAAGATTGAAAGCAAAAGGAGAAGGGGGCAACAGAGGATGAGATGGTTGGATAGCACCACTGACTCAATGGACATGAATTTGAGGAAATTTTAGGAGGTAGTGGAGGACAGAGGAGCCTGGCATGCTGCAGTCCATGGAGTTGCAGAGAGTCAGACATGACTCAGCAACTGAACAACAGCAATAGTGATGTGGGCTGAATTTCCTAACCTACATCAAAGTTTATCTATTTAAATTACTTCATTCCTGTATTATTCTTATAGATCAATTATGGGTATCTGATAGCACTTTGAAAGGGTTCAAATAACTGGAAGATTAGCTGATAGTTTCAGTAAGCTCAAATAAATCTGATATTCAATAAAAAAAATTCCAAATGACTTCTCTACCATAATCAGGTAAAGGAATGCATTTTATACTGTTTCCTGTTAAGCATTCATACATTCAAATTTGGCTCCATTCTACATTCCTGTAAGGAACTGAATGGAATGTTACCTATTTAATGTGAGTTATTTGGTAGTTTCATTTTCTGATTTGGACTTCTTTGCCCAAATTGCACTGGAATCTAGTAAAAAATTAGAATGTCATAACATTTTGATGTGACCTTCAACTAAAAATACAAAAATCAAGAACATAGAGCTACTCATGCTATTTTTTACTTGTAAAGAAAAGAGCAGAACCTAAAAATGATGAACCAGGTTAGATGTCTTTTATGATCCTACTTGCCTTACTATCATAATATAGTATCATGTGATATTGATTTTTAGAATTTAAGTAGCACTTCAAAGTTTTCCTAATAGACCACTTTAAATAACAAATGATAAAATAAGGAACCCTAAGCAAATGCTTTCCTGAAACAGTTAAGTGTCTATGTCCTTGAAAAGACATTTCTTTGGATTCTAGTTCTTCACGACGCATGGAGCACACACTTTTATTGATCCTCCCCACCAAATCTCACTGCAAGAGGCATGAAAATGCACTGGAGGAAAAAAGCCACAGTAGAATTAACAGGAAGTGTAGACATCAGTAGACCAGAGAGTTTGGAGGCATAAAGCAAATGAAGAAGCCATTCCTTATATGAGCAGAAATGAAAAACTGCATCTGAGAGGGACCACGAAGAATCAGCAGATGTGAAGATTAGGATTGCGTTGCGGGACAATGATAACTATATACTACACTGCAGTGTCCTGCATGTAGTCCACCGGTCCCATTCTTGTCAATACAAAAAGATGGCAGCTGGGACAATAAGTAGAGTGGAAATAGCAGACATACAGTTTGAAAAGAGCCCCAAACTGTCCAGGCTATCAGGTTATTATTTTTATGGCCAATCATGATCTCTTATCTTTTAATTCAGCACTTTCCCCATGATGTTTGTACTCTATTACTAGTGGCAGTAGTTATGATTTTAGTGTGGTTTTGCCTGAAAGATAAATGGCACTGTGGCATCATAATTGAAACCACAAAAACGGATGATACTTCCCAGGAAGAATGTATGACACACAAAAGGAAGGCAGGCTTGAGTGATGCTTCTCAGGAAGACCAATATTTAAAGGGAAGGCAGACAGCATAGAAATGGAGAAGAAATGGCCAAATAAATAGGAAGCAAACACTAGAGACATGAGTGCAATGTCACAGAAGACAAAGGATGGAAATATTTCATTGAAAAATATAAAGTGGTCTAAAGGATCCAATTATGTTAAGAGAAAATGTTCGTTGGATTTAGGAATAAAGAAGTCATGGGTGTTTCGACAAAACAAATTTCAGTAGGGTAGCAGGAGCAGAAGTAGACTGTATGATTGAGGGGCAGGTGGTTTGGAGAATCATTGTTGATAATAATTTTGTCTGAGAAGAAAGGAGAATGATGGGGAAGTCGCTAGAGGAGAGTGCAGAGTCATGGAGAGATTTGGTTTTGTGTTTTGTTTTAAGATGATAGAAACTTAACCAAACCAATAAAGAGGAAAAGGTTGAAGACACAGGAAAGAGACGCAACAGTCGGTAGATGAGGTGTCTGAGTGAGAGGGCTTCAGAATATAGTTGTCAGAGGACGCCTTATATAGAAGAGGGAGACCATTTCCATAAGCAGGAGGAAAAGAAGAATGGGTGGTATGCATGGGAGTAATTGCATAGATCCAGTAGGGAAAGAAGTTTGCATAAGATGACTTTTATTAATTTTGAGAAGTAATGGAGGTATCAAGGAATTTGAGAGCTTGTTTGGAGATTCTAGCAGGGGAGGCAGCTACTCCTTATACCCTTGACTGAAGACCGGTCCTCCTCCTCTATCAGGGATGGTCGTCCTCTTCGATCGAGCGCGCAGCTTCGGGAGGGACACACATGGAGCGGTGAGGGAGGGAAGTGACACCCGCCTAGCCAGCCAGATCAGCCGAATCAACCCTCGCCATCAGTGGGGTGACAGGTGTCGCAACCAGACCGCCCTCACATCCGGTATCAAGGAATTTGACGGAGACCACCGAAAATGGAAGCAACAACTTACTTGGGAAACCGGGAAGGATTCTAAAGTAGCATCAAGAATCGAGCTAGAGCTGGAGAATAAGAATTTACAGAGCCATTAAGCTTCATTGCAAATGCGTAGTTGGTTGTTCACTAAGTCGTGTCCGACTCTGTGACCCCATGGACTGCAGCATGCCGTGCTTTCCTGTCCTTCATTATCTCCCTGGGTTTGTTCAAATTCATGTTCATTGAGTCAGTGGTGCTATCCAACCATCTCATCCCCTGCCGCCTATTTTTCCTTTGGCTTCACTCTTTCCCAGCACCAGAGTCTGAGTAGCTGGCATAAGATCATAATCTTAAAAAAAGTACAAACTGACTACCTACTGACATGTGTAAATGCACGTCAAATTCAGGTAAATTGGAAGGCTTTCAAAAATGTCTCTGTAGCTCCTGATAATCAAATTTCACCCGAGTATCTAAGAAGCATGTTTACTCATGTCAGTAATTCATTCATATAACCATTCTGAAAAACTAAACTGGAAACTTAAGTCTAATCTATGATTACTAGAATTATATGGAAACCTATGAAAAGAACATTTTTCTTGTCTTCATAATATGTTCTGGATTTTCTAAGTGCCCAAATAAGTTCCAGCAACAGAGTTTGCTTTGTGAGGAGGCAAATTGCTGAGACCATGGGCCACACGGATTGGTTCCCCTACTTAAATGTTTTAGATTTTTCAGATTCTTTTCTCATACTAGAACTTAAAACAATTTTTTTTTTACCTAAAACCAACATAAAAGTGGTTTTTGAAATTTGACACAGCATTGAATAACATTGTTAAGATTTAACATGCTTGACCACTCCCTTTTTATACCTCATCCTGCACTTGGCTTCCAAGATAATCACTTCTCCTGAATTTGCACTTTTCCTGACTGCTACCTTGTGTTTCCTCCCTGTTTGACTTCTCTATATTTCTGTCCTCTAAATTCTGAGACTCTACATTTACTCCTAAATGCACTCACCCAACTCAGGTGTAAAAAAGTAATCTTTTGTAGATTATTTCCCAATTTATGTCACTAGCCTAGATTTCTCTTTTGAACTCCAGACTCATCCACTTGACATCCCTATGCATATATATAACAGGCATCACAGATTTATCTCATCCAAAAGCTAGCTCTTGATTCCTCCCTTCTACCACCACAGATTTCAAATGAGGTCTAACCACAGATTTCCACATCTCAGTAAATAGCAACTCCATTCTCCCAAGTGTGTTCGGTCAAAGATGCTTGAGATCTGGGATTCCTCCACCTTTATCTCATCAGTCATCACATCCTGTTAAATGTGATCATTAAAATAGATGAATTGATTTTTAATTCATCCTCCACTGACTTGTCCTCCTCTGATATCACCAAAACTCAAAGCTAGGATGTTCTTTCCAATTTGGCTCTTAGAAATGAAGCTATACTCAAACATTCTTATGCAAGTCTCTGTCGACATATGCTGGTATTTCTGTAGTGTAGGTAGCTAGGAGGGTAGACACATTGTGCTTGGTCATAAGGTATGGGTGTTTTGATTTCTAATAGATAAGGCGTGATTGCCCTTCAGAAAGTTTGTACCAATTTGCATATTCTCCAGGGGAACGTGAGAAGGTACTGTCTAATCTGATTCATTCTCCCCCTAAAAGGTAAGCTAGTCTGAGTCATCTTGGTATTCAACACAGATCTGATATTGACTCCTTCCCAGAGATAGTGCAGTAATGCTACAGCGAGGCATTCAGATAACCTGGAGTTTCATGCTGTCCTTTATCTAACTAACCAGTCATTATAAAGCCAGTATTTTCATTGCTTCACACCTCATATTCTTTCCACTTGTAAGATAAAGAGGTTAGACTAGATGATCTAAAATTTTTCATCCATCTCCACATTCTGAGATATAAATCCTGCATAAGAAGTGTTTTTGGACTGATTTGGGCTTCACCATGTGTTAGCTGACCATTATTTATCTGCATCCATCTGTGACCATCCTTTCCTCTCTTCTTTCAATTTTAATAGAAAAATGCTAATTGAAAGCAAGAAGAAAGACATAATTTTAATAAGTATGGGTCATAAAACATATTTCCTTAGAATAAAGAAAAGCTGAGACTGAGGAAGATAGAGAAAATCTTATCTAAAGTCTTCATGCCACTAATATGGAAACTGTGAGCCAAAGGAGGCATGTGAAGTGTCAGAGATCACACCACTGAGGTTCCAGAGCCCCGGAGAACACAGCAGATTCACTCTATCAATCCACTGCTTATTTCATTATATTTTGTGTAATATGTTTGTAGGCGGCAGAATTTCTAAAGGATTTTGGAAGCTAAGAGTGGCCCATATGGAGTCGATATTCCTTTTGCTTTATCACATTGACTGCTCTTGCTAATTGTTTATTTCCCTCATATTGTTTCTTGCTAGTTCTCTGGTGTACTCTTGGTTAGCTCAGCAGCAGCCTGGATGCCTACAATTTGGCTGCCAGGAGAGGATCTGTAGCAACCTGTTTGAAGAGAGTCTAGTTCCTTCTTCTCTAAAATCAGAAAGGAACATGACTTCCTGACAGGGAATTAACTCAAATGTGGGCTGCAAGATGTAGCATGGTATGCCCTGGGCCCATTTGAAGCTCGACATCTTGGAGGAGAAGAAGCTTCAATACAGGGTTGGGGAGTGCTCAGGATCTAATTTTTCATGTTGCTCTCCACTTCTTTCTCAACTACAGGCACATTTGGTCATGAAAGCTTGGAGGGTCTGTTGAAAACATTTTTCAGCTTAAAAGAAGAGTAATATTAATAGCTGCCATTCACTTTGCACTTACAGGGTAGCAGGCAACTCTAAGCATTTTACATTTATTATTTCTTCTAATCAGCACGAATCTTATCAGTGCACTACTTCTATACCCCCATAGTAGTGGAAAGTTGAAAGAAATCTAGTTGTCTTCATTTTAAGCCTAAATAATTTTATAGTTAAATAATATGTGGTAGACACATTCCATAGGAGAAAAAAATTAACTGGATGCTCACAAAACACCGTACAGAGATCTTAAAAACAAGATATGAGAAAAAACAAAAACAAAAAAGAGAATAGGATTTATAGAGTACCACCTATGTCTTGTTGGACTTTTGTGACCCATGGACTGTAGCTCAACAGGCCCTTCTGTGCATGGAATTCTCCAGGCAAGAATACTGGAGTGGGTAGCCATTCCCTTCTCCAGGGGATCTTCCTGACCCGGGGCTCAAACCCAGTTCTCCTGCATTGCAGGCACATTCTTTACCACCTGAGCCAGCTAGCAAGGTAATGCTCAAAATCTTTCAAGCTAGACTTCAATAGTATTTGAACGAAGAACTTCTAGATGTACAAGCTGGATTTAGAAAAGGCAGAGGAACCAGAGATCAAATTGCCAACATCCATTGGATCATAGAAAAAGCAAAAGAACTCCAGAAAAAACAACTACTCCTGTTTCATTGCCTGCACTAAAACCTTTGACTGTGTGGATCACACAGCAAACTGGAAAATGCTTACAGAGGTGGGAATACCAGACCACCTGACCTGCCTCCTGAGAAACCTGTATGCAGGGCAAGAAGCAACAGTCAGAACTGAACATGGAACAACAGACTGGTTGCAAATCAGGAAAGGAGTACATCAAGGCTGTATACTGTCATGCTGCTTATTTAACTTCTATGCCAAGTACATCATGTGAAATGCTGGGCTGGATAAAAACACAAGTTGGAGTCAAGATTGCTGGGAGAAATATCAACAAACTCAGATATGCAGATGACACCATCCTAATGGCAGAAAGCAAAGAGGAACTAAGGAACCTGTTGATGAAGGTGAAAGAGGAGAGTGAACAATTTGGCTTAAAGCTCAACATTCAGAAAACTAAGATTATGGCATCTGGTCCCATCACTTCATGGAAAATAGATGGAGAAACAATGGGAACAGTGAGACTTTCTTGGGCTCCTAAATCACTGCAGATAGTGACTGCAGGCAGGAAATTAAAAGACAATTGCTCCTTAGAAGAAAAGCTATGACAAACCTAGACAGCATATTGGAAAGCACCAGATGTGAAGAGCCAACTCACTGGAAAAGACCCTGATGCGGGGAAAATTGAGGGCAAGAGGAGAAGGAGGCAACAGAGGATGGGATGGTTGGGTGGCACCATTGACTCAATGGACACGAATTTGAACAAACTCCAGGAGATAGTAAAGGACAGGGAAATCTGGCTTGCTACAGTCCTTGGAGTCACCAAGAGACATGACAGAGTGACAACCACCTATGTAAAATAAAAACTATAATTACAAACACTATATCCAAAGATATATCCATATTGAAAGACAAATATCAACATTTGTCTTTCTACAATTTGTCATCTAATCAAACATTAGAGTGGATGCCTTAAGGGAGAAGTGGCTGGAGTGAGGAGTAGAGTTGAAAACCGCAAAATAATAATAAAGAGAAAAGCCTTATACAGAATGATTTTGATAATTTAAGTGAACTCTCTGCAAGTGCAAAAACGTTTTAAAATGTCTTGGGTCATAGTTAAGATAATACATATGAAGAAGTGTGAAGTGCAGCTATAGCTGTATATAGAAGAACATTTATAGCTTTAAATTTCATGGTAGAAAAGAACTCTTAAAATTAGTAGTATTCAACTCAAGAAGTTAAAAAGTGAAAAACAAAGTAAAACAGAAATTTTTCAAAGGAATAAGAATAATCAGCATAAATTAATGAGAGTAAAAAGATAAGCTAAAGAATGTCAAGCCAGTCATGTGCTTTTTGATTGGGACTAATAAAATTGACAGATTTCCTACTCCATGAACCAAGAAAAGTTTAAAAAGAAAAAGAGCACAAATCATAATGGAAATGAAAATGGAATATAACTACAGATTCAGAAGATTTCTAAAAACAACTGGGGGCAAGATGAAAATATTCTCTAAGAGCCTTTCCTCCATGCCAGGCCCATGGCCCTTTTTCCTTTGCTCTGGGTGGTGTAGGATTGCGATTTTCAGTAAACCATAAGCACAGAAGCTTTGCTGAGGGCTCCAATGTTTATAAAAATTACACTAAAGCAAAGAGCAACATGGAATCTTAGAGGGATATACAAGTTGATCCAACTGTCTATTTGTTTGAATATTTAGTTTAAATATTTAGTGTAAAGAACAAAATATTTCAAATTAACAGGGCTAGGTGATGAGTACACAGGTGTTTTATATTATTTTACTTACTTAAAAGACTTTAAAAAGTGCCTAGGTATAATTTTTTTTTAAAGCAAGCTTTCTCTACTAGGAATTTTTTAAAAACCGATTATGTTTTCAAACTGTTACCTCCCATGTGGGTATGGCCCCTGAAGCTTCCTTTTTCTATATAAAGACAATTAAATTCTCTTAGATCTCACATGCTTTTTGTTCTGAATAGAGCCTGCTTTACTCCTGACAGAGACTTCTCTTTGCTGACCTTGCGTTTGGAGATGAGTGCCTTGAGGAAACAGCATGCAGTACCGCTCTGCTGGGCTACCCAGAGCCCCTTCCCAGGGAAGGACTTCTTGCCCAGCCTCCTTGTAATGTTGCTGAATGACAGTCAGCCTTCAGCACTCTTTGGAAGTTGCCTCTCTGAAGAGAGTTGCCTTGCCCAAGTTCAAGTCCCCTTCTCAGGGCAGACCATTTTCATTGACTTATTGACACATGAGTAAGAGGCTGAACCCTCTTACTACAACCCAGACAAGTCTAATGGGCCATTCCAACATCACCTGATGTTTCAAGGTCATCTGAGGCATTACTGTGACTTCATTCCAACCCCGCTTCTCCCCTCTTCCCTGTTTTGCTTCATTCTTCACAAATGGTGACTCCAAGAGCATTCCTTAATAAGCTTCTTCCATGCTGATTTACATTATGCCATCTACCTCCCATGAAAGCCACTATAACCAGGGGCAGTGTAGCTTGTTGGAAAGGGAACAGATATTAAAATCAGATATGCTTATTTTAATCCTAGCTCAGCTCTGATTTCGCAACTTGGACAGCCAGAGTCTTAATATCTTCATATATAAAAAGAGGATAAGATTGTCCCCATAGAATTTTTTGAGAATGTATTTAAGTTCTTGACAACTATAACAATGTTGATGTTGCTATTATTAAAATCAGATCATATCACAGAGTTTTCCAAGAGCAATAATTCTCTCAATCAACCTCCCTCCCTCCCTTCCTCTTTCCTGCCCTCCCTGTCTTCCTTCTTTAACTGAAATCATATGTAGGACCCTAAAACTTAACCTCTAAAGTACATCTGCAGAGCTCTAGGATTCCTCAGAACTCAATAGTAAAACCATCAATCCTGAAGCTCTCTAAGGTACTAGATCTGATATTTCCAAAAGAAGAAGCTAATTATGACACAGCGGTATGTCACAAGCCAGACATTAGTGGCATTAAGCCTCTGATGTATTTCTCCACAACCACTTCCCTGAGAAAGTAAGCACATACCTTTATCAGAATAATTTGAACCTGTTGAAACTTCTGTATGCATTTCAATATATTCCTTACCTCATCGTTGTTAAAATTCCTTTTAGAGAGGAAGATATGAATCACTTCTTAGATGTGAATCATCACTTTCACTATTTTGGTTAATTAAATGTTTCTTTGGGCTCCACTATGAACAGATGGGCTTACAAGTTAGCTTTACTTCATAACTTAAATTTTTTTTAAAATACTCAAAGATTACAGTTCTTTGTTTTCTGTATTAGATTTAAGGTTTATTTATCGAGTACCTCTCCAACAGGTCTTAGTCGTGGTGATACGCACGTCACAACTAAGACCTGTTGGCAGCATATTAAAAAGCAGAGACATTACTTTGCCAACAAAGGTCCGTCTGGTCAAGGCTATGGTTTTTCCAGTGGTCATGTATGGATGTGAGCGTTGGACTATAAAGAAATCTGAGTGCCGAAGAGTTGATGCTTTTGATCTGTGGTGTTGGAGAAGACTCTTGAGAGTCCCTTGGAGTGCAAGGAGATCCAACCAGTCCATCCTAAAGGAGATCAGTCCTGGGTGTTCATTGAAAGGACTGATGCTGAAGCTGAAACTCCAATACTTTGGCCACCTGATGCGAAGAACTGACTCATTTGAAAAGACCCTGATTCTGGGAAAGATTGAGGGCAGGAGGAGAAGGGGATGACAGAGGATGAGATGGTGGATGGCATCACTGACTCGATGGACATGAGTTGAGTGGACTCTGGGAGTTGGTGATGGACAGGGAGGCCTGGCGTGCTGTGGTCCATGGGGTCGCAAAGAGTCAGTTGTGACTGAGTGACTGAACTGAACTGATTGAGTACCTATCAACTTCTCTACCGGTGATACTTATTTGTCCTCAAAACAATCCTTTTAGGTTTACTACCCCATTTCAGAAATGCAAAAATTATAACTCAGTAAGGTCAAGGAACTTTTGCAAGGTCATAAAGTTAAAGAAGAAAGGTATAAATTCATAGGATTTGAACTCATATATATTGACACCAAGATTTACACCACCTTGACTGTGCCTCTCTCCTTCATAAATTAAATATTTACTACTATCCACATGAGATAAGAAAAAATGATTTAAATTCTAAAACAAAATCTAAAGTCTTAAAATATAAAATCTTAATAACACTGGATTACTATAGCTGAATTATGGTTGTAGATAGTTGTGACTGCTATTTTTTATAATATAAGGACTGTGAAAGTTGCCTAAAATTGAAAAATTGTGTGGTATTATATATATTTTTTTCTATGTATCAGTTCAGTTCAGTTCAGTTCAGTTGCTCAGTCGTGTCTGACTCTTTGTGACCCCATGAATCGCAGCACGCCAGGCCTCCCTGTCCATCACCAACTCACGGAGTTTACTCAAACCCATGTCCATCGAGTCGGTGATGCCATCCACCATCTCATCCTCTGTCATCCCTTTCTCCTCCTGCCCCCAATACCTTCCAGCATCAGGGTCTTTTCAAATGAGTCAACTCTTCTCCTCAGGTGGCCAAAGTATTGGAGTTTCAGCTTCAGTATCAGTCCTTCCAATGAATACCCAGGACTGATCTCCTTTAGGATGGACTGGTTGGATCTTCTTGCTGTCCAAGGGACTCTCAAGAGTCTTCTCCAACACCACAGTTCAAAAGCATCAACTCTTCGGCACTCAGATTTCTTCACAGTCCAACTCTCACGTCCATACATGACCACTGGAAAAAACATAGCCTTGACCAGACGGACCTTTGTTGGCAAAGTAATGTCTCTGCTTTTTAATATGCTGTCTAGGTTGGTCATAACTTTCCTTCCAAGGAGTAAGTGTCTTTTAATTTCATGGCTGCAATCACTATCTGCAGTGATTTTGGAGCCCCCCAAAAAACCAAAGTCTGACACCACTTCCACTGTTTTCTATGTATAGTATTGTATAAATTAGTTTGTAAAGTTTGTGTGTGTGTATGTGTATGTTTCTGTGTGTGCCAGTGAGAACTGCCAAGTAATTCTGACATATTGCTCAACCTCCCAGGTGTGATGATGAACTGCCAGGTATAGTAAGAACGTTTACACCATGTCTTACATTTTACATGATATGACCTTTAAACAGAAAATTCCTAAGAAGTCACCGTTTCTTAATATGTTGGAATAGCTGCTGTTGAACTTAACCCTCCCACCATATATAACTCTAAAACTGGTTGAAGTTTATGTGGTAACTGTTTTTAGACCATGCAGAAGTGTGATCTTTAAGAAAGGTGTAACACAGAAGGTGAGCCCCACATTCCTTCAGCTTTTTGCCTGAAGGTACTTCCCAGACCAGAATTTGAGGAGGTCAGTAGAAGTCAAACTGGAAGATGATGGTGCCACTGAGATGAGGTAGAGAAGGCTGGAGTTGAGTCCAGCTGAAGCAGTGTGGTATCTCCAAAAAGGGAACTCTGAAGAGACAAGCTCCAAAAGTCTTTGTGGATATTTTTCTTTCAGACTTTTTGTCATGAACTGAGCTATGTATGCACTTAAGACCCCATAAAGTATAGCAGAAAGTGGTTGATGATGGGCAGAGAGCTGAATGCGAATACCACTAGTCACACAAAGCTGGTAAAAGTTGGATATTTCAATCAGTCGGAGCAGAGAGACCTCACTGAGTTTATTAAGCATTCCATTAAGACCTATATTGGAGAAGGAAATGGCAACCCACTCCAGTATTCTTGCCTGGGAAATCTCATGAACAGAGGAGCCTGGTGGGCTACAGTCTGTGGGGTCGCAAAGAGTCAGACACAACTGAAGTGACTAAGCGTAAGACCTATATTAGTCTGCTTGGGTTACCATAATAAAACACTACATGTGGGTGGTTTAAACAACACAGATTTGCTTTCTCACAGTTTTGGAGGCTGGAAGTCCAAGCTCAATATACCTGCAGGATTGGTTTCTGGTGAAACCCTCTTTCCAACTTATGGATGGCTGACTTGTGTCTTCACAAAGTCATTCCTCTGTATGCACACAAGCCTTGTCTCATTTCTTATAACCACACTAGTACTATTAGATGACAACCTCACCTTTATGACCTCATTTAATCTTATTTGCATCTTAAAAGTCTCTATCCCCAAACACAGTCACGCTAGAGATTGGGCTTCAACATATACATTTGGGAAGGGCACTATTCAAAACATAACGTGACCCTCAAATAATTGTACTATAAGGCAAAAGACCACATGCCCAAAGCCAATCTTCATGGAAGCAGACTGACCAGCCATTAATTTAACCACTTTTCAGATCTAAACCAATATTGTCTATCGAGGAAATCAATCCAGATTCCCTACCTACCTCACATTATCTGTAATAATATATAAGATTACTATACATGCAAAATATCAGGAAAATGGGTCCCATGACCAAGATTAAAAGCAGTAAATGTAGGTGCAGTTAAGATTACCTTAATGTTGGAATTAGCATACAGAAATTTCAAACAGGTATATTAACCTTTTCAAGAATTTAAAAGATGGTATAGAAAAAATGCATTAAATTGTAGAGTTCTAATACAGAAATTCAAACAATAAAAAGAACTGAATAAAAATTACAGAAATAAAAAATAAATGTAAAATAAATGTCAGGGTATGTTTGACGGGAGGATGCCTACATGCTGTCTCTCATGAGTCCTTTGTCCCTCTTCAAGCGGAACAGCACGCTGCTCCCAGGGACTGAGGTCACTGTGTGAGGCAGGCTTGGGTCTCCTTTTGTAAACATTCTCTTTAGGACAAAACTGCTTAGTCTCGTTCCCCTTTCTTGAGATATGGATTTCCTCCTGACCTTGTGACTAACATTACCCCTTGTTCCCTTGGTAACAGTTGCTGTACGTTTGGTTTTCTGATCTCTATCATTCCCGAAAGAAGTTTCTTGTACCACAGCCTATATATACTCATAGGAATATCATTAAAGCACCTTTGCTCCATCAGAGCTTAGGTCCCCGGGTCTTTTCTCTCTCTCTCTCTCTCTCTCTCTCTCTTTCTCTCTTTTACTTTCTTATCGTCGACTCCGTACCACAAGGTTCCGGTCCATTAAAGGACCCCAACAAATGTCGCCAAGGAACAGGGACCCTGGTATACGTGGCATATCGGGCGGAGTGACTCAGGGACCTATTGAGGTCGGTAAGTACTAAGGCATGGGTTAAACGGCTGGCCAGCCCCATTATTTTTCTACTTTACTTCACCGTTTGTTTAAATTTCAGGGACTTCTGGTTTCACACCAATGAATAGAGGCTTGCCTTCAAACAGTAGTTGAACACAATCCTTAGTTTCCTGATAAATGCAGTTTTGATTTAGAAATTTGGCTCCAGGTCAAAGAAAATGTTAAATGAGCAGCCAAACAAGGAAAAAATATTCCAATTGATCTCTAGCCCCTATGGGCTCTTATTAAAGCTGTAATTCTGCCATTTAAAGGTACATTCTAGCCCTTCCAATATTCAGCAACAGACAAAACACTTATTACATAAATATAAATTAAATGATTAAAGTTTACAAAAGGCCCAATTAAAACAATACAAAATATCTAAAAATTTTCTTACTAGCCCTGCCCCAGCTGCTCCAAATGCTTCTCCTCTGCCAACAGTTGCAACTCCAAAAGTCTCTCCTTTGTTGGAACCTAATGAAAAGTTATGCTAATTTTTAAACTAGATTAGAAGCTGCTATTTCCCGTACTGTAATCAGAGAAGAAACCAAAAAACAGCTAGAGAAATTACCTGCTTATGAGAATACAAATCAGAAATGTCAAAGAGCAATAGCTGCAGTTTGTGAGACTAGGATTATTATTGATTATTTGAAGGCTTGTCACAATCTAGGATCAAAAACTTAAAAGATGCAAATACTAGTTGAAACAATGGCTACTACCTTTTAAAAAGGGAAATGAAAGATGCTTTACATGTGGAGATAAAAATCGTTTAAAAAGGGACTGCCCTAAGAAGGCTAATAAAAAAAACCTCCAAAAATTTGCCCTTGCTGCCATAGAGGAATGCATTGGGCCAAAAACAGTAAATTTAAATTTGATATTGAAGGAAAACCTATTCCAGAAAACTCCAAACAGGGGATCTCCCAGGTCCCCTACAACAAAAACCAGGGGCAAATTCCATCTTTTCCCTCAAACCCTCAACGTCCAGCAGTGCTGCCATTAATATACCAGCCCTAAATGATTTTTTCCTTTACCCTTAAGCAGTCCCTTCTAGAATACCTACTGGACTTTTTGGACCTCTGCCCCCACAAACCTTCAGTCTTTTACTTGGCTGATCTAATTTGGCTTCTAAAAGAATTACTGTTCACCCTGGAATAATTGATTCAAATTGTAAAGGAGAAATTCAAATTATGATGTCAGCTCAGATTCTATGGTAATCCAAAGGGGGAGGCAAAATTGTTCAATTACTTCTTTTGCCTTACATTTCTATTAACTCTTCTAATAATGTACGGACAGGCAGATTTGGCAATACAGATCAAAAACAATCCTTATGGACATCAGCGGTATTTATATATGTCCAACCAAATATAAATATCAAAATTAATGGTAAAAGATTTTCTGGTCTCCTCGGCACTGGATCTAATATTATTATTATTTCCAAACACTTGTGGCCCAAATCCTGACCTTACAAAAAGTCTCTTGCCAAATTGCAGAAATTTCTCAAACCAAAGTACAAGAAATTTATCAAAATATTCAAATCTACCCATATGATAGACCAAAAGGCCAACCTACAACATTAAGACCTTATGTGATAGATGCACCCCTTAATCTAATAGGAAGGGACTTACTTATGCAATGGCAAACTCAGATATACATTCCACATTTTTCCTAGGGGCCACTGCTCATTTAACAAACAAAACAATTATTAAAATAACTGAGAAAAATTATGAGCCTATTTGGACAAAGCAATGGCCCCTTATGAAAGAAAAATTACAAGCTACTAAAGAACTTATAAACACACAATTAAAATTGAAACATATTGAGAAATCTTGCTCTTTTTAGAACTCTCCTATTTTTGTTATAAAAAGGAAACATAACAAATGGTGTCTCTTAACAGAGTTTAGAAGAGTTAATTCTTTTATGAAACCTATGGGTGCATTGCAGCCAGAGATCCCATCACCTATTACTATTCCTCAAAATTGGCACATACCTTTACACCCTTTAGACTGGGAGAGATTCACTTTCTCTCTCCCTTATCCTAATCATTTCGGGACTCATAAAAGATTTCAGTAGACTATGTTACCTCAAGGTATGCTTAAAAGTCCTGCTACTGCTGCTGCTAAGTCACTTCAGTCGTGTCCTACTCCCTGAGACCCCATGGATGTCAGCCCACCAGGCTCCCCCGTCCCTAGGATTCTCCAGACAAGAGTATTAAAATAGGATGCCATTGCCGTCTCCATAACAGTCCTAGTGTTTGTCAAAATTTTGTAGCCAAGGCTTTACTTCCTATGTGACAGCAATTCCCTCATGAATATATCATTAATAATATACTATAGCTACAAAAAGGAGAAATGATATTTTTGACACTGAATGGCTATGATATTCTTTAGACTCCGGAGAAAACTGATTAAAATAAAATCTTTTTTGAAATTGCAAAACCGGTTCTTCTTGCACGTGCAGTTAGGAAAAGGTTAACTTGTTAAAATATTTTTTTGGAGCTCCAGTTCTGCCTGGGAAACAAAAATAGGCCTAAAAAAAAAACCTTAAGTTAACTCTTATCATGTCCTTGGGATACACAGCCCACTCTATCTAGGACTCCAGCCATTAACAATTGGTGGAGCTCAAAATAAATAAATAAAACAAAAAGATATTTAAAATTTCAAACGGAGAACTATGCCTATGTATCTAAAATTATCTATGTCTCAATGTATGTCTTTGTTTTTAGATAGTGTGGAGTTAATGAGCTCTATTTGGATTCAGTGTTACATAAACTGAAGGGTGTTCAATGTTGGGTATAATGTTTATTTAAATGTGAATGCGATTTAAATATAATTATTTGTTAATCTAGTTGGGACATGTCTTGAGTCATCAACATTATATAATACTTTTGTTATGCCTTGGTTTGGGGTGAGCTAAGTTTGTCAACAAAAAGGTAACTCTTTATATATATATACAAATATATAGATGAGATGAAAACTTTTAGATAAGCTCTATTAGAAATAATTGTATTTTTGATAGAATGATCTATTATCTATAATCTGGAGCGGTCTCTTGGGATTAGAGTGACTTAGGTTTCTAGAGTTGTGCTAAACTAAGTAGTGAAAGTTTGTTGAATGGCTGGGTCATTTCCAAATGAAGTAGAATTTTAAAGCGTTAATTACTGAACATTGGCTTACTCTTTCAAGGGGTTTTTCTTGCAGAAGAGCTAAAGAGATTTTGAGCTGTTAATAAATATAAATATATTTGTATAAAAATGGATATATATATAATATGATTTGATAAATATGTTCAATGGTCTATAAAATGCTAACATACAAGACATTTCATGGTTGCTATAGAAAAGTAAAATATATGCTTTTAATAGAAAGATATAAGAAATGGCAAATAAAATGATGAATACAAAAATATTTTTTTTAATTGTTGAAACATTTATTATAGGATAAAATAGTATTTACATAGGCTTTGCTAGGCTAGACTTTCATTATTGCTCTAGCTACAGCAAATGTTCTTTCTCCAAATTAGGCCAAATTAAAAACAAAAGAAAAATTCTGAGAAAACAACATTTAACAGAATTAACTTTGCTCAGCAGATACATTCAGACTACAAATATATTGGAAAATGCAGTTGAAATGCTTGGGTGGATCACAATAAAAACCACAAAGTATGATGTGTTTATTTGAAATAAACATTGCATTTATTGTGCTATCATATTTTGTTTTGGCCTTTTAATTTTTAGGGATGTTTAGTGCTGGAATTTTAGAAGAGCTTATGACAAATGAAAAAAAATTTTACGGCAAATAGATGTAACTCATTGTCCTGAACTTTCTTCCTCTTCCTTCTTACATGTCTCGATCAATACAAATTCTTCTTTTCTTGGGGCAACACCTCTCTAAGGTAAGACTACACAACATGTTATAACCCACCTATCAACTTACTTCACGGTAATGAGAACACCTAATTCTATAAAAACAGACAATGACTCTGCCTATATTTCTAAGCAGTTCAAACAATTTTTACATTCATTCTCTATTAAACAGATTGCAGACATTCCTTATAGTCCACAAACACAAGACATGATTGGACAAACACATTACACACTGTAACGGCAAATAAAAAATTAAATAAGAGAAAATACACAGGAACACTTTTGTCTTCCTTGTCCAGAGCAAACTTTACTAGATTCTGGTGTAAAGTAGTTTTTAAGCCTATAACTATTATTGGTGTGACTTTATTTCTGTTTCCAATCTGTAAGATTCTTAAAGCAGGGCGAAAATGGCATTAAAAAAAAAAAAAAAGACACCATTTCCTGAATGGATTATTTGTTCCTAAGAATATCAGAAATGTGGAATATTCGCCTTCTTTTCAGGTCTGTCTTGAAAGTGTAGTCATCTTCTTTAACAAACTGAACAGTGAGATTCTACAGTTGCTAAGCTGCATTTCTTTCTCAAGGACAAGGTCAAATATATTTGGATGTGAGCAACATTTCATTTGTCAAGTTGTTCTGCATCACCTTTTCAATAATTTCACTTAGGAAAAAAATATTTGAATGGTTACTCCTAATCTTTTGCCCCAAATAACATAAACCACAGCCCAGTCCCAAACAGATTTCTGAATGATTTTTTTCTTTTGGACTAAAATATTTCCTAAGAATGTTTTCATCATTATTGCTTTCCTCTCTTTTTATAACTATTGTTAATATAGCCTTATTTGTTTTAAAGTTTTTAAACCTACCACAAAGAGATGTTTTGACAAAAGCAAAAAACAAAAAAACAAACAAAAAAAGAAGTTTTGAAACATATAGGACACCTCCTTTCCTTTGCCCATTTGATATCAAGACGGGTTAACTAATCAATGGAAATCTAAGAAACTAATCTTACAGGGAAAGGATATGCTTCTATTTCTCCAGATGGATCCAACGAGCTCACATGACTTCCTCTTCAGAAGATTCAACTTAAGGGGGCCCCCAGCATTCAGACTAGAGATGAAACAGCAAAAAACCCAGGAAGAAAGAATTCCATTATAAGCCATGGCGACATTAAAAATTTCCAAAAAATGCCACACTCGACATCATCGATCTTATGATCTCCCTACTTGGGGACAGATAAAAACCCTTACTAATTAAACTGAAAATCTGATTTCTCAACAGGGAATGCCTCGGAATCCTAAAAATATTTTTCTTCACTATGCTTGCTTTGCTTGCTTTTGCTTCCCCTGCTCAGGCTGACTTGATTGATCACACTTGCTGGGCTTATATACCTAACCCCCCTTTTTTATTGTAGGTTGTAAAATGGACAGAAATAAGACCAATCATATCCACTAATGAGTCAACACATTTGTCTCCTCCTTAGAACTTGGAGGGGCCCTCTCATCGTGAAGAAAAGGAAAAACTAATTAATATCTTTCTAGGTTATGAAATCCTTCCTTTGTGTATGGGCACAACAGAATTATGCATAAACGTTAGCCAACAAACTTAGGCCTTCCCCTGCCTCCAAAAGAGGGCTTTCTGATGCTTCTTGGATTACTTACTGCCCTTTCTTTGTCCATGAATCATGTTTATACTACTAAAACTTTAGGGAAAGAATTAGGGAAAGAACAAAGAACAACATGCCAAGCGTTTACTAATAAGAACTTTAAATATATTCCTGTTCATTGGGACAAATGTCAGGCCAAATCAGGAAAATTAATGTTTATAGCTAATCATACAATTGTCAATAGGGGACCCCATAGTATGTGGTTATTGAACTACTCAGATGATATTAACAATACTATGTATGATTATATTACTCAAGTAACATGGAAGGTTACTAATACTACAATGGAACATTACCATGACAGAGGACTTCTTGGCTAGCTTGACGATGGAATGGCCCCCACCTCGTCCTCGAATCATCCTTGATAAACAGAATGGGCCTAAACAATGGGACATCTGAAAACTTGCTGCAAACACCGAAGAACTTGGGACTTGGACCAGACATTTCACAGGGACCAATCATAGCCATAGCAATTATTTCTTTCACTATAATCAATCATATTTTATACAAGCCTATGTTCCACTTCCTTTTGTTGTAGCTATAAGAAATTTACAATTCAATAAGACTTTACATTCTGTAACTTGCATAAATTGTAAATTATATACTTGTCTTAACTCCTCTATTTCCTTAAAAAATGACTCTCTTTTGATTCTTCGATCTCAACATAATCTATGGTTACCAATAAATCTCCAGTGGCCCTGGGAAGAAGGTCCCAAGGCTAGACTTGCTTCCCAGTTATTTACTAAATTGTTCCAGTGATCTAAACGATTCATTGGATGGCTGATTTTTGGCATTATAGGGTTAATAACTATTTGCACCATTGCTGTCATCACTAGCGTTACTTTACAAACCTCAATTCAAACACATAATTTTATCCAAAATTGGACTAAAGATGCTCATACTATGTGGGCCACTCAGGCTCAAATAGATAAGGATATTCAAAAAGAAATACAGGAACTGAGAACAGCCATCAAATAGGTTGGAGATCAATGAACAAATGTCCAAAAACAGATGATGCTAAAATGTGATTGAAATTCTACTCAATTTCCTGTTACTCCTGTTCATTTCTATAATAGTGGCTACAACTGGAAACAAATTAAGTTTCATTTTTAAAACATATATGATAATGCCTTTCTGAATGTACAGTTATTACAAAAAAGAAATATGTAAAACCTTTTCTAATAATCTGCCCTCTTCCACTAGTATGGGAACTTTAGCTATACAGTTGGCTGATCAATTATCTTGGCTAGACCCACATAGATGGTTTCAAAGCCTTACTCATAGCATTGGGTCTAGAACTATAATTTTGGTGATTATCTTAACAATTATTTTTGTTGTCTACTGTTGCCTTCATGCAAAGATTGTCAAAACTGAACAAACTCTGATGGTCAGAACCCTTCTTGCAAATATTATAAATAAATAAGGCGGAATTGTCAGGGAATGTTTGATGGGAGGATTCCTACGTGCTGCCTCTCATGAGTCCTTTGTCCCTCTTCAAGCGGAACAGCACGCTGCTCCCAGGGACTGAGGTCACTGTGTGAGGCAGGCTTGGGTCTCCTTTAGTAAACATTCTCTTTAGGGCAAAACTGCTTAGTCTCGTTCCCCTTTCTTGAGATATGGATTGTGTCCTGACCTTGTGACTAACATTACCCCTTGTTCCCTTGGTAACGGTTGCTGTACGTTTGGTTTTCTGATCTCTATCATTCCCAAAAGAAGTTTCTTGAACCACAGCCTATATACACTCATAGAAAAATCATTAAAGCACCTTTGCTCCATCAGAGCTTAGGTCTCCGGGTCTTTTTCTCTCTCTCTTTCTCTCTTTTACTTTCTTATCATCAACTCCGTACCACAAGGTTCCGGTCCATTAAAGGACCCCAACAAATAAAAAATTCACTGGATGCACTTAAAGAAAGATTATGTGCTACAGAAGTAAAGATCAGTGAACCTATGGTAGGTCAATAGAAATTAACCCAAAGAGAAAAGAGAAAGAAATTAACAGAGCGCTAGTGAATTGTGAGACAATATCAAGCAATTTATAGAGGTGTAATTTTAGTTCCATAAGAAGAAGATACAGAAAATAAGGCCAAAAATACTGTCAAAATAATGGGCCCAAAGTTCTCAAATGTTAGCCTCTTAGTCATGTTCGCTCTTTGCTACCACAGGACTGTAGTCTGCCAGGATTCTCTAGTCCATGGAATTCTCCAGGCAAGAATACTGGAGTGCGTTGCCTACCTTTCTCCAGGGATTTTCCTGATCCAGGGATCGAACTCAGGTCTCCTGCATTGCCAGCAGATTCTGTACTGTCTGAGCTATCAGGGAAGCCCAAAGTTCTCAAATAGGTTGATCAATACCAACTTAAAAATCCAAAGAGCTCAGAAAATCTTAATATGAAAAAATGCATAGAAAATCACACGTGTGGTCATCGTAGACAAACTACTGAAAATCAAAGATAAAGAGAAAAATCTTAAAATAAGCCAGAGAACAAAGAAATATTTTATGTAGAGCAGTCATAGAAGAAATTTTTTAAAATGTTTAAATACCATTTAAAAGTACCATTTAGAGAGGTTTCTATCTCTCTAAACTCTTGCCTTAAAAGGGTCCTTAGACGGAAAACTAGAGCAAACACGAAGCTAGATTGTGTGCTTCTCCTCTCAAGGATCACAGCCCTGTACTATCTGAAAACTTAAAATACTTAGGGATGAATTGAACAATGACAACAAAATCCAACTCCACTAAACTGAAAATTATAAAACATTATAGAGATAAATGAAAGTGGTTCTAAGTAAGTGGAAAGATATATCATGTTCATAGAAAAGAAGTCTCAAATTTATTAAGATGTCAGTTCTTCAAAATTCAGCAATCAACTGAACACAATCCCAATTGAAATCTCATTAATCACGCTTTTTTTTGTAAGTTGGCAAGCTAGTTTTTAAATGTAAAGCATATGCATAAGAACTAGACCAGTCAAATTGATCTTGCAAAGGAATAAGAAATTTTAAGGACTCACAATATCTAAAATCATGAGTTACTGTGAAGTTTCAGTAATCAAGATAGTGTATAGGAAACGAAATCAATGGAATAGAGTTCAGAATCTCAATATACAGAGTTAATTGACTTTTGGCAGAGATGCCAATGCAGTTCAGTGCAGAAAGGATATCTTTTTAGAATTGAATTAGCCAGAAAAGGATATCTGAAAAAACTGGTCAAATTTGTTAAAATTATTTTTAAAATTAATCTTGACCTCTACCTTATACCATATATGAAAATCTATTTTTGTAGCACCATAGGCTTAATGTGAAAACCAAAGTGTAGAAGTTCTAGGAAAAATAAAAAATGTTTTCACAATTTTGGAGTGGTCAAAAAACAGTAAAGATAAAAGATAAATGGATAAAATTGGACTTCTTCAATTGAGAAACTATTCCATATCAAAAGACACTCTTAAGGATATGAAAAATCCCAGCAGAAAGGATTCATAATACATATATTTGATGAAGGTCTTATATCCTAACTATATAAACATTTCTTGCAACTTAAAAATAATCAGCAGCTCTGCTTGAAAATGGGCAGAGGTTTTGAGCAGACACGTCATAAAATATAATATTTGAAAAACCAATAAATACTTTAAAGGGTCCTCAGTAGTCACTGGGGATATGAAAATTAGAACCACGAGATGTCACTGCACATTGACAGGAATGGCTTTAATTTAAAAAAAAAAAAAACGGAAAATTTGACTAAACCAAATGTTGTTAAGGATATGGATCCCTGGAATTTTTGTATTACTGGAACCAAGCAGTTTTTGCTAGGTATCTAATATGTTGTTGTTGTTGTTCAGTCATTAAGTCCTGTCCAGCTCTTTGCAACCCCATGAATTGCAGCACACCAGACTTCCCTGTCCTTCACTGTCTCCCGGAGTTTGCTACAACTCACGTCCATTGAATCAGTGAGGCCATCCAGCCATCTCATCCTCTGTCGCCCCCTTCACTCCCTCTGCTCAATCTTTCACAGTACCAGGCTCTTTTCCAATGAGTCAACTCTTTGCATCAGGTGCTCAAAGTATTGGAACTTCAACTTCACCACCTGTCCTTCCAATGAATATTCACAGTTGATTTCCTTTAGGATGGACTGGTTGGATCTCCTTGCAGTCCAAGGGACTCTCAAGAGTCTTCTCCAACACCACAGTTCAAAAGCATCATTGCTCAGCCTTCTTTATAGTCCAACTCTCATATTCATACATGACTATTGGAAAAACCATAGCTTTGACTATACAGAAACTTGTCAGCAAAGTGATGTCTCACTGTGTAGATTAGTCATAGCTATTCTTCCAAGGAGCAAGTGTCTTTTAGTTTTGTGACTGCAGTCACCATCTGCATTGATTTTGGAGCTCAAGAAAATGAAATCTGACACTATTTCCACTTTTGCCCCATCTATTTGCCATGAAGTGATAGGACTGGATGCCATGATCTTTGTTTTTTGAATGTTGAGTTTTAAGCAAACTTTTTCACTTTCCTCTTTCACCTACATCAAGAGGCTCTTTAGTTCCTCTTCACTTTCTGCCATTAAAGTGCTATCATCTGCGTATCTGAAACTGTTGATATTTCTGCCAGCAGTCTTGACTCCAGCTTGTGCTTCATCCAGTCCAGCATTTCTCATGATGTACTCTGCATATAAGTTAAATAAGCAGGGTGTCAAATACACAGCCTTGATTCACTCCTTTCCCAATTTTGAACCAGTCTTTTGTTCTAAGTTCTAACTGTTGCTTCCTGTCCTGCATAAAGGTTTCTCAGGAAGAGAGTAATGTGGACTGGTATTCCCATCTCATTAAGAATATTTCACTGTTTGTTGTGATCCACACCATCAAAGGCTATAAATAAAATATGTATATTTATATATATTATTTTTATAAAAATATCATAGCAACTTTATTCAGATAGCCCTTGCTTGGAGAATGAATAAGCTAATTGTAGAATACTGGTTGTAATGAAATATTCTTCAGCAATAAAAGGAATTGAACTACTCATACACACAATATGAATGACAAAAATGCTATGCTGAGGGAAATAAGTAGACACAAAAGTGGACAAATTGAGTGGTTCATTTACATAATGCTAGTGGACAAGCCCTCTGGTGGTAGAATAGTACATTGATTGCTATTATAGTGTCGTAAGTTGAGGAACTTGACTAGAAGAGGGCATCACAGAAATGTCCAGAGTGCAGAAAATGTTCCATACCTTGTCTGTGATGTTCAGTCCTTAGGGGAATATATTTGTTAAAACTCACTGAACTGTATGATTATCATCTGTGCATTTCACTCTATATACATATTTCTCAACTGAAATATAATCATAGGGGCCATTGCCCAATTTAAGCATTTGAGAGTATGTATACACAGAAACACTTCTTAATCTTACTGACATCATCAGTCTTGGAGGAATAATGTCATAAGGTAGCTGGCTTCTCCAGTTATTCTTTTCTAGGTACCAGACCATGTATTTCACGGCTTCTACTCAGTTCAGTCAAATCATGAATTATTCTCAATGATTTATATGTTTTCTCTACCTCCAAATTCCTCATGATACATAGCTTGATGGAGATAATGCAACCATTATTATATGGATTATATCGGATCTCAACTTGTACATATGCACATGCTAAGAACATTTTTTCTAGTCAGGACATATAGATTAATCCCATTGTTTTTATTGTATGTGGAGTATGTCACAGCTTAGATATATCAAATGTTATTTAATTCTTTCATTTAGCTTGTTGAACTTGTTAGCATGTTTTATTTTTTGATACTAAAGCTAATTTTGCAATGAACATTATATTTGGTTTTGTGGATTTAACTTTTGTTTCTATAATTTCCACACTTACTATAATTTTTACTTACTTTCCATATTTTTAGCAATACTTTAAACTCCTTGAAGGCTGACACATATCTATAGTAAACTGTTGAATCCCTAATTATTAGCCCAGGACTTGGTGAATAGTTGGGGTGCTAAATAAATGTTTGCTGAAAGAATAATAGATGAGTGATATGTATTCATATACCTATTTGTTTACAAGTCTTTAATAGCCATATGAATAATAGATGAGTGATATGTATTCATATACCTATTTGTTTACAAGTCTTAAATAGCCATTGACTAGCTAGGTAGTCCAGTACATTTAATTTCAACACTCTGAAATGAAAATCCTTTGAGGAAAGACAAGCCAGGTGTATAAAAAAATTATTGCAAGGAAAGCCTCAACTCAATATGACCAATTTATTTGCATAATAAAAAGTAAAAGGATGAAATAACAACCACAGATTAAGCAGAGAAACCTGAGGAAAAGCTACTAAACCTAAATAAAAGCTAAACTTCAACTTCATTGATAGATGGTTTAAGTGAGTTCCAATCACATTAATGTGAGAAAGTATTTATTTCAGCTCAATTCAGTTTTAAAGGGAAGTATTTGGAATCCTTGAATAACAGGGTAGCTTGGGTAAACAAGGACATTTCTTTGTTTTGTGTAGTTCAGCCAGAAATGACAAGGAAAACGGTGACTTCTGAAATGTGACAAAGGGACAAACAGGTGATGTCTTTAACCCAGGTGCCTTCAGTAGGAATCTCTACATACTTGTAAATGTATTTGATTTTGTCTGGGGCTTTGCAATCCTGAGGTGTGTGGTGTGTGTGGGTGTACTTATGTGTGTGCATCCATGCCTGCTTCTACGCCATCAAAGCATTAGCGAAGTAGTGAAGATAATTAACGTTTGTTGAATTAAACGATCATGTGATCACTTACCTACAGCCAGACAACCTGAAGTGTGAAGTCAAATGTGCTTAGGAAGCAAAACTATGACAAAAGTTAGTGGAGATGATGGAATTCCAGCTGAGCTATTTCAAATCCTAAAAGCTGATACTCTTAAAGTGCTGCATTCAATATGCCAGCAAATTTGGAAAATGCAGCATTGGCCACAGGACTGGAAAAGGTCAGTTTTCATTCCAATCCCAAAGAAGGGCAATGTCAAAGAATGCTCAAGCTGCTACACAGTTGCACTCATTTCACACAGTAGCAAGGTCACGCTCAAAATCTTCGAAACTAGGCTTCAATAGTATGAGAACCGAGAACTTCCAGGTGTACAAGCTGGATTTAGAAAAGGCAGAGGAACCAGAGATCAAATTGTCAACATCTGTTGGATCATAGAAGAAGCAAGAGAATTCTAGAAAAGCATTTAGTTCTGCTTCATTGACTATGCTAAACCTTTGACTGAGTGGATCCAAACAAACTGTGTAAAATTCTTCAAGAGATGAAAGTACCAGGCCACCTTACCTGCCTCCTGAGAAACCTGTATGCTGGTCAATAAGCAGCAGTTAGAACTGGGTATGGAAAAACAGACTGGTTCCAAAGTGGGAAAGGAGTACATCAAGGTTGTGTACTGTCACCCTGTTTATTTAAATTCTGTGCAGAATACATCATTGGAAATATTGGGCTGGATGAAACACAAGCTGGAATTAAGATTACCCAGAGAAATAACATCATCAGATATGCAGATATCACCACCCTTATGGCAGAAAGCAAAGAGGACCCTTATGGCAGAAAGCAAAGAGGAACTAAAGAACCTCTTAATGAAAGTGAAAAAGGAGAGTGAAAAAGCTGGCTTAAAACTCAACATTCAAAAAATGAAGATCATGGCATCTGGTCCCATCACTTCATGGCAAATAGATGGAGAAACAATAGAAACAATGAAAGACTTTATTTTCTTGAACGCCAAAATCACTCCAGATAGTGACTGTAGCCATGAAATTAAAAGACGCTCGCTCCATGGAAGAAAAGCTGTGACAAACCTAGACTATATTAAAAAGAAGAGATATTACTTTGCTGACAAAGATCCAAGTAGTCAAAGCTATGGTTTTTCCACTAGTCATGTATGGATGTGAGAGGTGGACCATAAAGAAGACTGAGCACTGAATAATTGATGCTTTTGAACTGTGGTGTCTGAGAAGACTCTTGAGAGTCCCTTGGACTGCAAGGAGATCCAACCAGTCAATCTTAAAGGAAATCAACTCTGAATAATCACTGGAAGGACTGATGCTGAAGCTGAAGCTCCAATACTTTGGACACCTGATAGGAAGAGTTGACTCACTAGAAAGGACCCTGATGCTGGAAAAGATAGAAAGCAGGAGGAGAAGGGGATAACAGAAGTTGCATGGCATTACTGTCTCAGCGGACATGAGTTTGAGCAAGCTCCAGGAGATGGTAAAGGAAAAGTAAACCTGGCAAGCTGCAGTCCACTGTGTCCCAGAGAGCTGGACATGACAGCCCTGAACAACAACAACAAAAGCTGTAACTGGAATTCAGTTCAGTTGCTCAGTCGTGTCCGACTCTTTGCGACCCCATGGACCACGGCACACCAGGCTTCCCTGTCCATCGCCAACTCTGGAGCTTGCTCAAACTCATGTCCATCAAGTTGGTGATGTCATCCAGCCATCTCATACTCTGTCATCCCCTTCTCCTCCCACCTTCAATCTTTCACAGCATCAGGGTCTTTTCAAATGAGTCAGTTCTTTGCATCAGGTGGCCAAAGTATTGGAGTTTCAGCTTCAGCATCAGTCCTTCCAATGAACACTCAGGACTGATTTCCTTTAGGAAGGACTGGTTAGATCTCTTTGCAGTCCAAGGGACTCTCAAGAGTCTTCTCCAACACCACAGCTCAAAAGCATCATTCCTTCAGCACTCAGTTTTCTTTGTATGTGTGTGTCCAACTTTATATGCAAGAGATGTGTCCAATTCTCACATCCATACATGACTACTGGAAAAACTGTAGCTTTGACTAGATGGACTTTGTTGGCAAAATAATGACTCTGGTTTTTAGCATGTTGTCTAGGTTGGTCATAGCTTTTCTTCCAAGGAACAAGCATCTTTTAATTACATGGCTGCAATCACCATCTGCAGTGATTTTGGAGCCCAAACAAATAAAGTCTGTCACTGTTTCCATTGTTTCCTCATCTATTTGCCATGAAATGATGGGACTAGATGCCATCATCTTAGTTTTCTGAATGTTGAATTATAAGCCAGCTTTTTTGTTCTCTTCTTTCACTTTCATCAAGAAGCTCTTTAGTTCTTCTTCCCTTTTTTCCATAAGGGTGGTGTCATCTGCGTATCTGAGGTTATTGATATTTCCCCTGGCAATCTTGATCCCAGCTTCTGTTTCATCCAGCCTGGCATTTCTCATGATGTACTCTGAATATAAGTTAAATAAGCAGGGTGACAATATACAGCCTTGACATACTCCTTTCCCAATTTGGAACCAGTCCATTGTTTCATGTTCAATTCTAACTTGCTTCTTGACCTACATACAGGTTTCTCAGGTGGCAGGTCAGGTGGTCTGGTATTCCCATCTCTTGAAGGATTTTCCACAGTTTGTTGTGATCCACACAGTCAAAGGCTTTGGCATAGTCAATAAAGCAGAAATAGATGTTTTTCTGGAATTCTCTTGCTTTTGTGATGATCCAGCAGATGTTGGCAATCTGGTCTCTGGTTCCTCTGCCTTTTCTATATCCAGCTTGAACATCTGGAAGTTCTTGGTACATGGATGGCTGAAGCCTGGCTTGGAGAATTTTCAGCATTACTTTGCTAATGTGTGAAATGAGTGCAATTGTGTGACAGTTTGAACATTCTTTGGCATTGCCTTTCTTTGGGATTGGAATGAAAACTGACCTTTTCCAGTCTTGTGGCCACTGGAGACGGGAATCTAAAAGTGCTGACATAGAAGCTACTAGGAAGAGAGAGCAGCAGAGACTCTATGTTGATCTCTACTAAGGGAATCTTAGTAGCAGCTGTTGTTGTTCAGTTGAATCTCTGTGACCCCAAGGACTGCAGCACACCAGGCTCCTCTGCCTTCCACTCTCTCTTGGAGTTTGCACAAATTCATGTCCATTGAGCTGGTGATGCAGTGTTCTTGCAGTGAGAACCCTGTGAACAGTGAGAAAGGGCAACAAGGGAATCTTGAACAACTAAGATGAATAATGAAGCTGATGCTGAAGCTGAAACTCCAATACTTTGGCCTCCTGATTGGAAGAACTGACTCATTTGCAAAGACCCTGATGCTGGGAAAGATTGAAGATGGGAGAAGGAGTTGACAGAGGATGAGATGGTTGGATGGCATCACTGACTTGATGGATATGAGTTTGAGCAAGCTCTGGGAGTTGGTGATGGACAGGGAGGCCTGGCGTGCTGCAGTCCACGACTGAGTGACTGAACTGAACTGAAGTGAAAATGAATAAACAGGGACAGCCAGCCTTTGGGTGAAGATTTAAGATTCAGCATCCAAATCTGTTGAATGCCAGTCAAGGATATGTGCTTTTAAATGTTAAATGATTAAGCATTATGAATTAGAATTGCAAGTTTGAATCACAGGCCATACACCAGCATATACCATTGTGTTCAATACAGTTTAAAAGAATAAAGGGTAAAAGGGACTCAATTCTGTGAGCTAAGTCTAGGGAGATGGCTATTGATTTGTTTTCTGTTCCCTCATCTTCCTTAGGAAAAAGAAACGATTGCTTGCACTCTAGTACGTGACCTTGCCCTAGGAGCTTGACTGATGCTCTTACTTCACTGGAGTGTTGCTGATCTTATACTTACTTGGCTTAATATTTTTCTTCTGAATTTTGAGGCCACTTTTTATTTAAAATCTTCTTCTCCTCAGATTTAATGTAGCACAGTCTCTCTTCACACCAACACCAGTATATTAGCTTGCTAGGTTTGCCACATTGAAGTATCACAAACTGGATCGTTGAAACAGTCATTTTTTTTTCTCACAATTCTGGGGTCTAGAAATCTGAGGTCAAGTTGTGAGCGAGGTTAGTTTCTTCTAAGGCATCTCTCCTTGGCTTACTTAATTACCTCTTTCAGGACCCTATATCCAAATACAAGCACATTCTGAGGTATTGAGGACCTGGGCATATGAATTTTGGGGGAAAGCCGTTTAGCCCATAACAACCAGTACTTCAGACCACACCGGCACTGTTACGTGCTGGTTCTTACTACGGCCTGGGCGAGGACTGACTCCCTGTGAGCCATGCTGATGGTCCTCAGGGTGTAAGCACAGAAACGCTGGCCAAGCCCAGCCTCCGACTGGATATTTCTCTTGCTCCTTGCACTGTGGTTTGGGGTGGCAAGCGGCGTGGGGGAGATAATGACAAGTTGGAGTCAGTTAATGAGTATCTCAGCCCATGCTTTTGCTGTATGACACAACTTCCTCGTATATTTGATCTTGTGATTCTTTGGTGCTGAGATGCCTGAGATTGGGGGCTCATTGGCAATAAATCCAGATTTACTTGTCCTCATGACATATTTACCAAATAGACCTCTTACTTGCTCATCTTTCTATATTTTGCCCACCTTAATAGCTCCCTGGATGCATGAAGGAATATATCTGTGACTTGAGTAATTTCACTGATAAGAACAATTCTTTAAAGTTAATTTTTGATAGCTAATTTTTGTCTTCTCTTCTTGTAATCATCAAAAGAGCGATGCAAACCATTCCTTTGTAAACAGATTTCCCTCTTGTCTGAAGCTGTCTTGTTTAGTAAGCCGAACTCTGCCATACTATCCCTAAAGATAATGTTGATTTTTAGTAGAAAAGTGAATGGAATTTTTCTTAGTAACTAAGGAGATAGTTCTGAAAGATCATGTAAGAGCTATAATACAGTGCCTATAAGTGCGTCAGAACATTTTGAAGGGGAGAGATTAACAGTGAATATCAATATAAGGCAAAATTTTGGAGAGGGTGTTTTATTTAAATATATAATATTTTTTATTAAATACCTCAGAAGATTTTTGCAAAGATGTGGGTAAATTGAGAATGGAAGGGGAAGAAACTATAAAAATCTGGTTGCAAGAAAAGAATGAGATATGCATATATTATTTCTCTTGAGTTGATTTTAGTTTTTCAAGTTAAGGTCTGAAGTTTCTCATTTTATATTTTGGGTACAACACCCATTTCAGAGTGTAGTCTCTGGAGCCCACTTCCTAGTTCTAATCCTACATCTGGCACTGTAAAGTAGAACTGATAGTAACCAGTGTCGTTGTTGCAAAAATTAAATGAGTCAATGTATATTAAGTGTTTAGACTATTGGCTGGCCATGTAATAATAAACATTATTATTATTTTAACTCAGAAGAATTAGTTTTTTCTCATCCTATTTGCATAATCTAAATCTAATGGGACAAAAAAAGCATATGATTAGGTTGTTTCCCTTCACTTTGCATTTTCTGTCTTACTATGATAGGGTTAACTTTTGTTCACCTTGTCCTGAAAACTAGTAACTCCTAAAGCAGCCTTCTGCCGATTATAATATATGCCTTACTGCACTGACTGAGACGTACTTATTCTCAGAATTGGGCTGATCCATTCAGACCTGTGTTAATTTTGCTAGAGATTATTTCTGAATTTCTAAGGACTGTTGTGTTGTGTGTGGTGTGCATGCACATACAGGCCTCTGGGAATGTGTATATGCTTGTTTCATGTCTGAATAGGATACAATCATCTGTTTACCACTAATAATTTCTTACCTTAGCTATACAAAAGAGATTTAGAAGAAAATAAAATAATTGGCTCTCCTTGACCTTTGTTTTAAATCATATGCTTAACGATTTTTAATAACTATTTGACATGATTAATTGGTACTACCTGTGGATACTTGAAGCCTCAAAACTTAACATATATCAACAAACATGTAATGCTTTTAGGAAGTGACTTTTCATGTTACTGTTAACATAGTAACACATCATTTCCCACTTAATTTTGGAATGAAAGTGTTCAAGACCTCTGTACAGAAAATTACAAATCATTGCTGAGAAAGTCATTTAAGATGAGTTAAATAAATGGAGAACTCTGTCATGATCATGAATTAGATTATTAATATTAAGATGTCAGTTTTCCCCCAAATAACCTACAAATGCAATCCAGCCCCAGTTTTTTAAAAATCTCAGGAGTTTTTTATTCTTGGTGGAAACTGACAGGCTGATTCTAAATTCAGTATGGAAATGCAAAGGACTTAAAATCCAAAAATATCTGAAAAAACAAGAACAAACCTGAGGATTTACACTAACAGATTTTAAGTCTTAATGTAAATTCATAGCAATTGACATATTGATGAAGAAATAAACATAATACCAAAGGAAATAAAGGGTAAAAAAGAGGATTTATACATATACAGTGACCTGATTTATAACAAAGATGCCACTCCAACTCAGTGGAGGAGTTTTTTCAGCAATTGAATACAATATAGGAAAATAATTTAACCTAATATTTAGTTTATAACACTCATGAAAATTAGTGGTTGGCTTTGTCACCTCAGGCTGCCATAATGAAAAACCACAGACTGGGTGGTTTAAATAACAGAAATTTATTTTCTCACAGTGCTGGCAGCTAGGAAGTCCAGAATCAAGGTTTTAGCATATATGTAAGTCTGGTGAGCATGGGCTCATAACTGCGCTCCTTTTGCTCTAAAGTGAGTTCCTTGACCAGAAACAATGCTATATAAAAATCCTGTTATGGTGGGTGAAGCATTTTGTAGGTTCATGGAAGGTAGTTTGGACAGAAACACTGCATGCAGGGAAGGCAAATCCATATCCAGGTGGGAGTGGTCTGATGTAACTACCCTGCCACCAGAGAGCTGGCTGATCACCTGGAGGAAGGGCGCTGTATCAGCGTCGGCCTCTGCGGCTGCCAGGTTGGGCATTCAGAGGTGCCATAGCATGTCAGCCTTGGAGAATGGGTTGCTGAGCCCGTGCAAAGCCTCCATCCCTGCGACCATGGCCATTTTGTTCATCAGCGCATCGAGAGATGACAGAGGTTGCTGCGGAGAGAGACTGGCTGATGTTCGTAGAATGGGTCATCCTGTCCACTTGGTTATTAGTATATTCCTCTGCAGAGGTCACTCTTTGGTGAGAATTCATGGACAACACAAATTTCTTCACACATTTTGCACATTCAGAGAGGTCTGTACTGTGCTTAGTTGCTCAGTCGTGTCTGACTCTTGTGACACCATGGACGGTAGCCCGCCAGGTTCCTCTGTCCATGGGGATTCCCCTGGCAAGAATACTGGAGTGGGTTACATTCCTCCAGGGGATCTTTCCGACCTGGGGATCAAACCCAGGTCTCCCCCATTTCAGGCAGATTCTTTACCACCTGAGCCATCAGGGAAACCCAAGAATACTGGAGTGGGTAGCCTATCCCTTCTCCAGTGGATCTTCCTGACCCAGGAATCAAACCGGGGTCTCCTGCATTGCAGGAGGATTCTTTACCATCTGAGTTCTCTGGAGAGCCCATATGGAGAAAAGACATACCATGATAACACTAATAAAAAGAAAGCTGGAGTAGCTATATTAATTTCAGAGGAGAGTTCAGAGTAAGGAAAATTGTCAGTGATTAAGAGAGGTGTTACATAAGGATATAGGAGTCAAGTTTCCAATAAAATTTAAAGTTGAAAGGTTGTTGCTGAACCATGAAAGATGCTGGGATTCTTGGCCTCCAGAGAATAATTCAATCTGGGGCCAGAGACGAGGCGTGATCGCTCAGAGCTTTTGTGTGATAAAGTTTTATTAAAGTATAAAAGAGAAAAAGAAAGCTTCTGACATAGACATCAGAAGGGGGCAGGAAGAGTGCCCCCTGCTAGTCTTTAGCCGGATGTTATACAGCTACTAGCAGGCTGCTAATTAAAGAAAGGAAATGTCTCCAAACTCAGAGAATGGCACCAGGCCCCTCACCCACAATATGTGCTGAGATAACATTGGCAACAGGTGAGTCGTCCTGGGCCATAAAACGATTGACGTGAAGCTTGAAGAAAGGCAGATGTCCATGCAAATATATGGCTTCCTTAACATAGATTAGGAGAATAAGGTATGAGTATAACATACTGGCTTGTCAAGTCGGATTTGAGTCTTAGGCGGAACCGACTTGGAGACAGAGTCTAGGGTAAATGCATAGTATATTAACATAGCTTAAGACAAATGTTTCCATAAGAAAAATGCACTGGTTAGCTCAAGGTTAGAGAAAAATTAAGTTCAGGTGGAACCAGGTGTTATTATGGCAGCACAGAATTTTAAGAGAAACCTCTTTTTAAATTTGTGTCGAGAAGAGGAAAAAAGATAACACTAGTTTGTTTCCTCCTGCAGCTTGAGAGAGAGAGATAAAGAATGTCTGCCACTTGCAGCCTATTTCCTCTAGTTAGGTAATTAGACTAGGAAACAGGAGTCCAGCATGGCAGTGGCTTAAAGACAAGGATGGGAAAAGCCCGTGACAAGAGAACAAAGGAAGGTCCGAGGACCGGAGTGGGGACCTCAGGTAGAACAAACAGCACTCCTGGCTAGCCCACTTTACAAAGGCCAGGACCAGGGCAGGTGGGGTGGGGAATATACAAAAAGAGGAGCCAAAGGGCCGCGGGTCTCTCCTTCTCCTGCCCGCAGGCTCATTTTCTCTCTCTCTCTCTTTCTTCTCTTCACGTCTTTTGACGTGAAGGCTTGACCTCATGCCTCAAAGATGTATTTTCCTTTATTTTCTAAAACTGATCTGTCCAAGAACTGTAACACGGCCTGTCCAAGAGCTGTGACGCGCAGAGGGCTTTAACGTCCATCACTTCAAATCTTTGTTGTGACAAGACAGAACCGAGGAGCATACACTTGCCTGACATCTATGGTGCCTGACTTGGGTTTAACCTGGCTGAAACAACCCGGGCGCAGCCCCACAAGGAGGAGGCCAAGCTCAGCAGGAGCCCAACTCGCGGTATCTCCCATGGTAGAAGCGGAACGCAAGGAAAACCCAGTGCAGGGGAAGTGACAAGAAGCCCATCGTGCTGGAGACTGGGACAGTGAAAAACGAACTCAGCAGAAAGCTCACGCAGCTCAGTCTCAGATTCCAGAAGACCTCCGGTTAAGGTAGGAGGTCCTCGCTCCTGTGGCTGGAGGGACATATGCCTAACGAAATCTTAATTCCTTTACAATCTCTCATTTCTTGTTTCCTTGAACCCGTGGTGAACAGGTGAGTGCCAGTGGGCACCACTGAGGGACTCTGGACAGGCTGCTCCTCGATATGTCCCAAAGGCACTCTCTGCTGAGCCCCAGAAGCTGTTGCCCAAGATGGTGGGGGTTCTTCTGTCCTTAATCTTTTTTGTGCCAAGGACCAGGCCAATGAAAACTGTGAGCACAGGTCAGGTATTTAGTAGATTTTCTGGCAGGCTATGAAGGGGGTTCCTTGGCACGTTTTTCCCACTGCTTTTTCCTCCTTTCCTTCACTTCTCTCTCCCAAGGCTTGAGCCCGGTCAAAACCCATGATGCCTGGCTTCAGGACCTAATGAAGCTCAGGTTCTGATGTCTCTGCAAAAATTCAGTGAGAGAAAAAGTGATACGTCAGAGGTGGATTTGTCAAGATTCAGAGAGGAGCACACTCTGCAGGGTGTGGGCCACTGCAGAGGGCAAGGGTTTAGCCATGAATAAGGTCTGGCTAGGTGTTGCTAGCTGAGTGAATTCATATGCTAATGAGTGGGAAGATCATCCCAACCATTGGGGAACCACCCAGTCCTCTGTCTTCTGACAGAGGAGTGCCTTGGAGCTGTCCTGCCAGGTCTGGGTGTGTCATTTAGCTTACAGATTAAGGTTTACTTGAATATGACTTGTCATCTTGGACACAAGTGATTTTAATCAGTTTATGTTATGCCCTTGTGCTATGTCATTCTTTCAAAAGTTGTGCCCTGCCCCCTTCCCTCCTGTTTCATGCTTTTTTCCTGAGCCCTGTCCAGGCCCACAATGTTGCCTCCACAGTCTTCTGGAGGGACAACCAGAAAATAGCTGGCCCTTGGGAGGGAAATACTGTATAATATCCAACCCCTCTAGATATTCAGGCCTTCATCTTCCGTGTTTCCTACAACACGTGCAACACCAGCATCTCCCAGTGAACCCGCTCGGGCGGGCAACAGGCACACAGTGCCTGCTAGAAGTCCCTCTGTCGGCATCCCTTCAAGGGCAAGTGGGCTTCCAGGGATAATGTTTGCCACTTTGGAAGTTAGCCCCGCAGGCCGTTTGAGCCCAAACCCTTACCACCCATCTCCTAAAGTTACAAACATACCCCTGGATCACATCTCCACTCCGCTTTTATGGAACATCTGTTCTGTTGTCTCTTACCAATTTGTTCTTAAGCCACTTGCTAACTCTTACAATCAGGACTCTGTCCGCTTGTGGGTGACATTGCTCCACCCAGCCTATTATTAAAACACTTTAATGCCCTAACAGGGCCAGATAACCCATTCCTTTGTCATTACTTCTGTTATTACCTAAAGTGGGTCTATGAAAATGAAATGTTTATCATTGGAGACACCCTAACCTGCTCTTATGGAGGACTAGGGGAGGAAATCAGTGACTTATAATCCCTTAGAGTAGTAAGAGGATAAGGCTTATGACTGTTTCACCAGGTTTCCAGTCTCAGGGCACAAGTGGATTGCTTTACATCAGGGTATATATTCTCATCTGCGGTGAACAAACGCAATGAGTTAAGGTTATAGCCCCTTAATCCTACCCAGCACAGGTCACTCTGGAGACCTTGGGGATGCCCTATTACAGTCCAGAGGTCCCAGTAGGTCAACCTGCCTTGACCTGCCTCGGGATCTGGTCTTCGAAGTGTTGTCATACCTCAACCTGCTCGGGTTGAGGGGTCCTGCCAGTCGAGGGGCCCCAGGAGGTCGTCAGGCCTCGACCTACCCAGGGACCCAATTCTTGGGAGGCCATCATGCCTCGACTTGCCCAGGGATTTGATCTCCAGGAGGCTGTCATGCCCCAGCCTGCCTGGGGATCTGCACCCTGACCTGGGGAGGCCTGGCTCTCAGGTTGCAACAGTACTGGGCAGGATGAGCTTCAGAAAGACTCACCCCTAAGGAAGTCCACCCATGGAAATAGAAGGAAGCCTATCACTTGTGGGGCTGTGCCCAGTGTCTCCTGAGCCCAATGAGAACCCCATTGCTTTTCTGGAAAGGCTAAAAGAGGAACTCCAAAAGTTTACCAATCTGGACTTAGACTCTTATGAGGGACAGGTGATTTTAAAGGACAAATTCCTGTCCCAATGTGCATCAGATATCAGGATAAAGTTACAACAGCTACAGAAGCAAGACCCTGTTGCCTCTTTAGATGAGATGGTCCAGACAGCCACCAATACCTTTTATAACAGAGAACAGGAGAAGGAGGCCAGGGCCCAGCAGAGGGAGAGAAGAAAAGAGACAAGGCAAGCCCAGATGCTGGCCGCCCTCCAGGGAAGACCTATGGCACACTCCGATTCCTTGAAGGACAAGGCACAAGGCAAATGCCTAATCTGTAGACAGGCGGGGCATTGGGCCAAAGAGTGTCCAAACCGTGACAAGTTTCCTAGAACGGCTTGCCACAAATGCCATCAACTGAGACATTGGGCGGCACTCTGCCCTCAGACCCAAGAGCCTCAAGGTCAAGCACCAAACCTTCCTTCACGATGGTTCAACAGGACTTAAGCGGCCCACTCCAGCCAGCCCGCCTGTCACAAATAACCATCCCAGGGCTGGAGCCAAGGGTACACGTGGATGTGGCAGGTAGGTCCAAGAATTTCTTGGTTGACACGGGGGCTACCTACTCTGTCCTGACCTCTTACTCCAGAGCCTTCTCCTCGCAAACCTGTACCATTTTGGGTGCTATAGGAAAAACAACTACTAAAGGATTCACTGGAGAACTTCCTCGTTGCTGGGATGGACAAATATTTTCCACCAGTTTCTGGTGGTCCCTCAGTCTCCTACTCCCTTATTGGGAAGAGATATACTCACTAAACTGGGGACCACCCTTGCAATGAGAAGCTTTTCAGCCCCTAGAGCCCTACAGCTTCTGGTTACTACTGAAGAACCCATTACACCTTCTCCAATAGAGAGGGACAAAAAACTATGGGAAGACAAAATTAACCCCCAGGTGTGGGACCAGGGAATTCCTGGACGAGCCCACCAAGCTGAACCGGTCATCATTGTCCTCCAAGATCCCACTTGGTTTCCTAACTGGAAACAATATCCCCTCAGAAGAGAGGCTCAGGAGGGACTGCAGTCTTTAATAAATAAATTCCTTGCTTGTGGGCTATTGGTCCCCACCAATTTGCCATGTAACACCTCAATCTTCTCGGTAAAGAAAATCGGCGGAACCTGGTGAATAGTTCAAGATCTCTGGATCATAATTAAAGCTGTAATCCCCCTCCATCCAAGAGTACCCAATCCCTATGTAATCTTGGGAGAAATCCCACCCAGTGCCAAGAGGTTTACAGTCTTGGTTCTCAAAGATGCTTTTTTTTTTTTTTTTTTTTTTTGCATACCACTGGCTAAAGAATTCCAATATCTTTTTGCCTTTGAGTGGGAGGCCCCAGGAGAAAAACACCAACAGATGACTTGGACAGTATTACCTCAAGGGTTTAGAGATAGCCCCCACCTGTTTGGACAGGCCCTTAGCTGGGATCTCCTAGATTTGGACCTGGGACCTAATGGGAAAATATTATAATACATAGATGACCTACTAATCTGGTCTCCAGATGAGAAAGATGCCCAACAACATGCAATTCAGGTTCTAAACTTTTGGGCAGAAAGAGGATATAAAGTCTCCCGTGCTAAGGCACAGATGGTCGAGACAAAGGTCACCTGTTCAGATTACACACGGGTCCAGGAGGCTGTCCTCTGATCAGGTACAAGGAATCCTCCAGTTGCCCTCCCCCACGACTCAAAAACAACTGCGAGCTTTCCTGAGGCTAACTGGGTACTGTAGAGTCTGGATCGCCAACTATGGTCTAATTGCCCAAACCTTATATGAAAGCTTAAAGGGACAGGATGATTCAATTCCACTGATGCGGGGAACACCTCAAAAGTAGGCAGAGGCTACACTAAAACGGGTCTTAACTCAGGCACCTGCCTTGAGGTTGCCAGACCCAGGAAAAGCATTCCAACTTTATGTCCACGAAACAGAGGGAATAGCTTTAGGAGTGTTAGCTCAAAGGTTGGGATCTGAGCCCCAGCCTGTAGCTTACTTATCCAAGAGGCTCATCCCAACCGTCTGAGGCTAGCCTCCCTGCCTTCGAAATCTTGCAGCTATTGCAATCCTGATAGGTGATGCTTTAAAACTCTCTTTTGGGGGCAATCTAACTATTTTTACCAGCCACCAAGTGAAACATCTCCTAAATGGGAGAGGCCATTTATGGATGTCTGATCAAAGAATCCTCAGATAGCAAGTAGTGCTGATGGAAAATCCAGGCCTCATTATATCCCCTTGTGAGGTTCTTAACCCAGCCACCCTCCTGCCTACCCCGGAGGCCTCTCTCCCCTTTCACTCTTGTCTAGAAACCTTGGACCACTGGACAACACCCCGAGAGGGATTGTCAGAAGATCCTCTGACCAACCCTGAAGAAATCTGGTACACTGACGGAAGCAGCTTTGTCTTGGAAGGAAAAAGAAGAGCTGGATGTGCAGTAGTCTCCAATTTCGAGACCATAGAGGCTAAGCCTCTGTCACCAGGTACTTCAGCCCGATTAGCTGAGCTCATAGCCCTGACTCGAGCTTTAGAGCTAGGAAAAGGAAAAAGAATAGCCATTTACACTGACTCCAAGTATGCCTTTCTGGTGCTACATGCACATGCAGCTATTTGGAAAGAAAGGGGCCATCTGACCACCTGAGGGTCCTCAGTCAAATATGGTGATCAAATCCTTAGGCTCTTGGAGGCAGTCCCTCTGCCCACTGAGGTTTCATTCTCCCATTGAAAAGGACACCAAAAAGGGAGCACGGAAGTGGCACGAGGGAAACAGGTAGCTGATCAGGCAGCTAAGAGAGCAGCGTTATAGAACAATGACCTAATAGGGGTGACCACTCTAGTTCCTGCAGAAAATTCTGAAAGAGATGGGAACACCAGGCCACCTGATCTGCCTCGTGAGAAACCTATATGCAGATCAGGAAGCATCAGTTAGAACTGGACATGGAACAGCAGACTGGTTCCAAATAGGAAAAGGAGTACGTCAAGGCTGTATATTGTCACCCTGCTTATTTAACTTACATGTAGAATGCATCATGAGAAACGCTGGGCTGGAAGAAGCACAAGCTAGAATCAAGATTCCCAGGAGCAATATCAATAACCTCAGATATGCAGATGACACCACGCTTATGGCAGAAAGTGAAGAACTAAAGAGCCTCTTGATGAAAGTGAAAGAGGAGAGTGAAAAAGTTGGCTTAAAACTCAACATTCAGAAAAATAATATCATGGCATCCAGTCCTGTCACTTCATGGCAAATAGATGGGGAAACAGTGGCTGACTTTATTCTGGGGGGGCTCCAAATCACTGCAGATGGTGATTGCAGCCATGAAATTAAAAGACGCTTACTCCTTGGAAGGAAAGTTATGACCAACCCAGACAGCATATTAAAAAGCAGTAACATTACTTTACCAACAAAGGTCCGTCTAGTCAAGGCTATGGTTTTTTCCAGTGGTCATGTATGGATGTGAGAGTTGGACTATAAAGAAAGCTGAGCACCGAAGAATTGATGCTTTTGAACTGTGTTGTTGGAGAGGACTCTTGAGAGTCCCTGGACTGCAAGGACGTCCAACCAGTCCATCCTAAAGGAGATCAGTCCTGGGTGTTCATTGGAAGGACTGATGCTGAGGCTGAAACTCCAATACTTTGGCCATCTCATGCGAAGAGCTGACTCATTTGTAAAGTCTCTGATGCTGGGAGGGATTGAGGGCAGGAGGAGAAGGGGACGACAGAGGATGAGATGGTTGGATGGCATCACTGACTCAATGGACATGAGTTTGGGTAAACTCCAGGAGTTGGTGATGGACAGGGAGGCCTGGCATGCTGCAAGGGGTTGCAAAGAGCCAGACACGACTGAGTAAGTGAACTGAACTAAACCGAACCTTAGTTCCACAGACTAATTTGCCAGAAACTCCTTCATATACTGAAGGTGAGACTCTTAAAGCTAAGAGTGAAGGCTTTCAAGAAGATCAGATGGGGTGGTTCTGAAAGGAGGGACTCCTTTTTCTCCCTGGCAACCACCAGTGGAATTTAGTTAACTCCTTACATGCCACCACTCATTTAGGGGAGAAGGCCCTCCAAATATTACTAGAAAGGTCCTTCAGAGGACCAGGCCTCAAGCAACTATAAGGCAAGTGGTCTCCTCTTGTCCCACTTGCCAATTAAACAACCCCCAAGGAGCTCTAAGACCCCAGCTGGCCCAACCCATCCAACAACGTGGGGCCTACCCAGGAGAGGACTGGCAGATGGACTTCATCCAGATGCCAGTTTCTCAAGGGTATAAATACCTATTAGTCATGATAGATACATTCACAGGATGGATTGAAGGCTTTCTCACCCGCACTGAGAAGGCTGAGGAGGTGGTTAAAAAAAAAAAAAAAAAAAACTGCTCCATGAAATCATGCTGAGATTTGGTCTGCACAGGTCATTACAAAGTGACAATGGGACATCATTTACTTCTAAGGTCACCCAAGGGGTCTCTAAAGCATTGGGCATTACTTGTTATCTCCATTGTGCCTGGAGGCCTCAGTCTTCAGGAAAAGTATAAAGAACCAACCAATTCCTAAAATCAGTGGTAAAAAAGATAACCCAGAGACCTCCCTGGGATGGAAAGAGGCTTTACCACTAGCTCTCCTCCACACCTGTATTGCCCCTAAGGAACAGGTTGGTCTTAGTCCTTGTGAGATTCTATATGGGAGACCTTTTGTTTATGTCAATGACCTCTTCCTAGATCCAGAGGTTCAGACCCTCCAATCTTATACTATGGCCATTGGGCAATTCCAACAGGATATATGCTTGTGTGGTGTGAACCAGGACCCAAATGATTCTAAGGAGACCCAGGGACTCAAGTCCCAATTGAAGTCTGGAAAGATGGGTCCCCAAAGGCTCAACTCCAGCCCACATGGAAGGGCCCCTACCCTGTAATACTTTCTACTCCCACAGCGGTCAAGATACCAGGACATGACTCCTGGATTCACTATTCATGAGTCAAGCCATGGAAGAAAACAGAAGAGGACACTCAATACACCTGTGAGCCCCTGGGAGATCTCAGATACCTGTTCAGAACTACAAATGAGTGCCATTCTAATGAACACCCCCAAAATCTAGTTTCTGGGGATAAGATTTCTCAGGACAGCTCTAAAGAGTGAACACAGCTTGGCAGGGGTTGTACTCCAAAACAGACAGGAGATAGATCTTCTGATCCCTGAACAAGGAGGGGCTTGAGCCATCCCCAAGATTGGAATTTGGAGTTGGCTGGAAATAGATGGGGAGACAGTGGAAACAGTGTCAAACTTTATTTTTGGGGGCTCCAAAATCACTGCAGATGGTGATTGCAGCCATGAAATTTAAAAATGCTTACTCCTTGGAAGGAAAGTTATGACCAACCTAGACCACATATTAAAAAGCAGAGACATTACTTTGCCAACAAAGGTCTGTCTGGTCAAGGCTATGGTTTTTCCAGTGGTCATGTATGGATGTGAGAGTTGGACTATAAAGAAAGCTGAGTGCCAAAAAATTGATGCTTTTTAATTGTGGTATTGGAGAAGACTCTTGAGAGTCCCTTGGACAGCAAGGAGATCCAACCAGTCCATCCTAAAGGAGATCAGTCCTGGATGTTCATTGGAAGGACTGATGCTGAAGCTGAAACTCCGATACTTTGGCCAACTCATGCAAAGAGTTGTCTCATTGGAAAAAACCCTGATGCTAGGAGGGACTGGGGGCAGGAGGAGAAGGGGACGACAGAGGATGAGATGGCTGGATGGCATCACCGACTCGATGGGCATGAGTTTGAGTGGACTCCGGGAGTTGGTGATGGATAGGGAGGCCTGGCGTGCCACGATTCATGGGGTTGCAAAGAGTCGGACACGACTGAGCAACTGAACTGAACTGAACTGAATGCCCCTACTAGTCCTTGTTATGCCATATGGATGCTGCTTATAATTGCTCCATGTATCATCACTTGTCTCACCCATTTTGTCTCTGCCCAGGTCAACAAGCTACAACATGCTGTGCCAGTTCAATAAGGATGTATAAAACTACAGCTGACCATGGAAAATATCACTGACCCTTAGATGGAGACTGCTATAAGGACTCTAAGGCCTTAGACTAGCAAGAGGGGGAGGCCCAATACCCCCCGCCATCCCAGCTCAGCAGAAAGTAGCCAGAGAAACCTCAATGCCCCTATTCCCAAAGAATTGGGCCTCCCATTTCTTGAGGGGGGAATGTTAGGTACTTAGAATAGGAAACAGGAGTCCAGAATGGCGAGGGCTAAAAGACAAGGAAGGGAAAACTTGAGGACCTCAGGTGGACAAACAGCACTGGCTAGCCCAGTTTACATAGGGCAGGCCCAGGAGGAGAAAAACCATATAAAAAGAGGAGCCAAAGGGCTGGGGGTCCCTCTCTCGGGAGCTCTCTTCCTGTCTCTCTTTCTCCCTCTCTCTTCTCTTCACGTCTTTTGGGTTGGCATGCCCTCACGCCTCAAGGATGTAGTTTCCTTTATTTTCTAAATAAAATTGATCTGAGAGCTATAACACGGACTGTCCGAGAGCCATGACGCACCGAGGGTTTTAACGTCTGTCACTTCAAATCTTTATTGTGGTGAGACAGAATCGAGGAGATTATGCTCCCCGGACACTCCTTTGGGAAACCCCTGGCCATCCTGCCTGTTACCCTCTCAATGTGTATATGCCTAATAATAGAGCATCAAAATAGGTGAAGAAATAGATGAATCTGTTAGTATGGCTAGAAACTTTTAACTATAAGGGAGGCATCCTTTTATTAATAATTTCCGGTCCCGTAGGCAGAAAATCAGTAAGAACATTGTTGAACTGAGCAGCACCATCAGTCAGCTGGATCTAATTGACATTTATAGAGCACTTCATAGAACAACAGCAGAATATACTTTTTTCTCAAACTCACAGAGAAAGAACATTCACTGAAATAGATCATATTCTGGGTTATAAAACACCTTCACAAATTAAAAGAGTAAAGATCATACAAAAAGAAGCATTTATTGAGAACTTCCTGGAAATCCAGTGGTTAGGTAGGACTCTACATTTTCACTTCTGTAGTCTGGGTTCAAATTCCTGGTCAGGGAAATAAAATCCCATAAGCATTGAGTCATGGTCAAAATAATAATAATGTGATTGGTTCTATAATAAGGTGAATATTGGCACAAAGGAGAGACATTTAACTTCCTGAAGACAGTGATATTTAATATCAAAGTGTAGGTATGAGCTTACTAAGGTAAAACTGAGAAGAGATGACCAACAAAATCTAGACAAAGACATCCACAATAGTTAGGGGACAGATGGTATGTTCAAAAAACTAAGAAGTTCTTTATACAGTTGGAGTGAATAATTGAATGTTGATCAGAGATTAAAATGAAAGTAAGCTAGAAATGAATCATAGAGCGTTTTATAAACTGATAAGAAAATTAAAGTTTTTCCTAAGGACAGTGAGAGGCCATTGAAGTATTCGAGGAAGAAAGACACATGATTATATTAATATTTCTATTCCAGGGAAGACATGCTGGCTGGAATATGAAGGATGGACTAGATAATGTAAGACCATAAGCAGGGAGGACATCAGTTTTTGTGTTTTGGAAAATATTTAATAAGAAATGATGATGGTCTAACCAAGGGAATTGAAAAAGGTTTAAAAGGGGACATATTATGGACAGGAGTCTCTGAATGTATTACTTCTAAGTTAGTGAAGGCAATTTCTTGTTTTCTAGCATGAGCAAGTGACTGAATTTATATGACCCTGGAAGAGGAGAAGTTTTCATAAGATGATAAAGACTTGTTTTTCTTAATTTATTTTTATTGAAATACAGTTGATGTACAATACTGTATAATTTAAAGATACACACTATTATGATTCACAGTTCTTAAAGGTTGTATTTCATGTACAGTTATTATAAAATATTGGCTATATTACTTGTGTTGCACAATATGTCCTTGTAGCTTATTTTACACATAATAATTTGTACCTCTTAATCCCCTATCCCTATATTGCCCCTCGTCTCTTCCTTTTTCCCCACTGGTAACCACTAGTTTTTCTCCATATATGTGACTCTGTTTCTTTTTGTTGCATTCACTAGTTTGTTGTATTATTTTAGATTCCACATATGAATGATATAATATTTGTCTTTCTCTATCTGACTTATTTCACTCAAGATAATGCTCTCCAGGTCCATCCATGCTGTTGCAAATGGCAAAATTTCATTCTTTTTTTATGGCTGAGTAGTATTCTCTTGTGTATATATTCCATAGCTTCTTTATCCATTCATCTATTGATGGACACTTAAATTGCTTCCATATCTTAGCAATTGTAAATAGTGTTTCTGTGAACATTGGGTTACTTGCATCTTTTTGAATTAGTGTTTTGATTTTCTTTGGATCTATACCCAGGAGTAGAACTGCCGAATCATGTAGCAGCTCTATTTTTAGCTTTTTGAGAAGCTTCCATACTGCTTCCCACAGCGGTTGTACCGACTGACATCCCCGTCGACAGGGTGTGAGGGCTCCCTTTGCTCCACAGACTCACTAACATCTGTTGTTTGTGTTGTTTTTGATGGGAGCCATTCAGACAGATATGAGGTGATGTCTCATTGTGCTCTTGATCTGCATTTCACTGATGATTAACAATGGGCCTGTTGCCGATCTGCATGTCTGCTTTGGAAAAATGTCTATTCTGGTCTTCTGCCCATTCTAAAATTGTTTTTGTTCTTGTTGAGTCGTATGATCCATTTATAAATGTTCAATAGTAACTTCTTGTTGGTCAAATCATTTGCCAATATTTTCTCCCATTTAGTAGGTTGTCTTTTTGTTTTGTTGGTGGCTTTCTTTGTGGTGTAAAAGCTCTTACATTTGATTAGGTCCCATTTGTTTACTTTTGCTTTTATTTCCTTTGCTTTAGGATCTGTATCCAAAAAAACATTGCTATGATTTATGGCAAAGAGTATTTATCTGCTCCCTTCTAGGAATTTTATGGTTTCCAGTCTTACATTTAGGTATTTAACCCATTTTAAGTTTGTTTTTGTATATAGTGTCAGAGAATGTTCTAATTTCATTCTTTTACATACAGCTGTTCTAGTTTTCCCAGCGCCACTTATTGAAGAGGCTTTTTTTTTTTTTTTTTTTTTTTAGTATTTATTTACTTATTTTGCTGTGCTGGGTCTTTGTTGCGGCACGCAAGATCTTTAGTTGCAGAATGTTGGATCTAGGTTCCTGGCTAGGGATCAAACCCCAGCACCCTGCACTGGGAATATGGAGTCTTGGCCACTGGCCCACAGGAGAAAGCCCCTGAAGGGTCTGTCTTCTCCGCACTGTGTATCCCTTCGTTGTAGGCTAATTGGCCGTAAGTGTGTGGGCTCCTTTCTGGGTTTTCTATCCTCTTCCGCTGATCTGTGTGTCTGTTTCTGTGCTGCACCATACCGCTTTCATTACTGTAGCTTTGCAGTGTACAGTTCAGTTCAGTCCAGTCGCTCGGTCGTGTCCGACTCTCTGCGACCCCATGGACCGCAGCACGCCAGGCCTCCCTGTCCATCACCAACTCCCAGAGTTTACTCAGACTCACGTCCATTGATTCAATGATGCCATCCAACCATCTCATCCTCTGTTGTCCCCTTCTCCTCCCGCCTTCAATCTTTCCCAGCATCAGGGTCTGAAGTGAAGTCAGTGAACATGATTCCCTTACCACTGTTCTTGTTTCTCAAGACTGTTTTGGTAATTTGGAATCCTTTGGTTCCATATATAAAATTATTTTTTTCTAATTTTGTGAAATATTCCCTTGCTATTTTGATAGGAACTGCATTGACTGTAGATAGCCTTGGGTAGTATGGCCATTTTAGCAATTCTTCCTAAGAACATGGTACATCTTTCCATCAGTTCGTGTCATATTCAGTGTCTTTCATCAGGGTCTTATAGTTTAGGCAAGCTTATTCTTAAGTATTGTATTCCTTTTGATGCAATGGTAAATAAAATTGTTTCCTTAACTTCTATTTCTGGTAGTTTGTTGTTAGTGTACAGAAATGCAGCAGATTTCTGTATATTAATTTTGTGTCCTGAAATTTTACTGAATTCATTGATGAACTCTAGTAATTTCCTGGTAGCACCTTCAGGATTTTCTACATAATATCATCATGTCATCTACAAAAAGTGACCGTCTTACTTCTTCCTTTCTAATTTGAATTCCTTTTGTTTCCTTTTCTTGCCTGCTGTGGTTAGGACTTCCAATACTGTGTTGAATAAAAATGGCAGAAGTGGACTTCCTGGTCTTGCTGCTGATCTTAGAGGAAATGCTTGCAATTTTCATCACTGGGTGTGACGTTAGCTGTGGTTTTTCTTATATGGTTTTCATTTTGTTGACGTATGTTCCTTATGTGCCTACTTTCTAGAGAGCTTTTTTTTTTCAATCATAAATGGATGTTAAATTTTGTCAAAAGCTTTTTCTACAGCTATTATTCAATTTGTTGTTGTGGTGTATCACATTGATTGATTTGTGGATATTGAAAAATGCTTGCATTCCTGAGCAAATCCCACTTGATCAAGGTATATGATCCTTTTAAATGTATTGTTGGAATCAGTTTCCTAGTATTTTGTTGAGGATTTTTGCATCTATGTTTATCAGTGATATTGACCTGTAATTTTCTCTTATGTGATATCCTTGTCTGGTTTTGGTATCATGGTGATGGTGGCCTCATAGAATGAGTTTGGAAGTGTTCCTTCCTCAGCAGTGTTTTGTAATAGTTTCAGAAGAATAGGTGTTAACTCTTACCTAAATGTTTGGTAGAATTCCCTTATGAATCCTTCTGGTCCTGGACTTCAGTGTATTGGGAATTTTTAAATTACTGATTCAATTTTAGTACTGGTAATTCATCTGTTCATATCTCCTACTTCTTGGTTCAGTCTTGGGAGATTTTACCTTTCTCAGAATTTTTCCATTGTCTCTAAGTTGTCCATTTTATTGACATGTAGTTGCTCATAGTAGTCTCTTATGATCCTTTGTATTTCTGTGGTGTCAGCTGTAACTTCTCTTTTTTAATTTATAATGTTATTGATTTGGGTTGTCTCTCTTTTTCTCTTGATGAGTCTAGCTAAAGATTTTTTAATATTGTTTACCCTTCCAAAAAACCAGCTTTTAGTTTCATTGATTATTGCTGTTGTCCTTTTAGTCTCTATTTCATTTATTTCTCCTCTGATCTTTGCTAATTATTTCCATCTACCCCCAGGTCTTGGGGTTAATGCCAGACTACCAGTTGCAGGGCCCAGGGGTCCCAGAGCTGGGGTCAGGCCACTGGTGGTGGTGGGGAGGAAGCAATTGCAGACACAGTTAGGTGTGACGTCTGCGGCGTCACGTTAGGTGTGACGTCTGTGGTGAGCTGAAGCTTCTGTTAGCCCACTGGTGTGGAGGGCAAGGGTCCAACTGGTCTTAGATCAGGGGCTGCCGTGCTGTGGGCAGACTGGATTGTGATTTTCTTACCTCTGATGTCTGCCCTCTGATATGAGGCTGGTCCAGAGGCTGCAGCTAGCTTACTGGGCAGTAGGGCCGAGGCCCAGGGAATTCTGGGGCTGTGCCTGTCCGCTGGTTGGTGCTGCGTCCTGGGTCCTCTGGTGGGCAGAACCCTGTCTCCAGGTGGCTCTGGGCTCAAGAGTTCTGTAGGCAGTCCATTTACTTGCTTGGCCCGAGGCCTCTCAGCACTGGTGCTTTCAGGCTTCTGGGTGGGGCCAGGTCTTGGCTTTAAAGAGCTAGAGGGAGGATTTCACAATGGTACCTGCCGACACCAAGGGCTGTGGTAGAAGGAACTCCCAAGAATGGCTGCTGCCATGTCTATGTCCCCAGGGTGAGTTCCAGTTTACTCCTGTGTCTCCTGGAGAGGCTCCAAGACCAGCTCCAAGATGTCTGACTCAGGCGCCTGTGAAATCACTGCTTTTGCCCTGAGTCTCAGAGCATGTCGGATTTTGTGTGCATTCTTTAGCAGTGACACCTCTATTTCCCCCAGTTCTTAGGACTCCCCAAAGTGAGACCTGCTGGCTTTTGAAGCCAAATGCTCTAGCTGTATCTCTTCCCAATGCAAGACCCCTGGGCTGGGGACCCGGATGTGCAGTTCAAAGCTCTGCTTTAGGAGGAGCTGTGGACTATATCCTCCAGTTTGTGGGTCACCCCACTAGGAGTATGGGACTTCACTATATCATGAGCCCATGCCTCCTACTCATCTTGTTGTGGTTCCTTCATTATACCTTTAATTGCAGAAGATCTTTTCTGATAGGTTCCAATCTTTTTAATCTGTGGTTGTCCTACAAGTAGTTATGATTTTGCTGATTTCATGTACTTGTAGTAAACCCAGAGATATTGAATGGGCCATTGAATTAAACTGCTTACTCATGAATGAAGCTCAGGAAACATAAGTGAAAGGGAGATAAACTAGCTTAAATTCATCAGCTTATATGGTGGGACTGAAGATACAGGAATGTAGGAGATTATTAAATACAAGTGTGTAGAGGAAGAAGAGAAGAGTGCCCAGGATAGAACACTTAGGAACAGACATTTTACAGAATATCAGAATAAGAGAAGACTTCAAGATAGAATTGAATAGAACATGCCAGAATGGTAGCTAGAAACTAGAAGAGATTAGTATCTTCAGAGACAAGAGAAGAGTCTTCAAATTTGTAACAAAATATCAAATGTGAAAAAGGACCATGTTGAAAATCTCTCTAATATCAAGTTAGTTTTTCTGAGCATAGCAAAAGCAGTTTTGGGTGCAATTGTGGGGTTAAAGCCAGATTTTGCTGCATTTTGAAATGAACTATAGGATAAAGGGCTTCCCTGGTGGCTTAGGGGTAAAGAATCTGCCTGCCAATGTAGGAGATGTGTTCTGTCTTTGAGTCGAGAAGATCCCCTGGAGGAGGAAATGGCAACCCACTCCAGTATTCTTGCCTGGGAAATCCCATGGACAGAGGAGCCTGGGACTGCAAAGAGTCAGACACAGCTCAGCAATTAAGCAACAAGAAAAGGAAGAAAGTACACATGAGGACCACTGGAAGTTTGCTTCTCAAGGAGTAAATGGGTGGAGAGAGATAGGCTGGCAGCTGGAATCTAGGGAAGTTTTCTTTTTTATACTTTTAAAATGGACACCGAAATATATTTAAATCCTCTTTGGAAGGTGCCTGTAGAGAGAAACAGTGAATTTTAAGAGTGAGAAGTGATCTCTGAGTAAATGAAGAGCATGCCATTCAAAAATAAGATAAGGGAATTAGTTTCAAGCAAGCTTAAATAATTCTGCCCCATTTTAACTGTTTTAAATGGTGATGAAAATATTTTTCAGGCTACATAACATAAATTGTTTTATATATATATATATATATATATATATATATATATATATATATATATATATATGTATGTATTTTAATTTCTAACATAATTTAAATAGAAGAGTTCACTGGCCTGGACCTGTGGGAGGGGGAACGTCAAAGATTGAGGAAGATAGAGATTTTCAATAGTTACTGTGAAGAATGGGAGGAAAAAAATGAATAGGTAAAAATCAAAGAATTTTTGTTTATGGTAGGGTGTGGGGAAAGTCTGAGTGTATTGCATGAATTTATAGTTTTACCTAACTGTATGGTCATGTGTAATGGACTAAATATCTGTTTTCCACTCAAAATTCATGTGTTGAAGCCTTAATCTATCATGTGACTATATAGCAGCTAGGACCTTAGAAGACGTGATTACGGTTAAATGATATTCTTACAAAAGAGGAAGAGATCTTTCTCTCTCTACCATGTGAGAATGGAATGAGAAGGTGGCTGCCTCCAAGTCAGCAAGAGAGCTTTCATCAGAAGCCAGACCTTGAACTGGGCTTTACTTCTAGCTTCCAGAGCTATGAGAAAATAGACTTCTGCTGCTTGAGCTACCCAGCCTGTAATGCAGTTGACCCTTGAACAACGTGAAGGTTAGGTGTGCTGACCCCTGGGCTCACAGATGCATGGATAGCTTTACAGTCAGCTCTTTGTGTCCTTGGTCCTACACCCCACCGATTGAGTCAACCGAAGATCATGAAGAACTGTAGTGTGTATTCATTGGGGAAAAAAATAGCTATAAATGGACCTGTGCAGTTCAATGCCATATAACCATTACACAAAATTCAATCACTTAGGTGTAGGAATGAGCAGATTCATGGCTTGATCCAGAGCTGTGATATTGCCACATTGGTACAACAGAAAGATACTGTATAGGTATTTGAGATTGTTGGCAAAAATTTACATGCTGTGGAAATATATACGGATTCTTCATCCTCTGAAATGGCATGAAGATTATCTTAAGTTGAAAAGTCTGAACAAATCCCCATCTAAATTTCTTTTGCTGACACTGAAAGTTCCTCCTCAGGAATATAGGTGCCATACATCCCCTCTCTGGGGGATACACCAGCAAGAAAAGAAGCTAATCATTAGCACCAGGATGAGAGGATACATAAGCAAACATTGTCACAAAGTGTCATAACTTCCATTTGTTTCCCTAAAAGGCCATTTGTTTACTGTCCCCTAGTGAGTTCAAAGAATGTTCAAATTAATGCACAGTTGCACTCATTTTGAGCAGGCGACATAATGCTCAAAATCCAAAAGCATTTGAGCTACATTTCAGCAGTACATGGACAGAGAAATTCAAGATGTACAAGATAGATTAGAAAAAGCAGAGGAACCAGAAATCAAATTGCCAACATCCATTGAATCATAGGGAAAAATAAGGGAATTCCAGAAAAACCTCTACTTCTGCTTCATTGACTACGTGAAAGTCTTTGAATGTGTGGATCACAGCAAACTGGGAAATTCTTAAAGACATGGGCATACCACTCCACCTTACCTCTCTCCTGAGAAACCTGTATGGGGTCAAGAAGCAACAGTTAGAGCCAGACATGGAACAATGGACTGGTTCAAAATTAGGAAAGGAGCACATCAAGGCTATATATTGTCACCTTGCTTATTTAACCTATATGCAGAGTACATCATGTGAAATTCTGGGCTGGATGAATCACAACCTGGAATCAAGA